>NC_058139.1:12421015-13133731 GCF_011075055.1 Mangifera indica | reverse complement strand
TGAATCGCTGCTCCGCCAGATTTCCGAGCTTAAACTTCACGTGAAAGCTCTAGAGACTCGTAACTTCAGTGACGGAGTTTCGGTTTCAGATGCGATATCTAATATCGCCGGTTTATTACAGGTAATTTTTAATTTAAAATTAAAAATAAATAATGTTTTTTTATGCTTCTATAAAATGATGTCTTTTTCGGAGAATTACGGGTTGCATGAGTTTAATTGATGCAGGTGTTGAAGGAGAAGAATTTGATTGCGGAGAAAGTGACAGTAGTGGATGAGGAGAAGAACGAAAAAGAGGAACAAAAAGAGGTTATTGAAGAGGAACAGAAAGAAGTTATTGGGGTTTTGAAAGTAGAAGGGAAGAAATGGAGGACATTGAGGAGCGGCAGGGAAGGAGATGACGTTAAAGCGATGCAGGTGTGCCCAGCAATATGCATTTCTTATTTATGAAGGCGAGTCTTATTTTTTTCAATTAACGAAATTTTGTATTGGGTATGTTATTTATTTGGGTTTATTAGGATGGGTTTTAGTGTGTTTATGCTAAATCAAAGTTTTGCATAATAAAATTTTGAATACCAGCGGTACCGCTTAACCGTAAAGTTCTTGTTGAATGTAGAAGAGGCTTTGAGATTGAAGCCTGCACACTAGAGTTTATGCATGAATTTTCGAGGATGGAAATGGTGATAAGGAGCAGAAGCAATTAAGAAGAAAAAAAGAAAAAGAATTTAAAGATAAAATAAAGATTTTGAGCTTCTTTGAGTCGTAGGACAGATTCTCCAGACAAAAGATTTGTTTTCCTAAAATGTGGAACTTCAGCTACCTAGTGTACAAGGTTTTGTTGAAATTTATATTTGACAGAGGATGATGTCACTGAAATAAGTTCTTAGGATCACTGATATATCATGTTTAGCAATCTGATTATTATTAGGTAGCGTGGGAAGTTTGAAATCACCAACTTTGGAGTAAGAGCATGGTTAACAATCTGAATATAGATCTGTAGTCGGAGTGGTCTGCATGTAGGAATTTCTTTCTTTGACGTTTAATTATATGACAAGGTTAGTTGGTTTATCTATTTTCATAACGTGAATAAGGAAATGAATCACAGCATAGTGACAATATATTTTATGTCCCAATGGTTGACTGATTCTGAGGGCTTTAATCATAATATTGATCTCGTTAGGAAGTGTTCACAATGAGGACATAAATTTATTTATGGGTTTTGCTGGTTTCTGTGGACGTTAAATCTGAAGCATTTTTGTCATAGTAGGCATTGTTTTAGGACAGTTTTTAGCTGAATTACATTATTATGTATCAAAAGCATGTTATCATTTTAATGCAAGTTATATATATAATTAGATATTTTAATTTGTTTGTTTTATCTATTCAAGACTTATCTTGTGAATAGTCAAAATTTTTTGTTTTTATTTGACTGCACATATATATGTGTGTGTGCGCACACGCGTGTGTGTGTATATACTCTATAATATAATTTTCTAATAAACGATCTTCTAAAATTGTCCACATTTGAATTTGAGTACAACTTTACATTGGTATGTACTAACTCTGTTTTATCTTGAGTTTGTTTTATGTTTTTCCCTTTCTTCTCTCATTTTCTTCATGTTCCCTTACTATAGCAATTTTGATAATAATGTTATTGTGGATGTCTTATAGGTTCTGATTTTCTTCTTAATACATGTGATTGGGACAGGAAGCATTGCTAAAATTGGGATTTTACTCGGGTGAGGAGGAGATGGAGTTTTCCAGTTTCTCTACTGGAACGGAACGTGCTGTAAAGACTTGGCAAGTAAGTTTTGTTTTTTACAGTTCACTTCACATGGAACGTAAACATAAAAATTGTCAGAATCACCAAAAATAACAATATTTTGTAACCGATTCCTTAATATGTTGATAAGTTAATGCTATATGAATCGGTTAGTATACTTTCTTGGTTGACAGGCATCAATGGGTACCCCTGAAGATGGAATAATGACTGCAGAACTCCTTGAAATGTTATTTTCAGAGCAACAAAGTAAAGATGCTGGCACAAATAAGAATGTAGAAGAGGGAGGAGTCAGTCTGACTTTTCCAGAGAAGGTGAGATCAAATTATTGTTATTTATTGACTTTTCCTTAGTTTTTGTACTTCTTAGGTAGAGTTGCATATCAGGAATATGCAGAGAGTAGGAGGCTATAAAAGGAGCTGTATGCCTCTATCAATTCTCCACACTTAGTTTTTTTAACTCTTCTGTTTCTTCAGGGGGGTGAGAATGGAGCTACAGTTTCTTCTGTGACTGAAATCTTGGAACTTCAACAAGCAGTTGTGGACGAAAATGGTGTTGCAGAAGTTGAGGTATCTCAACATCGAGTTTTCCTTCTTGGAGAAAATCGGTGGGAAGAGCCATCTCGACTGACTGGCAGGAACCAACAAGCTTCTAAAAACAAACCCAACGATGCCAAAACCAAGTGCCTTGCTTGTCGTGGGGAGGGCCGCTTAATGTGCACAGGTACTTATGTGACTGCATAGTTTGAGTCTATCGATGAGATTTTTTTTTTTTCAAAAAATATCACCATCTTAGTAGGTATAAATAAATCTTTATTTTTATCAGAAATTATTGAATGTTTTATAATTGATTTGAGACATAGAAATCTGAATATCCCTTGTGCTTCAGAAGCTCACAGAAACGGAAATCTCTGACTAGGATTACTGGTTTTAAAAGTTCAGAATCAAATAGTCTTAATGTTGCCTTTTGAATCTGTTTTGTTATGATGTTTAGGCTCTTAATATTAACAAAAATTTATCAGACCTTAATCAAGGGTGGATTCGAGTTGAACTAAGCTGAGCTCGAGCTCAACCGAGCTCGAACTCAACTCGATTACTATTAAAACAAGCCCGAACTTGGACTCGGTGAGCCAAAAAATTCAATACTCGGACTCGGCTCGCTCACGAGCTGAGCTCGAGTAGGTTCAACGAGCCAAGTTTGGCGAGCTCAAACGGCATATTCGTCACAACTCCAATCACACTTAAACTCAACACAGAAATCTGACTGCCAAACAAAGAACTACCAAAGAACCTCCATGTGCGATCAATGTTGACACCAAAATTCCCACCCATGGAGTCTCAAACCATTTTGCTCTTGAAGCAAAGAATTTTGCTAAGGACCCCAAATCTGCCATGCCCAGAAGCTGATATGCACAACTGCTTAATTGAGCCTCAAATAACCCAATTGCAGACAACACTTCCCCAACTTCAATCCAGTATTTTAACATGTTCCAGCAATTATTTCAGCTGCAGTGGCATGGAACCCAAATTGGCATTGATTTTGATCCACAGAAACAGCTCTAGTGACGGCAAGAAGAGAGAATAAATAGGCTAAACAAGTGAAGATCACTGCCACTAGAAGCACTTTGGGAAATATTTTTTGAGGTTTATCTACTTCTCCAATTAAAGTACTGACAATATCCAAAAAATTCAAGTTCCAAAAGAGGGTTGAAGAACAAGTTCCAATCTTTTTTAACCCCCTTTTGGCCTAAATTCAGCTATCTGTGTGGCTGAATTTTTGGGATGAAAATGAGAGACATTTATACGAAAGGAGAAAGAGAAACAATCCCTGGTAAAATAGCAGCAAAACTGACAACTGCTAAGCCTGTGTAGTTGAGAAAAGAAAGCGCACATGTTGACACCATAATTGTGAGATTTCTAGGCCAACCCAATTCTAGGAGGGGGGAAGCTTTCTGCAGGTAGTTTATGCAACCTTCGCTTGGAAAGACTGTGATGAGAGCTTTGTGATGGTCATCGCCTGGAAAGGCAGCCAAGGAAGTTGAAGACAAGGCGACTGTTGCTAGGGAAAAATTCATGTGGCTGCCATTGCCTGGAAAGGCAGCCAAGGAAGTCAAAGACAAGGCAATTGTTGCTGGGGAAAAATTCATGACGGAGAAGAATGAGAGGGGAAATGAGAACAAGAGAAATGAAAAAAAGTAGAAGTGAAGAGAACGGAAAACAAATGAATCATGCTGGGGTAATTCAGTAATTTTACTAGTTTGAGGTTAAATTTATGCATTTGTCATTTATGGCGTTAAATATTGGGTCAGAAAGTGTAATTTTTCCATTCAAGGGTGAAAAAGTGTTTTTGAAGCAAACCTTGGGTGGGAAAATGTAACCCAACTGGAGAAAGGAGAATGGGAGAACTGCCTTGGCTCGCGAGCCGAGCCACTCTTCTCAAAGCTTGAGCTGAGGCTCAAGCTCATTTTTTTAAGTATATAAAATTCGAGCTCCTTTACATATAGCTTGTTTTGAGCTCATTTGAGTTGAATTTTATTCGAATCCAACTCTAGACCTAGTGATCATAACTTAGCTTTTGTTGACACCATTAGTCATGAATGCAAAGAACTTCAAGGTCAAGGGTAAGGCCATCAAATTTTATATATGACTTCTAAAATGAATTTAGATAAATCTAATTGCACACACATGATATAGTCAGATTTAGATTGCGTCTCTGTTGATTAGAGATATCTAAACATTGGAACAACACAATGAAGGTATGGTCCAAATTTATAGTTGACAATATAAAAAAGTTAAGGTTTCTGATTTTGATATTCAGAGTATGGGTTCCGCTGTACCTCAACAATTATCATCAAATATTACATATAGACCACATCAGCAACTTGATTAATATACTTCCAGTGGATAGAAAACCTATATATATATATATATATATATATATTGTGTGTATTATTTTTTTCTCATCTATTCAAACAAATCTATGACAGATGATTTTTAAAATAAATATCTATGTAACATGAATTCAATGACTTGTTTGTTGTGCTAAGACTCTGACTAGCAGATGCCTCATGTAATCAATTCTATTTGTTGCAAGAAGTCAATAACATCTAACAATTTCTGTACTGCAGAATGTGATGGAACAGGTGAGCCAAACATTGAACCTCAGGTAAAAAGAAAGATTACACGTTCAACATTATCTGGTTTGTGATTATTGTTCAAGTAGTTTCAAATTTTTACTTACATGAACAAGTTCTTGAATGCAGTTTTTGGAATGGGTAGATGAGGGAACAAAATGTCCTTATTGTGAAGGCCTTGGATATACAATTTGTGATGTATGCGCAGGGAACACTGCGGTTTAGGTATGTCAAATTAATTCATGCTTCAATGTATAGATGTTTATTGCATTTACTATTAACTTTTGAATAATAGATTTATCATGCACTATGTTACATAATGTAAATCTAATTAAATTTAATTTTACCCACTTATTATAAGTCGGTCGAGAAGCTTTGGTACCAAGAGATGCTAATTTAACAATCAAAACTTGGAAGATAAACCAATTGATTGTCTGACTGATGTTATTAACGGAAAATCTTTGGAAGCAGGACATCCTTAACAATTTCCGTGGATTTTCTTTTGTAATACCAAGGAATTCATCCTTCTTTAACGGCAATACAGATTTAGTAGTCAAAGCTACAAGATCTCGAATTTATTAATCAAGATGTTGATGCATTTTCATCATTAATTGATGCATGCAATTCTGAGTTTTACGTAAGATAGACTACAATATCAATGATGAAAATATGAAAGGATTTGGGTGGTCTATTGTGATATGTGAGAGGATAAGTAGAGATAAGTAAAATAATGAATGTGACACACTGTTCTTAATGTGATTAGGTAAAATGATCAGACTATCTACATCTACAGTATTGTTTCTAGTATAAATGTAATACAAAAATATAACAATATAGAATGTATAGTTATACTATCTATTATTATTGTGTTCTCTTCACTGTTATCTTTTTTCTTATATGTTTCTATAAAAGATTCTTGAGAAAAATACATTTGAACTCCCTCCTAGATTAGAATCTTAATCCATAAATTGAATTCAAAAGGAAAAGAATCATATCTATATCAATAACATTCTATCTATAAAAGACGTTGAGTGAAGGATGTTGTGCGAAAGAATTCGGTCAGTTCCTTTTTTGGTAAAGACTATAAGTTTAACATCATATCTATATCAAGTTTCTCATTTTGCAAATTGTGGAGTTGGGATTGTTAGTTGACTGTCAAAATGTCTGCAGTTTGAATAAGATTTCAGCGAACTACAAACGACAAGCTGGAGCAATGTTTAGTCGCTATCTGTTGGTCGTCTTATGCAGTTATATTTTGAAAAAGACTCTTTTGCCACACAACACAAGAGTTACAATTTAGCTTTTAATTTCTCTATAAAATTATAGGTATATATTTTGTATACATATATATATAATATATATTATTATATACTTAAATAATTTTGAATTAAAAAAATAATATTTAATCATATAATAATATATAATTTATATATTTAAATTGTATATTAAAAATGTATTTATATATATATATATATAGCAAAACTTTTAATTCCTATAATTCCATGAAACAAGCATTAAACTCATCGAGACTTAATGCTGGAATTATTTGACTTCCATTTCCTTTCTATTTAATTGAAAAAAAAAAAAAATTCTAGCGAGTAGTTTTAGGATACATTATGCACTACTTTCTTTGGTTATGACAATAAAGCTTATTATAGTCCGTGCTGAAGAATTTTTGACGTCAATTCGGAAATTAAAAAAAAATTATCTAAATTCATACATACTTTTGAAGTATTTTTAGATCGTTGTCGTTGCCCTTAAAAACATTTGGTTATAACTTATAAGTTAAAAAAAATCTCAATTAAAATTATAGGTAAGATTATTATTTAATAAAAAATTTTAGAAAGATGAAACTTTTTTATTGTATTTTTTTATCTCAATTTAAAAATCTCATAATTTTTTATTAAAATTTTCTTTCAAAATTTAAAAAGTAACTATTTTTCTCTAGATTTTTTCTCTCTAACAACTCACTCTTCCAAGTCATCGACAGACCTTTCCACTTTCTTCTCTCTCACCGATGATCTCTTCTTGCTCTAATTTTACCTTTATTAGAGACAAAAACCTTTGTCTCCAATAGAGGTGTCAATAGTTTGGGTCAGACTCAAGACCCAAATAGTAATAAGCCTTCGAATCGGATTGGCCCATTGATATATAAAGGTCCGACCCATATACTAATAGGCCTTAATTGGGTAGGGTCGGGTTTTAATCCGATCCGACTAGCCCATTTAATCAATATTTTTAAAACATAAATTATTTTTCAATTATTAAAATTAAAAACAGTACCCCGAATATTTTATTTACAATCTCTCATTTGTGAAGGAGGAATATAGTAATTACATGATAAAAAATATTATAAATTGATAATATAATATAAATAAATAAATTTATATATTATATAAATTACAAAACATAAATAAAATATATCTACTATATAACATTTATCTATTCATCTTCTACATCCAAAATTTTGAATTCTTCAAAGATAAAAAATTATTATTTGTGAATTCAGATATTTTTCAAAAAAGAGTTAATAAGAAAAAATGAGATTGAAAATATAATGAAATAATTGAGATTGAGAGATTTATAAATAAAAATGAAAATGAAAAAAAATTGAATGAATTTATATAAAAAATTAATTAATTAAAAATTTAAAAAAAAAAATTAACTAGAGGCCAACGACTTTTGCCACAAAAGGCAAAAGCAGATTCCGCCTCTGCCTTGGTTGAAGCTTGCTTTTGCCATAAGGCAGAAGGATATATATATATATATTTATTTATTTATTTATTTTTTATATACAATACCAGACTAGGTCGGGAAACCCATAGGTTTAATGTTAAAACCCCAACCTCGGCCTAATAGGCTCATGGGTCTAGCCTAACATGCTACAGTGCTGAGTTAGGTCTTCTCGTGCCAAGTTTTTTTTCATGCTTTAAGCGGGGCCAAATGGAGGCCCGACGCAATTGACGTGTCTAGTCTCCCATGAAGGATGGAAGGTGGCAATTGGTCAACGGAGAAGAAGAAGGGAAGGTCAATAAGAAATTATCACTAAAGAAAAAAACTCAAGAAAAATAACCATTTTTCAAACTTTGAAAAAAAATTTAAGAGAAAATGTAAGATTTTTTAATTGAAGGATGAAAATATAATAAATTTTTATTTTTTATTAAATAATAGTTTTATCTATAACTCTAACTAAAATTTTTAATAAAAAATTATTCATAAGTAAATATTTTAGTTTTTAAAAATTAGAGGATAAGACTTTATGATTTTATTATACTTGAGGTGGGAACAAGTCTTTTAGCCCCTTTTATATAGTGAAAACCCTCGGGTTTAACATAATTCAATCTTTAGATTTATTAATAATTTCATCAATTTAACTTTTAAAATATATATTAATTTTTAAATTAATATTATATACACAATTTTTATATATAATTTTATTCATAAATAATGATATAATATCATATAATTGAATAATCTAAAATTAATAATAAAATAATATTTAATTATATAATAATACATAATTATTTATATATATATGAAATTATATATAAAAATTATAGAAAAAATAATTTTATTATATCTTTTATAGGTGGGGCTTAGCAATTTTTGGCTCTCACAATGATAGATGAATAGTAAAAACGTCATTTCTTTCAAGTTTAATCAGAATATTCTAACAATCTGTAAAAAAATGGAGGTGAGCGTTGAGTTTCAAAATCACCTAGTGTTTGCCAAAAAAGAAAAATCAAACAGAAATAATTAAATATTTTTATAAACCTCTAGTTTTTTTTTTTTTTCCTTTTAATAAGCACTACTCTTATAAGTAATATCAAATAAACCCTTAAAGAAGTACGTATTAGAGTAAGTTTGTATACAGAATTCATTAGTTGTATTGTTAGGGTATTAATCTTAAATTACAAATAAAAAAAGCTTTCTTAAAACGCACATAAAGTAATTTAGTCAACTAAACCAACTATAAACACAATTAATAAATATAAATTTAAACAACTTCTTTCGGTGGTCCCTTGATAGATAAATCAAATCTTGATTTTATAATTTTGCAATTACTTTTATTTATTGTATAATAAATAACTAAAAGTAAGAGATAATTAAGTTAACCAAGATAGTATATTATAATTACACAAAATGTGTATTATATACTATATCCCTTGAACAAATTTTGCCCCAATAGATTTTGGTAACACGTTCCTAATAAGATAATTTTAACACTTCAAACACCACTGTGTGGGCATTAAATAATTATAATTCGTATCTTTGCTTCGAGTTTTTATCATCCATCTAGGGGGTGGAATAAGAATTTTTATTAAATGAGAGTTTTCATGGTTATGTTATTCTTTACCAATCAACACATTTTATCTTGGAGTAACGCTCAATCAAATATTAAATTTTATATCAAAAATGATGATTTTCTAATTGTAATGCAAAACACCACCAAACTTATTCGGTAAATACAAATTTTTATGTAAATTACTATATAAACTCACATAAATAGGGAAAAAAAAAAGATATAAACTTTATTTTCATCAAATTTGTAATTTGTTGTCAACAAAATATCACATAACCAATTTCACTAAGCTAAAGCAAAGTCTTGGCTATATAATTGAAATAAAACACACAAAGTCAACAATACAAACATTATAAATTTGAGATATATTTGCTTATAATACAATTTTCCATTTTGTTGATGTTTGAAAATGTTTAATAATGTCTTTATTGCCAATTATTGGACTTTGTTCACAGATGATGAGTTGACCTGACTTATACCCAATATGGTATTAATTATAGGCCAAACGACTATTTCCCACCCAAGGTTTGATGATTTCTCAAGTTTTCACCCTTTAACTATGGAAACACCAAACATCCACCCGACTCATACCCAATATGGTATTAATTATAGGCCAAACGACTATTTCCCACTCAAGGTTTGATGATTTCTCAAGTTTTCACCCTTTAACTATGGAAACACCAAACATCCACCCATGATCAGTTAGATTTAACAAAACCCTAACGGTGGTAAATTTAATCTCATTTTCCCCCCTAAAAGTTTAAAAACTAACATTTTTTTTTCTAAGCTAAGTTTGAAAATATCGCATTTCCCCCCCTAGGGTTTAAAAATATCGCATTTTCCCCCTAGGGTTTATCTCTCCAGCGCCATCACCGGCCATCTTCCCCTCCCGACGGTTTCTCTTCCACCGACGACCACCCTAAACTCTTGCACTACTCATCCGACGCAGAGATAAGTCGTCTGGGAAGAGAAATCGTCTTCCCAGACGACTTATCTGACGACGACGATTGTAGTTTTCTTCATCGTAGTTGGAAGATGAAGATGAAGATTAAGCCCGATTGCAGTTGGAAGATGAAGACGACGACGACTAGGAATACGAAGTTCTTCGTCTTCCACGGCTTCTCCGACTCCGATGGGGGGTCCAAATGGGAGGAAAGAGATCGCCGGAAGGAGAGGTTGCTTCGGGAGGGAGAGACCGTCGGCAATGGAGCCGGAGATGTCGTCGAAGATTTCAAAAAGAAACCCTAGGGTGAAACTGCGATTTTTTAAAACTTAGGCTAGGGGAAAATTTTAGTTTTTAAAGTTTAGGGGGGTAAAATAGATTCTATTTAAGTTTATTTTTAATATTATAGAGAAAATGACGATTTTACCCTTGCCACCGTTAGGGTTTTGTTAAATCTAACCGGTCATGGGTGAGTGTTTGGTGTTTCCATAGTTAAAGGGTAGAAACTTGAAAAAACATCAAACCTTAGGTGGGAAATTGTCATTTGGCCTTAATTATATCATTACCCATGATAGTTGTGAGAAGTTAAGGGCAATTGGAATTTTAATTTAAAAGTCCCCAAAAAAACTCCTAGTATTACGTAAAACAAAACAAAAAATTCTCTTCTCTGCTTTCTTTGTTCTTTAGTTTCACAGAAGAAAACACATACAAAACCTGCAAATACATAAAAAAAAAAAAAATTGTTGTGGAAATAGAAACGTCAACCTTCAGATCATCACCAAATCAACTTCATAATCAAATCCGCTCAAATTATATTCCGTGTATGTCAAATTCAATCTTGTATTTTAATTTCCTGCATTGGTATTAGAGCCTGGAAATTAGGTTAAGGATTGAATTAAAATCATGTCATTATTATGTGGAATAAAATTTGTGATGTGTGAAATATTGGCTTAATTTTTCATTAAAATCGAATTTAGGGTTTATATTCAATTGATGCAAATTACATGAACTTGGTGCATAAAATCATGTTAAGATGAATCTTGAATGATTTTGACATGATTTGCGTTTTGAATTGGATTGAATTGAACTCTGAATCAATGAAATCAGAGGCTAAACACATAGGAAAACCGTTACTTTTTGTTGCTTTCATTCTGTCGAATTTTGATGCATTTTGGCCATAAATTTGGTCTGAGTAGGACCGCTAGTTAGAGCTTTTTAAAAGCCCTAATTTTTGTTGTTATTCGATGGCTGAAAGACCGTCAATTAAACTGATCGAGAGGTTAGAGTTCTTCATGCACACGCAAGTTACAGTCAGGTTGGGAAAACCCAATTTTCTTATCCATTGGTCAATGAATTGTCCAAAACTATCAGTGAACGAGTTAACCCATCTAGTTAACTAGGTGGCTTGACCGAGATTAACACTTGCTAATCGATTATCATTTGCTTCAAGTAGAGTTTTATTATTAAAAATGAATTATTAGTACAAAGATAGATTCCCTTGAATATTATTAAGTATAAATTATTATTATTATATTTGATAAAAAATTGATAAATATAAATAATTATTATATAAAATATTATCTTACTTAAATATCATTAGGTAAAATTATTCAAAAATATTATTCATATTTAAGTGTTATATTAATTAAAAGTAAAAGTATTTTAATCTTAAAAAATTAATAAGTAAAGATAAAACTGTTTTTTAATACCTAATGTGAATATTATAATCAGATAACTCTCACAATATCTGTCACATCATTATTGATAATAAAAAATTACTAAGATGTTGTATTCCTTAATAAACTAAATAAGACAATGTTAATAATAATAATAAATAGATTTCTATAATAATATTTGTTTTCTGCAAATCAAACGACCTTAAAACTTTAGAGTTAAAAAGTATGATTTTGGTTGCAAGTGTTTTCGTATGCTATTAGGATTATGCATGATTACGTTGCTGTATCTGGTTTAAAATTTGGAAAGTATGTTGACAACTTGTAATTATGTTTGTTGTTCAACAACTGTTAACTATTTAATTATTGGAAATCAATATAATTTTCAACAGGACACATGAATACATATCAGAAAGAAGATCACTATACAATGCTAACACCATCTCTATAGCTTCGTCATACCTTCTTTTGAACCCTAACCATCACCTATGCTTTGAACTGACCCTTGTTCTGACTCTGCAGAATAACCCTCCAAACTCCATTTTTAAGCTAATCCCATCTTCTACCCAAGAAAAAAAAAAAATCATAAACTTGTTATAAACATCAACATGACAAATAGGGGATTGGACCTTGCACTTCCAATTTCCAGAACAGCCATAAAGAGAAAAAACCAATTTGATTGAAGAACCATTTGTTAAAATAATGCAACATGTCCCTAATAAAATCTCAACCATCTAATATCAAATACTGTTTGTAACAGATGACATGACATAATATTAAAATATATATAAAATAATTCAGATATTACTTGAAAAATGTTCTCTTGAAATTACAATAACAAAAGCACCATAATTTCATTACAAGGAGAGACGGTCCACAAAACCTACAAATCTCTTCAAGAATTGCCTTTGAAACATGTAAGGTAGACTTCAACATTTCCGGGACGTACTAGATTAAATAAAAATGTCCACACAAATTAACAATAGTGTTACCCATTTTCAATTTTCCAGTAGCATGTCACAAAATTTAAGCAGCAGAAACTAAAAACAGTGAAAAGATTCATGATATTTGGTAACTCCATGGGCTATTTACATTATAACTCAGTCTTTTATTGCTTGTCTATAAAAGAAAAATTTCTATGAACAAGTGAACGCTGAATTCCCAAAAAAATTTGCTTTATGTGCAATCCGTTTGACTCCCATTTCATTGCAAGAAAATCTTCCACTAGAGGAGGATATGTGTATTCTGTCCATTACATTGATCTTAGGGGCCTCAAGAACAGCTCTAGGCATAGATAGTGCCCATTGCATACCCCATATTGAGAGAGGTCTCATATATATAAGCGACCTGAAGTGGCCATCAATAGTCCATGCCTCTGGAGTCTGGAACCAGTATCTGCATATGTGAAAAGAAAAAAGGCACCTAAAAAAATAATCTCCTGTAATTCAACAAATAACATAAAAGATTGTAGAACAGATTATCAGAGATTAAACAAGACAGGATAAAGACATGCAGTTGTCTTCAGGGTATGGGCAAATGAAAGTGATGATCTAAGACTTTTACCATGTTAGACATGTAAGGAAAACATGTCCAACGTTGTTTGCCAAAAATCTGACGTAGAATGTATAAAGTTACCACATTTCAGATATAATAAGAAATGTTTGAAAATTTGTGCCATAAATCTTATTATTCAATAGACTGTAACATTATTTGTGCAAAAGATGAGCACTGCCAATCTTAAACATGTACTATTATTGGTGACCAAAACCAACACATAGTGCCCCAAACTGAAATACATGGCATATGCTATTAGGAAAGAACTGACACCATTCAATCTCACCTGCAAAAGAATGCACAGGTGCATTGTAGAAAAATATAAAGAGATACAAACGAAAGGGGGCAGTTAAGTGTAGCTGCAAAAATTATAATTATAATTAAAACGATAACACATATTTGATAAATACAGCAAGGAACTTACCCATAACCCTCTTCTGACCAGCCTGCAGTAAAAATGCCTTGAGCTGTAGTGAAGGCCTCATTCTCCATTCCAGCAAGGATCATTGCAGCTGCCACACCATAGGTTACACCTGTCCATATTTCACGTGACTGCATGCAAGTTTCATCCACCCTCCCATTAGGATGCATTTCATTTACAGCACCCATCTTGCCTCCCTTAATTTTCATTACATTGAAATCATAAAATTTCTGAAGTGAGCTTCTGATTCTATTTTCATCAAGTGGAGGCAGGCCTGAGGACGCTGTGTACCATTGCCCAGCGAGCTGATCAGCTTGTATAGATTTACTGTTACTACTTGACCCACTATCATAGTTATAATAAGTACCATTCCATAGTTTTTCTTCAAAAACTGATTTTGCCTTCAAATATTTGCTTCTGCACAGTTCAGCAAAGGGCTTGTCACCTAGTTTAAGGGCCATTGCAGCTGCAGCAAGCCATAAGCAGCCACAATAAGCACTAACACCATGAACCGTCCATGTATCATAGGTTTGGTCAGGGAGTCCACCGTTTTCAATGAGACAATCACCATCTCTATCAAATTGCTCCATGTACTCCATTGTTGCTCGGATAGAAGGCCACACATCAACTCTGAATGACATATCATGTAACATCCGGATTCAAGTATGTCGGTGAACTCCACTTCAAAAATTACCCCTAGGGTTGATTTTATAACTTGTGGTTTAAAGAAATTGTAAAAGAATTATACAAAACTACTAAATGAGCAATAATCTTCAAAGGGTGCAAAATAGTCATTTTAGAAGGATTTAAGGGACAAAGTGAGAATAAAAATTGAATGGCACACTTGAAATCATATGGTGGTGCTAAGGGTTTTTGGTAATTGGCTAAGGATAAAATAGTCATTTATGAAAAAGGTTAAGGGTAATTTGGTCCAAAAGGTTTATAAAACCATCCATTATTCATCTTCTTCTTCATTTAGCCGAGAGTGGTGGAGGCTCTCGGCTAAATGAAAAAGAAAATGAATAATGGATGGTTTTATAAACCTTTTGGACCAAATTGCCCTTAACCTTTTCCATGAATGACTATTTTATCCTTAACCAATTACCAAAAACCCTTAGCACCACCATATAATTTCAAGTGTGCCATTCAATTTTCATTCCTACTTTGTCCCTTAAATCCTTCTAAAATGACCATTTTACCCCTTTGAAGATTATTGCTCATTTAGTAGTTTTCTATAATTCTTTTACAATTTCTTTAAACCACAAGTTATAAAATCAACCTTAGGGGTAATTTTGGAAGTGGAGTTCACCGACATACCTGAATCCGGGTGTTACATTTCTTCCCCCCTTAAAAGAATTTCTTCCTTGAAATTTAAACAAATAGGTTAGGAAATCTCTCTTTCATTTATTGCTCAACCTCCCATGTGGCTTCTTCCACCTTATAATTCTTTTACAATTTATTTAAACCACAAGTTATAAAATTAACTCTAGGGGTAATTTTGGAAATGGAGTTCACCGACATACCTGAATCCGGGTGTTACATATCACCTGTTGCAGCAAAATCTCTGTACACCTGTAGCACAAACTTTGGATTCAGATCCTTCCATTTGCTTGTATCATGTATATTATACGCATTCATCTCATTCCATGGATCATGTGTCCCCAAATCATGAGGAACAGCTCCTCTAACCTTCCGAATTCCTGTGTTACCCTCTGCAAGGAACTTAACTTTTCTTCCATCCTCAGATAACACTGCTTTTGCAAACTCACGCTGAATGTTAAGTTCAATCTTTGGGAACAACTGAAGGAGGGCAAAAGACGCATAGAAATGTACATCATATGTGCACCACATAACATACTCCACTCCTTCCAAGTACAAAAACCTACCAACATCATCAATGTCTGTTCGTGAATCCAACAATGTGAAAGAGTCTTGGGAGTGGTAACTGTTTCCATTCTGATTAACTGTTGGTTCATCTTCACATAGAAAGCTACTTCTTGTAGTATGATTTACTCCAACACTAGAAACTTCAGATTCAATAACTCTGACATCTGTGCCCTCTTCTTTTCTCTCATTTCTCCTGTTTGAAGGGGGCAAACGAGAGTCTGCAAAAAATAAATGTCATAAAGCTATCATAGGCTTTTATGGGAAAAATCAAATTGCACCTACTAGAAAATGAAGATGTTGCCAGCAAAATGAAACAAAAATTGGAGATTTGGGAGACTTTCGCATAATAATATTTCTGTTGCCCTACATATACAAAAAGATAATACAACTAGGTGGTTTTTGTAAATGTTTACCAATCCAGATTGTTCCACCAGCGACCAAAAAGTAGAGCTCATTAAATAATGTGAACTTGTACCTGTCAATAAATATGCAGGCATTTTAAAATCTATGACATCACAGAAAGAATAAACCTAACAGTATATGCTCAGATAATCAGAATTACTTCAAACAATAACACAAGCAGTCAACTATACTGAGGTGTTGACCCTGTGTAAATGACAACACTAGCTTTTGATATGACAACCTAATGTTCTTTGATATTAATTACAAACACACCTCCACATTCAAGCTGCAACTGCTGCATACATAGTATGCCTCAGAATAAGTCAGTACAGTACATTCTGAGAGATAAAACAACTTAATGTTTAATATTCAAATGCAAATCCATCTTAGCAAGACCACAGAAGATGAATTTTTATAATAATATCATCTAGTTAAATTTTGAGTTACCATTCTGGTAGCTTTTCATCCTTGAGGATAGGACTCTGCCATCTCTCAATATCTTCTTCCCAGAGCTTATAATCTGTAAGTATTTATTTATGACAATATTAGGTTCTCAGATGCAGTCAATACTAATTCAGGTTCACAATCCACACCCTTCAGAAAGCTTAAAATAAATGAAAATAAAAATCCAGCATGTATCCGACATAATCAAACACACTAGACTGAGAAATTTTTTTTAAAAAAAAGGCAATCGATTAAATATAAAGCAGACCCAAAGAGACTTACTCATCAGAGCATCATGCACCAAGTCCTGAGCTGCATTTTCAGAAGTGCCATAGAATTTTGTGTATCTCCTGCAGGATAAGGTAAAAGTTATAAAACAAACGTAATCTTGTAGTGCACCAGGAGCAGAAACCATGTGACACTATTAGCCATTATCATCAGATGTTCATTATATGGCTGAGATCTCGCGGCCCATGAAGCTACTCTTGAACACAAAACTAGAGATAGTGTCATAAAGCATTTTGAGATATCATTATCTGATGAGCATTCCTATGGCACAAAATCTTTAAAACATATATGAAAAACCACAATTCACAATCTTGGTCTTGAGCTATCAATTCACTACAAGAGTTCAGCATTAAATTTTTTCCCTGGCACTATGAAGTAAAGTAGTCAAGCCCAAAAACCCTTTTAATTTTGGAATCAATACAATCCCACTTAAGAAAAAAAAGGATGGACCACACCAAATGCAGGAGAAAAGCCAGAACTAAGTGATAAACAATATGATGAACATGAAAAAAATGATCACATAAGCAAAACTTTTAGAGCAAGGTTTTTAAATGCAATTATTAGTTACTTTACCTATATAAGAAAAAAACAAGAACAGGGTTATCTATAAATTACCTATGATACACACTTCCCTTTGAAAATTTTACTTTTGGAGAAGACCAAGCAAGAGCAAATGCAACAGTGCACTTTCCATGAGGTTCCACCCATGCAGAAGCCGCCACTGCAGCGCAATGCATTTCCCCAAGTGCTGATGGCACGCTTGGCCCAGAACTGAAATTTTCCTGATCAAATTGCCTGTCCTTGGGATACAAACCAAATTTAAGTATTATTCTCTTATGGGAAATGCCCTTTGCATCAATACTTATATTAAAAAAATTATCATAAACTTCTAATATGTTAATGCACCATGAAGGATGTCCAAGCCTCCAAGGTCAGTAAAGTGAAAGCAAAAGTTCCAGATGGAACACTTATTAAACATACATTAAAGTTCAATGCAAAAGCAGGCACAGAACATTTAAAACCTAAAACACATCAAAGGATTACCTGCCATACGCTACCCCAGACATCCTTAGCTGTAATTTGACTTCCTTCTGATAGCCCAAAACAAGGAAGAACAGTAACATTTACACTTTGGGTTTTGCATGCAGCTATCGCAAAAGTTACAGGAGGGTTCCCGTTTGCAGTCCTGCAACATTACCAGGATCTCAAAAGACTCAAATTGCTGTCACAGTTTAATTACTAAGTCTAATAAAATTTTGTATCAAAAGCAAAAAAGGCAATTTAAGCCAATGCATATCATTGCTGAAAGAAACAAATCAGATTTTAAGAGGGAGACTAGAAGGAAATGATCAGAAAATTGAGAGAAATAGAAGACCCTGAATGGCAACTGCCCATATCTAATACTGGCTATGCTAATAACATCAATCTCAAAGGGAATCCAACTTTTTTTTTTTGAAAGCTCAAAATATGCCTTTATAAATTATAATTTATAATGAAGTATCAATAATAGCAAACAGAAAATTGATGGAACAAAGATACTACCTCTTAAAGCAATTAGCATTGGCCTAACCGCATGAAATATATCCAGGGACAAGACCTATTCAATGTGTAATGTACAATGGAGGGACTGATACAAGTGAGCACGGATGAAACAGGTTAACAGACAAGACCGGATACATATTTTTGATGAAAAGTGTAAGATTACCACGCTCTTCTTATGTTTCTAATTGTTGGATTGGAAAGACCATTTTATTTTTCCAATTTCCAAGATCACTATCCAGAAGCTGACAAAGCTCTGTCACAGTGAACACAGAAACTGTTTAAATAATTAGAGAAGAGACTAGAACTAAAAGTTGAGGAAAGAGATTAGATTTCAGTCTATCCATCAATGATGAACGTAGCAAGAATTGCACAAAAAAAAAAAAAAAAAAAAGGCAGGAGGAACACATACAGCTTGATCTCATTACAATGTAGTTGTTAGGGGAATCAGATAATTAAGGCTGTTGAGATGAACACATTGTATCGAAGCCTCGTTTCTTAAAAATATTAGCTTTCCTGAATACAAGTTGGCAATCTACAGTTTTTAACACAAGTTACCCAACTCTAGTTTCTTGAGTATTAGCTGGACATGTCTTCTACGAGATCTTCTCTGCAACAGTAAAGGAAAATCCTGCTGATACCTCATATAATTACAGGTAGAAGAACAAAGTGAAATAATCCATAACCTAAGTGCTGGAAACAAAGTATCATTCTTAGATCCCAAGTTCTCTCATACCCCTAAAGTTAAGAACCAGCTTCTGAAAAGCCAAACTACAAGCCCAGATATAGCATTTCATATTAATATCAGCATCTTTCTATGCCTAACCAGGCCATAATAATAGTTACATCCGTGCATAAACCCAACCACTAATGTAGCAACCGAACCTTCCACATTAACTACTTAACATCCCCTCTCCCATGTCCCCAATGTGTTCTAAATAACATATTATTTCTATTTATACAGAAATTTAGCATATGAAAGTTTTTGTATTTAGAGTACCCAATTTTTGTGAAACACTGCTGATTGCCAGCACCACAAGGAAAATTTCCATTATCACTTGCCATGCATAAGTTCTAAATTTATACATTTTAGTTGGACAATAGAAAATGAAGTACTTATGTTTTCCCTTGCCTCTCACTACTGTTTCCTTTTACTTTCATCTCTTAAAACATTTAAATGGCAAAGAGAAATATGCAAACCAACCGTCATACATAGCTATTAAGTTTTGATAACTTGCTTGTGATGTAAAAGTACACCAGAGACTCCATCTTCGCCTCTACCAAAGAAAAGAAGATAAAAAGTTAAAATAAAATTCGAACTAATTATAACTAAATAAAACGAGAAAGCACTTATCATGTTCTTACATGAAGGGTTCATTGACATGATCTCCTGACAGGTGTGACAGTCCTCCAATTGAGTTCTGCTCATAACAAAACAATATGGCTGAATAAACAAAAACCAATTGTATATTTTTCTATTACCAGGAAAAGTGAAACAACAATCTGAAATGAAGAAAATCTTACCGCCCATGTAAAAAGAAGGCTTACATTTGCCCTTTCCTTCCCAGTGTTTACCAACTACAAACCAAAGAATAAGAAAAAGTAAGATGGTTCCATGATTCCAAGTGACAATTTTTGGGAGAACAAAGAAACTAGTAAGGGATTATGCAAGATGCCATCATTTGTCCCCCACTGGCAATGGTTCAAACATTTCTCACATGATGACTCAATTTTAAGCAAACTTTTAAAAGACTCCATCACAGGGCATATCCCACATTAGGATTTGAAAGAACATACCGTGTAAACAAAAACAGCTGTAGGAAGACTACTATCTCTATAGTTATGAGGTATGAATGGCGATATCTGCCGAGAAGATATTTTTAATTCTGGATCAGGTTCACCTAAAAGATAAAAGGTGACATAAGCTTAAAAATGATTTGAGGTCCCAGTGAATGGAATGCATAAAACTGAAATATTACCATCATATAAAGTCCATGCTCTTGGGAATAGTGCATGGTAGGTGGAATGCTGACCACTTAGATTCCAGCCCCAAGATGATATTCCCTGATCACCAGCTTTTCTGCAAGAGCATGTGACTGAAATTAGTACACTGATCTGTACCATCTCTAGAAAATGTACATACAAGTTATAATAAAAATAATATTTAAAAAGAAAGAAGCAATGACTAAACACATGTTTTCTTCAAAATCAAACGAGACAAAAACAAGAATCCTGAAAGCTGAAAGACTTGATGCTAACACAAATCAGGAAGAAACAACAAATCAACAATTTATTCATTAGCCATGTAACTCAAAATTATCCGAGGAATATTTATAAACTTAAGTCTTACTACCTCAACAGAAATAAGAGTGCTGTTTTATGCTAAAAAACTATTGAATGCTGAGAAGACACAATATACCACAAAATGGTTTTGACTTTCAGGTGCAAGTATCAAAGAATATAATTTATTTCAAGGAGACCGAATTTTGATTAAAAAAACCACTTACCCTAAACCTTCATGTTGGCCCGGTGCCAACACAGATGCATAATGTTTGTTTCCTCCATCTCGAGATATAAAAATCTGTATAATGACATGAATGGGACAGATCATCATGGGCATTTTCATGGATAAAAGGTCATGTTATCCAGTTCATTGCTGAGTAAAGTGACAATCAACTTCTAGTGTTACCTAAATCCTTATAAAAATGATGGGATGTCTAACATCTGATTTCACAAATATTAGCAGATACAAAACATTACACACTTGAAAAAAAAAATGATGGAAGTTAATAGGCACAGGCTTTATGGACAACGCATCTAGTTCAAAAAGAGTTAGATGCAATCCAAAAACTTCCAAATCAACAAAGTAATTTCTATATGTCCAGAAGTCTTGGTAGACATGTTGTGTTGTGATGGAAAATGAAAGCTCATTCACTAGATACACTTTCAAACTACAACATAGACTTCTATGTAACAGAATAAATGCAACTTATTGCATACAAAGAGAAGTAAAAGGAAACACATTAATATCTAGAAGCTAAATTCATGCCACAAAACTTCACATACATGTTAAACAATAAAGGAAAGTAACATGGATGGTAAGTTGAATGGCAGGGATTTACAGAAAACTGATTGGCCATGATAGGTGAAGCTTCACATATACCAGGAGTAATCTGCCATTGCCTGAACTCGCCTCTAAAACCTCTCAATATACTACCACTCCTGTGATATAAGTAGAAGTGGACTGCCCTCAGAAAAATAAGATATTAAAGTAGAAAACTTAATTTCCAGAGTTGATCCACTACATACCCCATTCCCCCGAGAGGAACTCCTTGTGATGCTGATGGCTTACAGCTTATTCGGGTGAAAGGATCAATAGGTGCTTTCTGCACAGAACAAGGAGGTGAAATTCAAATTCAGCAGAAAATTTACATTTCCATAATTCATTTACTTATTGTTTATTAAAAGAAACCAATATATTTTGAAAATTAATCAAGTACCCTTCCATGAGAGGCCTCTTCCCTGATATAGGACCATAGCCGTATACCAAGTCGAACCTAAATTTCGAGTTAATACACAACTCAGAAAGTGAGAAGAGAATCAGGACAACATAACAAGTATTTTTTATTAGAAATGACACAGATAAAAAAGCGACACTTCCACAGGATCAATAGCAATAGCGTTGCATGTCACTTGATTCAATCAACAGCTATAACAACATATCAGTTACCATTTTAATTGCTTCAGCAAATGTAACACTGAACTCTTTGAGACGATTAGCATGGCTGTTTAATCTCCTTCTCCAAGCTTGCTCTGGTGGGGCAGCACTATCAAAATCAAACTGCAAAGGAAGTGCAAGAAAAACTTAGTTCAAGTAAATATCTGAAAGTTGGGACAGAATTGACTAGATGGAAGAAAGAAGACTGAATAAATTCAAATAAAAAGAAAGAGGAAGAACAAGGCAGTTGTAATCATCCACTCAATGGTGTCCTCCTGAGGGAATGATTAGAAATAATTCTCCATGAAATTTGACCATTATAGAGTTGTAGGTTAGAGTCGTACATATTTATCCATATAGGGGTAGAAATGCATACTAATTCTCTACCCTCAATGCGCCTCATCTGTCCAATCATCCTCCATTCATTTGGGGAAGAAAATGAATTTCCCTACATTAGATGGAGGAGATGAGCTTCCCCTATGCTTCCCTCCACTATCTTAAAAAAAGGGGGGAAACAAGTTCCCTTTTGCACAAATATTTTCTCTTTATCTTGTCTCTTCAGTCTTATATCCCAACTAAACAAATTTTAAATGTCCAACTATGGCAAAATTTAACTAACTTCAATTATTAGTAAGACTGTTACAAGTTCATATGGGGAGAAAAGAAGGCGATATTCTGTCACTTCTAATCATCAAGATAAGCTACAAAGCATAGGTTTAAATCTTCAGAGTTTAACTCATGCAATTCACTGCGATAAAATGGTGAAGCCAAGAAAGTTCATACCTTTACCACAATAGTAGACTTAAACAAGAGAGTATGGAAAGGAAAAAAGGGAATTTGATCCCAATTTAAAACAAACTTAAGCACAGGCATTGTAAACTTTTCTCAGCATGGTATCAAACATTAACTTCAAGGAACACAACACATACATTCAAAATTAAAAAGCTATAAAGTCAACATTAGGTCACTTATAAATTAAACATTATTCACTTGTACTTCTAAACATTTTTATTTTAAAATTACTCACTAATTCCCCTGTTAATTTCCAGAGTTCAAAATTTAGATCGACAAAACTAAAAATTCAAAACTAGTCATTTTACCCTCTCCAGCTAAAACAGTTGTATTCATTTCTTCTTCTCTTCCTCCCTTGAAACGCAAAAGAAGTCCAAAAAAAAAAAAAAAAAACCGAAGAACTAAATAAGAATCAAACATGACAAAGATTCGAAAGCAGAAGCAACCAGTAGTGCTATCAGAAAAGCGCTTACCAACTGCAAAGTTGTTCTGCTGATATACTCTTCAGTCGGCCAAGAATGCTTTCTACGGTGAAATAAATTTCCACTAACCATGTCAAAAAAAAATATAACTATCTACGCCGATCACCACCAGTAGATAACTCAATCAATACACAAACAAACAAACAAACAATTCCTCCAACTCTAATCAACACCAAACAAAAACTTCGCATATAAAACAGAAACAAAGTTGTCTTCAAAGATCCTCAACGTAAACAATAACTTTCTCTTCCATAAGAAATGTAGAGTGCGGAAACGACCCTAAAATCTAACCGTTGTAGAATTGAGAGTTAAATATCGGATGGGATATCTCGGGAATTCGAATTGCTAAAATAAGGTGTGTAATTGGTTAGAAAACGAGAAAATCAAAGTGTGTGTATAGCGAAGCGAAGCGTGGAGGAGGATGGATGAGCCGCCTGTAGCGTGGCGAAAACTGGGGAGATGTGTAATCGCCAGGCGGAGTAAAATCTGATGCTTTCAAGTTTACTATCCGTCTGTCAGCGTTTCTAAAAATCCTTCTTATTTTTAATTTTCTAGACCGGGGGAGTGGAGAGAAAGCGTGAAATTCGCCATTCTGTGTGTATTTCTTTTTAGATAAAATAAATTAAGGTTACAGTATTGAGTGATCCACTGAAGCGTGAACGTCATGGCGTTTGGCTAATCCACATCCTATTTCCGTAGTTGGACTTTTATGTTTTTTCACTTTTTTTTTTTTTTCCCGCTACACTTTCGTTTATACTATTTGATCAGATAACAAAATTGTGAAAAAATTAGAAAAAAAAAAAAATATATATATATATATATATATATATTATTAATGTGCTGCTGTGTCACAGTGGGCAATAATTATACTCATGGCACAAATGTCTCAAGCTCAACAAACCATTGGCAACTTGACAATTAACTACCTTTTTAACCGGTACTCTCATGATGGTTTCAGGGTTTATATGGAGAGATCTTATTCCAACTAAATTTTGAATATATTTTTCACTTTGAATAAGTCTTATACATTCAGGTAGAAAGATAGAGAGGGGGGAGGGGGGAGGGGGGAGGGGGGAGGGGAGAGGGGAGAGGGGAAGAAGAAGCATAAAAACTAGACATTAAAACATCACTATACTCTTATTTTTCTGCAATATATTCATATCAACAACAATTTCGTTCACGTATGCATTTCGATCATTAGATTGAACCATGTTAAAAATCATATGTTTTATTAATCTTTCTTCTTCTTTTTTCATTTATTTTCCATTACAGCATACCAAACTAATTCACATCTTTTTATATGTTAATCGTTGTTATCATAACCAATCTTATACAAGATTTAAAATTGTATGTATCAATTAATGACGAGAAATCACATCAATAGTTGACACTAGAAGGAGGGTACAATCACATTCCATTTTTATGGCTCTTACAAATCAAAACAATGGCTAGTGGCAGATGGCATAGAAAAACCTCTAACAACTAGTCTTCAGAAGATGAGAGCAATCTAGAGCCTCTCCACTTTTAAGAGCATAGTTAGTTTATCTTTAAGGCTAGCATAATGTAACCAAAGCAAGGTACGACTCGTAAGCCTGTACCCATAATAGATAATCTCCCTAATGTCATTCATGGGTACATAGCTCTACCCTACCACTACGTGTCTCACTAGAAACACTTACCTCTAAAAAGGAAATGATCATAGAAACATTTACTTAAAGACTTCTTACCCTTAACAATGATGAGAGCAACAAACCAACAATTAAAGGATTTTAAATCCTCCATGATGCCTCACATCTTGAACTTGCCAGGTCTCAATCAAGAACCCCACCAGCAAGGAACAAGTAAAAACATTTTCGAGTATCAGACACCACGTTTAACTCCCTTAGGGTGGCACTCCAGGCTAACACTTGTAGTCCCCAAGACTTAAGGACCTAATAGTTTTTCACTCTCAATTGACGACAAGATAAACAACCAAGCCTGTCTAATCCTTAGACAGTAAACGACTACTTGAATGTCTATTGGGCCTTTTTAAAGATGGTGATTGAATGTGCCCTAATAAGTATCACTCCTTGAGTTATGGGATAAACTTCTGATCCTGTTAGTTGTGCTTATCAATCTTTCTCATACTAGCTCATTATTTGTTTATAACGAGCGAGATGTCAAGCTAGCCAATCCAAGGTAAGGAATAAGATTCATTGGATAATGCTTACACAAGTCTCAACCAAGCCTTCTATCCACAAGATAACATCCATTCAATATCCAAGGTCACAGTTGTTATAACTGCCTTAATTTATAAGTTGAAACAAGTCATTAGACTTGTAAACTAGATATGTGTCACACCTAAATGCCATCTTAGCCTTTTAGGGTAAGGTAGTCTAATGCACCCTAACTCAAATCATATTGGGAAGCTTTATTGTGTCTTTTGATACTTTGATAGCAAAGACTAGTGAACTAAACATAAAGAGAGAAAAAATTTCTCTAGCCTATCTAGTGGCACTTTCCATCATTTCCCAATAGATCATTCTAAGTTACTTGATGACCAATGAAGCCAACTAAAAAAGGAAAAATCGATGGAGAACCATGACATCCCAAAAGATCTAAATTAAAGTGTAACATCCCTCCCTAGAAGTACTACCTATCGAAAGAGAAATGTTATGAATTAATATTCAGAGCGTCTATTTTTTTTCTTTTTAAAAATACTTTAAAATAAACACATCATTAAAAGTGTTTACGAAGTATTCCAAGAAAACTAAAAATTTGGAAGCGAACAAAAGATGAATATACTCATATGAAAACTCATCTGAAAGCATCTGAAAATAGAGAGTAATCATATGCAACTGTACCATAATCTCAAAAAGTCAAAAGTCGACAAGAACATACCATTGTATGCATGTAATATAAACCAGAGATAACCTACTCCAGTCGGATCTACCTACGCTGACCTGACCCTGCCTCGCAGCTACCTCGATCACCTATACCTGCAATCAGGAAAGAAAAGAGAGTGAGTGATAAGAACACTCAGTAAGGAGAAAGAATCAAGTAAACTATCTTTTTTCCTGTTCTAACTCACTTTTGGGACTCAACCTCACATCTTAACCTCTATAAGAGTTTGAAGGGGTAATTTAGTTCACTCTTTACTATTTGGGTCATACTTTGTCCCATCTGGTATCTATTTGATACTTTTTGGAAGCTAACTATAGGGATTTGACATTTTTCTAAGCTCAAGCTCTTTTTCTTTCACTACACTATTTTCGAATTTGAATTGAGCTCTACTGCGAGCGGACCCTACTAGGGGTCTATGTCTTACTATAGACGTGTCCTACTACAGACGTGTCCTATTGCGAACGTGCCCTACTGCGAGCAGTGTAGTGTAAAGTGTCCCCTCATAGTTTATAGCATGCATGCGGGTCTTATATCTTACTAATTTTGCTTCCATTTAAATTTATTCATAACTCACCAGACATTACTCTTGGGATGATCCCTAAATCTTGAGCCCCAAATTCCTTTTTTTGTTTTTCTTTCTTTTTTCTTTTCTTTTTTTTTCTTTTCTTTCCTTTCCTTTCCTTTCCTTTCCTTTCCTTTCCTTTCTTTCCTTTCTTTTTCCTTTCTTTTCTTTCTTCTTCCTTTCTTTCTTTCTTTCCTGCCCAAAACTACGAAATACTGTTCACGGAACAATCATTTAGCAGAGCAGCCTTCTTTTTCATACAATTTAATAGCCCAAAACGGTTTCTAATTCATACAAGCTATATATCGTTGAAAAGAGGATTCAAAGATCTTTCCAACAAGCTATAATAACATTCATAATTCAATAGATAAGATAGTCAAAACGTGAGATAAACTCAGTGACAAAACTGCCTCCTCTATTTATTTAGTAAAACGGTCCTTTTGGTTCATACAATATTTAACAGTCTAAATGATCTCTAATTCATACAAGCTATATATCATTGGAAAGAGGATTCAAAGAGATTTCCAACAAGATATAATAGCACTCATAATTCATCAGATAAGATAGCTAAAACATGGGACGAACTCAATGGCAAAAACTTTAAATAACATGCAACTTTCTGCCATGAACAAAATAACACACATACACATCCTAAATGGCAAAACAACATTCCTCAACTTCAAATTCATCATTTATAACATAGATCCAAGGAACCAAAAGCCTAAAACATGTAACATATCAAGGAGGATACCCCTTACCTTGTTTCAAGCCAAATTTTTGCAAGTTGGCTTCCTGCTCTTTGTTTTGCTTCCTTTATCACTAAGATCACTTTAAATTAATACCAAAACACATTAACATATTTACATAACATGCATATAAACATAGATAAAAGGAGAAGGAAGGAGATCTTTGGTTACCAAAGCTTCCAGGGTGCTTTTTTTTATTTTTTTATTTTATCTTCCAATATCTCTTCAATTTCTTCCTTTGGCTTCAAGAAAGCAAATAAAAGGCATGAAGAATGGTGGCTACTGGAATATGGACGGAAATGATGGAAAAGTCTTCTCTTTCTCTTTATATGTAAAGCCTTATCTCTTTCTCTTTTTCTCTTTGTCTTTTTCCTTTTCTTTTTGACTTTTTTGTATATATATATATATATATATATATATATATATATATATATAACACACCTATACATATATATATTTAAAATGGAAAAAATCTCAAAACAGGGTAAAAAGATATAATTACCCCTGAAATATACCTGAGGGTATTACAACTCTTTCCCCCTTATAAAAATTTTGTCCTCGAAATTCACAAAAACAACTCTGGATGTTTCTCCTTCATGGTTTGCTCTATTTCCTAGGTAGCCTCCTTTGTCTTCTGGTTTGTCCATAAGACTTTTACTAGAGGAATCTGTCGGTTCCTTAGTTGTTTAATTCTTTTGTCAAGTATCTGAATCGGTTTTTCCTCATAATTAAGGTCTTCTGATAACTTAATATCTTCTGTATTCACAACTTGGGAATGATCACTAAGACATTTTCTTAACGATGAGATATGAAATACATCATGAATCTGGTCTATACTCGCTAGTGAGGCTAATATGTAAGCCACTTTACCAACTCTCTCAAATATCTCATATGGACCAATAAATCTGGGAGCTAGCTTTCCCTTCTTTCCGAATCTCATCAAATGCGTGAATGAAGCTACCTTTACAAATACAAATTCACCTACATTGAATTCCAAGTCTCGACGTCGATGATTTGCATAGTTTTTCTGTCGATCCTGAGCCTGTTTTATTCTCTGCCTGATCAGTTGGACATCATCAATCATTTTCTAGGTTAATTCAGGCCCAAGGGATCGAGATAACACATCTCTCTCTCCTATCTTATCCTAGTAAAGAGGAGAACGACACCTCCTACCATATAATGCCTCATAAGGTGCCATCTGAATAGTTGTCTGGTAGTTATTATTGTAAGCAAACTCCACCAAGGGCAACATTTCTATATGATCCAAGCAACAAGCTCTCAACATGTCTTCCAAAATCTGATTAACCCTCTTCATCTGACCATCTGTTTGAGGATAATAGGCTATACTAAATGCCAAATTAGTACCTAAGGATCTTTGAAGACTCTTCCAAAAAGTTGATACAAATCTTGTATCACAATCAGATACTATAGTCTTGGGTATCCTATGTAATCTAATAATCTCTCTAACATATAATCTTCTCAGCTAATCTGTGGTAGTAGTATCTTTGATAAACAAGAAATGAGCTGACTTAGTCAATCTATCAACAATCACCCAAATAGCATTACATCCATTCTGAGCTCTAGGAAGTCCACTAATGAAGTCCATAGAGATATGCTTCCATTTCCATTCTGGAATAGGCAGAGGCTGAAGTAACCTTGCAGGTCTTTGGTGTTCGGCCTTAATTTGTTGACAGGTGAGACATTTAGTAACAAACTCACTTATATCCTTTTTCATGCCTAACCACAAAAAATGTCTTTTTAAGTCCTGATACATCTTTACACCCCCAGGGTGGGCAGTGTAAAGAGAACTATGAGCTTCTATAAGAATTCTCTATCTCAATTCAGTTATCTGAGGAACATACACTCGATCTCTAAATTTGAGAATTCCATTCGATACTTGAAAATCTACCTCGAGACCCTCTTCCACTTTCTGAATTTTTTGTTGACACCACTCATCTCTTGTCTGAGCCTCTCGAATCTCATTTATGAGAGTAGGCTGAATCTCTAATTTGGCAAAGGCTTCAATCACGAGCTCAATCTGCTCTCGATCCATCTCTCTCTAAATTTCTCTCTAGACCGTCAATTGTGATATCATCACGTTTCTACTGAGGGCGTCTACAACCACATTAGCCTTGCCTGGATGGTATTTAATATCACAATCATAGTCTTTTACTAGCTCAAGCCATTGCCTCTGCCTCATAGTAAATTCCTTCTGAGTGAAGAAATATCTGAGGCTCTTATGATCAGTATAAATATTACATTTTACCCCATACAAATAGTGTTTCCAAATTTTCAAAGCAAAAACCACCGCTGCTAACTCCAAATCATGAGTAGGGTATCGAGTTTCAAATTCTTTCAATTATCTTTTAGCATATGCTATCACCTTGCCTCGCTGCATCAACACTGCTCCTAAACCACTGTGTGAGGCATCGGTGTATAAATCATACTCAACTCCCTCCTCTGGAAGTGCTAACACTGGAGTAGTAGTCAATCATCTTTTCAATTCTGACCACTGAAATGGCATTGTTTTCTTTGTGAGAGTTGTAAGAGGTTTAGCTAATCTGGCAAATCCTTCCATAAATCTTCGATAATACCCTGCCAAACCCAGGAAACTACGAACCTCTTTGACTGTCTTTGGTCTCTGCCATTCAACTATTGCCTCGATCTTATTAAGATCCATGGATATACCCTTTGCTGAAATCACATGCCCCAAAAAGGTAACTCTATCTAGCCAAAATTCACATTTTGAGAATTTGGCATACAGTTGTTTCTCTCTCAATCTCTGGAGGGTAAACCTCAAGTGTTGTTCATGCTCCTCTCGACTACAAGAATATACTAAGATATCATCAATGAATACCATAATAAATTTATCCAAGCAGTCGTGAAATACCCTGTTCATCAAATCCATAAATACTACAGGGTATTTATCAATCCGAATGACATCATTACAAACTCAAAATGGTCATACCTCATTCGAAAAGTTGTCTTGGGTATATCCTTCTCTGTCACTCTCACCTGGTGATAACCAGATCTCAAATCTATCTTGGAAAAGACCACAAATCTCTTCAACTGATCAAATAAATCATCAATCCTGGGTAATGGGTACTTATTCTTAACTGTGGCTTTATTTAGCTCTCTGTAATCAATGCACATTCTCATAGACCTGTCTTTCTTTTTCACAAATAGGATGAGAGCTTCCTAAGAGGAATGGCTCGGTCTGATAAAACCATGATCTAATAACTTTTGAAGCTGTTTTTTCAATTTTTGTAACTCGACAAGGGTCATTCGATAGGTGCTTTTGAAATAGGTGCTGTGCCAGGTGCTAACTCTATACTAAACTTAATCTCTCTCTCGGGAGCTAATCTCGGTAGCTCACTTGGAAACACATGTAGAAACTCACGTACCACTGGTGTTTCCTCAATAGTTGGGCTTGACTCAACCTTGCTCACTATATGAGCCAAATATCCTGTACACCCATTTTTCAACATTTTACTAGCTTTTACCATACTGATCATCAAACTCTGGATATGACCTCACTGAACTCGAATTGATCTCTAGAGTCTAGGTTAAATCTCACTTTCTTCTTTTTACAATCAATCTCAGCTCCATATCTCCCCAAAAAGTCTATCTCTAAAATCATGTCAAAATCTAGCATTTCGAACACAATCAGGTCCACTAGTAACTGTCGACCCTGAATCATAATACTTTGTCCTAGTAGCATCATCTCACTAATGACTGACCCCTCATCAGGCAACTCGATCATAATCCTCTAGGCTATTCTAATGGGTTACAACTTTAACATCTCAAGCAAACTCTTGGCTATAAAACAATGAGTAGCCCCATAATCAATTAAAACATAAATAGGAGTATCAAGATAGAGAATCTGACCCGTGACTGTTGATGGGTTAGCCTCTGCTGGGCCCTGGGTGATCATATAAACTTTGGCTGTGGCCCCTCCTATAGGCTGCTACTGTTCTACTCTCACTAGGGCAGCTGTACAGAAATGAGTAATATGTCCAGACTGACGACATCTGAAACAAACTGTCTGACTTGTCAAACACTCTCCTCTATGGTGCTTCCCACATTTCTGGTAAGCTGGTATCTCAGGTACTCTTTGTTTCTTTCCACTCTTCCAGTTCTTTTTCATGCCTTTGAATTGGAAAGGTTGTTTACCTTTCCTGTCTTGTTCTGGAGGAGGGTCTCTCTGTACTGAAGCTGAACCACTACTCACCGGGGGAGTTGGCATGGTAGAAGGAGGTGTAACCTTTTGCCCTGTGGCCTGACCAAACCTCCTCCTAACAAAAACCTCTGCCCTCAAAGCTTTATCAAAGGCCATTATATAAGTTCTAGGTGGCTGCGCCCCGGTCATAACATCTCGAGCTATCTTTGGATCTAACCCGTGCATAAACTTCTGCATACGCCCCATTTCTGTGCTAGCTATCTCGGGGGCATACTGGGATAATTGATTAAACTTTGTAAAATATTCTTTCACTGAATCTATCCCCTACACTAGATTGATAAACTCTTGGGCCCTGATACAAGTAACATCAACACCCCTGTACTTTACCTCAAATCGGTGTCTAAACTCAGACCATGTCATCTCTAAGACATTGACCGTCTCTCTGACTATGTTCCACCAAATTCTTGCCCCTAACTTGAAAAGGTAAGTGGCATATTTCACTCTTTCTTGGTCAGTCATGTCAAACAAGGCCATAACACTCTCTACTGATTCCAACCACTCTTCAGCTGCTATTAGGTCTCTTGCACCATCAAATTTTTGAGGTTAGTGCATACCAAGGAGGTTAAAAATATGATGCAACTGAGTCCTCACTGGGGCTATTGTAGATGCTGAAGTAACCTCCCTCATATCATGTCCCTGAGTTAGTGGCGTATGCGCTGTCTCACTTCCCTGTGTAGGAGCACCTCTATGCTTTTTTATCATCTCTCTGAAAATCTCTCGCACATCATGTGCATTGAGTGCCCCCTAGGGTACCTGAGGGGCTGCTCCTTCATTCTGGCTCCTTTGAGAGGGATCTACTGGTGTTTGACTCATAGGTCCTAAAAATGAACACATTAGTTTCATAAAACTCAGCAGGTATAAATGAAAACTTAACTTACAATGATCGGCTGCGAGGGTGGTCAATGTGGCTGGAGGGTATTCCATCTCTGTGTTATTTTGATTACTCCATTTTGTTTTAGAAAACATCTTTTGGGTTCCAAAATCATGCTCTGATATCAACTGTAACATCCCTCTCTAGAAGTGCTACCCATCGAAGGAGAAATGTTATGAATTAATATTCGGAGCATCTATTTTTTTTCTTTTTAAAAATACTTTAAAATAAATGTATCATTAAAAGTGTTTACGAAGTATTCCAAGAAAACTGAAAATCTGGAAGCGAACAAAAAATGTATATACTCATATGAAAACTCATATGAAAATAACGAGTAATCATATGCAACTGTACCATAATCTCAAAAAGTTAAAAGTCGACAAGAACATGCTACTGTATGCATGTAATATAAACCAAAGATAACCTACTCTAGCCGGATCTACCTACGCTGACCTAACACTGCCTCGTAGCTACCTTGATCACCTGTACCTACAATCAGGAAAGAAAAGAGAGTGAGTGATAAGAACACTCAGTAAGGAGAAAGAATCAAGTAAACTATCTTTTTTTCCTATTCTAACTCATTTTTTAGACTCAACCTCACATCTTAACCTCTATAAGAGATTGAAGGGCTAATTTAGTTCACTCTTTACTATTTGGGTCATACTTTGTCCCATCTAGTATCTATTTGATACTTTCTGGAAGCTAACTATAGGGATTTGACACTTTTCTAAGCTCAAGCTCTTTTTCTTTCACTACACTATTTCTGAATCTGAATTGAGCTCTATTGTGAGCATGCTCTACTGTGAGTGGATCCTACTAGGGGTCTATGTCCTACTACGGACGTGTCCTACTGCGGACGTGTCCTACTGCGGACGTGCCCTATTGTGGGCAGTGTAGTGTAAAGTGCCCCCTCATAGTTTGTAGCATGCATACGAGTCTTATATCTTACTAATTTTGCTTCCATTTAAATTTATTCATAACTCACCAGACATTACTCTTGGAACGACCCCTAAATCTTGAGCCTCAAATTCTTTTTCTTGCTTTTCTTTCTTTTTTCTTTTCTTCTTTTTTTTTTTATCCTTTCTTTCCTTTCCTTTCCTTTCCTTTCTTTTCTTTCCTTTCCTTTCTTTTCTTTCTTCTTCCTTTCTTTCTTTCTTTCCTGCCCAAAACTACGAAATACTGTTCACAGAACAGTCATTTAACAGAGCAGCCTTCTTTTTCATACAATTTAACAGCCCAAACGGTTTCTAATTCATACAAGCTATATATTGTTGAAAAGAGGATTCAAAGATCTTTCAAACAAGCTATAATAACACTCATAATTCAATAGATAAAGTAGTCAAAACGTGAGATAAACTTAGTGACAAAACTACCTCCTCTGTTTATTTAGTAAAACAGTCCTTTTAGTTCATACAATATTTAACAGTCCAAATGATCTCTAATTCATACAAGCTATATATTATTGGAAAGAGGATTCAAAGAGATTTCCAACAAGATATAATAGCATTCACAATTCATCAGATAAGGCAACCAAAACATAGGACGAACTCAGTGGCAAAAACTATAAATATCATGCAACTTTCTGTCATGAACAAAATAACACACATAGACATCCCAAATGGCAAAACAACATTCCTCAACTTCAAATTCATCATTTATAACATAGATCCAAAGAACCAAAACCCTAAAACATGTAACATATTAAGGAGGATACCCCTTACCTTGTTTCAAGCAAATCTTTGCAAGTTAGCTTCCTCCTCTTTGTTTTGCTTCCTTTATCACTAAGATCACTTTAAATCAATACCAAAACATACTAACATATTCACATAACATGCATATAAACATAGATAAAAGGAGAAGGAAGGAGATCTTTGGTTACCAAAGCTTCCAGGGTGTTTCTTTTTTTTTTCTTTTTTTTTTTTATCTTCCAATATCTCTTCAATTTCTTCTTTTGGCTTCAAGAAAGCAAAGAAAAGCCATGAAGAATGGTAGTTGCTGGAATATGGATGAAAATGATGGAAAAGTCTTCTCTTTCTCTTTATATATAAAACCTTATCTCTTTCTCTTTTTCTCTTTGTCTTTTTCCTTTTCTTTTTGACTTTTTTGTATTTATATATATATATATATATATATATATAAAACACACCCATACATATATATATTTAAAATGTGAAAAATCTCAAAACATGATCAAAAGACATAATTACCCCTGGAATATACCTGTGGGTATTACATAAAGAATCTCAATAAGGATCCCAACTTGTATAGATTGTATTCTTTGACCACATTCATTGATTCATTTTTGCAACCAACAGGTATAAGGGATTATTCCCATAACTACAAGTAATGAATGGAGATTATACTCTTTGAGACCACAAAAAAGACTACCAAATCATCATAATATTGGTTACAAAACCAACCAATAATGTAATCTCCTAAAGGCCATAAAAGTCCTCATTGACAAAGTATTTATTGGTGAATATGTTTGTTAAATTATTATGCCCTACCTGTATAAATAAATAAGCAAGGAAGAGTGGCTATAAGGGGAAGATGTCACCTTGAGCAAAAGTCTAAGTCTACAAAAAAACTAAAGGTAAGCCTCCTTAGTCCTATTTATCTTTTTTCTTTAGTTCGATATTCATTGACTAGTTAACTTTCAATTTAAGCTAAAGAAAATTTAAGCTATATATGTCATGGTGTCATAATTTAAGTTAGCCTTCAATTATTGATGATATGTATGTGTGTTGGTAGAGGAATTGGACATAATATCAAGTATATGTAAATAATGTATGTTATATTACATAAGTCAAAAAACCAAAAAAAAAAAAAGATTCACTTTGTTGACCTCAAGAGGCTCTTTATAGCCTAACAAGAATAGGTTAGAACGTGGAGTACCCCTACAACCTTTTGAATACTAGGTTCCTCGAAAACTCTACCTAAGCTTAGTTTAGTTTGTTCAAGTCATATGTCGCCTACCTCGACTTGACAAATGTAACTAGCCTAATTTGTGGTTTGATATTATCTCCACTCTCATACTTGCTCTTTATAACTCTAACCCAAGAAAAGAAGTCACAATGTATAAATTAGAGCCATTTGGCATGGAAAACCTCCACAACCATGTCTCTAACTTGGTCCTTAACCTTAGCCTTGACAAACACCAAAATCATCCTAATAGAGAACCTCTACAAGGTTACCTTTTAGACAACCAACCACTCATTGAGTTCTATCAAAGGCTCTCTATCTTTAACCTGAGGAATCCATATAGCTCATGATTTCAAGCTGGGTAATGATTATTCAAATTTTCCCTTGTTTTTGTAAGCATTATTGACAATAGGCTATATCTTTTATCAGTGACGTCTTTTGTGCCTTGGGGCACTCTACATATGCCTTGGAACCTAAAACATACCTGACTTCATTGGTGATTTAATAAAAGATTTTGGCTTAATTGATGAAGTGCAAAAACTTGAAAGTTAAAGAAGCCCTGATTTTTCTTCCTTTTCTTGTAGATGTTAATTGTTAACCTAATTGATGGTGAGTTATATTTTTAAATGCATAATAAATCATTACATAGTCATTAAAATAAATCAATCACACCTCCATCAAAGTTACTATACTCTATAAACACTTCTATATTGACTAATAATATTTTAGCCCATAATGTATTATCAAACTTATATTTTCAATAGTATTGAACTTGTGTTTATGTGTTTGTATTATGAATATTTAACCATTGGTGGCATAGGATAAAAGGGATAATGAGATTATGATGTAGTGGGTGAGTACGTGACAATGATTTTTTGTTTTTATTTGTAACACCTCTCTTTAGATATATACCTTCAATGAGAATATGACCCGTAGAAACTTGTATAGCTAGAGCATTTAATTCATAATTTCATAATTAATGCAAGATCATTCATAAGCGTGAAAAAAAATGATAAAACAAACATGAAGTACTTCATTAACTAATCTTTAAATGAAAAACATAATAATCTGAAATTAATAAAAGGAATCAATGTGCAAGACTGACAATGAGATTGAACTAAATGTTTGAAATATAATACACATGAAAGAAAACTAGAAATGATTGTTATGCCCGTACCCTCATGCAGTTGCTCGTTGAACTGTTGGATCCCTCACCTGCCTCGTTACTCACCTATCTTTGCAAAACATACAAAAGAAAGTGCATGAGTAAAACAATCAATAAGTGCTGACCTCCTGGGATAAACACACACACACACACATATATATATGTATATAAATTGCTAGATTTGTCGAGTTATGACCATTTTCAACTCTACAAATGGGATGCTAAAAGTGGTCACAATTCGACATCTTGGTGCCTTAACATGAGCCATCTACAAAGGTTGTTAAAACCCAAGTTGGGATTGACATATCTAATATCCTAGTGAAAGCTCAAGACACCTTATGTATCACTAATTGTCGTGTCTTGTGCACATGTCATATGGCCTATTGGGCTACCTAACTAAAACAACTTGATCACACAAGGAATTATCTTGTAGCAACTCTTTCCCTTTTCACATAAGTTGATCGAAACTGTTGTCTAACCATATAGGGATAACTTTTACCTTAGATATATATATGGTGTATCCTACTGATCATATGAGGAATAACTAGAAGCCATAGTCTTATTATACACACTTGAGTTAAACTAAGTAGCAATGTGTTGAGTGCATGATGCATCTCATAGGTATTTGGCCCTAATAATTTCATGATTATCATCTCTTACACACATAACTAGTGACTATCTAGATATGTACCCCTATCTTTAGGTTTTCTGAGTTTTGACTTAAATTCGATTTTATCTGAGTTTATGTCATTATCCACTAAGTCAAACATCTATTTTATGCCTTTCTTGACCTATTTATACTACTATACTTCTTTATTCTTCCTTTTTAGTCCCTCCCTTCTATGCTTATAGCCTAAAAGGTAAAGTTACCTTTTTAATTCTGTTTAAGGGTAAGTAGTTGTGTGTTTATCTTCCCATGCTCGTGTGCTTCCTAGCAAATATATAGGCTTGTGGCATTCAGCACACGACTGTGTATAGAGTAAGTGCACATGGGGAGTTGCTCTAGCCATACTCTTGTGAATGACAAATCACGTGCATAAGGTCATCGTCCACTTTTGGAAGGCTATACATAGGTGTGTATCCCATATTACACAACCATACATGTCTCCTCTCAGAATAAGTATAAAAAATACAAAGATTCCTTATTTTTTTAAGTGACACACGTGTGTATGAGGCAATATACAACCGTGTATCACGATTTGGAAATCATGTCCTAAGCTTTCTACATAGATCAAACTGGAATTTCATGGCATTCATAGACAATAACAAGTCTCTAACACCCTAGATCATGTTATATAGCCTTAAAACACATCACACATTACACAAATCATTAAATCATGCATGAATCAAAGTATTTAAGCATGTATATTTAGCCAAGGCAATCCAGTAAGGTTTACTCATGGTAATACATAACATCCTCCTTCCGAAATTCAAACACATGCATATATCAAGCCATTAATCTATTACTGCACCTTTAAGTAATCACATATATCATACTGCATGGGCATATTAAGGTGTCTTGGCTGGTTTCTTAGGGATATGAGAACATATAACCCTAATCATGTCTCTATGCTTTATGATGCATAAAATAGCAGAGATTCACACATACATTCACATGGAATTCATTATATAAACATCTAGTCATCAATCTTAACTTGATCCTTCCAAAAATGGCGGAAAAAAAACTGAAAAGACCTTCACTTACTTGTCGTTTGGCGACTATCTTCTCTTTCTCTCTCTCATGACTATGGTATTTTTGGTGATTAACAATAGCTCTTTTGGCATCTAGAAGGCTCTTCTCTCACTACTCTCTCTATTATAGGGTGGCTATATGTGAAATATGAGAGAAATTAGGTCTAGTTGCATTTTTATTTTGCTTTTCAGACGCTATACACAAACGTGTATTGACTATACACGGTCGTGTATCATGTTACATAATTAAGGCAATTGTTGATTTTACTACAATCACAATCTTGTCTATAATTTAAATTTCTGCTCATGATATACAAGCATGTATACCCTTATACACGGGGATTTATTGCAATAAACATTTAACTATATAATTCAAAGGTTAAAAAAAAATTAAAATACATTTAGACTTATTTGTGAGTGATACATCATCCTTGATTATTTTGGGGAATCCCCACCCATATTTGGTGGGGTAGAATGGAAACCTAATTGGAAATAAACTATTGCCATCTCTAGAAGAGGGTGAGACATACCTACTGTTACACCCATTTATGATTTGATTAGATGAGAATATAAATTTAAAAAAAAAAAAAGAGGATATTAATGAGCATTCCTAATGATTGTTTCCATATAAGGTTTGTCCTAAAGATATTTTCCGTAGGATAGGGAAAGCAATTTGTACACACTTGTCTATTAAATATGAGCATTGCATTTAATTGTTGAAAGTATGGTTTTGAAATTCAGATTGAATTATTGGTTAAACAGGTTCAATCAAGACCCATGTGACCAATCTAATTTGAGTAAATCCAATTTTGATTTATCATCATTTTGATCTGTGATCAAATCGTTTAAGCCATCTTAATTTATGGTTCAACTGTTAGATCAAAACAGTAAAACCATCATGTTGACATTAGTTCAATATCAATGTATTGACATAAAAATTAGGAAAATTGATTGGAGAGAGCTGAAGGAGTGTTTTTATTTTTTTTATTTTTTCATTGTTGGAATTGAAACCAACACCTTGCATTTGAAGGTTACCATAAATAACAATAACAACAAATTCAATTTTAATTAATTATAATTTAGATATTATTTTTAATAAGTTAAATAGATAAAATCATTTTAAATATTATTTAAACTATATGCATCAAGTTAGGGCTAGTTTTGTTTATCAAAACATTGGTTGAAACGGGTGTGTGTGTAAATATAAAATCTAATATTAACCTAAAAATTAAAGATAAAAAAAATATTTTTGAAAAGTTTGGAGTTTAACTTTGAGTAGTTGACACGTGACAAGTATGAGCATGTCTTTACAGACTTCCACTAGGACCTGAAACAGAGCCAGTCCATTTGAGTCGCAATATATTTGGTAATAAAAATTTATTTAATAATACAAAATAAATGTTATTTAATTTTCAAAATCTATTCGCCAAATAAAACCTTTAATTAAAATTTCAAAATTGACTATTTGAATTATAATTTTATGTACACATTTTTAATTATATCAAAATATGATTTTCAATTAATTATAAATGTATAATTATCTTTTTTCAAAAAAATTATATATCATTAATAATTATATAAATTCATAAATAATAAATAATAAATTATTTTCCACATTTTTTTCCAAAAAAATAATTAATTAATTAATATTTTTAGAAAAAACTCTTGTGTCACAACCATAATACATATATGTTTATCACATTATTAATGGTTTTTTTAATCTAAATATTTCAATACATTAATTATTAATTTTAATTCACTCTACTAAAAACTTATTGTCGGCCTCGCATTTATTTAGTGAATTATCTAAGCTCATAAATTAGCTATAGTCCAAAACCTCTAATAAATATGTTAACTCTATAGATAATTCATAATTGACTTAAGAATAAGTTTCGTTCTACCTTTTTGATTATTTTGTCTTAATATTCTATTATTTAAACCACCGACGAGCTTCACTCATGTCCGACATAAATGAATTCTGTGTCATTTTGAAAACTTGCATTAAGACAATTATTCCCTCATGGTTAAGAAAATCACATGAAATGATCGTCAAAATGAATTAATTCTAACAAATGAAATTATTATTTCATTTTCAGTCCAAGTCTAATACATTGCCATTACCTGAATATGTATCAATTTTCTTACGTAGGAGTTTATGCTTTGATAGCCAAGATAAATTATCTTTTGATGAATTTAGACCATATAACAATCTTATCATGAATGAAATGCTCTTCTTTCATGATTGCAGACTATGGATTTTGTCAACCACTCTAGAATCAAGACTTTTAGGGTATATATATATATATTTTATATGCATAATTTTAAGTCAGTATATGATATCTAATAGGCAATTGTTTGCTTGACATATAATTAATATAAGTGTAAAGAGGACATAAATAAATATACATGCATAAAAAGGCTTCATTATTATATTGTAGCACAAATTTCAAATTTTCACATATAATATAGTAGCTCTAGGACACTTAAGACTAACAAAAGAAGAGGATTACCTTGTGCCTATTTTGGAGGATTATCATGGTTTAAATTAAGTATTAGCAGGACAAGGACATGTGGCTTCTTTTGTTTCCTTGTATATTTTCATCTTGCAAGCAGCTGGAGGTGTGCATTATGCAAAATGAAAAATGACTAGTAAGATATTTCTTGTATACATCACGTGAACAACTCACTATAATCCAACTTGGTTTGATTCTTACTCAAATCTTTTACTCTCTTTTCATTACTTCATGCTCTTACAAGATGGTGATGTTTGTAGTTGGTCAAGAAACAAATTGTTGTGGAAAGAAAGAGAATTCAAGGTGCTGGTGGTGTTGGCACAGGATTAAAGTAGATATGGCCCTTTTTTTTTTGAGGGTGGTAGTGGTGGTAGCAAGGGTAATGTGATGATAGTGGTCTAATGGTGCATGACAACTAGGGTTTAGTGTTTTTCTAAATTAGAGTCTTTGTCTTTTCTTCGACTTTAATTTCACTATCAGATAGTGGTTGAGAAGCACTTCTTAACAAAAAGAGTTTTTAGTGGCTTTTTATATCATTTTTAGTGGCATTTGCAACGCCAATATAAATACATAATAAGTGTTGGTAAAAGTTTGATAATATTGTGGCATTTATTTATGACATTTAGAATTGCCATTGAATTTAATTTTCTTTTTGCCACAAGTTAGTTAACGTACAATTAAACAGCATTTGTTACTGTTAGTAGTCATTTCCCCTATAATTATCCAAAGGCAATGGATGAAAAACAATCCTTCTCCTTTATTATAATCTTATAACCGGCCTTCTAGGCTACATGCCAACAACGTTTGCTACACAAATTACAATAAAATCATTCATATAATTTCTCGTCACCAAATAATGTATACAATTTTGAACCTTAGACAAAAAAGCTACGATGATTAATTATATAACTTTGTTATCTATTACAATGACAATGATTGAAAATGTGCGTATTGAACACATGAAAGGTTTTTATATGGTTTGAACCATTGCTCGAGAGCCTACATTCATAGTTATATTATTGACAACTTTAAAAAAAGTGTTCCGACCTAGCATGAATAATGTTTACAATGAAGATTGTCTTGAAAAGAACTTGATTTTGGAGAGATGTCTAAGAAAGATAGATGAATCTTTTTGAGAGCGCCCTCACATACACACACACACACACACAAAATTTAGTATGTCTAATCTTACCATTTCCATTCATCTATATGATTCTTTATATTTATATTTATAAGATTAAAGGGAAGGATTACAATTTTATCAATTATCATGCAAATTTATATTAAAGATAAACTTCCTATTATATTATGTGAAGAAAAGATAACGATTGTGTCATGATATAATAGAAAGCAATTGCTTTGTTAACATAAGATAAAAAAAACAATGCTAACTAACATGTTATTTCCTTTAAACAAAATATGTTTTCTCACATATCGAGTTTTTAGTTGTTGTTTATGTAGCTAAGTGCTTTTCTGGATATTGTTGCATGAGTTTGTTCAAAGAGGTTTGCCTTACAACAAAAGTCATGTAAATTTTATTATTTTTTAAAATTGTACAACACAACTATCATCTAAGTGTAGTAATAATTAAATGTTGAATGTGTCTCAAACAGTCAAAGGGGTAGAAAGGCTTTCTTAGCATCTGTGGTTATTTAGAAGTTTCGTGAATTAAATAGGGGCAGTATAGTCATTGTTGGAGTTCCTTAACCTAGCTATAAAGCCTTCGTATTCTTATTTTTTGAAAAAGTGTCGATGAAAACCTAAGGGTGAAAAATTCTCTCCTGTTTTTCTTGAGTCCAGTGGAGTTCTCTCTCTCACGGTGGTGCTTGGGTTGTCATCGGTGAAGTTCGGTTAGTTAAGTTTGGTCGTCTGGTGAGAATATTCTGATTGCTTTCGTTAAATGTATTTTCAGGTTAGGTTAATATTATATTAATCTTGTAATCTTAGATAATCTGTTATACTCTGATTGTATTTGTATTTTGATATAGTGAATTGACTAGAGGAATATCTTTGCCTTGGATGTAGGATTTCATTTACAGAATCCAAACTAAGTAAAACTTGTGTATTTTGTATCGTACTATTGTTTGCGAAGTCGGTAATATTCTTTGGGCTAAAATCATAGCAGAAAATATGTTCACTCGATCCATTATATGAATATTTATTAATTTTAAAGAATAAATTGTAATATTTACGATATAAAGCTCTCTTAATATCCCTCACCCGTTAATGATATATAAGATTAGTACATGTTGAAAGTTGTTAGGTATAGCACCATCACTTTGAATTTAATGTAATGCACATCATTTGATCGATTCAAGCCATTTTGTATTTAATGCACTAACGAAGCAGTACAATCTCTTAATGTTAAATATGACCCAGTTTGCCTAATTGAAATGGTGATAATGATTATGCTCATTTACTTATTTTGACCGTTTAAATATCTTATTTGATGGTGGATATGTGATCATAATCAAAAGACCCAAATTTTTTCTCACTTGGGAGACATTCACTCTTCTTGCCACTTCAAGGTAAGAGTCGCTAGAATGCTATACGCATCATTAGATGTCTACCATTTGGCAGCTAGGCGTTATTTGGGATATAATCCTCGAGATATAAGTTTACCGGCATGATAGATACATATCATACAACCGCAGTTATGGGTATGGTCTCCTCAGGTAACCACTGCAAATGTATTTGTTGTTATATGTTCTGATTTATTAATAATCGGAAAAGTTTGCTGACTGCTTCATTGATGTACCGTCGCTATCTAGGTAAGCGATACCTTCAAGGATACGGAAATCTCTCTGGAATAGTTCGTCCATTCTCTATACCCCTATGGACAATTTGATCTTCCACTAACGCCGCACAGTCCTAATCATCCAGCCAGTCCGCTTCATCCATTGCTTGATTATAATATTCATATTGAACTTTAGATATTCACTTTCAATTTACTCATTTTTTTTTTGTATACACTCAAAAATCAGTTTGAGTTTTCTTAATTCACGAAATAATTTTTAAATATTTCGTACAAACTTTTTTACTAGTGTATTTTTTTTTTCTATTTACTTCGTAAACATTCAATGTTATGTTAGCTATATATTTTAAATGTAATATTGCTAGATGTTTCGATTTTGTTACTAATTTGAAGACTGTGCCTGCTAATTGGCAAAATTTCACTAACATTCTTACAAAATTTAGAATGAGAACTGTAAATATAATGTATGATTTTTGTTAAATAAATTAAAGTGTATTATTATAAGAGATGCTTAATACTTAAGGGGTTGTAGCGACCTGTAGATATTATCCGGCCGATTTGTGCATCGGCCAACGCACATATATGTGTGACGAATCACACAAATTTATATGACATCGTCCAACCATTTCAATCAAATTTTGGATGGTTTTCACATTGAAAAACCACCGATGAGAGAGAGGGTGCCAATGATAGGATTGATGACACATTCAATTAAATTGTTGGAAAAAATGGTCGTTGAAAAGAGATAATGTATTTTTTGGGTGTAAGTGTAATGTTTTTGAACTTTGAAGAGATGGTTGTTAACTCTAAAATATGGAAACCTTATATGGTAGGGGTGAAAAAATAACTTCTTAAAACTAAGCTATGAGAGAAATTGTCAGTTTTCAAAATTAATATGAAAAAATGAAATAATTTTTTTTTTTAAATAAAATCATTAAATTACGATTTTACCCTTTACACTAATAACAACATATAACAGATATTGAATAATTGGTGGATGTTTAAGTTTTCAAAACTTAATAGGTAAAAGTTCGAGAATGGACTATGATCAACTTGGTTACATAATATTAAGAGGTCCCATAATTACCCTAATTTTAGTTATTATTTCTACTCCGAAATTATAGTAGTTTCAATTATTCTCCGAGTGAGAAGAAAAGTGGCAATCAACATAGGTTGATTGAATAATTTGAATTAAATTGTAAACATGATTAATTGTTATTGATTAGGTCTTTGTTACATAGTTCACATGGAGCATCCAAGCATCATGGGCAACTATTTAATCATCTACAATTACAAATATGTAAAGTTTCAACCTAAATAATCTTTAATGTCACACTTGTTGCACTTTCATGTAATAGAAATTTTAATTAAAATATATATTTAATTTAATAATTCCTATAAAATTTAATTATATATAAAAAGAAGTTAAGTTGTTATCAGTTTGTTGTGGAAATATTTAGTGGAAATTAAGCCAAACGCCTTTAGATTTCACAAACAACATACCCTAAGAAAAATTACAAGGTGTTCAAATTGGTTTTGTATGTGGTGCCACTATTGCAAAGTTTTTTTTTTTTTTCCTATTTATTAATGAACTATGATAAAACAAGAATTCATTCTAATCCCCCTTATTCAATAAAGATCCTCTTAACATTAACCTTTATAAAGATTTACAAATATTTATAGACATTTACAATCACGTTACCACTTTGTCCAAAGCCCTCTTAACACAACATTGTTGTAGTCACAACCTCACAAGAAGAGTACTCTCTCTCTCTCTCTCAAAGTCAAACACACTAATATTCTTTTAGGATTAAAGCTTATTTTATAGTTTATGATAACTTGGAGAATCAGCTTCCTTGCATTAAGTGTATTCCCTATTTAATGACTATCCCATAAGAGTTCTTTCAAGACAATCTATCTTGAAAATGGAAAAAAATATGAATAAAATAGACAAATATCGCATTCATATTAAGTAGACAATCTATGCTTGTTATGACTAATGTGACAAATATCGCATTCAAATAGACAATCTATGCTTGCTATGATAAAGTTTGGCTACATATATTTTTAAAAATATCCATATATTTACAATTATGCCATTAATTATATAAACAATTTTATTCACAATATTGTCATTATATTATGGGTAAAGGACTATTTCCCACCTAAGTTTTAACTCAATCTCAAAAGAATATTCATGACAATTCAAGAACTCAAATATCCACCTATGAGTTAATTTCTGTTAAAATTTTCTGTCAGAGATAAGGGTGAAATCATTATTTTACTATTAAACTCTGAAACCTTAAAAAACTATATCATTTTACTCCTATAATTTGAAAAATAACTTTCCCCCATACAATTTAGTTTTAAAAACTTACCATTTACCCTAGGGTTTGAAAATTTTTTCTTGCCAACATATCCAATGAGTCATTGGTGATAGGAATGTTAGGAGGACGATGTCTGGATGATGAGGTATTGTCTAGATTGACGACGCTTCATTGTCTAGACACTGTCCTCTTGGTGTTTCGGTCACGGACAACTTGCTAGATTTATTGGCTGAAAAAAATTTTCAAATCCTAGGGGGTATTTTAAAACTTAATTTTAGGGGGAAAAGTTAATTTTTCAAATTATAGGGATAAAATGATATAGTTTTTTAGGGTTTTAGGGCTTAATAGTAAAATGATAATTTCACCTTAGTTTCTAAGAGAAAGTTTTAACATAAGTTAGCCTATAGGTGAGTATTTGAGTTTTTGAACTATCGTGGGTATGCTTTTGAAATTAAGCTAAAACTTGGGTGGGAAATATTCTTATACCCCTATATTATATAGTTAGTTTCATTTTACATAATACATTTCACTCTTTTAAACAAGCATCCGTCTATGCTTTTGCTTCTCTTTTGTCTCTTGTTCATTCTTTTTTCCACAAGATTATCAACTTTCTTCCACCAACATATCATATTGTTATTCGGATATTCCATCAAGTTTGCACCCCTCTCGTTATTTTGACTTTTTGATTAGATTGAACCAGGGTTTGTATTATATTTGGTTGCTAAGTTTTATTTAAATTTGATTTTCGGACTATTTATGAAGCTTATTTAATTGTTTGGTTTGTTTCGAGAGTGATTATTTCAAAGAAGGTTTGTCTATTGTGGATTGTTTTTTGGTAGTTTGTAAGGTGTTTGAAGAAAGTTTTGTTTAAAGTTGTGTATGTGATTCTTATTCTCATTTTGAAATATTGAATCGGTGTCTTGAATATTTGTGGTCTTCCAAGTTAAAATAGTCATTTTAGTGTATTTATATGTTTGTTTTAATTTATATAATTGTCATTGGATTTGATATTTCTTAGATGATTCATATTTCATCAATCGAGCAAACATCCTAATCATTAAATTGATTTATTTCTGGATATAGCTTCAATTAAGTTAATTTTTGTTTCAGCCAAAAGACTTATCCCCACCCAAGGTTTAGTCCATTTTCAAATATCCACACACGAGGTTTCAAAAACTCAATTACCCACCCATCACCTACCTTTTGTTAAATTTCATAGTTAGTTTGTAAGGGTAAAATCCTCACTCTACTATTATATTTAATTAAATAAAATTATATCTAATTTCCCTTTTTAGTTTAAAAAACTAATAATTTTTCTTTTAATTTAAAAAACTAACAATTTCCCCCTTAGTTTAAAAAAATTAACAATTTTCCCCCAACCAAAAGTTTGAAAAGTTGCATTTTTCCTATGCTAGGGTTTACTTTCTTTCTCTTCCTTCTTCGGCGACTGAACTCTAGCCCAGACTATCTTCATTGCATTCTTCTTCCAATCGATGAATAATCGAAGATGAAGAAATCAAATAGACGAAGCTTCTCTAGATCCATAGAATTTTTCATTGAATTGGCTCCAAATGAAGCTTCCATCATGTGATTTGTCTTTGTTCGAAGCTGAATTGATGAAAAATGAAGTTGATTCACATTGTTCGAAGCCAATTCAATGATGACTCTTCGTCTTCATGCTTCGCCAGGCTTCATTGGGCGTTGTTGTCAGCGACAAAGGGAGAAAGATGTGATGAAAATTGGTCTTGGTTGGAGTCGGGCTTTCGGACAAGGAAAGGGAAGAAAGTAAACCCTAGTAAGGGGAAATACAAGTTTTCAAACTTTTGGATCGAGGGAAATTGTTAGTTCTTTTAAACCAATGAGAAAAATGAGATATAATTTTATTTATTTTAACATTATTGATAAAATGATGGTTTTGCCCTTATAACTAACTAAGAAAATTAATAGAAGTTAGATAGGTATTTGGGTTTTTGAAACCCTGCAGATGCGTATTTTAGAAACAGACTAAACCTTGGGTAGAAATAAGTCTTTTGGCCTCTTTTTTCTAAAATTTGGAAGAATAATTGATTGAGATTGAATTTTAGAGAGGTTATTTATAAGATATCTTATTGCATTTGTTAAGAAATACTTGTTTGAAGTTATGGTAATTTTTTTACTTAAAGTGTTTATGATTTTACTTGTGTGAATTCAGTTAAATTTGAGTTTTATTTCATTGTTCATTAGGAAAATCAGTTTTTTGTTATATCTATAATTTATTTTTATTGCATTTTCTTTATTAAGTAATAATATGTTGTTGTTTTGAAATAGCATGGAGAGATTTTTTAAAAGAAAGTCAACAATAATCTAATCCTCTGAATAAGGGGATAATAATGATGATTCAAGTAAAATTGTGGATTTCAATTTGCTAGCTCTTCCTATGGATCTAGGCTTATGACCACAAATTTCAGATTATGATCATAATATTTGAGATCAAATAAGAAGAATATATATAAAAGGGGGTCATTGTCAACTTAAACGCCACAAATTTCCTTTTAGAGATTTTGGTGGATTTTCAAGACAATTTATTGTTTAATGAATTTGATCAATGGCTAGAATATAGTATAGTGAAAGATATAGTTTTTTGTCTTTATTATTATCTTTTTAAGTGGTACATTGGTGATAAAGAGAGTGGTGATCGCTTTGTTGGTCAAAGGCTTTCAAATTGGAAAAAGAAAGAAAAATTGAATGTTCATTTTGGAAGTGCTAATAAGAATGAATTTATTATGGAGCACACGTTACCAGTACTACAACTCTCTCACTCAAAATAACACTTGATAATTTTTTTTTCTAGACATGGGTTGATTTTTTCTAAAGTGCGAAGATAAGGTTATGATGAAGCTAGTAATATGTAAGAAGAATTTAATGGTTTGAAGACATTAATTTTGAACAAAAGTAAATGTGCTTATTATGTTCATTGCTTTGCACATCAACTTTAGTTGGCTCTTGTGGTTTTAGTAAAGAATCAAGATGATATTAATGATTTTTTTAATATTGTGACAATTATAATTAATACTGTTTGTATTTCATCAAAACGTTATAATATTTTTAGAGATAAACAAATCTACAAAGTTATTGAATCTCTTTCATGGTAAACTTTCAAGTGGAAAATGTCTTAATTAAGAGACAAATTTGAAACGTGTTGGTCATTCTCATTAGGGTTCGCATTATAGTTCTTTAATGAGTATAACGTTGTTGTTTTCATTCATTATTGGTGTTCTTGAAATTGTGACAAAAGATGAGACAAATTATGAGCAAAGAAATAAAGTAAAAAACATATTAAAATTGATGTAATTATTTGACTTTGTGTTAACTCTATTTATAATAAAAGATGTACTTGACTTAAAAAAATGAACTTTCTCAAACACTATAAAAAAAAGATCAAGATATTGTAAATATTATGAATTTAGTTGAAACGTGTAAACAAGTTTTACAAGTGATGAAAGATAGTGGATAAGAGACTTTACTAAATAAAGTTTGTTATTTTTGTATTCATAATGACATTGATGTTCTAAATAAGGATGGTAAATTTTTTATTCAAGGGCAACACATGACTCAAGGTATCACAAATATGTATAATCACCGTATTGAAATATTTTATAATATCTTTGATATGTAACTTCAAGAGTTGAATACTCATTTCAATAAAGTAAATATGAAATTGTTTATTTGTTTGATATACTTATTTACAAATGAAAATTTTGTTATTTTTGATAAATAAAAATTGATGCATCCTGTTGAACTTTATTATGAAGATTTTTTTAACTTAGAATTTATGACACTTGATTCTCAATTTGATGTCTATATTTTAGATATGCACTATAGTGTCAAATTTATGGGAGTAAACGAGCATGATGATATTGCAAAAGTGATGTTGAAACTAAGCAAGATAAAATGTTTTTATAAGTTATTTTATTGATGAAATCAGTATTAATTTTATTAGTTGCTACTGCTAATTTAGAGAGGTCATTTTCAATAATAAATTTTGTGAAGAATCATTTGCAAAATATAATGTGTGTTTAATAATTGAATAATAGTTTAGTTGTGTACATAGAGAAAAATGCATATGATAGTAATGATAATGAAATCATTATATAATACTTTCAGAAAATGAAATCACATTGAAGATAATTGTAAATGTATTAGTTAATAAATGTTTTATTAATATTAATATTTGTATTTATTTTAATTTAAAATATATTTATATTATTGCAACATTAACTATTATAAGTTTTATTCTTAGATCGAACACTGTAATTATGTACAAAACCTTTGTTAGAGATTGATCATTGACAAACAACAGTGAAATCATCGTAAACTTTTTCTTTTTTTTAGTAAGAAATTAATCAACATCATAATAAAATAAATAAAAATTTAAATATCTTAAGGTAAATAATAAATAAAATTAGAGTAATAAGTTCACGAAATTATGGTACAGTGTACATTTATTCTATGCCTTCCACTCATTATTTGAGATGTTCAAGTTCTAAAATGAAAGTTTCTTTCTTTGTGCATAAAGTACGCAGGGCAAGTAAAAAGATGCTTTATTTTGCAAAGGCATCTGGAGTATTATTTGTTCTTATAAAAGTCACTTAATGTGGAATAACAAGAGTTATGATATTCCTTGTCATCCAACGGATAAAAATAAATTAAGTTTAAGCACAATGCACAACCATTCATTATTTTAAGCACAACGAAGATTTTATTGGACTTCTGGGCTTTGCTTAGAACGTAATAGTAAAGTTTACAAATGTAGAAGATGAACAGTAGTATTGTTTTAGTAGTCAAGCATGGCAACCATTTAAAAGATTGTTGTGCACCTATCAAGCATTTTTTCTGGGTGTGTTGGCAGCTTTTTGTGAAAAAAAATTAAAATATTAAAAGTGCAAAAGTTGAACAGGAGGGGTGGTGGCGCAGTTGGCTAGCGCGTAGGTCTCATAGCTTCTGAGTAATCCTGAGGTCGAGAGTTCGAGCCTCTCTCACCCCATCTTTTTTAACCACATACCACCACCTCAGAGAAAGATATCAAATAGCACAACAAGTAGGCCCTTTTGTACCATCTGGGCATCGCAACCTCCATGAAAGTCATGAGATGCATACTCTTGTTTTCGGCTTCTACCAAAAGTGCTTTGATCCAGCCCTTGCTGTGCTCAAATTTCCTCAATGCCTTGCAGTGTAACAACATGCCTCCTACCAATCCAAGCATGGCCACCACCGTTTTAAGCATCATCAAAGTTTGAATGGAAATTAGTAATTCGGTTTTACAGAATTTGATTGTACACATATGATTAGACACAACAACTAGAGTATTTGTGTCTAACTCCTAAATGGATTGATAACATTCCATCCTGCCAACCCTCAGATAATGAGTGATAAATAGGTGATGCACATCTCTGATTAGTTGATAGATAATTCAATAGCAGCATCTCTGCATCACTTCATAACAATGCTATTCAGTTACTACTGTTATGAAGTACTTTCATTTCATGTACACAAAACACTTATTATAGAATAAAAGTAATCCATTCATAATATTTGGTTAAATTCAGAACCCAGGTCACAAACAACTTTATGTAGCGGCTGGACAAGCATCAGGCCATTGATATGGCCGAGTTACTTTATTTACCAACTCTTTAGCTCCTGCAATTAGAAATGTTAAACCTCATAAACAAACTGAAATGGTGCATCCTGTCATCTAGTTCAGAACCAGATATATATTCTCCCAAGTGACATCTTAACTTCTTTATTCACCCATTGCATCCTCTCATGCACCCACTTAACAATGATGCACATCTCAAATGCATTGACGTTCCTTAGCAAACATATATCAAAATATTCGTGTTGGGCATCAGTGGTACTTAACAGTGACACATCTCAAAATATTCACGTTCCTTACCATCGTGATGTGTATTCGAGGCATCATTTAGTATCTCAACTATGATGTGTTTTTTGTTATTAAATTTACCTACAATCATGACAACGCAAATATGTTATGGTATAATTAGTTGATTTTTCTATGTTATCATATAAGTTATATGATAACAAATATGTTTTTATCCTAAGTTGCCAAACACTAAATGCATCAAATAAAAGAAGCGCAATTACATCTATAAAAAGTAAACGGTAAATGATTTCATTTTGTATTTAATATTTATTTTACGATAGTGCATCGGGTATTTATACATGTAGAATTAGAGGGATAGTTACAACTAAAAAGTAGAGAGACAGATATAAATACAAAGAGAGATGGGGATATATTGATAGGGTAAGGATAATTAAAGACAATGATTTATCTTATTGTCTTAAAATCATCAATTTCCATTTGTAGAACTAGCCAAACATAAACACAAATAATGTTATTTACCATCTTTAGGCCTGAGCTCAATTCCGTCAACAATAAGGACACGTTTACTGTTCAATCCTTTGAAATCAAAAACACTACAAATCAACATTCTATCATCACCATTTCCATTGAAGAACTCACGCATCTCAATTTCCATCCATCCATCTTCTCTGTTATGAGATAGCGTTGGCTTATTTCTTGGAGGATCTAAATGCACAATGCGGCTCTTCCCATTATCTATTCCGTCTAAATATACACCTAATTTCACAGGTCTTGTTCTAAAACCCGATGTAGATTCAGCAAGCTTAAACAGAAGGTAAGCTCCATAGGTGGTTTTGGGAGGCAAAATTTTGGTTTTTATTTTTCCCTTCACATCAAGCCACAACACAAAATTGAGTTCAGCCACTCCACCTAACCTGCAAATGCAAATTTTAATGTAGTTTAAGAGGTTAATGTCAATTGCATCCCCTGAAATTCTAAATGTTAAAAAAAGGTTTTTCCTTATATTTTACTGTTTAATTAGGTGATGACTCATTTTGACCTCTAAAATGTTAATGGGTGAGTTCTAAAATTTTAAATATTATGCAAGATGAATAACATTTCTTAGTACCAGTGCTACTAAAAATCTGTATATTACTGAAAGTTTAAAATATAGAAAACTTAATAAAAAATTTAGCAGTAAAAATATAATAATATGGTATAACAATGCCGAATAGGATGACATCATTTGGAAGATAAATTTTGGGATATCATTTGGGGTGTATAGGATTTTTGCATTTTTATTATTAAAATTTTTTTATCAATTTTTCTATACATATAAATTATGTAGAAAAGAAGTTCGATACTAGTTTTGTATAGTAAAGATGTCCTAAATCTAAGATATTATAAAGTGAAGAAAAGCACATCTTAATGAAGAATGTTAGAGAAACTGATATTTAATTAATTTCTGGTGAAGACAAGGGTTGTATTCCTCCAAGTTATTAAATTATTTTGCCAGTGCATAAATAATAAATAATTAAATAGTTATTGATTAATGCAATAGAGAAAATATATATTTTACAAAAAAAAAATTGACATACAAATTCTATTTGTCATATAAGATTATGAATCTTATTGGAAATGATTAAGAAAACAGTAGTAATGTGATTTATATAAAATATTAAAAGTTTTATTCATTCTATAAAATAATTTTAAATTTTGATTTCTTTAAATAAAAAATTTCAATCCAAAAAAAAAAACTAAAGTTTAATCCCTTCAATAAAAAAAAAGTGATAATTTGATACCTTCAATAGTTTTATTCAAATAACAACTACATATAACACGTGATGTTATTAAAGTAATTTATCCTAATATTAGTAATTTGAAAATGGGTTATCTAAAAATTTACCCCCTAAAGGGGTTTCAAATTTTTTTTTAAGGTTTAAATATTGACTGAACTCAGCCAATCTCACCATTCTTTGGAAAAAAAGATATGACCCAATACTACAGTCCGGTCTAACACTTATTTTTGGCCCGAATTATATTCCGTTGGATTTTTTTCTTGAGATTGAGATGAAATTTTAACTTAAATTCCTTTTCAACAGGGTGTTGCTTGGAGAAAATTTTCATCCGCTAAGATGATATACACACGTATATAGGGCGTCTTTTTATTAGTTCAAGATTGTACTTGTACACATGAGCCAAGAATTTATTTTGGGGAGGGTTATATTTTTAGGTTTTAATTTTTCATGTCATTATATTTTTTTCCAGATATTTTAATCCCTTTTTTTTAGTTTTGTAACAAAAATTAATATAGATAATGGTTGATAAAGGGGTCCATTTGGTGGTTTTATTATTTAAAATTTTAGAGGGTGAAAAGTTAATGCTCAACCTAAAGTATGATCACATGCTGCATTGCTGTAAGTCAGCTTATAAGTTATGAATTCCCGTAATTACGTAGACGCAGGTTTGGTTCCAAAATGAGCCAAGCAACAGCAATAATAATGTCATATGAATAATGAACAATATAGAGCAAACCTAGATTCTTGCAGAGATGACCACTTCCAGCATTGAGATGAGTCTTCCACTGCTATAGAAAGCCCTCTTTCTCCAACCATTTAACTTTTCTTTTGGCTTTCTTTTTCAATTGCGAAGCTCTGTGTTGAAAATAATATTGATGTTATTTGTGCATTCAGAAAGAAGTAACAACAACATTCATTATTACTGTATAATTAATACAGAATAGATATGTGAGTTTGGAAGGTGATTTAACATAATAAGTGAGTTTACTTAAGTAGCTTACCATAGTACCATTGTTGATGATGATGGGGTTATGGCAACGATGAAGATAAGGATCCTTCCTGGACAACTGGGCAGTCAGCATTGACGGCGTGGCCGAACCGGAAATAATCTCTTGGTAATCAGACGGCAGAAACTTCTCCCACACGGCATCTGAATCCGCAGCTGATTTGAAGACAGTTGACACCACAGCGAATTTGCATGCATCTCGAGCACATGTATAGAAGATGGCATCTGATATGTATTCTTCTGGCAAAATAACACTCATATCCATTTTCCTTCTCTTTCCCACTCACCAAACACCACCAGTAAGTCCTTTTTATATTTTTGATCTGCTGCCAAGGAACAAAGAGTTTTAATTACTTATAGTGCTGTGTAAAGTGCATCAAATATATGTCACACATGAAATCTTAAGTTCCTTTTTCATAATTTTTTTCCTAAATGAACTGAAGTATGACACACAGGTCAATTACATTGGAGCTCTTCAGACTTTAGTGAACATATATAAAAAATATCCATGTTGAACATGAGTAATACTTAAAATATTCAATCAATCTAAGAGCATAAACAAAATTTTCGTAGGAAAAGTTCACCCTCTTTCCTCCATCCTGAGAGTTGAGGCAAAAACTTACCAAACATGAAGACTCAAAACACAATATATAGAATAGATACTTAATTTTAAGGTCATGAAAGATAGACGTATCTAAGAAGTGAAAATCCCTTGCAGTAAGCAGTAGTGGCTGAAAATAGTCGTATCAAAGTAGCGAAAATCTTTCTATTCTTGATCCCAAAATAATAAACCTTAAACTGAAATTCTTCAGCCTCATCTACTTGATTTTCTTATAGCAACCTCATGCAAGTTATGGGGAAAAAAATAGAAAACATCACCTAAATTTTTTTGAGAAAAAAAGAATCAGTTGAATCTTCTGAAACTACTAGATTGATATGGTTTAGTTGTTTCATTAAACCTATCCTAAATTTCGTATTTTTCTTATATCATTAAATCCTTAATAAACTACATAATCATGATTCCCGAAAGATTTTTATAATATGTAAAAAATATTTAAGTTATTAATATATAAATATTGTTTACTTATATCACAAGTTACATTTACATATCCAAACATAGTTACATGAAGTTGGTAGTTGTAACTCTACTTAGTAAATATGCATATTATTCATGTTTTCATATTATTTACGTATTAAACACATTTAAACACATATTATACTTTTTTCATATTAAACACAAATTATATACCGTATTTTATATTTATTGTATTTTTGAATTTTTAGCTAAACTTAAAGTACGAAATTATCTGTTCTATTTTCAATTATTTATAAAAATACTACTGTCATTTAAAAAAAATCTAATAACATTTTTTTCTTAATACTTGATTAAATAGTTTATATCTGAATTGTTACATTGATTTTTAATAGGAGATTCGTGAAAAGTACTAAAATTATTATGATATTGTTGTATTTTTAAAACATATTATTGACGATATACTGTATTAAACTTGTATATATACGTTTTGTACTTTTCACTCATGTGAATTTTAAGGGCCTTTTTTGACAAATGTATTTTTCATTATTCACTATATTATACCTTTATAATTTATGTACTTTTTTCAGTTATTTACAAAAATATCACTACTATTTTAAAAAATCCACCAATATTTCTTTCTTAATTTCTAGCCCTAATTTTGCATTTTTCTCCCATTTGCCTGTACAAAGATTCACTTAAATATAAAGTTTGAAATTCAAGCTTATTAATTTGTTTGTTTTTTCCAACTATTTGATACGTTACTTATTGTACAAAGAATTTTGACTATGTATTATGTTATATTAGGTTTAATAGTTGATTAAATAGTTTACATTTGAATTGATATATTGATTTTTAATAGGAGATTCGTGAAAAGTACTAAAATTTTTATGATATTGCTATTTTTTTTAAACATATTATGAATGATGTGTCGTATTAAACCTATATATGCATGTTTCATATTTTTCCCTTATATAAATTTTAGGGGTGTTTTTTTACAAACATATTTTTTATTATTTTTCGTATTATACTCATATAATTCATCTACTATTCTTTTTATTGTTTCTGTATTTATTAATTAGGGTTGTAACTTCACTTGATTGGTCTCTTTACAAACTAAATAATGTTAAGTTTGTAGTTATATAGTCACTGAATCTATTTTGGATTGCTCTCTTTACAAATTTAATAATATATAGTTTGTAGATATATCTTCACCAAATATCTAATTCTCTAATTTCTTTCTCAAAACATTGAATTTTAATATACATTTCTTTCAAACAATATCATTAGATAATCTACTAGGTTTTTTTTTTTTTAATTAAAACGCAAGGAATTTTATATATTAAAAAATAATTGAGTACCGCACTCTCACCAATTAGAATACCAATATTTCACTTATTAATTGTAGTTTCAATTATTACATCATCATATCATTCATGAATTACATAAGCATGACTAACTTTTGAATTTTGCATTATGAAAAACACTATTTGCTTTATTAATAAATTAAGCAGTTCACTTATGTTAGAAGTTGCGTTTACATATACAAATACCATTATTATATAAATGTTAAGTTTATATTTACAAGGGAACCAAATTTTTTAATAGGATATTAATTAAAATAGGTAAAAAAATTTTCACTTACATCTTTTTAAGTCAATTTTTAATGTAATTACTTTTCTAAACAAACCCATTATTTATTCAAATAACATCATTTTCCTTATTGTATACATTTCTTTTGGTTATCTTCTTTCTCAACACACTCGACGATAGCACACTCTAATATTACATCATCATATTGAAAGTAAGTTTAATAAATTATATCATAATAAATAGAAACTTTTATTGAAAACTTATTGTGAAAATTTTCATTGATAAAGGTTAAAAACTTTGAAATTGATTTCTAAAAGAGGTTGATGTTTTTGTTTGTTAGTAGTTATCAATTACATTACTTACAGACAATCAATATCTATCATATTAGTCAAAGTAGAATAAGTCTGATATCCAGATCAGAACAAAAAATAGAAATGCGATTTTTTGAAAATGAAAATGTGAATATGAATGCATGAATATGTATGTAATTAGGTATGCGAATGCAAATGCGTGAATAAATAATACTCAGTCACACATTCATGTATGCGAGTGCATGAATGAGTATTAATCAAGTGTTAACTCAAATATTATATTTAATATCCCCATTTAAAATTTGGTCTACTTTTATTAAAAGTAAATTGACATATATATATATATATATATATATATATATATATATATATATATATATATAAAGAAGTTGTTGTACTTTGACTAATACAACAAACATTGATTGTCTGTAAGTAATGTAATTGATAACTACTAACAAACAAACAAAAACATCAACATCATTCAGAAATTAGCATTCTAAGTTTTCAATTTTGATCAATGGAAGGTTCCACAACAAGTTTTCAATGAAAGTTTCGATTTATTATGATATAATTTACTAAACTTACTTTTAATGTAATGATGTACTATTGGAGTTTATTGTCGTCAGGTGTGTCGAGAAAGAACATGATTGAAAGGAAGGTCTACTGCAAAAGAAAAGGTATTATTGGAATAAATAATGAGTTTAATTAGAAAAATAATTGCACCAAAAGTTGGTCTAGAAAGGTTTAGGCAAAATTTTTTTTGCCTATTTTAATTAATATCTATTTTGTTCCTCATCCATAAAGAGCACACAATTTAGAACTTTAATTTAAAAAAAAAAAATTGACTTTCATATAAAGTTCTTATCTTAATAGTTCAAAAGTTATAGTATTTTGTTTTGTTTTTTTTACATCAATCGGTCTCCATTTTTGGATCACTTATGTTATGTAATCAAATTTTTTTCTCGATTTAATTTAGGATATAATTCTGAGTAGTGACTAGCAATCAACAAACAAGCACTGCTCTAACCCATAACTTGCAAGATCAGTCTTGAGTAGAAATAAGAAACAGAGACCGTATATGCCATGGCTACCACAATTTGTCAAATAAATAAATGTTTCCTATTGCTAGAGAATGACTTCCTTTAGTTTTGAAGATTATAACTGAACTATAATTAGTCTCTTACTATGATGTGACCATGACAACACTTATCAACCCATTAGCTATTACACTACCTTAGAGAATTGCATATGTAACGCTAACTTCCAATAATATAGATGATTGACAGTGGAGAAAAAGGAAGACACATTTGACAACACATTTAATTACATAGTTGAGGTAAACATATAATAGTATTTTTTTTCATTGTTTTAGACTAATTGCTTTGTAATCTCGGATTACTTAGAACGAATTTTCTTCATTATGTTTCTTTTTTCTTAAAGATTAGATGAATGCTTTTAGGATAGTTAAATTGTGACGAGGAGATTAGTACATGTTAACTAATCTTGAGAAATTTATGTTCACATAGGGTGGCCATTCTAGATTCGTCCATAGTCTTAATATTATTATGATCAAAAGCACATGTAATATCATAGAGGTGACAAATCTCACATGCTAAAGTTATTTGTCAATAGCTTGGTATAATATATGGGTACAGGTTATATAGATATGTCCACCAGACTTACCATAAGGATTCCATATGGATTGTTACCTTAGTTTTTATGAAATACATCTCTAACAAATGATGCTACATGTGATCTTTCGATTTGAGGTTATTGGACCATCTTATGCAGTTATTGATTTGGTTTGACACTAGTTCAATGTAGTTCTTGACAAAAGATTACTTGAATGGTGGCGATTGACCATAATTAGATATGCATGAAGACTATAATGGATCAATAGAAAAATGATCACTCTCGGGTATAAGAACTATATTTTTTATATACATTAACAACCGCTTAAATTTATTATCACAGTAGGGTTAACTAATTATTTAGTTCATTATCACTCGATCATTGATACAAACGTTAGTCAACACATATCGACGGTTCCCTAAGGTTAACACTATTCTATGCCTTAACCTCAAAGAGATATTGTTTAATGAAAAGATTGAATTGTATGATAATCATATTGTTGACTAGGAAAATTCAATTGGTGACATTTTATTGGTTGAGTGGTTATGCTAAAGGCTAATTTTGGTTTGTGTTTGGATTTTCGACGAATTATAGATTCAACATGAATCTATTCACTACCAACATACCAAAGAGGCTATGGATCACATAAAAAAAAGGTTAGATCTCGATTTAAAAGGTCTTACATTGTATGGGATGAATCATGTCTAATATCCAAATTATCAATTTTAAGATTTATACAATAATTAGACTTAAGTATAACTATGTCTACTTAAAAGGTGAAAATATACTAACCTAAAAGTAGATGAGTTGGAATGGAATAATGAGGTGTTGACTTTATTCAGTTTGGATAAAGAAATATTGAAAATTTGATAAATGATAGGTTAGAAAAAACAACAATTCATGGTAGGTGCATAAACGTTTTTTATCTTGTGTCGACCTTATTTAATGATCTTATCGCGTATCTAGAAATCTAGATAATCATGAATTTTAGGTGATATCACGATATAATACAATTCTTGCAAATAATCATACATATACAATGTACAACCATTCATTGTGTTACATATAAACAAATTGTTTTTCAACCCTTTAGGACTTTTGTCATTTTTATATAACACCACATACCCATCTTGTTCACCAAGAGTTCTAATGGACTCCCAAGCCTTTCGTAGCTTTTTTTCACTAGAGTGATCCATGTGGATACCTTAGTGTCATCCTACATTTGGATGAGAAGTGATTCGCACATCTTCACATGATAAAGATGAAGGAGCCAAAAAACCACTTATAGGCGTTAGATAGGTCTAACACTCAAGTAATGATGTCTTAGTTGTTATTGACAAGATAAATAACAATAAGGTCTATCAAATCTTAGTTGACAACAAGTGTATTATGGACATCCTCTAACCATCCGTATTTTAAAAGATAGGACTTAAGTATGTAAACCTAATAGGCTCAAAATAGTTAACATTTCTCGAAGCAATTCTTGGGAATGTTATAACTACCATAAATATAGGCACTAAAAGGATGAAGTAACTGCCTGAGATAATGTTAGTGGAATGTCAGATTCCATATCCTACCATGATCAAAGACAACATCATTCTAACAATAAAAAAAGAATGTCACTTACTAGACATGCTAAAATATTAAAAGAAGTTCAGGTTAAAAAGTAAGAGCCTACCCGCATCTTAAGAATAAAGTGAGACCTTAACAACCAGCTAGTTAAACAACTAGTTGAATCCTTATGAAAAATATATATGTCATCATCTGGACTCATACTAACATGGTAGGGATAAACCTAGAGGTGATATACCACTGACTCAATATTAGTCATGAGATGTGCCTATAAAGCAAAAGAGAAGATCCTTGGAGAATGAATAGTATAATACCCTAAAAGAGAAAGTAGACAAACTTCTCTCCATTTGTTTTATTTAGTAGTCCTATTACTCGAATTAGCTAGCCAATCTTACCTTAGTGTCAAAGTATAATGGCACGTGGAGGACAAGTGTCGACTTCAACAACTTAAATAAAGCATATATTAAAGATAGTTTCCATATACAGAGAATAGATCGACTTATTGATGCATCCTCCTAGTAAGCACACCTTAGCTTCATGGATGGCTATTTAAATCTTATCAACATGATATGGTAAAGATGTCAAGCGTCATGGAACACACTCATTTATAAAAATGTGTTGTTAATAGATGTCATGGCTATGTGCTCAAGTAATGCATGGTCATGTATCCACTTTGATTGTTCGACATGGTAAATTATCTATTATGTCCACATTGTAAACTAATGAACGGGGTGTGTCACCTTCATGTACAACCATTCATCAAACTAATTTTCACATCCTTATTCATACTTATCCATTTTTCATTACACAATCAAATATCCATCAAATAAAATGACTAAAATGCCTTTAGAACATACTTATGAGTGTTACAATTGGGCTAGGCTATAAGGCTTATTTTAATAAGAGGTTTTAGGATGAATCATCTTAAAGCCTTCATTTTCTTATGAACTAGTTGTCGTGTTTGTTTAGGAGATAAGTCATTTAACTCAATGTAAAAGTGTATGTCGTAATATACATGGATGTAAAAGGCATTAGATGCCCATTTTGACTTAAAGGCATAAGAGGCACTTGAGATAAGTGTCTAACCGAGTGTGCTTAGGGCCTGTTCGATAGAGAGGTTCTGTCAGGGAAAGGTTTATAGGAAATACCATCAAAATCATAAGTACCTACTGAGTATTTATATTCACCATGTTCTTTGTTATGTAATCATAGGTACGAGAAATGATAAAGCAAGTGAAGAGGCGAGTGGATCGATATGCTGAGCTGTAAATCCAGCTATAACTGTTTTATCCTCTAAATTAATATTTTATGGGATTTATGGACATTGGGGATAATAACATTTGTAATTGCTGAACTTATGTCGAGACACCTTTTGGTACACTCATTTATTATTAATAAATTCATAGTGTTTATTCTTCATGCACATTAAAATTGCGTTTTTGCTTTTAATTAAATAAGCATTTAAAAATTCACACAAGACACATCACTTCGAGATAATTACCGTTAAGGTTATGCTTCTGAAGAGGAGTGTTGCATTATATAACATTATAATTGTTTAAATTGAACACACTTTGTAATTTTATGTATAATTTAATATAAATTTGAAGAAATAAGTTGAAATTTGAAAAGTAGGAGAATATTAAATCAATAAGGCTATAGGATTTATTTTGCTTATGTAACATAGTTACTTGGATTTTGGATTGTATGGATTTATTTTGTAAATCCATTGGTATTTTAAAATTTTAATTAAAACTATTTTAATTTTTTTTGGTTTGATGGAAATGATAAGTTGAAATTAAAAATTAGGGACATTAAATCATGATCTATAACATCCCTCTGCGAAAGTCCTACCCATTTAGAGTAAAATGCAACTTATCCTTATAAATAACAAGCATAAACAGTAATTAAAGCATCCAAATAATTCCTATTTACTAAAATGCCTTTCATATATCATGGAAATAACATCCCAATGTCAACATTATAACATCCAAATTAAACTGAAATAAAAGTGTGTGTACAAGTCCAAGTATCCAAAATACGTAGATCATCAAGTCATAAAATGAAAAACAATACTAAATAAATTAAGGTGTCCCTCTCATGCTGTTCCATCACAGATCAACCACCTCAATGCCACCTTACCATCTCTCACTTACAAAATAAAACAAAAAGTGGTGATTGATAAAACAATTTATGAGTATCTACCCTATATCATTCATATCATATCTAACCTCTTTCAATACTATCTCGTATTGATAAACATATTAATATTTTTGTCATCTAGGTTTCTCTATACCTTTTCTTGGATAACTTGAAATGCTAACACGTATATAAAATCTATCATATTTATGGTGAAAACATGCTCATCTATCAATCTTCTATGTCATCATTTATCAATTGGCTAGGTTAAGGTATGGTTTTGAAACTCTGACCATGTGACTTATCTCAAAGGCTATTTATGTTTTGGTTTAACCTACTATGGTTGTCAATCAATAAGCTTTCAGTCTTGGGATGTCATACTATGGATGCCAATGGATGGACTGTATATGTTCTTGCTTACCCTATGCCAATTGACATACCCTTAGTCTTGACATACACAATAACAGACACTAATCAAAGAACTATCTCAAAACCCTATCTATGAGTCAAAGCTTGTGTCAAGGAAACCCCTTCAAATCAACCTTAACAAAAACATATCATAACATACATATTTCGTGGGTGGTATCACATGTCATAATCTATAGGAACTCTTTATCCCTCGCATGCATTCTCAGGTTATCCAAGCCTAACATGTATCTTATGGGATTTCTATGTCCTAGTTCATGACCTAATCACCTAAAACTCATGTTTCCTATCATCTCATATTTTATCTCATCTTGAGCATATATTTTCTAAGCTTATTCTCTTGAGACCATAATAGTCTCATCTCAAGGTTCTATTTTTCACCTAGTGTACATGCCTTATATATTCTTTGTGCCCTATCATCTTTTCTCTCTTGGGCACATCTTGGTACTTCAGTATACAATAAACAACCTTATAAATCACTCGAGATAGGCCATAAATAGTTGTCCATTGATATTGGATGGGTGTTCACTTATCTCTTTATGCATGAATGTAAGTGTGCACTCGATCATGGCATGAACATTCAAGACCTACCTTTCATGATCATTCATGCATTCTATTATGTACGACTATGCATATTCATCCACGATTGTGCACCTCATTGTCACAGTCAGATTTTCTTCATGATTATGCATAACCTAATGGTATTATCATCATTTAACATTCATGAATAGTCATGCATCCTTTCTACATAGACATTTATCATGTATGATCTTACATGTTATGAATGGATGTATGAGTCCTACACATGTTCATCCGCTAGCTATTGTTATACTATGCTAATAATGTACGTTTAAGTATTTCCTTTTGCATGGCTGTACGCTCGAACAAAACCTTATTACTAAGATAAATGGTCATCTCTGACCTTGGTATGGCCATGTTTTGTCAATTCTTTCAATACCAATGCCTTTTAATACTAATACCATTTCAACACATAACCAACATGCATTAATCTATGTTTGTCTTAAGATAACATTAAATTCACACTGAATTCATCTCATGCATCCACTTAAACAACAATGTTGTGTTTATACACACAAGCAGAAAAACAATGTTAACTCCACAAACTTATTGACTTGGCATCATTCTACTGGTCTAAACATTCCATAGGTTGTATTGAAGAAATTCGTCAAAGCCATATCATTCTACCTTATCATATATAATCAATAAATCCATCTTATAAAATTATGCTAATCGTAATGTCAATCCAACCAACATTAAGGACTCTCCAGAACTTCAGCCAGGTGCAAGATCACAATAATAGTGATACTAATAAGATAAATATAACTCTTACTTACTGTTTCTCTAAGCCTACATGAGTTCAATGTAAACACCTTCTTACTAATCACCAAAACACCCTTTTTAACTACCGAAATTGGGTCATAACTACCAAAATTCTCTCTCTTAATCTGGGATAAAAATATTTTTATCAGATAACATAGGATAACAATATTTCTCCAAAAATCCCGATACATGTTTATTTAAATAAAGTCTACTTGTAATCAATGTCATGGTTGTGCGCCTTATTTGAACTCTCCGATGTGCCATGATATCCATATCTTCCATGTGATAGGCTGATGAATGGGTGTGTGCCTTCATAGATGATCCTACAAAAGGCCAAAAATCACATCATCTTCCACACTTAACCATTTTCAATCCATAAACATATATGAAATACATATAATGATGTAAATGTCCTTGAATTGTACCTATGAGTGTTACTTGATCTTTGAATATGGAATTTTTTTATATTTTGTTTAAGAAATATTATTATTTGGATTTTAGATGGATTTATTTTGTAAACTCATTAGAATTTTAAAATTTTAACTAAAAATATTTTAAATATTATTTGTTTTGTTGAAAATGACATCAACATTTATTTTTTAAATTATGGATAAAAAACTTTATCTTAGGAATGAAGCACATATAAAGAGGCATTAACACTATTGGACTACAAGGATTTATTGTTTAGAATTATCTAATAAATATACATAATAAATCAATTTTAAATTTTACTTCTGTCATTGAAATCTTTCATCTAACTGATTGGACTAGGATTCACCTAAATCAGGTGTTTCATAGAGTTAAGACTAGGTTCAATTTTTAAAACATTGACTAGGACCAAAGTTGAAAAGCACTTTTTATTCCAACTCTCACCTAAATAGAAAAATAGTGCAATGGAAAATATAATAGAGGTTAAAAAATTATAAATTCCATAAAATGATGTAAATTCAAATAACCAAGTCCAAACTCTAATATAAAGCTCACGATATGATTTGGGGTGATATGATTTAGGTTATAGTCTTTATTATCATTGTGTCAAGTGACATAACAAAACTTCTTAACATGATTTGAGTTAGGGTATGTTAGGTCATCTTCTCTAAAAAGGCCAAGAAGGCAATTATGGAGCAACACATGTCTAGTTTATGGGTTTAGTAACTTGATCCAAATTTTATGTTATGGTCAGTATAACACCAATGTTGTGGGGCACTAAGTGGATGTTATCTTATAGGCACAAGGCCTATTATGTATGTCAAGAAGTGTTATCAATTAATTGTCATTTTGTACCTTAGGTTTTTTGGCTCAAGTTATCTCGCTTGTTGTAACCAAATAGTGAGATAGTTTGAGACATTGTTTATTGGGTGTGATTAGAGTAACAACTTGGTTGTCCTATTGGTGGAGAATTGTTATATATTGGGGTACATTTAATCTCTTTCCCTTGAGAGGCTCGAAAGGCATTTAGTGATTCAATACAATAACCTTAGGGTTGGATAACCTTGGCTACTTGTCCTTTTGACAATTAAGGTCAAGGGACTGCTAAGTTTGTATGCCATTTGGATCACAAGTGTTGGCCTCAAGTGTTGAGGCTTGGACATGATATTAGATAATTTTAAATGTTTTTAGCTTTTCCTTATTAGGGGTTTCTGTTATGAGCCAATAATTTCTATGCACAAAGTACACTAAGGTGGATTGAGGATCCATTAATTATTCATTTGTTGTTCTCATAATAGCTGATAGATATTTCAACAATTGTTTACCTTCTAGGGATATGCCTTTTTGATAGGATGCTCACAATTAGGGTAAAATTGTGCACCCTTTGGATGATGTTGGAGAAGTCATTTGTAGCCAGTTTAGTTTTAAGAACTATTTTCTATTATGGTTGTAACATGTCAATTTTAAAGGCGAGCTCACTAGATTTTGCAAAATGGGGTGTTTCTAGGCTATTTTTTGAAATATTCAAATGATTGATTATTGAAAGCTTTTTTGCCTCATTTTCTGTGAACCATTGTTAGTGCTTTTGAGTACAAAAGGGTTATTAAAGATGAAAAATATTTGAAGCCCTTTTTTTAAAACCAAATTGTTGGTGCAATTTCCTGTTACCATTTGATATATGCAATTTTAAGTCACACTAGATCTAGTGTGTCTACTATAATATGATATGGTATAAATAAAACTAAGTTAAATGAAAAGAGATTAGACTAGAAATTTTTAACATTATTTGACTTGATGATTTGAATGTTTATGTCCACAGTGTAGCTATTAATTGATTTTTATTGTAATGAATATATCAAGTAATCTATTTTTTCCATGACTCCCTATCAAATAAGCCTGTATAAATTTTATAACCACTAAGGAAACATTACATTCAAATTAGTAGAATTAAGATTTTTTATCCTAACAAAATTCCAATTAATGTGTTCACATTTTAATTAGACTGTTAGCGAATATTTTCAATATTGAAAATATCTTATTTAGGAAGGTTGATATATATTTGTGTTGTTATGGATGTGGAATAAGAATATATATTTAGAAGATTTGGGACAAATTCGTCTTTTAGTGGATATTTGTTTGCTATGTTGAATTGAGGAATTAACCTATTACTATTGTTGAATGTAAGATAAAGAACAACTAAAAATCTCCTCGTTGCTGATGAGTATTTGATCATTTATCTTCATATCTTGAACTCATGCAAAGATAAGACTCCAGTAGTAATCTTGAGGGCTGAAAGTTACTGTATAACTATTAGGAATTCAAAATATATATACTTGCAAATGTGTCCTGTGATAAAGCAAACAACTTATACTTAAGAGCTAATTAATATGCATATGTTAGAAATCATATAGTTGTTTCAACCCAAATAAAGATATATTATAAAACGTTAGTCTTGTTGTATCCTAGACTTACTTGATAACATCAACTCCCTTTAATCAGCTAAAAATAATATTATGTTATTTTCATATGTATTTATGATCAAGTTAATTCTCTTATATCAGTGATAAGATTGGTCAACCAAAGGATACATATAATATATATAAGTTTTCATTTTCTAGTTGAAATTCTTAATTTAAACTTAGCTATTTTTTTAGTCAGATTCCATAGATCAAATAATGTTTGCCCATAGGTGTCAAGCTTAGATAGCAAACACTAAGAGTAAATGTCAAATAACAATAACGAATCTAAGAGTACTAACTTGAGATAAGTCTTATAAAGGCTTATACAATGAGGAATTAGGGATTCATTCACTCACTATTTTTATTAGTCGACTTATTAATACACACATGGTATAAGACATGCACGACAATGTATATTTTCTATAAATCTCATACATTAACACTATACAAATCTTAACTCAGTCACTATACCTAGTGTTTAACTTGAACTTTTAAACATCTCTAGTGCATATTCATCCAAACATATAACAAGAAACCAAAAATCAAAAACTGTTTTCACTGTTTATGTGGTTTGAGCAGTTTTTTTGTTCTTACAGTTTAACCAAACAAATCAACCCAAATCTAACTGAATTCATTTCATCATAATCACAATTTAATGAACTTTCTTTTAAGCTATAGATGTACACAATTGGTGTAGAGTAAGACAATCAAGTTACAAGTAGAATGCAGTGGTAAAAATGGTAATTATGCTGTAACTTTCTTCCATAATCAAAATTAACACACATACACACTTTAATTTGGATTTCTAAGGAAACATAAAATGTAACCAAGGCATAAAGGAAAGTTCCACCAACCTTGGGGTCTTCCACCACCAATCTTCGACCAAGAATAATTGAATAAAGGAAATGAGAAAAAAAGCCAACAAAGCTTCTTCAAATTTTCATTCAAAAGAAAAAAAAACCTTTTTTACAAAGCATGACCACTTTATATAGGGAGTAAGTGACAGCAAAATATATGTGTACATAGGTTTTTAATAAAATAATCCACTCTAGCCTTTTATTCACTCTAAACCACACAAAATAAACCATGCTATACTCTAAATAAATGCAATAAGACAAAATGTCACTATTATTCCATAAAAAGTGGGCTCTTGTCTCCACCAAATCTTTCCTTTCATCTAATTTCATCTAACTCTCCCAATTGGGCTTTGAGCATCTTTTTGGGCTTCAAAATGGAGTGATGGATGGTTGTAACTTCACTTGGGCTTCAAAGGAGGACTTTTTGGATCTTTAAGACCTATTAGATCATGAGAGTTTTAGATACAAGTAATAGCATTGCACTCATAAGCAAAGGTGGGCCAAGGTGGAAAAGGCAATGGATCTTTGGGCTTGCATGTAGCTAATTCTTCATTCTCAATGGTGGCTTAAGCCAAATGGAGATTTGATAGAGACTTGGAAGCTAGAGTTGGAGAAGTGGCCGAAAATACATCATCCCTCCCTGGGTTGGGAAGGACTTACCTTTAAGTCCTCACGGTGGTTATCCTCCATGTATGGTGAAAGATCTCCAATGTTGAAGATGACCAAGACCCTTCCCATTTCATCCAGAAGATTCACCTTGTATGCAATGTCATTCACCCTCTTAAGCACTTCAAATGGTCCATCGGCCCTTGGAGTTAGCTTACTCCTCCTCTTGCTTAGAAATCTTTTTTTTTCTCAAATGCACCTAAACCAAGTCACCAGGTTTGAAAATGGATGGCTTTCTATGCTTGTTGACCTTCTTCTTGTGAGCTTCATTAGTTTTCATGATCTGGAATTGATAGATTCATGAAGTTTCCTCATGACAACTTTCTCTTTGGCTTCTTTATGAACTTGCACATCAAAAAGCAAAAAGTTAGATCCAAAGAAGTTAAAGGATTGAGACCATACACTACCTCAAATGGAGAGTGGCCAATTGTAGTGCTTAAGCTCCTATTGTATGGAAATTTAGCTTGGGTAAGCTTTAAATCCCAATCTCTTAAGTGTTTGCTAACCATGGTTTTCAAAATAGCTCATAAGGGTTTATTGGTTGCTTCAGTTTGGCCATCTATTTGTGGGTGATGAGAGGTGCTAAACATGAGTTTAGTACCCAAATTACTCCATAAAGTCCTCCAAAACTGGCTTAAGAATTTGATATCCCTATCAGAAACTTTGGTTCTAGGGATTCCATAAAGTCTCACCACTTCTTTGAAGAATAAGTCAGTCACTTTGCTTGCATCTTTAGTCTTGGTGCATGGTAGGAAGTGAGCCATTTTGGAAAACCTATCAATCACCTCCATTATTGCATCCTTCCCTTTTTAAGTTCTAGGAAGAACTACCACAAAATCCATGCTAAAATTTTCCTAAGGCTACTCTGGAATTGACAAAGACATGTAAGAACCAGCTTTGAAATGAGATTTAGACCTTTGACAAGTGCCACACCTTGCTACAATGGCTTGGACGTCACTAACCATCTTAGGCCAATAGAAATGTTCCTTAAGCATTTCCAAGGTTTTATTTATGCCAAAATAACCTGCCAACCCACCACTATATGTCTTCCTAATGAGAAGCTCTCTAAAAGAACCTTTTGGGATGCATAATTTGGTTCCTTTAAAGAGGAAACCATCTTGGGCAACGTAATCTTCATAGGCACCCATTGAACACTTCTTCAAGATCTCTCCAAGCTCTTCATCTTCATGATAATAATCTTTCATAAGTTGAAACCCAAGGACCTGTGCATCAAGTATGGATAATAGATAATGTCTCCTTGAGAATGCATCATTAACTACATTAGAAGCTTTTTGCTTATAGAAAGAAACAAAAGAGAAAGATTGAAGGAATTCTACCCATTTAGCATGGCTTGCACTTATCTTTTGTTGGCTGCTAAGAAACTTCAAAGCTTGATGATCTAAATGGAGAATAAATTGCTTAGGCCTTAAGTAATAGCTCTAATGATTTAAGGCCTTAACAATAGCATAAAATTCTTTATCATAAGTAGAATATCTCCTCTTTGTATCATTAAGCTTATCACTAAAATAAGCTATGAGTCTTTTAGCTTGAGTGAGGATTGCCCCAATGCCAACTCCACTAGCATCACACTCTACTTCAAATACTTTATCGAAGTCAAGTAAGGCTAAAGTGGGGGATTCACATAACCTCTTTTTAATCTCCTTCAAATGCTTTTGAGGCTATTGTGGACTATTCAAACCTATTCCTCTTCAGCATTCAGTGATGAGAGCCATGCGAGTGCTAAAATTCAGCACAAAATGCCTATAGAAAGAAGTAAGGCCATGGAAGGTCCTTACTTCAATAAGAGTCTTCAGTTGGGGCCAAGTTTTAATGGTTTCTACCTTAGATTGATCTACTTGGATGTCATCTTTGGAAACTATATATCTAAGGAACACAACTTGGTCTACAAAGAATTCACACTTTTCTTCCTTTGCATACAACTTATTCTTTCTCAAAACATCAAAGACACTCCTCAAGTGCAAGACATGATTATCACAAGTTTTACTATACACTAATATGTCATCAAAATACACAACAATAAAAGAGCCAATGAAAGGTTTGAGTACCTTATCCATAAGCCTCATGAAAGTGCTTAGAGCATTTGAAAAGCCAAAGGGCATAACCAACCATTCATATAAGCCTTCTTTAGTCTTGAAAGTTGTCTTCCATTCATCTCCTTCTTTCATCCTTATCTGATGGTAGCCACTCCTTAGATCAATTTTGGAAAAGACATAACTCATTAAACATGTCATCAAGTCTAGGGATAGGATACCTATACTTGATGGTTATATTGTTAATGGCTCTACTATCCACACACATGCTATATGAGCTATCTTTTTTGGGAGCAAGTAGGGCTAAAATAGAACATGAACTCATGCTAGGCCTTACAAAGCCTTTTTCAATCAATTATTCCACTTGCCTTTGCAACTCTTTAGTCTCTATGGGATTGCATCTATAGGCTGGTTTATTGGGCAATGGTACACCTAGAACCAAGTTAATTTGATGTTTAATGCCTCTTATAGGAGAGAGGTCAGATGGAAGCTCTAGTGGAAACACATATTTGAATTCGACCAAGAGAGGTTAAACTAAGGGATAAACTTCTTTCTTCTCGTGTTGATCTCCCATTTAAGTATAAGTAATGCAAAGATAGGTTACAAAATCAAAAGAGCCTTTTCTACTTGCTGCCCATTCATATACATACTTTTCCTTCTAGCTTATTTCCCTTTGATAGCCTTATTAGCTTCTTAGGGACTAAGAGGTAGCAAAGTAATGATCTTCCCTTTGAATTTGAAGGAATAAGTGTTAGCAAAGTAGCCCTTAATTCACTCTAAACCACACAATATAAGCCATGCCATACAATAAATAAATGCAATAAGACAAAATGTCACTATTATTCCATAAAAAATGGGCTCTTGTCTCCACCAAAGCTTTCCTTTCATCTAATTTCATCCAACTCTCCCAATTAGGCTTTGAGCACCTTTTTGGGCTTCAAAATGGAGTGATGGATGGTTGTAACTTCACTTGGGCTTCAAAGGAGGACTTCTTGGATCTTTAAGACCTATTAGATCATGAGAGTTTTAGATCTAAGTAATAGCATTGCACCCATAAGCAAAGGTGGGCCAAGGGGGAAAAGGCAATGAATCTTTGGGCTTGCATAGAGCTAATTCTTCATTCTCAATGGTGGCTTGAGCCAAATGGAGATTTGATAGAGACTTGAAAGCTAGAGTTAGAGAAGTGGCCGAAAATATATCAATCTCCAAACTTGTGGATATTTACATGTATTAAAAACTCACATATGATATTCATAAGTTATTTGAACGTAAGAAATATGAACTGGTCATTATTAAATGTATTTATCCATGACTTATCTTGATTGATCATCAAAGCGACATTCTGACTTTAATAATTCTTTTCTTAATAAGCATTTCTCCTCTTTGCACATTCTTTTCTTAATATGTCTTATTTTGATTGAGAATTCATTTGTTCCTAATGGGTTTTCAACCCATTAGCACGTCAACCAATCTTTAGACTTTGTTTATTTCCATGAATTTCATTTTTTCTTCTAATGTTTTTTGCTATCTTTCTTTATCAAGGGATGAAAAAGTTTCTTTGGTACTTTTAGGTTATCCACCTTTTTGAGAAGTGGTTATGAAAACCTGCTTTTTAATTTCAAAACATCGCATGGGTACTTTTGGATGTTTATCTTTCACAATTGAGGGTTATTGCTCTTACTATTTGAAATAGGTTAGAGTTTATTCTCATTGTTTCCACTGTCAGGAATAAGTAGAGATATTATGTCTTGAAACTCAACTAACGGTTGTTGAAATGTACCTTCTCCTAATTTTTCTTTCATCTAAAATAGGTGAAGATTTTTATCAATGTCACTTTTATTAGGAAAATTGTCTTTTATAAATGTAACATCTCTAGATTCAATTTCAGTCATTATTCCATTAGAATCCTCCCTAATGAACATATGCCCTTTGGAGTGTTTAGAGTATCTTATAAAAATGCATTTCTTTTCTCTCAGTTTTAATTTACTGAACTTATGGGAAGACTCATGGATGTACGCTACTAGCCCTCAAGGTTGTATTTGATTTAAATAAGTTTTTTGTACTTATTCATAACTTATAGGCAGTAGAAGTAATTGATTTATTAGGCATTTGGTTAAATGCATAAGCAACAATTAGCAAAACATTTGCCCAAAAAGACATTGGAAGATTTACTTGCGCCATCATTTACTTAACTAATTCTAGTAGAGTCCGATTTCTTTTTTTTGCTATACCATTTTGTTGTGGAGTTCTTGGAATTATTAATTGTCTCACTATTTATTTTTTATTACATAATTCCTTGAATTTAGTAGATAAATATTCACAACCTTGATTAGTTTTCAAGGCATTCATTATTTTATCTAATTTATTCTTAACCTTGTTTATATAATGTCTAAAGCAATTTATTGCTTCTAACTTATAGAAGATCGAATAGACATGATGAAATCAAGTATAATCATCTATGTAAGTAATGAAATATGAGGACCATGCCTTGCTTTGACATTTATAGGACCATAAATATCTAAGTGCACAAGTTGAAAAGGAAGCTCAGTTTTTAAAGCTTTGCCAAATGGTTTTTTGTAGCTTTTCTTGCTAGACAATGTTCATAATTAGACAGGTCTATTTTTGTGATTCACGGGCTAATCTATTCATTTTATCTTAGTTAATGTGTCATATATTTGCATCTATATTCATATTTTTGAGAGTCATAAATACTGAAATACTAGTAGTATTATCATAATTATAAAATAAGTTGTCTAACACTATAAAAATATCTGAAAGAAAACTAGATCCACAAAATATAGAAATGAGATAAATTTTAACATAGTTATAAGAGAAATATAAATTATATCCTAACTTTAAAAGAACAAATATAAAGACCAAATTTAGCTGAATTTTTTGAGCATATAAGACTTCATGTAGGTATAAGAGTTGGCTACCTTGCAAAACTAATTTGCATTTGCCCATTTATTTCACTTCAACTTTTCTATGTAAATCTATCATGTTTCCCTCGGTATTTAATGAAACTTTATAAAAGCTCCTCTATTGCGAGCTACATGGTTTGTGGGTCCTGAGTCCTTTTTCAGCTTTATGTACTCATAAGTGAAACACAATTATAACATGTCAGTTTGGTCTTATCTCTCTTTCCGACGTCCTTACCTTTTTGCACTTGAATTGCTTGTTTTTATTCATTGCTCCTTGAACGATTTCCTTCCCTTTCCTAGACTTATGCCACTTTTCCTTATAGCCAGAGAATTTCTTAGAATTAGACTTAACAACATATGCATCAACACTTAGTTTAGTAGCTTTTAAATGCTCATCTTACAACTTAAGGTGTCCAAAAATATCTGAGAAAGTTCTAATGTTTTCATTTTGTGTCATATTGACTTTCATATGATCCCAATTGTTGAGAAAAGATCATATAACAAGTTGTCCTTACTACTCATTAGTCAGGTTATGCCTAACCTTTTTTAGCTTCGTTATCATATTTGAAATTTCCTTCATATACTACTTCATTGGTTTGTTGGGGATCTTTTTATAAGTTTTGAATTTGATAGTTAACTATTTGAGCTTGGAGACAGTGGTTCTTTTAAACTTTTCCTTTAATGCCACCAACATGGCATATGTAGTCTAATATTACTTACACTCATAAGCTAGGCAGTCATTCATGGAGCTGATTAGAATTCCTCAAGCAATCAAGTCTTTCTTTTTCCATGTGTGATATGCATCCATATCGCGCTTGTGTTGGACATTATTAGGATGATGCCCTTCAGCTAGCTAAGGCTTTTCAATTTCCTGATTAAAGACCTCTAAGGCTTTTGTTCATCAAGGACGTAATGCATTCTCAAATGCCAAATATTATAATTGTCCTCATTGAAAATTTCTCCTTTATTCAAATCAACAAAATATTTTTGGATGTCATTGTTTATAAAACTATAAAGACATATTAAACAAAACATCAATTAATAAAGATATATACATATATATTATCACAATTATGCAGTAAAATTAAAAAATATCTTATATAAGACATAGAATCGAAAGTTCACTATATTTGCAATCATCTTATAAAATTCACATGTTTAATATTTTAAAATTTAATATACTTATGCCAATGTTATTTCTAGATTAGAATTTTATTATGTTCTACCAATTTCAAAATCCCTACAGATCAACATAACAATTATTGAATCAATAAACAGACTGAAATGATTTAATATTTATATATAATTCAATAGAGTTCAATACAAAAAAAAAAAATTCTAATATATATAGGATTATATACATGAAATCCAAATATTTCAACTATGACTAGGATCAGTATCTAAACTATTTTTAATCTGAGGCTTATGATCATTAAAACAGAGCATTCTTTCTATTAATTGATCTTCATCTCTATACCAATTAGGGGGCAAAAGACTATTTCTTGTTCCCCAACAATCCTTGGAGTAACTTTATCCAAGATAAAGTTCTTATATTGTTTGCGATAGCCCAAATGCTTCACATTTAGTTGATTTGAGCAATTAGAAAAAGTTGTGGATATTTTCATATTCATTACAATACTTCTCTCTTTAGCAAGTTGTAATTCATCAACATAATCCCAAAAAGTCTTTTCTTTCTTATCTCCGATAAGATTGATAATTGTGGAAGTCCAATAGTTAGGCATGAACATTAGTAGCCCATATTTTAGGTTAAGAATATACATTCATGTTTTAAATCATAATATCTTTTAGCCATAATTCCAATGTTTATGTAAAGACTATGAAATGACCTCATCTTATAGTTCATACAATGGTCCTTAGGCAACATACTCATCCAATACATAAAGATTGGCAAAAATAAATTACACATGCATAATACAAACAAACATAAGCTAACATGTTATTTAGCATTGTATAATTAAAAAAAAATCAAAGACACTATTATAAGTTCGCTTAAGACGAAAAAAGGTCATACAAGTTTTTACATGCAATGAGATCCACTAAATTCGAGTCAGCGTGTTAATTTGAGGAGAAACACACTACCACTTGTTGGTAGAAGAGGTCTACATACACTCATGCACCTGAATAAGCTTTCACACGTTACCACATGCCAAAATAGTACCCTTAGCACCATCACCGCTAGAACAATGCCACAAGTTGAAAAAGGCTTTTCATGTGCACTATCATGGCCCAATACCAGACTTTGATTGGTAGCTGATCAAACATTGACCGTTGATCAATCAATTGGCTTATGGGTGTTGACTCAAGTTGGGCAACCTCGTAGATTTGATAGTTTGACCTGTTGACTAATGGGTTTTGGTAACCTATTAACAAATGCGTTGGGGTAATGGGTTTTCCCAACTTGATTATAACCCACATAACATTATGAACCCAACTTTCTTGGTCGATTTGATTGGTTGTCTCCCAACCATCGAACGATGACAAGATGTTAGGGCTTTGGAAGAAATCTAGTCGACGGTCCTACTTAGACCAATATCCGGTTAAAACTCATCCAAATCTGATGAAACAACAGTAACTAGAGTAACAGTTTTCATATACATTTAGGCTTATGATTTCATCAATTTAGGGTTCAATTTAATGTAATTCAACGTACAAATTATGTAAAAAGCATTCAAGATTTATCCTAACATAATTCTATGCACCAATTTCATGCAAGTGTACCAATTTTAATATAAACCCTAAATTCCAATTTTAACAAAATTAAGCCAAAAATCCACATTACAGAGATTCAATTTCGCATAAATAAATAGGAATAAATTTAATTCAATCATAAACCTAATTTCCACATAAACACAAACTTTGATAACAATAAAGAAAATTAAAATATGATTGAATTGGCATAGCCGAAATCTATTTTGAGTGGATTTGATGATGATGTAATGTCTAACGATTATAATTCCATAACACAGTTTGCTTCTTGATATATTGTAATATTATGTGTTTATTTTCTTTTGTAAAACTGAAGTATATAGAGCAAAGGAGAAAAAAGTTTTGATCTTTTTTTGGTTTTTTGTGTAATACTGCATTCCATGAGTTATGCAACAGTTTTTAGTCTTTTAAATTAAGATAACTACTCTTAACTTCCCATAATTGCCATGGGTGGCATTGCAAATCGACATCATATTGGACATGGGTCTGATATGTGTGTGTGTGTGTGTGTATATATATATATATATATATATATATATATATATATATATATATATATATATATATATAATAAGAGAAATATTATGTAACATCCCTCCTTAGAAGTTCTACCCACCGAAAGAGAAATGTTACGAATTAATATCCGGAGCGTCTATTTTTTTTCTTTTAAAATACTTTAAAATGAATGTATCACTAAAAGTGTTTAGAAATTATTCTAAGAAAATTGAAAATCTGGAAGCGAACTAAAGATGTATATATCCCATATGAAAACTCATCTGAAACATGTAAGATCATGGAGTAATCATATACATGCCCCTAGATACAACTATACAACTATCTGAATAGGGCCAAAAATCAACAGTATGTAACTAGCCCCAACCTAGGTCTATTTTCGCTGACCTAACCCTGCCTCGTAGCTACCTCGATCGCTTGTACCTGCAATCATGAAGGAAAAGGAAGTGAGAGATAAGAACACTCAGTAAGGGGAAAGAATTAAGTAAACTATCTCATTTCCTGTTCTAACTCACTCTCGGGACTCAACCCCATATCATAACCTCCATAAGAAATCGAGGGGATAATCTAGTTTATTCTTTACTATTTGGGTCATACTTTGTCCCATCTAGTGTTTATTTGATACTTTCTAGAAGCTGACTATAGGGATTTGACATTTTTCTAAGCTGGAGCTCTCTTCCTTTCTCTTACTATACCATTTTTGAATCTGAATTATGCTCTACTATGAGCGGACCCTACTGTGGGTCTATGTTCTATTACAGACGTGCCCTACTACAGGCGGTGTAGTGTAAAGTGCCCCCTCATAGTTCATAGCATGCATGCGTGCATTATATCTTACTAAGCTTGCTTCCATCTAAAACTATCCATAACTTACCAAACTATACTCTTGGGACGACCCTTAAATCTTGAGTCCTAAATTCCTTTTCTTGCTTTTCTTCTTCTTTTCTTTTTCTCTCCTTTCTTTCTTCCTTTCCTTTTTCTCCTCCTTTTCCTTCTTTCTTTCTTTCCAAAAACTGTGAAATACTGTTTACGGGACTGTTCATTTGGTAGGATAGTCTTTTTGTTCATATAATTTAATAGTCCAAACGGTCTTTAATTCATACAAACTATATATCGTTGAAAAGAGGATTCTAAGAGCTTTCTATCAAGCTATAATAGCTGTTACGATTCATCTGATAAGGTAGTCAAAACATAGGATGAATTCAGTGGCAAAAACCTGTATTTCCTGTTTATTTGGGTAAAGTAGTCTTTTTGGTTCATACAATATTTAACAGTCCAAACGATCTCCAATTCATACAAGTTATATATCATTGAAAAGAGGATTCAAAGATCGTTCCAAAACGTTATAATAGCACTCATGATTCATCAGATAAGGCAGCCAAAACGTGGGATGAAATCAGTGGCAAAAAACTATCTTAATTGTTTATTTGGTAAGACAGTTTTTTTGTTCATGCAATTTAATAGTCCAAACGACCTCTAATTCATACAAGCTATATATCATTGAAAAGAGGATTCAAAGAGATTTCTAACAAGCTATAAAACACTCATGATTCATCAGATAAGACAGGCAAAATGTGGGACGAAATCTGTGGCAAAACTGTAAATATTATCCAACTCTCTGCCATCAACAAAATCACAGACATAGATACCCCAAATGATAAAACAACATTTCTCAACTTCAGAATCATCATTTATAACATAGATCCAAGGAACCAAAAACATAAAACATGAAACATATCAAAGATAATACCCCTTACCTTATTTCAAGCCAATCATTGCTAAATTGGCTCTTTCCTTTTTGTCTTTTTTCTTTGATCACCAAACCCACCTTAAATCAACACCAAAACACACTAACATCTTTATATAATATGCATCCAATATATATAAACATAGGAAAAGGGAAAAAAAAAAAATCTTTTGGTTACCAAAGCTCCAAAAGTGTTTCCTCTTCTTTTCTTTTCTTACTTTTCTTTCAAACCCTTCAAATCATCCACTTTCCTTCTAAAAACAAAGAAAACAAGCATGAAGGAGGCTGCTTTTCTGGAAGAGGTAGAGAAGATGATGGAAAAGGTAGAATTGCCTTTTTTTTTTTTGTTTACTTTTCTCTCTTTATATATATATATATCACTTTGTTTTTATTTTGTAATTGTTTTGTATATAACACGCACACACATATTTCAACCTACACATTTAAAACTAGAAATGTCTCAAAGTAAGATCAAAAGACACAAATGCCCCTAAAACGTACTTGACGGTATTATATATTATGTGTATCCACTTTAAGTACACAAATGTGTATACTCTTATGTGTGTCATCATGTAATTGAGTCTTTATTTTTAATTCAAAATCATAAATAAACTTAGTTAAAAATTTTTACTACTACTACCAAAGTTTTAAAGCACTCCCATTCTAACCCTTGCTTAAATTACAAGATGGTGCTAAAGAAAATATAATAAAGGCCTAGAAAATATAATTCCCTAATGAGTGATATTATACACACTCATGATAAGTACTATTTTAAGTACTAACATTATTAAAACATTTTCTTGTTAGGCTAGTGTCCTAGAGTCAATTGTCACTATTGTAATCATTGTAATATTTAATGTTTTAATTAATGAATTGACATTTCATTATCTTTTATTGTTTTACAAATTAAATAATTGCCATAAGAATGGTTGAGCCGTAATGAGGGGATCAGTGCGTGACACTTGATCGTAAGAACCTTTTGTGCACATAAGGTGATCATTTTTAATACATTCGTAACTTTAATATTACTATGACCAAGGGCATATGTAATGGTGATTGAACTATTCTAGTGTTGAACAACCTTATCAAAAATGATAAAAAATCTCACGTGTCAAAGTTGTTCGGTGACAACTTGGTGCAACACATAGATGCATATTGTAAATATGTTCACCAGACATGCCCACTAAAAGGATTGCATATGGATTGTTGTTTTAGTGTCTATGGAATATATCATTTTAGTGAATTGAGGTACATGTGATCCTTAGACTAGAGGTTATCAAACAGTCTTATGCAATGATTGGTATGGTTTGACATTAACCTAATATAGTTTAAGTCCATTAAGAGGATTACCAAATAGGTGGTGATTGACTATATCGAGATATACATGAAAACTATGATGGATCAACAAAGGATTCATCACTTTCAAACATCAAATTGATATCTTAGTTACGACCTTTTAATGGATGACAATAACCAATTAAACCAGTGGCCAGAAAAGGTTTGAGTTGGTGCTTGATTTGATACTATCCAATTATTGACCAAAGTTAGTTTATATAAATAAAAAATCATTAAATGAGACAATTCATTTATGCCTTAGCCTTGAAGAGATACTGTATGACAAAATGATTGAATTATTTGAGTAACATGTCAATATGAGTAACTATATCATTGATAGGTTAACAAGTTAAATACTAATACTTTACTAATTGGGTGGCCATGATGTCTTGCTAGAGGTTAATCTTGGTTAATGTTTAGACGGATGCCAAATTAGGATCTTGATATGAATCTGATCACTATCGACCTAGTGAAAAACCTATGAGTCACACACATAAGGAGTTGATCGCACTTTATAGACATAAGATTATCCTAATTGGATCCAGTTTGAAATTAAAATAGAGAATTTCAAGTCTCGAAAAGGTCTTTAGGCCCCGAAGTGTGTTTTACAACACCTAGGGACTAAAGTGTGATAATTTTGATATGATTAGGTGTGAATGAAAATGTACTAGGTTCAATCACTATTCATACATGATTTTGGCCTCCGATCATTCGTGCTTTATGTGGATAGCAAGGTGCAGACATAAAATTGGTCTGAGAGTGGCTTTAATGCCTCTTACCAGCACCAAAAGACAAAAAAGCCGTCAACATAGGTATATTTCTTATGAACACCTCATGAGTGTTTATTAACATGTTTGTGTTTTAATCATTCTACAAGGGAGATCCAAGTGGGGATTCAAGGTGATTTTATGATTATTTAAAAAATTTTAATCACCAATTCTATTGCCTGAGAGCCATGAATCCTTACATGCCTACCACCAAGCCAAAAAATACTCCCATTCCAACCCTTGCCTAATATAGAAGAGGGGTGCTAAATAAAAAAAGAGACTAATAAAAAACAAATTCTTTAGTAAAATACCAATTCTCTAACGAGTGATGCTATACACACTTAAAAAAAGTATTATTTTAGATATCAATGATGATGTGTTATTATATGATTAAAATATCAATCTATCAGTAATTTAAAATTACATAATCGTATAATAATATATCATCATTAATAACTAAATTTATACTTATTATAAAAATACATAAACTTATAGTTCTGTAAAATCACCAAAATCTAAATAACATAAGTCCAATCTTCAATATAAAGCTCACGATAAATCATATACGAAGGCCTAAAAACAGTTAACAATAAACGTGAGAGTCTTGATTAAGTGGATAGAGTCAATAACAACAACCCAGGCTCAAGTTTATGTCCAAAGGAAGAAAGTCAAAAAGTTAGAGCAGGCTGCGAAGTGGCCTGACACATGGCACAATGAGAAAACATATCTCAAACTAACTTGATTTGAAATCAAATAATTATCCAACCATCTACAAAATAGAGAATCGTTCTCTCCCACTTCTTATGATCTTAGCCAAACCACTAAGCAACAACCACTAGTCTTCGGCCAATCACGCTACCAAAATCATAAAACTAGACTACCTACAAGAAACTTTAATGATAATGATTCTTAGTTTAATTGTAACTGCGCACACTTGTCAACATAAAATCATAATTCTAAGTTGTTCAAGCTAGCTTTCATGCGTCAGGAAAGATGGAAAATTAAAACATTACATAATATATTTTTGATATTTTGTTTATGATAAAAGAATATGACATGCGATTTTTAAATCATTATTCTTTTCCTCACATTTTGCATTCTTTTATTGTAGACAACCTTGTAATTATAATTAAAAAGAAACCCAAAGAAAGCAAAGTAAATCAATTAGAGGATCGATCCTCTAAGCAATGTTAACACTGTGCAAGACCAAAGTCTCGATAGTAAGCCCAGGACCAAACCCGAAAAGTACCCCCCATTCCAACCCTTCTCCTGTGGTTTTCAACCCATCTTCAATTGACTTCTTTCTTACTTCATCCAAAACAAACAATACAGTTACACTCGACATATTACCGTACTCAGCAAGCACCTGCCTAGTTGCACGTAACTTCTCAGGTTTAAGACCCAACTTGGCTTCCACTTGGTCCAAAATCGCAGGACCACCAGGATGAGCAGCCCAAAAGATTGAGTTCCAATCTGTGACACCTAAAGGGTAGAATGCATCAATTAGTCTCTTCTCAATATGGTTTGAGATAAGGTCAGGAACTTCCTTCCCAATATGAATTGTAAGCCCATGCTCACGTATACTTCCACAAATAGCCCCAGGACAATTAGGTACTAATGTAGGGGCTGTAGAGATAAGTTCAAAGATGGGATTTTCAAGACCAGGAATCGGATCTGCACCAACTATAAGCGCAGCAGAGCCATCCGCAAATAGAGAATGACTTACAAGAACATCAACATCGGTTTCAGTAGGCGAATGGAAGCCAACGATAGTTATTTCAGTGCATACAATAAGGACACGGGCACCTCTACTATTCTCAGCTAGGTCTTTAGCGATACGAAGTATGGTACCACCTCCATTACAACCTTGCTGGTATAACATGACTCGCTTTACAGATAGATCAAGTCCCAAGAGTTGAACGATTTGGTAGTCATACCCAGGCATGAATGGCCCCATTGTGCTACAACAAATTAGGTGAGTGATTTTTGACTTGGGTTGGCCCCATTCTTCAATGGCCTTAGTTGCAGCTTCCTTGCCTAACTCTGGTATCAATGTTGCTGCCATGTCTTGCCTAGTATCCAGTGAAGGTGCCTTATATGTATTAATGTTTGGATTTTCTTTTATAATGTCTTCGGTTGTGCAAATGTGTCGCTTTTTTATTGTGGTTTTATCACCTGAATTCATTAAACATGTATCTTGTCAATCATAATTCCATGATATTCACAACATAATGAAATATTAAAAGCAAAGTGATTAGTAGTGGATGATGCCAGACTGAATCCCAAAAATCGTTCAATCATAAAAATTGTTCAATATGTTGAAGATAATTAACACTTAAAAAGCAGTATATATTGAAAAACGAAAGTTAGCTTAAAAAGAGTTTGAATTTCTTACACATGCGCTGCATTTTGTTCTTGACGTGGGTCATGTGCTCGGTATTTGTCATACGAAAGTAAGTGTCTGGGTATGTGGTTTGATCATAGAAATGTGGAGGATTTGCTGTTCCAATTGCCATGATTGTGGCAGTGCCTTCAGCACGCTGAGCCTTGCGAACTTCATCCACGGTAACCATTTTGCTCCAATAACTTCAATTTCTCTGAGCCTAGGCAATCGTGCCTTTATGATTCAGTATTCATATATTTATACATACTGATTAACTATTAAAATTATTACTCATTCATCATGATGTTTTTTAATATAATTTTTAAAAGACATCGTGGACGATGCACCCCATTAAAAAGTATAAGGGACGTTAGCTGGATATATATTTATACACAAAACCAACCTGAAGAGATTATTTGCTAGCATTTATTTTATTTAATTAATATTATTTAGGCCAAAAGGACTTATTCCCACCCAAGGTTTATTGCATTTTTTAATTGATACCCCTAAATATTGAAAACCCAAACTCTTATCTGTAGATTGTTAAAATTCATAAAACCAATTATTTTCAAAGGTAAAATCGTTATCTAATTAGTATTATATTAAAAATAATAACATTATCTATTTTTCTCTTAGGTTTAAAAAACTAACAATTTTCTCTTAGAATTAAACTTTGAAAATATTACATTTTTTCCCCTAGGAATTTTTTCTTTTCTCCCTCCATTTTTTGGCACTGTTTTTGGCCAAGCCTTCTCTCCTTCCCTTTTTCTAGCGCCATCTCCAAACGAAGATGACCTTTTCATCTTGAGATGAAGATGACGCTAAGAAAAGGGAAGAAAAAGGGGGGGAGAGAGAAGCCGATTAGAGACAGGGTTGGAAAAGGGAAAGAGAAAAGAAGAAAACCTTAAGAGAGAAAATATAACATTTCAAAGTTTAATTTTAGAGAAAAATTTTTAGTTTTTTAAACCTAAGATAAAATGGATAACATTTTATTATTTTTTAACATATTACTAGTTAAATAATGATTTCGCTCTTGAAAGTAACTGATTTTGTTAATTTTAACATTCTATGGGTGGGAGTTTGAGTTTTCAATATTTAACAAATACTGCTTTGGAGTATAACAAACTTTGGGTGGGAATAAGTATTTTAGCCTATTATTCATTATATAGTAAGTTGACCTAGTCTCTAAACATGCACACCTCTAATTAAGTTTTAACCTTTAATTATATATCCATTGGTTTTCTCAATGGTATCTTTTCTAGATATTTTTTATACATAATTAGATATACAGATAATATGTCATTATATGATTATATATTATTTTATTATTAGATATTATTTTATTATTAATTTAAAAACACTTAATTGTATAATGACATATAATTTGTATGCCCAATTGAGTACCAAAATTCTTCTGGATATTATTATTTGCAAAGCTGATCTAAGGAGTTCTAAGAACATAACATCCATCTTATTTTAGCAATGACGTGTTATTGATTCTTAATTTATTAAATTGGCAAATTGCTTTGTAGATTTCCTTTCATATATGAAAAATATCTTTTACTTCTGTAATCTCATAGTGAAGATTTCTTGTTTTACAAACGAAACAAATTGAGTAAACCACTCGTTACAGCTCATGTTCATTACTGTTGACCCGTGATTAGCGGATTAAGCTAACATGCCTCATCTGAGTTCTTGAAGTTATCTTACCGGGAGGAAAAGAGTACATTTATGAACGATGACAGAAAAAATATGTATCATGCAACAAATTTTTTAAATAAGGCAAATGATGTAATGTTTTAACAATAAAATAAAACGAAATATGTTTCAAAGAGCTCTTACATTAGGAACTTTTGAATTTTAAAAGCTACCTAATCGATTATTGAAAATCTTATTTCTTCTATTGAGTGCATTTCCAACTATTCCAAATTGATCTTTATTTTTGTTTTTGTTCAGAAAATCATCCAGCATTTTTTCGCATATAATAAACTTTTCACCTGTGGCACTTGCATTACATTTTTTTATACCTACAAATACGTTCCAATCCTATTTCATAAATCAAGCATAGATCTCCACATAATGAATAATTCAATGTGATATGTGCATCAAAATTGCTTGACTAGTTTCTTGAATATTCGTAATTAGATTTTTGAGTTCTCGGGGCTACCTAACTTGAGAGCAGAACGCAATTTTTGCTGAATAGTATTTGAAAGATGTGACTTGAATGAGTGATACGAGTTTTGTCAGTTTAATTAGCGCGTTTTTAAGCCCATGATAACGGAGATTAAAATGCCCTTAATACATGAACAGTCCAACACAGCGGAAGCAAACTAAGAGTGCCTAAATTATGGGGAGCAGCGCAATTTTTACATGGTTAATTTGATGACCTCTTGAAAGGAAGGCGAGGTGATTTGTGATATTGGTAGCCTTGATTAATCACACTATCATATATATTGTTCAAAATTGGTAAACCATCTAACAAACTTTCGACCAAATTTGTTGTAGCATTTGATAGCCTAAATGACCCAACAGAGCATACCACATTGATTCATTGTTAGTTTGACTTGTCTTCTTCACATACGCCTCCCCTATTGACATGACAAATAAGGAGGTTCTCTTCTCACCAACAAGAATAACATCAGCCATAACTTTTTTCACATTATCAAGTTCTTTTACATCATTTGGACAAAATAAAACACATTTTTCACAATAAAAAATTTGAGAAATTGAAACTAAGCTTTTCTTAAAACCTAGGATATGATAGATATCATTCATCTTAACACTTGCATCATCAACACCAATCTTCACAACACCTTCTGTCACTATCGAATAAGTTGAGTTGTCAATTGTAACAACAACTCATTCTCCATTAAGTTGATGCAACTTTAAAAATTAATAAATAATTACTTGTCATATGATGTGAACAACCAGAATCAATTATCCATTCCTCTTGGTAATTTAAGTAGTTGACTAGAGCTTGAATTTGTTCTGATTCGAGAGCAATATTGTCTTTTCTTTCAATCACTTCAATTGTAAAATATTGCTTCCATTTGAGTTGATCATCTTGTTCACCTTTGCTAGCAATATTTGCTTTGGAAAGCTTAACATGATAATTTTTCTTGATATGCCCAGGTTGTCCACATATGTAACACTTGAAAGATTTGTTACCTTGTGGCTTACTCTTATTACCCTTCTTCCCATTTGTGCCTTCTTTTATGAATTTCCATTAGACTTTTCTCTTGAGAAGAGAACATCATCACGTTTAGAATTAAAATTTTTGGCTATGTTCTCAGTCAAAGCCTCTTCATTAGAGAGTAAGCTCTCTAATTGTTCAAATGATCACTGGTTTGCCCATCCTTGACTAGAAGTTTACAAATGGGGTATACTCCTTCAAACCACAAATGAGAAATTGTTGTAGATGAGCTTCACTGATCTTTTTCACCTACATATAACTCTAAAATTTAGCACAATTGTTTTTAAATTATAGGAAATATTCTAAGATTGACATATCTCTTTGTGCTACATTGCCAATTCATTTTCCAAGAACTGTAATCTTGCTATGTTCTTCTTAGAGAATAGTCTCTTAAGAGTTTCCCAAACTTCTTTTGGAAAGCTAACATCGCTAACATGATCAATGAACTTCTTGTTGGTTGATGTTCTCAAAGCAAACAAAGCCTTTTCATATTTGATCTTCCACTTCCTTCATGGTTAAGCATTTTCAATAGTATCAATTGGAATTAGGGCTAGAAACAAATCGAGCTGAGCCAAAACAAGGCTCAACTCGTTTTGGATTAGGCTAGGCTTGGGTTTGGTTTGGGCTTCCTAAGCTTGCTCAATCACATGTTTATGTTTGGATTCGTGTTCAGACTTGTCCAAGCTAAGCTTGTTTCTAGTCCAAACAGGCTCCCTTTGAATCCAGCCTTATCTTTAGATAGGGTTGGAAACAACGTTGTTTACTAAGGGTTTAAGCGAGTCATGCTTGGCTTGTGAGTCGAGCATGACTTTAGTTCGTGGTTTGTTTATAGTTTTACTTTCCAACTCATACTCGGGTTCGTGTTCGTTGTCTTGGACTCATGTTTAGGCTAGTTGGAAATGCACATAACACATAGCTTTCATGAAAGGTAAAAGTTTCTTTTTATTTTTTTTAATTATGGTTTTATGAAAGTTGATGCAGCAAGGAACTTTTTGAGTTGTTCAATTCCCTCCTTACATAGAGTGAGAAGCAAAAGGAATGATAAATGTAAATGAAAAGTTTAATTGTTTATGTTCATTAAAAATAAAATGGTTTAATGGATATTAGTAGAGATATCACCTAAGTATCATTCACTAGTGAGGTAAGCTCAATTGGCCATTATTCCAAATCTCTACATCAATTTAGACCAATCGATAGACTGAAAAGAATTTAGACAGATAAAAGATTTCCAAATGAATAGATCATGCAGTAATTGTTATGGAATGTTTTTTATTTATATGTTTACAATTTTCATGATGTGAACAAGTTTGATAATTAGGTTATATTGTTGGTATGATGTAATTCATTTGAATGGATTATTGTATACCATACTGGATGAAATTTCTACTTCTAATTGTAGGAGTTGATTTTTCAGAGTCTAGCTTAAGATGATCGATTAGTTACTTGGTGATTAACACTCGCTCCATTGTTCTATATGCTTTTACAAGTAGGTTGTGAGTTGCAACCAGATGAGGCATGAAGGGGAAGATTTTGTTTTTTCGTTTTTTTTTCTACTTTTCATTATGTATATGAGAACTAAAACCTGGAAGAGTTTGTATATTTCTTGTGTTCATGTTTTATTCCTCGTATGAGGACCCTAAGGTTTTCAATACTTGTTTCCGTTGTTCAAGTCTAATAATGCTTTAGTATACACTTTTGATATTCCTGTTTATGTTAACTGTAACAGGAATTTTATCAAATTGGAATGCCACTAATTTCCATGAGTTTATTCTTAAGTTAAATTATTTCTACATCATAGAAGTTTTTAGATTCCTCTAAAAATAATTCCATAAATATAATTGAACAAAATCAAAGTCTTATAAATAATCATCTGCAACTACATAAAACATAAATAGTAAAATCTACATATCAAGAATCCTTAACCTCTCAACTCACCAGAAAATTTTCACATTTATTTAATTTAAATACCTTAAATTTTAGGAATTTTTATTTCTTCTATTATATTATTCATGATCAAGGTTTTAATGGTATTAGCATAGTATTAGGGATAGAACTGTGTCTGTTCATTTTAAAATTTCTTGAAGGATCATTCATATTTCTATTAAATCGTATAAAAATTTTGGGATTTTTTGTTAGTTTATAAATGACTTAAAATTATAGAATAACAATTGTCTGGTAAAGATTCTGAATTTTGAGCAACTTAATATGATGCATTGGTTAAATGTTTTGAAAATTAAATTGAGTTCATTTATATTGGAAAATTTTTGTGGAGGTTTATTACGTCTATTATATATAGTAATTTTATAACCAGTTTAGAAACAATTAAAGATGTAAGAATAGAGATTGCGCAGCTAGGTAGTATGAAAAAGAAAACGTGGAAATAAGGAAACGCAAAAACAGCTTTGCTAAAAAATATAAGAAATGGAAATGTGAGAAAGCACGTAAATATGAAAAATATAAGAGTTTTTTATAAATACCAAAATTTTATTGAAAAAGTATAACCTTTAAAAAGTTACAAACTTTTTTACATAATATACGAACAATATTACCTTTATTAATTTTCCCATTTTATTTAGTGTACAAACTTTTTAATCTTTTAAATTATTAAAAAGTGTGCATAAAGAAATGCCAAATGAAACTAAGTTTTTACTGTTGTAAACTTGTAAAGATGAATCCAAACTAAAGTTTCCACATAAAATAAAAACTAAAGCTTGATAATAGGACACATAATCAAGTATGATAAAGGTCGTTAATGTTTCTGAGGCTTTGAATACATTTTTGGAAAAAACAAATAAAAAATGAGAAAGAAGGAATCAATAGTGAGAACAATGGCAAAACAAATGGTAGAAAAGGAATTGATACTTGGAAGAAGGATGAAATAAATAGTTGGAAGAAGGCAACAAATAGTGGGAAGAAGGACAAATCGGAGGAGAGATGAGCTTCACTGAAGAGGAAAGGAGGTTCATACGTCGGAATATTGAAAAATCAAAACTAGTACTAGAGGTGTGGTTTGAAAAATTTATAGAAGTGGAAATGAAACAGAATTATACAAAGATACATGTTTTATATACTAAAAATGAATTTTGAATCTTTCAAAAATTTTTGAAACGCCCGAAACGTTTCATACCAGTAAATAAATTGAATTTGGATAGATTGATAATCTATCTTTGTTAAAATTTTTAATTAGGAAATTTATTTCATCTGTGATTTTATTTTATTTTTTGGACATAATATAATGTCTTTTCAATTACCTAAATTTTTTACAGTTTTATTATATTTATATAAATTATAAAAGATCTTAGAACAATGAAAATTCAGTAAAAATAATTATGAACTTTGTACAGTTTGACATTTTGACTTTCTTGAACGTTTTGATCAAGTAATTTAATTCAATTGTATGTTCAAATTTCTTTGAACATTTTAATATATGCATTTACATTTACAGCACAAATTTTTATACTTATATAAATTATTAAAAATATTAGAATAGAGAATATACAGTAAAGTCTTCAAATTCTGGATAGTTTTATATTATGATTTCATCAAATATTTTTATTATGAAATAATTAATTTAGATTTGAAAATTTTTATGGAGGTTGTGTAATTTGTCTTTCACATTATATTAAAATTTACTAAATTTTTTTAACTATAGATTCTATTAAAAATCTAGTATTAGGTGCTATCCAATAAAGAGTTGGTTTTTAAGATAGTGTTGATACCCTTTCTTTAGTCAACGTTTTAAAAAGAAAATTGAATTTTGTTTTATTTGAATTTTTTGCCTAAACACTTGCTTATATGCTTACATGTAAATTTTCTTGTATATTTTAATTTTCGTAAACATATGAGTTAATGATTCGTTAAAAATCATGCAACAATAGTTGTCTAGTGAAAGATCTATATATGCACAATGAGTTTAATGGTTTTTTTTTAATGATTTAGCACTAAAATGATGATTTGTAAGGTTTGTAGATTATTAGAAGATACTTTTAAGATTAAGCTTCAATAATTTTAAGTTTAATTTATGGTTTGTTGGGAAAATATGAGAATACTTGTATTCGTTGACTTATCTACTTTTAAGGTATGTATACAATATGAAATGATTTTTTTTTTATATTATGATGATTTATGTTTTTGAATTTTATTCTATGATGATATGTTATTTACTGTTATTATTTAAAAATATTTTGAAAATTGACTTATAGGATAGTTTTTTTTACACAAAACTTATGTTATTTTGTATGATTGTTGAATGTAGTGGAAGAATTCTAGATTAAATATTTCCAAATTTTCAAAGATAAATGCTAGCTAGAAAGAAAGGTTTTATAAAGATTGTTTTTATCAAATGTCTATAGTAAGATAAAGAATTGACAAATTTATGAATTGATAAATATGATCAGGTTATAAAACATTCAAAGACATATGATGAATGATAAAAGGTGTCTCAAACTTTAGCTGAGGACAATATTGTAATCCTATAATTATGAGAGGGTTAAAGTGTCTATTTGCAGTTTAGTCATTTATGACACATTTTGAACTAAGTATTTAAACCTTGGGTTAGTGGAATTCTCTTGAGTTCTATCTCTCTTGAGTTCGATCCTTTGTTCTTCTCTCAAATACTCTATTTGGGTTTTAATTTCAAAGAGAAATCTTCTGGATTTTTTTGATCAAGTGAGTTTGAGAGTCTGTGTATTAGGCTTGGTATAAATGTAAGTTTTAGAGTGAATTCATGTTTGTGTACTTAGATCGAAAGTTTGGTATTATAATTTCTTGCATTTTATAGTGGATTTGACTAGAGTCTTGTCTTTACCTTAGATGTAGGGTTTCAATTTTTGAAACTCGAACCAAGTAATTCTCTGTTGCGATTTTTATTTTGTTCTTGTTTGTTTGCTTTAGTCTTGGTTAATCTTTGTTCATTTCTTGTGCAAATCTTGAATAAATATTTGACATAAATCGATTCTAAAAGTTAACAAGTGGTATCAAAGCCAATTAGGGTTTATCTTGAATATTTTGTCACTGTTCTATGTTTGTGGTTTGTGAACTCGTGTTATTATTTGTGTTTCTTGTGATTAATAACCTTTTAAATATTGAAAAGAATCCTTGATAGACAATGATAGGTCAAGCCAGGATAGACATAGAGAGGTTTGATGGCAAGGGTGACTTTAACATATGGAGGAAGAAAATGTATGTCGTTCTTGTGCACAAAAAATGTGCTAAGGCACTTGGAGATGAGTTGTCTCTTCCTAAAAATATGGATCCTACTAAAAAAATGAAGTTAATGGAAATTGCCTATAGTTTATTGATATTGCATTTATCTAATAGTGTTTTAAGAAAAGTTGATAATGTTGATACTATTGCTAAAATATGACTGAAAATACAATTTTTGTATATGACAAAGTCTCTGACTAAAAATTATACTTGAAAGAACAATTATTTGGTTTTAAAATGGGTAGTCTTTAGATGATAATCTTGATGCATTCAATAAGATTTGTTATTGATCTGAATAGTATAGATGAGAAAATATATCTTATAAGAATCAAGCTATTATAATTTTAAACTTTTTACTAGGATTTTTTAAAGATGTCAAAGTAGCTATAAAATATGGTAGAAAATCTTTGTCATTGGATAAGGTGTTAGGAGCATTAAGGTCTAAAGACTTAGAAATGAAGTTTGAGAAAATGTCAGTTAATTAAGGTCTTTAAGTTAGAGGTAAGTCAGAAAAAAGAAATAACCAAAAAGATTTAAAAAAATTAGTAAGATCTAAATCTAGAACCAAGAAAACATGTTGGTAGTGTCATAAGGAGACCATTTTAAAAAAGAATTGCCTAGAAAGAAAGAAAAGGTATACTAGCAACTTCGATAATAAAGTTTTAACAACTTTTAAGATAGATATAAAAGTGCAGAGGTTCTTTTATTGTCTAAGAGAATGTTAGATGAGAAGTGGGTGATTGATACATGTTATGCATTTCATATGACACCTAGAAAAAAATGGCTTATTGACATAAAATTTATAAATAGGGTAAAGTTTTAATAGGTAATGATGAGTCATGTAAGGTAATTACAACTGGTATTATCGAATTTAAAATGCATGACGATTTTATTAAAATACTTGAAAATGTTAGGTTGGTGCCTAAACTAAGAAGAAATGTAATCTCATTCTGGTTGCTAGATTCAATTGGTTACACATATAAATCAAGTAAAGGTCTTAAGAGTATTGAAATGGTCTTTAGTTGTTATAAAAGGGAAATTAACCCATGGATTGTGCATTTTAGAAGGAAGTGTTATGTCAGATGCAATGAATTTTACTCAAGATGCATGAAATGAAACAATCGTACAACATGAGACTAGGACACATTAGTATTATTGATTCACATTAACTGTGCAAATAGAAATTAATTGACTCGAGAAAAATTGATTATTTGGATTTCTATGAAAACTGTTTACTTGGAAAGTCCCATAAATTGAAATTTGCATCTACGACTCATAGTTCTAAAGGTATATTAGACTGTGTCCATTATGATCTTTGGGAATTTCTATGAGTCCACAATTCTCTGTCAAACTCTTATTACTTTATAACTTTTATTAATGATTACTTTAGAAGAGTATGGATCTATTTTTTAAAACACAATGATCAAACTTTTGATTGTTTTAAAAGATAAAAAACTTTAGTTGAAAATTAGTCTAATAATAAAGTAAAGGTTTTAAAAGTTGATAATGGATTAAAAATTTGTAATTAGCAATTCTCTTATTATTGTATGAAGTTTGGCATACTTCAACATAAAACTTGTATTGAAACACCCCAACAAAATGGCCTAACTAAAAAAATAAACAGAACCATTTTGAATAAAGTTAGGTGTATAATAGTTGATTCAGGATTAAGTAAAAGATTTTGGGTAGAGCCTGTTATTACTATCTACTACTTGATTGATAGGTCTCTTTCATCAACACTAAATTTTAAAACACTTATGAAGTTGTGGTAAAAATAGTCACCATCTTTGGACCATTCCAGACCTTTTAGATGTTTTGCATATTTTCACGTTAGTCAAGGTAAATTGATCCTATACCTTTTAAGGTTGTGTTCTTAGGTTATCCAACAAGTACAAAAAGGTACAAATTATGGCTTATTGATGAACATAAACGTGTAATTAGCAGAGATGCAATTTTTAATGAATCAAAATTTTATAAAGATTTGTTTTCTTCATCAAATAGATAGTTAGAACATGTTCAAATTGAGGTGGAGACACTTGTGTTTAGTATTCAAAATTAGTCTAGTTCATATAGTCAACCTCAAGAGTTAAGTGGTGGACTTGATTTAGGTTTGGATATCATTTGTGCTCCAAAGAATGAAATCTCAAGCTTGAATCAGTAACCACTACTATAGAGTCAAGTTGAAAATCCTTAACATGATGAGAGTCCAAATCTATTTAGTTACCAACTTGCTAGAAATAGAGTTGGAAAAGAAATTAGGTTGCCTGCCAGATATGCCTAAGTTAACCTTATCTCATATACTTTCCAAGTTGGTGATGAAAATGAGATAAGTGAACCTTTGAATTATAAGCAAGCTTGCAAAAATAAATACAACTTTAAATGGCTAAAAACCATGAAAAATGAAACGCTTTCTCTGTTGAAAACCAAGACTTGGTCAATAGTAGATAGACCAAAGAATAAGAAGGTCTTTAGATGTAAATAGGTCTTCAAAAGAAAACCTAAGATACTTGGAATAGAGCAACCTAGATTTAAGGCTAGAATAGTGGCAAAAGGCTTCTCTCAAATAGAGGAAATTGATTATCATGAGGTGTTTTCTTTAATAGTAAAACACACATATCTGTTCTTGTTCTATTTGATTTGGAATTAGAATAGATGAATGTCATAACTACTTTCTTGCATGGAAAACTTGAAAAACAATCTTTATAAAACAACCTAAAGGATTTGTTGAACCTAAAATTGAAAATACAATTTGTCTTTAATAGAATCCATTATTGTGAATAATAATAATAATGCCTCAATAGAAGTCTTAAGTAGCTATAATCTTAAAGAGTTAGAAATAAGATTTGAATTTGCACTACTGATTAAGGATATGGTTTTGGCCTAGTGAGTTAATGAATCACCCAAGCCCAAATAATAACTCAATTGAATAAAAAGATTTTTATGGTGAGTAGGAGAAATCCATCAAGTTAAATTTGTTTGTCATAAAAACAATTGCCTCATTAGAGGTTTCTCTTGAATTGAAAGTGTTTGGAAGGTTCTTACTAAGATTAGCTAGACATCTAAAAAAACTTGGAATTACTGGTTTAGTGAGTGATATAACTTGGACAAGGTATGGACAATGTATGATAGACCTAAAGGAGTCAAATTGTAATGAGTGTTTAGTACGAGTTTAAAAGGCACTATAAGACTCCCATTTGACTTACTCAAATCAAGACTAGTATATGGTATTATAAATCTGGTTTCTAAATGTTATTGAATAAAAGAATAAAGAAAAATTATAAGTCCCTTATAATAGATTTAATTGTTCAATTAAAACCCAATTATAAAAAAAAGAACAACAATAAGAAGTACTAGTCTTGTTGCCTAAATAAGGATTAAAGTTCTATATGTTAAGTTGGTTAATAAATGAAGGCTAAGTGAGTGGGAGCCTATATTTAGGATTGGAAATTATGCACATTAATGTTATTAATAATGGTATAATGAATATTTTTCCTAATTCCCAAGATTTTAGGACTCTTAATAGTGTAGCTAAAAAATTCAATTATAACTTGAAGTTATATATAGGGTAAAGTAGTCAAGAAAGCATAATATATCCTTAATTAATTTCCTTATAAATTTATGCCAAGAACTTCTTTTAAGTTTTTGGATAAAAAGAAAACTTAAACTTAGACATTTTGAGTTTATGGATGTTCCATATATGGACCTATAGTCATGTTGAAAAGAGGCTAGATCCAAAATAAATTCATTACTAAGTCATTAGTTATATGGAGTATTCCAAATGATATAATAAGTATTGACCATATTAAAGTACTATAGTAATCGACTCTTATAATAAGGTTCTTAGGTCTTTGGACAACTAAAAGTAATACATTTCCATTTTTTTAAGGAAGACAAAGTAGATCTATCTTGTTAGTGCCATGACTAATTTAAGAGTAGGAGTTAATAAAGTTTGTAAAGACCCATGAAAACTAAGATCACTTTAAAGGATGTTCCTTATAAAGAACTAATAGCTAATCATATAGTAGATGAGTCAAATACGACTGACATAGTTATGGAAACCTCGATGAGAAAATCTACTGTAAAAGGACAATTTGCTATTATTAGAGATTATTATGTGTATCTTAATAAGGGAGATTATGCTATTGAAAGCCTTTTGTAACACCCCCTTCCAAAAGTACTACTTTCTTAAGGAAAGAGTCACCAAATTGTCTATTCTAAGCATGAAATTAGTTTAAAACATATAATAAATTCAAAAGCATTTGAATAAAATCACATTTATTAAGCTTTACAAAATTACTGAAATACTTTTGATCAAAACATCAGTCGGAAGCATACAAAAGTATCCAAACCATAACATAAAACTAGAAAGTCATAATGTGTAGTCAAATACATGAATAAAACTATTGAAGGAAAAATATGAAAAGAAATTACAATGATGAAAATGCCTTACGTCCTTTAACCATCATTTTTTCTATGGCTATCACAATCACTTGTATTTTCATATATGAAAGTAAGGGAGTGAGTGATAAAACACTTAGTAAATAAGAGATTATACCGATAAATTTTACTAAAATCTTGAAAATAACGTTGGATTTGACCCTTACTATCTTTGGCATCCGGAATTAGCATCAAACTCCATTGTGGATGATGATGGGTCCTAAATACTATCTCCGTGTTAACATTGTACTCTAAGGACTGTTTAAGCTGTATATCAAAACTTTTGGATCGAATTGTGTCCAACTCAATCACTAAGGAACTATTTTCCTAAATTTTTATCTAGTGTGACCCTATCTGACTTTGTGGAAGCATCTGAAACTAAAAATTATAACTGAAGTCGTATACTAAGGTAATCAGTATAAATCAAATACAAGGATTTGACATCTTGGTCATGTGAGTTATCTCCTTATTTCACTACACCAGACTATATCTTAATTGGGCTCAACTGTGAACATATACCATACTGCAGGTCTAATATCCTATAACTAATGTGCCCTATTGTGAGCAATGTAGGAAATATGTACTCACATTGCCCTTCATAACGATTATATGATGTCTAGCATGCATACATTTGGAGCCTTTACTTGACTTAGCTCGTTCCCACTTCCACCTAGCAATATCTTTAGTGTCATATTATGACTTGACTTTTAGGCACGTGGGATACTACTACATACCTAAAATCTTTGTGTTGTTACTAGAGGTGACTCTTAAATCTCTAGCCTAACTTTTTTGCTCTTTTGTTGCTTCTGTCTTATACATACAGATGTGTACATCTTGACACTTGAGGGTGTGTAAATTTACTTTATCCATACATGACTACTTCTCTATGGCTTTTACCTTTGTTTCATTATTTATAAACACAGAGATGTGTGCTCTGTTTAACACGAACGTGTATTTTTTAGAAAATTATTCTACTTGGCTTTTTTATTCTCTTAGGGTATTTTGTTCTTTTCACCCTACACACAATCATGCTAAAGTTGCTTATGACAAGTTCATGTGTTATAGTTAACCACTAATCAGTTAACAACATTTGATGATAACCAAAACACCATAATAACTTGACCTGAATTATGGTGATCGCACATATGGGTGTGTGTTCCATACCACTCACCATGTGGTAAACCTATAAAACACACCGAGTGTCTTAACTTTGATCTCTAAATCAATTCTAATCACTTAAACACTATCTAATCAATCCTTAAGCATAAGAATTATGATCACAACATCAATACAACTCGAAATAACATGTCATCAAATGCTTAAGAATCATAAACTAATCAATATACCAAAATAATAAGATTTTCATAGAAATTTAATACACACATAATTCCCCCCTCTGGTTTCTTTATACTTACTACATCCTTAACCACTAAATTATGCTAAACACATACAAGTCCCATCAAAACAAATTTAACGACAATAGAAATTAGAATATATATTTATATATATTTATAGCCATCATCGATACTCATCATCTCAACTATATTTTCTCAAGGTAGTATACTTGGATCATGGATTAACGTCTTCAATTTAGTAAATCTATAATTACTAAATCATACACATGTTTTCGGGTATAGTATATTTTCATTCACTAATAAGGGGTAACGAAATCTTCACTTACCTTTTCATGATTTTGCCACAACTAAGATGTTCATCAAGCTTTATTTTCTCTTTCTTTCCTTTCACTGTATAGCTAGAATGAAGTTGTCGGAGGCATTGCATGAAAGTTTGATTATTAAACTTCGTTCTCTCACACTTTTGGGAGAATTTTCTGTGTTTAGAGTTTGATAATCCTAATCCCTAAAACGTAGCAATGTAACTTTTATAAATTGAAACCTCATTCTGTGTTTATACAGACGTTTTCTAAGGCATACAACCATATGTCACTTAAATTTAAAATTTACATGGAATCAGTCTTATCTGATTGACATGACATGACACATGAGCATGACTTTAGTATACACGGTTGTTTATTATCTAGAACTCATATTTTAACTTTCAAATCACATTAACTCATGCATAAAGACTATTATACCCCTGAGACAGACTTGTGATTATTATAATTCCTCCCCCTTATTAGAATTCTGACCCTAGAATTCACTGAAAATAGCTTGGGATGCTTATCTCTCATGGTCTACTCTATCTCCCATGTAGCCTCCTTATTCATATGATTCCTCTAAAAAACCTTAACCAAAGGAATATATCGGTTAATCCTCCTATTTAGGATTTGAACCAGTCTCTTATGATAACTCAAATTTTTTGATAGTTGAATCTTTTTGGTCCTTAACATATAGGAAAGATCACCAATATTCTTGTGCAACAACGAAAGATAGAAAACATCATGAATATGATTTATGCTTGTTGGTAACCAAGTTTATAAGCTACCTTACCAATCTACTCCACTATCTTATATGAGTCGATATACTTAGGAGCCAACCAAACCTCCGCATATGCTTAAATAGGGTAACTCCAGTTGACATAGCTTTTTGGTTTATCCTAAACTCGTTTTATTCTCTGTTTGACCAGCTAAACATCCTCAATCATTTTCTGAGTTCACTTTTTTCTAAGTGACTGAACTAAGACATCTTTTTCACCCAACTCATCCTAGTGTAGAGGAAAACGACACCTTCTACCATAAAGTGCCTCATATGGTGCCATTTGAATCATTGTTTGTTAACTGTTATTATAGGCAAATTCTACCAATGGTAACATCTTAACCTAACTCATTTTCTAGTTAAAATAATAGGTTCTCAACATATCCTTCAACACCTAGTTAATTCTCTTCATCTGGCCATTTTTCTATAGGTGATAAGTTGTATTGAATGACGTATTAATGCACAATGATCTATGCAAACTCCTATAAAAGCTGACACAAACCTTATGTCTTTATCTGATGTTATAGTCCTGGGCACGCCATGTAACTTGACAATGTCTTGAACATATAACTTCCTTAGTTGATCTGTAGGGATGTTGTCCTTAATAGGTAGGAAATGCATTGTCTTAGATAACCTGTCAACTATTACCCAAAGCACATTATATCCACTCTAAACCTTTAAGAGTCTAACAATGAAATCCATAAAAATAAGCTTCCAATTTTATTTAGGTACCTTTAGAGGCTGAAGCAATCTTGATGGTCTCTGGTGTTCGGCCTTAATCTATTGATAGGTAAGACACTTAGCAACATACATACCTACATCTTTCTTTATGTCGGACCACTAGAAACTCCTCTTCATGTCTTGATCAATTTTGACACCTCTAGAATAGGTTATGTAAAGAAAACTGTAAGCCTCTGAAAGAATTATTTGCCTTAACTCATTCACTGTAGGAACATAAATTCTGCGTCTGAACTTAAGAACACCACCTATCACCTAAAAGTCTGTCTTGAGATCATCCTGGATCTCTTGAATCCTTTTCTTATACCAATTGTCCAATAGCTAAGTTGACTTGATCTTTTTTACTAACGTGAATTTGATCTCTAATCTGGATAGAGCCCTAATCACTAATTAAATCTACTCTCAATCTAAATCTATCTAAATCTCTCTTTAAATCATAAATTGTGATAGAAACACCTTTTTGTTGGGAGCGTCTACCATTACATTTACCCTGCCTATGTGATAATTGATATCATAGTCATAATCCTTCACTAGTTTGAGTCATCTCCTTTATTTCATGTTAAGCTCTTTCTGAGTAAAAAAATACCTTAGGCTTTTGTGGCTGGTGTTGATTTTACATTTTACCCTATATAAGTAGTGTTTCAAAATCTTAAGGGTAAACACTACAACTGCTAGCTCTAAGTCATGAATGGGGTATCTGGTCTCAAAATCTTTTAACTGTCTAGATACATCTATTATAACCTTGCCTTACTATATCAACCACGTGCCTAAGCCATTGTAAGATGCATCAGTCTATAGATCATACTTGACCCCTTCCTTTAGTAAGGCCAACACTAGAGTAAAAGTCAATTTCCTTTTTAACTCTTGGAAACTCTCCTCATATGAATCTGACCACCGAAACTGAGTTTCCTCCTTAGTAGGAGCTATGAGAGGTCTTGCTAACCTTACAAATGCCTTAACAAATCTTTCGTAATATTGTATTAAACTTAAAAAACTACTACCCATTTTAATTATCTTTGGCCTCTGCAAATTTTAGAATTGTCTTTATTTTACTTAGGTTCATTGATATGCCCTCTGCTGAAACCACATACCTTGAAAAGACAACTCTATAAAGTCAACTCATATTTGGAGAACTTTACGTATAGTTGTTTTTCCCTCAACCTTCGCAAAGTAAACCACAAGTGTGTCTCATGCTCCTCATGACTCCTTAAGTACACCAAAATGTCATCTTTGAAAACTACTATATAAATTTGTTTAGACAATCCTGAAACACTCTATTCATCAAATCCATACACTATAAGGGAATTGGTAAGTCGGAATGGCATTACTACAAATTCAAAATGACCATACCTTGTTTGAATAGTTGCCTTGGGTATATCCTACTCAGTTACCCTTACTTGATGATAGCCTGAACTCAGATCGACCTTAAAGAATACTACTGATCCTCTCAATTTGTCAAATAGGTCATAATTATGGGCAAAAGGTACTTATTCTTTACCATCACCTTGTTTAGCTCTCAATAGTTTAAACATAACCTCATGGACCCATGTTTACTTTTAATGAATAGGATAAGAGCTTCCTAGCGAGAGTGACTCCACTTGATAAAACCATTCTCTAGTAGCTCATAGAGATATTTCTTTAGCTCTTGTAACTTGACAAGGATATTTTGTGTGGTGCTTTTGAGATAAGTGTTATGCCCAATGCTAGTTCAATATTGAACTTTATCTTTCACTCAATGCTAATCTTGATAACTCTATTAGAAACACATATGGAAACTCTTGAACAATTAATATCTTTTCAAATGTATGATAAGATTGATGATGTTGTAACATACTTATTCATGTATTTGTAAAAGATCAATGATAATAGACAGATAACTTTTAAGCCCAATTTTTTATTATATCAGAACCCTAGCCTAAAAACACTTTTTCTATCTCTTTTGGTTCTTGTCTTCCATCTATATATGACAACAAAACTAGAATCACAAATGTTACTTTTGGATCTCTTGTCTTTTCAAATAATTTTTCTTTTCCATCTATAAATGTTTCTCAACAATTCTCATTTGAATTCAATACATCTAATTATCTCTTATGGAAAACATAACTTTTACCTTTGCTGAAATGTTATGATCTAATCTATCATCTTCATGGTTCTTAAGAGAGTTCTCCTACTAATCTATCAAAAGGAGATCCTAATCCTACGTATTCACTTTGGTTCAAAGAATATCAAATTGTTTTGAGCTAGTTGATTGCATCAGTTTCAAAAAGCTTACTTACCCAAATTGTTGGGGTAGAAATTGCATATTATGCTTGGACCAAATTAGCACTGATTTATGCCTTTGGCTTGTGATCATAAGTATGACATCACAAAGGAGCATTGTATAAACTTTTTAAAGGGATTGATTCAATTACTAACTATATGGAACGTGCTAAAAGCATCATTGATCAATTGGTTGCACAAAATAGTCCTACCAATAATAATGATTTATTCAGGGCAATTCTTAAAGGTTTTGATACAGCCTATCACCCCTTTATATGTCTTGTGGAAGTACATCTTGAACTAATTTCCTATGATGACTTATATGGCTTACTTTTAAGTGAAGAATTGTAATTGCACAATATGGAAATTGTCAATCATCTTTTTCTTTATCTAAAAGTGATGGTTGAAATTCTCAAAAGGGGTAGAAGAGATAGAGGACATAATTTTACTTCTTTTGGTAATTTTTCAAATAATGAATATCAGAGTTTTATACAATTCTTCTTCCATAATGATTGAAAATTTGATTAAATGTCATAATTATGAAGGATTTGAGCATATTGCTTGTACATTCTCTAATCCAAAAGTTTCAACAACTTCACATCCAAGTCTTTTTAAGAGTGAATTCAATCTAGCCTCAACTGTCAATTCTACTAACTCTCAATCTTGGATTGTTGATTTTGGATTGAATCATTATCTTACAACAAATTTGGAAAATCTGTGTCTTACTGATTATCAAGACACTGATGAGATCAAAATAGGTGATGGTAAAAAAAATTCTTCTCTTACATTTGCTCTTCTATAATTTCACTGAATAATAATTCTTTTGTTCTTAATAATATCTTGTTTACACCAAATTCATGTCAAAATCTCCTATTTGTAAGTTCATTTACAAGAAATAATTGTGTTTCTATTGAGTTCTTCCCAAACTTTCTTTATTATGAAGGATATCCTCATAAAATAGGTATTTTACGAAGGCTAAAATAATTGTGAACTTTACAGCATGCATCTTCCATAATTGACATCAAAATTTGTCTATGTTTCTACATCTTTTCTTATCTCATTTCAAACTTGACATTCTTGACTTGGATATGCAAATCATTGCCTTTTAAAGCAAGCTTTGTGTGTCACCATTATATTTCTTATTCCAATAATGATATTTCTAGTTTATTTCATGTTTGTCAAGTTAGAAGGTCTTATAAATAACCCTTTTATGATTCTAGTTTTTGTGCTATAAAACTATTCGAATTAATTTGTTTAGATGTTTAAGGTCCTTCACCTATTCCTTTTTTTACGGGTAATATTTGTTTAGTTTATTTTCTTCAATGTAAGTTTGAAGTGTTTGATGTCTTCATTCAATTCTAGAAATTGATAGAAAAATATTTTGGTTTGCCAATAAAATTATTTTAGGCCGATTGGGATGGTGAATTTAGAGTCTTAACTTCATATCTTAAGGGAAAATGGGATTAGCCAAAAAATTTCTTGCCCAAATATACTTAAGCAAAATAGATGAGTTGAGTATAAACATAGACATAGTTGAAACTGCTAAAGCTTTAATACATAATACTTCTATTCCTTCAAAATATTGGCATGAAAAGTTTAAGCATGTAATTTATTTGATTAATTAGCTTCCCATTAATCACTCTCATAAACTTTCTCCTTATGAGGTTCTTTTTAATATCAAGCTAAATTATAATGATCTCAAACTTTTTTGAAGTCTATATAACCCTTGGCTAAAACCATATTCAAAAAATAAATTAGTTTTCATTCCAAAACTTGTTTTTTTCTTAGTCATAGTAAAGTGCACACAGGATACAAATGTCTTGATCTTTCTACTAATTGTTTATTTATTTCTCGTCATGTGGTTTTTTATAAGTAAGTGTTTCCATTTGTTGTCAAGAATGTTGTTTCCTCTCTAATCAATAATTCAAATAACACAATTGTGGTTCCAAATTCACTAGCAGTTCGAAACTTTTCACATCACATAACGGGCCAAGCATTTTAGGTGCCACTCCTCAATAAAACCCCGATTCCAACAAGTCCTAAGCCAAATCAATTATCTTCAAATCCTCCTTATCTTTACCCTTATCTACGTCAAGTCTTTGTTTACAACAACTTGTAGATTTTTCTAAACATTTTGATTCAATCATAACTATTATACAAATTTAAATTCTTCACAACCAACCAAAACACATCATATGATTGCCAAGCTCAGATAGAAAAATTAAAGCAAAAACAGTTTTTGTATAGTCTTCTTCCACCTTAACACTAACAATTTTTACCCAAGCTCAAAAGTTTCCTAAATGGCATGAAGCAATGCAAAATGAGATCATTGTGTTAATACACAATGGTACTTGGTGGCTAGTGCCTTGCAATAATCAGTAGAATGTAATTGGATGCAATAGAATTAAGTAGAAAATAGATGGGACCATAGAAAGGTATAAAACTCATTTGATGGCTAAGGGTTTCATCAATGCCTTGAAATAGACTTTTCTAATACCTTTTTGTAGCTAGTGAAACCAACTATATTAAGAATAATTCTTAGTCTTACTATTTCTCTTAGTAGGGATGTCAAACAGTTGGATGTATGTAATGTTATTTTCTTCTTCCTGGTAACTGCTTCATGCAGTAAATAAATAAATAAAAAACCTGATTAATGGTCTATAACTTCCATGCTTAATGGTTTGTAACTTTCATGCCATAAATCATCCACATATTGTTACTGCATTCTAGATGGGAGAATGCTTATTTAAGGTTGCAAAAAAGGTCCCTAGGTGAGTTTTTTTTGGAAAAACACATACACCATTCTATGTGAAAAAGAAATCACCTGGAAGATGAAAGCTTACAAACAATTTTCAGAGGATTATTTTGCATCGAATTGTCAAACAATAATTGGAGGTTAGGATTTAATATTCAACAAATTTTAGTTTGGTTTCTATCTAGCATACTTAGTATATATATATGTTTAGATAAAGACCATATACATGTCTTACATTTGGTATTAGACTATTTTATGCCTCTGCTTTGCTTGATGTGTATTACATGCAAAATTTTATGTTATCACGAATTTCTTTAGAAAAAGAAAATTGGTTGTTGGTATTTTTTGTTTAAAATTTTCATTTAGATGAATTCTACATCAAAAACTGAGAATTTTGATATATGGAAAGTCAAAATCGAAGTTTCGTAAGTTGATTTAGAGTGCAAAATGTATACGGGTCTGAAACATTAACCCGAATCTTGACCCAGTTGGAGGTCAAGGACGATCTTCAGATGACATGTCATATGCGTTACTTCTGCCTCGTTTGTGTTGCACTGCTAGCCAACATGACATTTGCATTCATTTGCAAAGGATGACATGTTGCTCTACCTTAATAAAAATGAAAAAGTTTACTCCCAGTCTTGGGTTTTGAACCAACAACATAAAGCACAAGGTTCTGAGGGAGCAATTTGCCACCAAGCCAATTTCATTTTGTTGGAAATTTAGGACAACTTATTTTCTTATACATTTCAGTTTCAATTTTCATAAAATTTTAGCTTTTAATTTGCTTGATCCCGTGACCTTTCTTTGTTATGAAAAATAAAAACCGCTAGGGTTTAGCCTTACAATATATGCTGATTGTGGTTTATTTATTAAATTTAGATATAGCCGAATTAAGATTTCACTTTTTCCATATACTTCGGTTTTTTGATGCTGAAGGCTTGTGAATTTAATAAATTATACATTTTGGATAAAATATATTTTTATAGTATGTGTTTGCTAAAATTATTTTCTGATTGGATAATTTAAGTTTCATTTATCTAGTTTTAAGTGTTTATTAAATAATTTAATATTGTTTATATGGTTAATTTTGTGCATAATTTTGGTTTAAATGAAATTATACTTTAAATAATTTCTTAAGGATTATATGCATAAAATTAGATGTCATGTGATTAGTATAATTTTGATTGATCATAAAGTAGCCACAATATCTTTGATTATGTTAAAGTTATACATTGAGTATCCTGGGATCATATTTAGTTATATGACATCACTTGTAATTAATCATTGTAAATATAATAAATCTTATCCCACACGAATTTTTATTATATTTATATGATTAATTAGGATGAAATAACAAATTATTTTCTTAATCTACCCACAAGAATTAAGAAAAGGAATATAATTTGGTAGTTTCATCATACGATTTATATATTTGTATATAAACCTATTTAAATTAAAAACTTAGCCCACAGGCAGTTTTTATATTATGTGGTTTATATATTTGCAGCATGTTTATACATTGGTAGAACATGATATAAATTTTGATTGTTTCAAATTTTGTGACTTAAGCGTGTATGTTAATATTTATTTGCAGTTATTCAACCTGTAAATTTCTCTGATAATGTATGTGATGTTTCTGTTTTGAGTGATGACAATTATAAAATTTGGAAGGAGAGAACTCTTCTCCAATTAGGGTTCATAGACATTGATTATGCTATTAGGAAGGATGAACCATCTGTAGCTACAGAAACTAGCACTCAGGCTGAAATTGCATTGTATGAACGTTGGGAGTGATCTAATCGCTTGAGTATGATGTTCATTAGGACACGCATATCTGCTAGTATTCGTGGTTCAATCCCTGAGTGTAATAGTGTCAGGCAATTACTGAAGGCTATTGATGAACAGTTTGAGTCTTTAAATAAAACACTTGCCAACACTCTTATGACAAAGTTTTCATCAATAAAGCTCACCAGTGTTAGAGGTGCACATGAGCACATCATGCAAATAAGGGATATTATGACTCGGTTTAAGGCTCTTGAGATTGAGATGTATGAATCTTTCCCTGTGCATTTTATTCTGAATTCTCTTCCACAATAATACAGACCTTTCAAAATCTCTTATAACACACATAAAAAAAAATGATCAATCAATAAACTTCTAACCATGTGTGTACAAGAGGAAGGAAGGTTGTTGATTGAAATGGGTAAAAGTGCACATATGGTTACACAAGAGAAGAAGAAGAAAAACCAAGCTAAGTCTAAGGGAAAAGATAAAATATTCAATCAACCCAAATTTAAGAAAGAGTCCATATGTTTTTTCTGTAAAAAGAAATGACATGTGAAAAAGGATTGCATTAAGTTTAAAGCTTGGCTTGAAAAGAAAGGTAATCCAATCTCATTTGTATATTATGAATCTAATATAGTTGATGTTTGTCATAACACTTGGTGGATTGATTCTGGTTCTACAATCTATATTTCAAATACCTTGCAAGGCTTTCTAAACCAAAGAAAGCTGATGACCAGTGAACAGAGCATTTATTCAAAAAATAAAATGCGTTCACATATGGAAGCAGTCAAAACATACAGAGTAGTTTTAGATTCTGGTTTTGTATTAGATTTAGAACAAACTTTTTATATTCCAACTTTCCCTAGAAACTTGATTTCTATTTCAAGACTTGATTTTCCTTTACATTTAATGAAATTGCATTTAGTTTGATTTATAAATCTATAGTTATAGAAAATGGTACATTGTCTGATGGTTTGTTCCAAATTCATTTACAAAACAATGTTTCATTTAATTTGATGCATGTTCAAAATAATGTTGACATTAAAAGGAGTATTATGAATGACAATTCTTCTATGTTGTGGTATCGAAGATTGAGATATATCTTCATAGAAAGAATTAAAAGGTTAGTGAATGATGGGTACTAGATACTCTAGATTTTACTGACTTTGATACTTGTGTGGATTGTATAAAGGGAAAATAAACCAACAAGTCAAAGAAAGGTGCCAAGAGTAGTTCAAACATATTAGAAATCATATATATAGATATTTCCTGTCCTGATATGGACATTTATGGTAAAAAATACTTCATCTCATTTATTGATGATTATTCATGATACATCTATCTCTATATGTTTCATAACAAGAATGAACCATTCGATGCCTTTAAGGTTTTATAGGCAGAAGTAGAGAAACAATCTGAAAAACAAATTAAAATCATGAGATCAGATAGAGGTGGAGAATATTATGTAAATACACTTATGATGGACAAGCACCTGGTTCATTTGCAAGGTTTCTTGAAGAAAATGGGATTGTTGCCCAATACATTATGTCTGGTTCTCCAGACCAAAATGGTGTAACGAAAAAAAGAAATCAAATTCTACTAGACATGGTGTAGAGTATGCTTAGCAGATCCAAACTTCCTAAATCACTGTGGGTAGAAGCTTTTAAAATGATAGTGTATATATTGAACCGAGTTCCAACCAAGTTTGTTTCTAAAACACCATTTAAGTTATTTAAAGGTTGGAAGCTGAGTTTATGACATATACGCGTTTGGGGATGCCTATCTGAAGTAAGAGTTTATAATCCACATGACAAGAAATTAGACCTAAGGATTATAAGTGGTTATTTCATTGGATATACCGAAAAGTCTAAGGGGAGCGATTAGTGTCCATCACATAGCACTAGAATTGTGGAATCTCGAAATGCAAAATTTCTTGAGAATGACTTAATCAGTGGGAGCGATCAATCTTAGGACTTAGTTTCTGAGAAAGATCATTTAGATACTCAACCATCCGTTTCGAGTAATAGATTGGTTGTTATTCACAACACCTTTGAAGTTCAAATGGACGTTGAACAACTAATTAATGAAGTTCCACAAGTTATTGATGATACTCTAGTAGATCAAACAGTTCAATAATCTTCAGATACTATTGAACCACCAGTTTTACACTCTACTTTACAGGAAGATAGTGTTACAACATTAAGAAGATCAACTAGAACAAGGAAATTAGCTATTTCTAGTGATTATATAGTGTATTTATAAGAAATTAACCATAATTTAGGAGTCAAAGATGATCCTGTTATGTTTTCACAAGCAATGGATTGCAGAAAATCTATTTTGTGGTACAATGCTTGAAAGATGAGATGAAATCTATGAAAAGTAATAGAGTCTAGGATCTTGTTAGGTTACCTAATGGGGCAAAGGTCATTGGGTGTAAATAGGTCTTTAAAACAAAGAAAGACTCATTAGGTAACATCAAGAGATATAAAACAAGACTCATTGCTAAGGGTTTCACTTAAAATGAAGGAATCGATTACACTGAGACTTTTTCTCCTATATCTAAGAAAGATTCTTTCTGTATTATAATGGCTTTAGTATCCCATTTTGACTTAGAACTGCATCAAATGGATGTGAAAATGACATTCCTTAATGGAGATCTAGAGGAATATGTATATATGAAACAACTTGAAGGATTCTCCTCTAGTGATGGTGAGTATTTGGTGTGCAAGCTTAAGAAATCCATACATGGATTGAAACAAACATCTCGTCTATGGTATTTGAAATTCCATGAGGTTATCTCTTCATTCGATTTTGAAGAGAATATCATGGATCAATGTATATACTAGAAGGTTAGTAAGAGTAAAATTTGTTTCCTTGTTCTATATATAGATGATATATTACTTGCAACCAATGATAAAGGGTTGCTTTATGAGGTGAAACAACTCCTCTCTAAAAACTTTGATATGAAGGATATGAGTGAGACGTCTTATGTCATTGGCATTGAGATTCATAGGAACAGACCTGAAGGCATACTAGGCCTATCTCAAGAAACCTATATCAATAAAGTTATAGAGAGATTTCACATGAAAGATTGCTTACCAAGTATAGCACCAATTGTGAAGGGTGATAAGTTCAATTTGAACCAATGCCTTAAAAATGAACTTAAGAAAGAACAAATACAGAACATTCCTTATGTTTTAGCTGTTGGAAGCCTTATATATGCTCAGGTTTGCACAAGACCTGACATTGCATTTACTGTTAGGATGTTAGGAAGATATTAGAGTAACCCAGGTATAAACCACTGGAGAGCTGCAAAGAAAATGATGCAGTGCCTTCAAGGGACTAAAGAATACATGCTTATATATAGACAGACCGATAATTTAAAGGTAGTTGGTTACTCCGATTGGTTGTGTTAATTCAAGACAATCAACATTTAGATATATTTTCTTGTTTGTTGACGGAGCCATATCTTGGATGAGTGTCAAGCAATCGCTGATTGCTACATCTACCATGAAGACTGAGTTTGTTTCTTGTTTTGAGGCTACATCACATAGTGTATAGCTGAAGAGTTTTATATCTAAGCTTAAAATTGTGGATTCTATTTCCAAACCGATAAAAATTCATTGTGACAATTTAGCTGCTGTTTTCTTGGCTAAAAATAATAAAAGTAGTAGTCGAAGTAAACATATTGACATTAAGTATTTAGCCATCAAAGAACATGTAAAAAAGAATAAAGTGGTCATTGAACACGTCAGTACTGAATTGATGATTGCCGATCCTTTGACAAAAGGCATGCCACCAAAGAGTTTTAAGGATCATGTAGAGCGAATGAGAGTTAGTCTCATGTTGTAATTGTGATGGGAGTTGGTTCTATCATGTGATTTGATGTATATACATTTTCTATAACAAAATTATTCAGTTTTTTAAATTGATTAGTTTTTCTCATTTTTATGTGCACATTTTGGTTGAGAAAATAATCAATTTTGGACCTAAAATAAACATAAGGTTTATTCATTCAGTTATAAAAGAATGAATACATCGTGATACATGGAAGATAATAGTCGTTCTTAGAGGACTTATCACTATGATTCGTGTATTTTATTTCTTTACTTCAGTATGTGGATTCATGGGCTACAGACCAAGTAGGAGAATGTCAGTTTCTTCTTCTTGGTAACTGCTTCATGTAGTAAATAAATTAAAAAAAAAAAAACTGATTGATGGTCTGTAACTCCCTTGCTTAATGGTTTGTAACTCCCATACTATAACTCATCCACACATTGTTGTTGCATTCTTGATGGGAGAATGCTTATTTAATGTTGCAAAAGGGGTCCCTAGGTGAGTTTTTTTTGAAAAAACACATATACCATTCTGTGTGAAAAAGAAATCACCTATAAGACGAAAGCTTAAAAGCAATTTTCAGAGGATTATTCTACATCAAATTGTCAAGCAATGGCCCACAAATTTTAGTTTGGTTTCTATCTTGCATACTCAGTATATATATATGTTTAGATAAAGACCATATACATGTCTTACATGTAATGCCTTTTTAAATGGTAATTTGGACGGAGATGTATTTATGACTCAAACACCAGGTTTTGTTTGCATTTGAAGAACTCTCTCTACAGTTTAAAACAGACACCATGACAATGGCATACATGTCTTACTAATACTCTTGTCTACAATGGTTTTATTCAATCTTGCATGGATTCATAACTCTTCTTTTATAAGAAAAAGGGTGTTCTTATGTTTGCTTGATTTATGTGGACATTATCTTCCTTACAAGCAACAATAATGAAGTTTTCTGAAACTTAACAGTTGCTTTAGGTTGGGATTTTCATCTTAAAGACTTGGGGAGATTTGAGTATTTTCTAGGCATGAAGGCTTAATGGCGTAAGGATGGCTTACTGTTAACTTAATCCAAGAATATTAAAAACTTGTTATGTATACAAGGTAAACATGCATGAAACTAATGTAATTAGCACTTGTATGAGAACAAGTGAATCCTTAACCAACAAGAAATGGCATTCTCTTTCCTAATGCCACCTTATATTGTATTGTTGTTGGATGATTGTAATACCTATATTAACTCGACCAGATGTATTCTTTGTAGTAAACAAATTCAGTCAATTCATGCATTCATTGAATAAAAAACATTGGGCAACTGTTAAGAGGATACGTCGCTATCTAAGAGGTGTTATTTTTCATAGCTTATTGATAAGTAAGTCTGATTTTGATCATATCAATACTTATTCAAATGTTGATTAGGTAGGCAACATAGATGATAAAAAATCAGCAACTGGTTATATGGTTTATCTTGGTGCTAATTTGGTCTCATGGTCAAGTAAAAAGCACGGAGCAATTTCATGGTCATTCGCAGAGGCAGAATATCAGGCATTGGTAGCTACTAGTTTTGAAATCACATGGCTACTAAATATGTTGCATGAATTGGTTATGAAATTAATTGTCCAATGTTGTGGTGTGACAATTTTGGAGCAACTTATTTAAGTGTCAATCTTGTATTTCACACAAAGATGAAGCATTTAGAAGTTAATGTCTATTTTGTATGTGACAAGGTCTCTGAAAAGTAACTACAACTTCTTCGTCTTTCTGCAATAACCCAAATCGCTAATATGCTCACAAAAATTTTGTCAAAGAATATGTTTAATTACTGAAAGGATAAGTTCATAATTTTTTACTAAAATAACTCAACTTGAGAGAGAGTAATGAGGATATAATCAAGATAAGATTAATGTTGATAATATTAATTGGGAAAAAATTAAGGAAAATATTAATTTTATTAATGTTAATAGATAAGATGATATTAATATTGATAGATAAGATGGATAGTTAATATAAGATAGGATTAGATAAGATTAATTTGAATTATTTGAATTTCAAATATGTGATAAAACTGATATTATTGTAACATACTTATCTATGTATTTATAGAAGATCAATAATAATCAAAAGATAACTTTTGAGCCCAATTCTTTACTGTACTTCTAGAATGTCCTTTTTTAAAAACGTTTTTAGCTATTTTTGTTTGTTGAACAATTTTATAGTGTTCTAAGGACATTTGGTTTTTAGTTCATTGTGTTTGATACTTCTATGCCTTGAAAGTCAAAGCCTTTATGAACTTGGATGACTTTCATGAATTTGGTTCTTTTACATGTAGCGATTGTATATTTGTTAACATTTTTCATTGTTCGCAAGTTATTGTTGTTTCAATATAGGCTTTGATCTTCGATTTAGAAAAGGGAAATATTGTGGATCTTTTTGGCAAACCATGAACAAATGTGATACTAATGTTTACCATTTATGCTAACAATGTGTGTGCACACATAATGCACTATATGATCAAATTCCTAACGAAATATCTATCTAGCACTTTTCATTAATTTGTTATCTTTACACTTCATAAAAATTTATACACTTGTGATTCTATTGTGAGATGGAACAAGTGTCAGCAATCTAGAGAATCTGATGATAAATTTTTTCATCAGGTTTTTGTTGGTATAACAGTTTTATAGTGCTTCTTTTCAATAATTTCTCTTTTAGAATCTTTTGGCAAATAGCATCTTTATGCATATTATTGAGATTCGGTTTAATCTTTGGTTGAAGGGATTTTAATATCATAAGCTGAAGGGATTTTAACTCTGTTGTTCATAAAGGGGATCTTGAACCTCTGCCTCTAAGTAGAAAGTTTGGAAAAATAAGTGAGATGCTCATTCCTATTTTAGATCTGTGTAACTGTAGTCACTAGAGTTTAAGGTTTAGTCAAGTGACCTTAAGTGAGCTATTTTATTTGAGTTGATGCTTTTACTTGTGTTTGACATTACATTATAGTGGATTTGAAATTTGTTTGACATAGTTGTTGAAGAATAAGTCTTGTTGACAAAGTCAGTTTGTCCTATTCTTTAGGGATAGTTTACGTTGCATTTATGTAGGCTTTAGTTGATCACTTTAGTTGCATTTTTTCTGGAATTTAGTTGCTGTAATGCCTATATATAAAGGCTCTTGATTCATGAATAAGTATGCAGTAAATCTTCAATTTTAGTCTCTCCTTATTCTTTTTTCCGCAACAGTGGTATCAGAGCCACAAGTGAGAGTTCTTGAGAGCCTTTAAAAATAAAAAAAAAAATCTGTGAGTTGAAGCACAGAAAAGAAATAAAGCAGCAGCTTTAGTATTTTCCTACAGAAGCAGAGAGTCAGTAGCAGCAACTTCATTTAAATTAATATTTTTTTTTTGCAGCAGTAGTAAACATTCACAGTTGCAGTAGATTTCAGAAACAGAGCAGTTTAGCCAAAATTAGTTATTTAAGTTCCAAGTGAATAATGGCAACATACAACTTTGTGCAGCCAGCAATACCACGTTTTGATGGTCATTATGATCACTGGAGCATGTTGATAGAGAATTTCTTAAGATCCAAGGAGTATTGGCAGGTGGTTGAAACTGGAGTCACAGAACAAGGAGAGGGAGTAGTGTTGATAGCGACACAGAGAGCTGAAATGGAGACATTAAAACTAAAAGACCTCAGGGCAAAAAACTATCTTTTCCAAGCAATCGATCACTCAATCTTGGAGACAGTTCTCTGCAAAGATACCTCTAAGCAAATTTGGGACTCCATGAAGAAAAAATATCAAGGTTCGGCCAGAACTAAGAGGCAACAACTTCAAGCACTTCGTACGGAGTTTGAAACGCTTCGAATGAAGTCTAGTGAATCAGTTACAGATTACTTCTCACGAGTTATGTCGATTGCTAATAAGATGCGGATCCATGGTGACAAGTCAGAAGATGTCACCATTGTTGAGAAGATACTCTGATCCATGACATCGAAATTCAATTTCGTTGTTTGTTCTATAGAGGAGTCAAAAGATATTGATGAACTCTTACTTGATGAATTGCAAAGTAGCTTACTGGTTCATGAGCAAAAATTAACTCAGCAAGAGATGAAGGAGCAAGCGCTGAAGGTTTCAATAGGCAAACACTTTCCACAGTCATTCAAACCAAATAGAGGACGAGGTAGAGGCAGAGGGAATAATAATAACAGAAACTCAAGCAAGCAATTTGAAAATAATCTGTTCCACGATTCTCAGGGGAGAGAAAGAGGTCGCAGTGGTCATCATTCAACTGGTTACAAATCAAAGTTGGCAGACAAATCCCATATAGAGTGCTTCAGATGTCACAGGTATGGCCATTACAAATCAGAATGTCCAACTAGTTTGAATAGACAAAATGGAGAAAAAACTAACTTTGCAGAACAAGAAGAAGAAGTGTCTCTTTTGATGGTGTGTTACGATAAGGAAAAAACTCAACAAAATATGTGGTATTTAGACACCGGTTGCAGTAATCACATGTGTGGTGATAAGAAGATTTTTTTTGACTTGGATGAATCGTATCGCAACACTGTGAAATTCGGAGATAATTCTACTGTTTCAGTAATGGGAAAAGGAAAGGTAGAAATTCAAACGAAGGAAAATTCTTTACAGACAATTTCAAATGTTTTTTATGTCCCTGAGTTAAAGACTAATTTGTTGAGTGCTGGCCAACTACAAGAAAAAGGATATGAAATCTCTATTAAAGGAGGAATTTGCAGAATTCAACATCGAAGATCAAGTTTAATTGCCCAAATCAACATGACGAAAAATCGAATGTTTCCGTTGTATCTCCATAACAACACCCATTCAAGCTTTTCTACAAGATTAGAAGATGAGGCATTGTTATGGCATTTTCGCTACGGACATCTCAATTTTGGAGGATTGAGAACACTACAACACAAGAACATGGTGACAGGTCTTCCTAAAATTACAGCCCCCTCTCTAATTTGCGAAGTATGTGCTATTAGCAAACAACATCGTAATCCATTTCCATAAGGCAAATCTTGGAGAGCAAAGACAGTATTGGAGCTGGTTCATTCTGACATTTGCGGGCCAATAAATCCATCATCAAATGGAGGTAAACGATATATAATTACTTTTATTGATGATTACAGCCGAAAAATTTGGGTCTATTTTTTGCAAGAAAAATCTGAAGCATTTGCAACCTTTAAAAGCTTTAAAGTGCTTGTTGAGAAAGAAATTGGCAGTCTAATAAAAGTTCTACGCACAGATCGTGGTGGAGAATACAACTCACATGAATTTACAGATTTTTGTGATTCTCACGGAATCAAGAGACAACTCACAGCAGCTTATTCTCCCCAACAAAACGGTGTTTGTGAGAGAAAGAATCGCACTATTCTTAATATGGTGCGAAGCCTTTTAACATGGAGCAAAATTCCAAAAAGTTTCTGGCCTGAAGCAGTCAATTGGAGCATCCATATTTTGAATAGAAGTCCCACATTTGCTATTCAGAATATGACACCAGAGGAAGCATGGAGTGGACAAAAACTGACGGTAGATCATTTCAGAATTTTTGGGTGTATTGTTTATGCCCATATTCCAGATCAGAAAAGAAAAAAATTGGATGATAAAGGTGAAAAATGCATTTTTCTTGGTGTTAGCGATCAATCAAAGGCCTATAAACTTTATAATCCAAACACCAAGAAAATAGTAATCAGTCGCGATGTTATCTTTAATGAAGACGAAACTTGGCCAAGGAGTGAAAATAATGCTAAAGACCATATTCCAGCAGATTTTGATCATGATGAGATAATACAACAACCTGTGGAGAATGTGCAACAGCCAACAGTCACTCAAAATGATCCACCTATAAATGCAGAAGATGAACAAAGATGGCCACAACGTGTTCGAAGAAGGCCCCAATGGATGACTGATTATGAGGTAACTGGAATTGATCAATCTGAAGACCCACTTACACATTTTGCTTTGTTTTCCGATTGCGATCCTACAGTGTTCGAAGAGGCAATTAAACAATCAAAATGGCGAAAGGCAATGGATGAAGAAATTACGGCTATTGAAAGAAACAACACCTGGTAGCTGACTAACCTTCCAAATGGACACAAAACAATAGGTGTCAAGTGGGTGTACAAGACAAAATTGAATAAAAATGGTGAAGTTGACAGGTATAAGGCGCGTTTGGTAGCTAAAGGCTACAAACAAGAGTTTGGTATAAACTACAAAGAAGTCTTCGCTCCTGTCGCACGACATGACACGATCAGATTAATGATTGCATTGGCAGCCCAAAATTCGTGGCCTATCTATCAATTAGATGTGAAATCCGTATTCTTGCATGGTGATCTACACGAACAAGTATTTATCGATCAACCACCTGGCTATGTGAAGCTTGGAAATGAAAATAAGGTATATAAACTTAAAAAGGCATTATATGGACTAAAACAAGCTCCACGGGCATGGTATAGTCGAATTGATGCTTATTTCTTGAAGGAAGGTTTTAAAAAATGTCCATATGAGCATACTCTTTTCATTAGAATTGATGATGGAGGAAAAATGCTTATTGTGTGCTTATATGTTGATGACCTTATTTTCACTGGAAATGATGATGCTATGTTTGACAAATTTAAGAAGTCCATGATGGTTGAATTTGATATGTCTGATCTTGGAGAATTGCATTATTTTTTGGGTATTGAAGTGGTGCAATCTGCAGCTGGGATTTTTATTTCCCAAAAGAAGTATGTTCAAGAAATCTTAGAAAGGTTTCAGATGAAGAATTGCAACTTTGTGAGTACAACAACTGAGTTTGGATTAAAGCTTTTAAAGGATCCTGAAGGACGAAAATTGGATAGCACTTTTTATAAGCAAATCGTGGGAAGCTTGATGTATTTGACTGCAACACGACCTGATATAATGCATGCTGTGAGTTCAATTAGCAGGTATATGGAATGCCCAAAGGAGATGCATCTTTTTGCTGCAAAACGAATTCTACGATACTTACAAGGTACTGTTGATTATGGGTTGTTTTACAAGAAGGAAAGCAAAATAGAATTATTTGGCTTTACAGATAGCGATTATGCTGGCTATCAAGATGACAGAAGAAGCATTTCAGGATATGTTTTTATACTAGGATCAGGGGTTGTCTCATGGTCTTCAAAGAAACAACCAATTGTCACTCTATCAACAACAGAAGCTGAATTTGTTGCAGCAGCATCAAGTGCATGTCAAGCCATTTGGCTAAGGAAGATTCTTGAAGAACTACAATTCAAACAGCAGGAGGCTACTTTAATTTATTGTGACAGTAGTTCAGCAATTAAACTTTCCAGGAATCCTGTTCTGCATGGAAGAAGCAAGCACATAGATGTAAAATATCATTTTTTAAGGGATCTCACAAAAGAAAAAGTGATTGATCTTGTTTATTGCAAAAGTGAAGACCAGGTTGCTGATATTTTCACAAAGCCCCTCAAGTTGGCTGCATTTCAGAAGCTAAGGAAGTTACTTGGTGTTTGCACACAGAATAATGCTTATTAAACTGATTGTTTGTTAACATTCAATTTAAGGGAGGGATTGTTGAAGAATAAGTCTTGTTGACAAAGTCAGTTTGTCCTATTCTTTAGGGATAGTTTACGTTGCATTTATGTAGGCTTTAGTTGATCACTTTAGTTGCATTTTTTCTGGAATTTAGTTGCTGTAATGCCTATATATAAAGGCTCTTGATTCATGAATAAGTATGCAGTAAATCTTCAATTTTAGTCTCTCCTTATTCTTTTTTCCGCAACAATAGTTGTAGTTGAACCACGCAAAAATGTTTTGTCCCCTTTGCTGCTCGTTTCTCTTTATTCTGCAGCATGTTTTATATTTTGTATGAAATCATATTTAAATTATATAGGTGTTAACTATGCTCACTAAGTGTGCACACAATCAACACGTATCGTAAGCTTTCATACCATGAATGCATAAACAAAATTCTGCAGATCTTGTGTAAAAAGTTTATTTGTCTGTTACATGTGCCTATGCAACTTACTTGGTTTTGACTTTAGTGACTCTAGAAATGAAATGGAAAATTTTTGTAAACATCTCAAGGCTTACCATATATATTCTATAGCAAAGGTAGTGTATTGCTCTTTAAGTTAACTTTATCATTTAATATTGAATATATTTAATTAGTAAGTTTGAATATATGGTAAATTTTAATAGAAATTAAATAAACTTAAATTTTCTAAATTCATTTGCTCCTATTCACTTGGTTTACTGCATTTTTAAGAAGAAATTAGTGGGCTAGCTGTACTTACAATGAGTATTGTTGATGTGGGAAATTGTACCGATGAGATGACATAATAATCCACAAATATTATGAGAGAAATGTAGTAGAAATGAGTGTATATAAGAAACACTAAATAATAAAACAGTAATGCAAGGAGATTTTTACAGTGGTTGGGTTGCCTTGAGCAAAGCCTACATCCATTGTTATATTGTTAGTCTCTTTTCAAATGTGCTCTTAATAAAACAATTTATAGAGAACGTAAAGAATTTCTACAGTTTAGTGAGTCTGAATGATAAAATCATAATAAGAAGAAGAGTTGCTAGCTACCATGGTCAAAGAAACGCGTTGGAGGCCTTTTTTTCTTTTGTAACTCTGTAGGAGAAATTGGCCAACCATCTTTCCATTATGCAACCCTCCATTTATAAAGTAAAAACGGAAAGACATTATTATAATTATTGAGAAAAGGGACGCTTGGATATTTGTTGGGATGAATGACACATGTGCCGTCAAATTTACTAGAAGGGGTGTTGCCGTTATACATTTAATGTGATATAGATAACTGAATCATCAAGATGTCAAATTTTCTAGTAGCAACTTATGCACATCATTCAATGGGGAATGTGTGGTGTTACTTGAATAGCCATGTTTTCATAATATTTTAGGCAGATTTGCTTTACTCTATATACATTGATCGAAATAATTTTATTTGTACTTTAGGGTAACATGCATCTAGGTGATGGGCCATACTACTAGTCATTTAGCCAAATGTCTACCGTCTAATGGTTAGGCTCTATCTGTGGAACCATTCTCGAAAGGACAACTTTAGCCACACAACAACTGCCTCACAAATTTTGAAGTTTTGAAAGAATTTCAAAAAACTTTTAATTCCTTTTGTTCCAGTTGGCAACACATGCACAGTTAGGGTTCATACATATGGAAATGATGATAATTATTACAATTTTACCTCGTGTTAATTAAAAGGCAGCTGTCAGATCTTCTTATTTTGAATCATGCACAGTATAGCCATCAATACATGTGAACTACTGGTTTTTGAGTCAGTTTCATATTTTGTTTCATCTTTCATTTAATGCACCTACTAAAATGGGCATATTTTGTTCAATTTTAACTTGGTATCTCCATACCTTTTGTGCTTGAACATTGAGAACAATATTTTGTTTTAAAGTGTGTGGGAGGATTTAGTTGATTTTTTTAAATTTTTTGTTTTTGTCACATTTATGTTCATTTATGCACATTACATTTTGTTTGCGTTTACATTTACATATTGCATATTGTCTAGACACTAAGGTAAATGTCAAAACAGTAGGCTAATACAATTTCATATATGCCCATATTACCATTCTAATGGCCAACCTTGGATTTTCAACTTTAACCCAATTTTTGCCAGCATGATTTGATGAATTATAGATTTATTAAAGCAGGGTAACTATAAAGAATTTTTTATAAAAAATGTTTTCACCTTGAGAGCTATGAATACAAGAATGTTTGAAATTGATAATAGGGTAAGGAATCTTGCAATTTCTATTTAGGATGTACTTTGTATGTAACCGACTTCTTGGGGTGTGTATGCTTACTTAGAAAAGACTTATTCGTGCTTAGATATATTGTCTTGTGTCTCACGAGTCCTAAAACTTGCTATATAACTTTCAAGGTGAAATCCTAGTTGCATGCATTGATAAGGATATGATAACATTTAGTATGATTATATCATATCCTTATCAATGCATGCAACTGGGTTTTTTTTTTTTTTGCCAATTGCTATAACATATAACATTTTCCCCACACATTTAGTGTGCATGTATCATATCCTTCATCCTAATATGATTTTCTTAGCTTGCTTAAGGACAAATAAAGTTGACGTTTGGTGATTTTGATGAGTGAATAATTTACACACATTTAGTGACTAATTATTAGCTTTTTTGGTGCATTTTAGTTAAAATTTTGTTAATTTTATTTCATTTTAAGTTAATTTTGTGATATTTCCTCATTTTGTGGTTATTTTTCTAATTTTAGGATATCTAGTGAAGTTTGGAGGCAATCGGAATAAATCTGGAATGAATTTGGAAAATTGTGCATAATTAGGCAAGATTTTCTAGTATAGGCAAGACTTGCCTAATATGAGGAGTTGAAACAGGAAACTAATACAGCTAAAAGAAGAAACAAATACAAGTGTTTTTGACAGAATCTATAAAATCCTAGAAAATCTATAACTCCAAGATACATGCTAGTTGTCAACCCTAGACTATATAAAGATGTGTTTCATGCAAAACATTCATTATTTCCTTCCTTTTCAACTTCTAGCCACCTAAAACTCATTAGAGACAAGTATTTAATGCAAAACTTAAGATCGAAGAGCAAGAACCATGGATTGCTTCAAGAATTCAAGGAGATCATGACTAAATTCTTCCCAAGATTTCTAACTTCATCTTCTTAATTCTTTATTATATTATAGATTGTTCTTGTTTTTTGATTTGTGTTCTTGCTATTAATAAGATAGCTAAACATATTTTCTAGGGATTAAGAGGGATCTTTCGATTTATCATACATGTAATTTGATTTGTGTTCTTGCTATTAAGAGGGATCATTCTTTATTATATTAGCTTGCTTGAGGACAAATAAATTCTTCCATAACTATGTAATTGCTTTTATTATTTGTTTAATAAATTTATGTTGGTGTTTTTGATTTTAAAGTCTTGTGTAATGTTAATGACCATATATCATACATGTTTGTAGGTTGATGTAAGTTATCAAAAGATAAGTATACAACTAGTTCATGTAATCATTAAACCTGGAAATATGAGTTTAGGGATAAATTAAAATCCTTGTGGAGTCATTGATTGTCACAAAACGTAATGGATTTATATTAAACAAATACCATGATAGTAAATATTCATTTAATGTTTACACATTTAATCCACCTCGAGGGAGGTATTAAGTAAAATAGGATAATCAATCATCAAAACACATCAAAATCCTTAGTTACTTAAAAGCACTATTAGTTATGTGAGATTGATAGTGAAATATTAATCTCTAGTCAAGTTGAATAAATAGGAAAGTTTCTTAGATAGGTTATTTAATTTCCAATATTAGATCAATTTAATTAATTAGGTTTACTTTAATTTCCATCAACATTAGATTTGGTAACCCTAGTAATAAAAGTTACAAAACAAACTAGTAGCTAGCTCATAATCCTTATGGGATCAATATCTTAAGTATTAATTGGTGACTTATACATTTGCAAGCAAGATGCAATAATTGCCCTTATAACAAAGTGATTTCTCCTACCATAGAGTCATCTAGTTACTCTCTGGTGTTCTAACCACTACCAATACTAGCTCTAGTGATATCTATATGTTATTCCTCATCAATTCCCATTTAAATTCCAATTCAACACCCTTTGAATTTCTAGTAGTGTCCTCTTCACCATCTACCAATTGGATCATCTTGTCACGTTGCATCAAATGGTTACTTGACTGTGGGATGATATTATAGCTTGACATACACTGACTTGCTAACATACATTTTCCTTCACTCAAACATCCCGAGATCCTTACTAGCATGCTGCTATGGTTTTAAGTACTCTGCTCTCATTCATAATGACACTCGAGAACTAATGGTATAACCACCTTATGTTTTGCCTATTGGTTATAAGTAAACATATAAGGTTAAGCTTCGATTTGATGGTTTTCTTAAGTGGCACAAAACTCACTTCTGGTGAAAGGTTTTCATCAACAAGTTGATATAGACTTCACTAGGACATTTAGCCCTGTAGTCATACTTGTTACTATTCAGATTGTTCTAACCCTAACTTACTAACCCATTCATGAGGTTGACATTTCCATGGCTTTTCAATAAGAAGGTATACATGGTTCAACCACTTGGTTTTGTAGACCTTTCTCATCTATATCATGTTTTCATCTTCGTAGATCTTTATATGTCCTTAAATAATTTCTTTGTGCATGTGCTTGCACTAAAATGATTGACACTTGAGTAGTCTCTACTTTATGCTTCATTGATGAACTGTAACATCACTGGTTCAATAGTTTAGCCTACTATCAAGATATTGTTTACTTTGGGCATACATTCCAATATAAGTTTTGCTTTTAGACTTTGTAACCCAAAACACATTTTGATAGTTTAAGGAGCTCACAAGCTATTTAACCAGTCATATCTTAGCATCCCCAAGTGACATGGGATGCACGTTTATTCCCAACTTCTTTCCCTTGATTTGCTAACGAGGATTAACTTAAGGGACTCATTATCACTCCCTTACAAAACTTAGCATCCTCATTAAGGTTTGCCCTACCATCGCTCAAGATGACACATGGAATAACTGTACTACCATTTTTAACATGCCTAATCTATAACCCAACCAACTGTCAAAATATTGTCTATTTTGGACATACAATCAATTATGGGTTTTACATCTCAAAACATGTTTTGAAAATTTAAAGAGTTCACATACTATTTAATTAGTCACATTTTAGTATCCCTAAGTGATGTAAGATACATATTTATACCTAGTATTTCTCTTGGACTTTGTTGATGTAGGATTCACTTAAAAGTCTCACAAAACCTCTCTCAATTTAAGATGGTGACCTATTTCCTGATCCTATGTTATATGAAGCATTGTAGGTGTCTTACAATACTTAATTCTCACTTGATCAGGCATTTTGTACTCAGTCAATAGAATGTGTCAATTCATCCATGCTCTCACAACAACTCACTAGCAATTTGTCAAACACATCTTGCGTTACCTTACGGATACACCAAGACTCGACATTTTCCTCACATGTAGTCCCTCTGTAACTTTCCATGGATTCTCTGTTGTAGGATTTAAGGAAGAATATCATTGCTTAGTAAACACTACAACTGAAATTATGTGGATTGAATAACTCCTTTGCTAACTTCTGGCCTCCCTACCATAACCTCCCACTTTTTGGTGTGATAATCCCTTACTCTATACTTGATAATAAATCTAGTATTCCATGCTTGCATAAAGCACATTAAGATAAACTACCATTTTATTTGCAAATGAATTGTTAGAAGTCGACTTAGTGTTCACTTTATTTTCTTAGTTGACCAACTAGCTAACATTTTTATAAAGGAACTATCCTTTACACATTTTTGTCCCTTATGATCCAAGTTAATGGTCTATTCTGTGTATTAGCTTGTGGGATGTTAGGTAAGATTAACTCTCTGATATCTACACATCCAATTTGAGTTTAAATTTTGAAATTAAATTATATTTGAGTTTAAATTCTAAGATTAGATTAAATCTAAGTTTAATTTTGAGATTGGATTTAACTTAAAGTTTAAATTTTTAGATTAGATTTGTTTGAGTTTAAATTTTATGTGAACAATCATGCGTAAAAAAAAGAAAAACATAAATTATTTTACCATTCTTTCCTGGGAAATTAATTAAAATAGGCAAATATGCTGTCGTTTATATGTTTTTAGGCCAACTTTTGTACTTTTTTCCTTTATAAGTAAACCCATTTTTTATTTCAATAATACCCCTTTTTTACTTCACTTAACTAATCTCCTTTTACCATTTTCATCTCATTTTCACCAATATCTCTTTTCTCAACACTCCTCTTCTCTCAACACTTTGATGACAACACATTCTAGTTATTTTCTTTGTCATTCATCATCATCATATACCAAGTAAATTTCTTTTATATAAATAACAACTTGTATTTTAAAAAAAACTGTGAATTGAATAACTTTTTTAGGGATAAAAGTCAAAAGGCTTTAATGATGGTTTCTGAAAGAAGTTGAACTTTTTTAGTTAAACACTTACATTATTTGTACAATCAATATCTATACAAGTTTTGGTGCCTAGATCTAAGGAAAATGGAAATCGCTATATTTTCTGGTAAATTGCAGGGTTTGTGTTTGTGGGGTTTGAGTTTAGGTGGTTTGTGTTCTGTTTTCTGTTGCTTTAAAGTTTCTCTTTCTGTTTCTGGGTTACTTAATTGATTAAAATTTTGTGTATATAGGAAAATAGGTAAGCTAATATGTCTGTTTAGATATGATAGATATTGGGTTAACGAAGGTGATAATAGTTCGAAATATATTGGTGGAGTTTAAACATTTATATCAATCAATAAAAAAATATATCCACAACTACATCCTATAAAAAAATATTCTGAGATAAAGTACATAATCATTCCAAGAAAGTAAAAGTAATATAACTCTAATTTAACCTAATAATTATTTCTAAAGTTACTTGAAATGTCACTGTATATCCCATTAATGCATAACTTTGCACTAGAATATCTAGATCGTATACTTGATACTCATGCATAACTTTTTCATACTTTTCTCCATCGCCCAACTTATTGATTTGGTTGTCAACTTCTAAACCATACCCCCATGAAAATCTATTGAATGTGTCCCAATCATTAACTAACAATAATATATATTCTGATACCACTTTTCGATTATCTATTCCTAATAATCTATAATGTTTCAAATACAATACAATTACTTTTGACCACATCTTTATCATTGTTTCCCCATGACTTAGACATTAAAGTTTTATTGAAAGCACCATGACTCACAAATATGGCACCTAGGAAGTACTTGTCTCTAAATTATGATGAATCCGTTGTTATGTATTCAGTTATACTTGTTTCCTTACTAAACCTTAGTCCTGTCATCATTGCAAACTCAATCGAACTCAATCGAACTAAATCTACAATCTACCCCATTTAATCTAAACTAAAACATCTCTCTTAACTTACCCTTATTCACTTGCCGAAAAAGTACACTATATAATAAGGTTAAACTATATCCATGTACTTCAAGGTTTAAAAAGTGTCCAAAACATGTTTGTCTAAACAATATCTTTTGCTATGAATTTAGTTTTGCCCTTATTTGTTTCATTGTATCTTTATGACTATGAATATTGATCGTAACTCTAAAATCATATGCATCATGTAATTGTCTCTCCCTTATCTATTCATTAATTGGAAATTTTTGCAAAAACGAATTTAAAATAAAATGCTATTCATTAAACAATAAAGTTTAAAGTAATTGAAATTCACAAGTGCAAGCAAACATGACATTTTGTGAACAGTATTGGTTTGCACAACATTATGTGGTCTACGTGACATTGCGCAATATAATTTGTATTATATTGCACAATTTACAATTTGCACGATTGCGGGATATTGCGCAACACGGGATTTTGCGTGGTTGCATGACATTGAGCGATTTGTGGGCCATTGCACAGTTCCTACAAATTTGCAAGATTTTTTATTCAATTTCCATTCAATCAATGGCTACACTTTTAGACATCTATATCACACTATTAACAGTGAAACTACAACTCTAATTACCAATAATTACCATTCATAACATTCAAATACATAAATTGACAAATTTAAGGTTTTAATCTAAAAACCCTAACTGCCACGAGAACCACCACAATTGATGCACATTGTCTAATCTATTTCAATCAATCCAACAACACTCAACAATCAATCAATACCCACAATGGGTTTTTATATCCGTTTGATAGAAATAAACATAAACCAAATCAACAAAATAGCAAATCCTAACTGACCTCTGAAGCCATTGTCGATGTATTGCTACTTCCTGAAATTTTGCTGCTTGCCCTATGCTACCACTCTAAGGATATTCACTGGTGGTTTGTGGTTGAGATTTCTGATTTCATCTTGCATTTTTCCCTTTTCGGCTAAAGTTTTTTTTTTTTTAACTAGGGGTAAAATGGGTGCAAAATTTATTGTTTACTTATAAAAGTTAAACCGTTATATGTTGGCCTAAAAACGTACACACGACAACTCATTTGCTTATTTTAATTAATTTCACAAAATGACTAGCCGTCAAGTCAATTACAAAATCTCAATTTTTTGACCTTTTCAACGTCTGATTTCTGGTAATATTTGGCTGATATAAAATCAAGAAATGCCTCTATTCTTAAAAATAAATCTCCAACCAATACCTACAGATTTAAATAGATTTCTGGGCTAATAGAATGTAAAAGAAACCAATATGCACCAGAATTCTAAATCACTCTCAACAAAACAGTAACACAAACTAGAAAGCACTACTAATATTACTTTTATTAAAAAGTGCACATTAACAAACTATAACTATACAAGAGATGTATATGTTTATAAATATTTCATTTATCAGACACCTTTAGGCCTCAGCTCAAATCCTTCTATAATCAGCCCCTGCTTCCTGCTGAAGCCATCAAAATCAAACAGACTATACATTACACCTCCATTTTCTCCAAGCTTTATGTAGAATTCACCCATCTCAATCTCCATCCACCCATCTCCTCGATCTTGAGGCAGGTTCGGTGCTCTTGCCTGAGCATCCAGCAATACCTTACTTCTTTCCTCCTCCTCCATTCCATCAACATAGAAAGACAGCTCTACAGGTCTTGTGTCAAATCCATATCTGGAGTCAGCAAACTTATACACCAGATAAGCTGCATAGGTGGTTTCAGGGGACAAATATTTAGTCTCTATCTTTCCCCTCACTTCAAACCAACAAGTAGGCTTTAGTTCAGCTACTTCAGGAAACCTGCAAATAACATATACTCATTACTGTAAATTTATGAATTGGTTTATTACCCGAATTAATATTATTAAGGAAATATTCCACAATATATAGTATTATAATATAGTCAAAACTAGAATTTTAATTCTATAAAATAGGAAAAATAATAAATGACTCAACTGGAATCTTAAAATTTCCATTCATCTCAAGATTTCCTTAATCCCTTCCCGTACCAAACATAAATTTTTCCCTCAATTGCTTGAACTATTTTTGTATGGGGGGCATTCCCACATCTTTTTTTACTGTAATGAGGCTATCCTCTTCCTCTCCTCTCTATTCATATTCCAAAATGTCATGACTGATCAATAAAATCAAAACAAGAATATTCGGAGGACCTAAATAGGTGAAAATGAAAATAAAAGATCCACCATCAACATTCTTGCCACATTATTGGATGAACCTTGTAACACTCTAGATCTTTTCTACAAACTAGAAAAAGATAGGCTAGGTAGAAACCATAATCTCACAAATTGAGGAAATTGGATATTCATCCAGGAGAAATTAGCTACATCTAAAAAATTAAACCATTCAATCGATACAATTCTGTGATTAGATTATCAGTCACATACTTTTAAATCCTAATTCTATGAAATAGTAAAATAATAAATAGTTAAACTGGAATTCTAATTTGTGAAGTAGAAAAATAATAAATAATAAATCAATCAGAATCAGATAAAATAAGAATATGTTTAACAGTTACTATTAGAATTACTTAATAACTAACTATAGGGAGGCAAAAAAGGTTTAAAATTTTAAGGAATGAACCTGGATTCTGGTAGAGATGGCCATGTCCAATAGGATATACTTCCCCATGTAACAGAAATCCCTGCTTTTGCCCCAAACATGCAACATGTTTTTCCACTCTCTTTTTGTAGTCCAAAGCTCTCCATCAAAGAATAACAAGTTTAATTATACATTAGAATTTAAAAATAAAAAAGTGTTGAAAATAGAGACTATGGAATGAGTTATTTATAGAATAATATTTTGCTTACCATATTGCTGCTGTTGATGAAGATGGGTTTATTTGCGAGATGAAAGTAAAGATCCTTCTTGGAGGAGCAAGTACTCAATCGAGACAACGAGGCCGAATTTGACATAACTTCCTCGTAATCTGAGGGCAGAAATCTCTCCCAAACGGCATCAGAATAAGCAATGGATTTGAAAAAAGAAGACACTGCTGATAACCTGCAGGCATCTCTGGGAGATGTAAGGGAGATGATCTGGGATAAGCACTCTTCAGGAAGAACAACACTCATGTCCATTTTCATTATTTCTTGTTGCCTTCTCTGTCTAACACTTGCTTTTATAATAATGAATGCCTTTGTTACGTATGATATTGAATAAGACTTAGGTAACAGTGAAGGAAGCCACTAACGTAAAACAAATAAAAAATAAAGACTCAACAAAGTCCTAATTAAAATATATCCTAAAAAATATTAGAAGGTAAGACTTGCTTTGTTCCTATTAAAAAAATACGACTTTGATATTGATTTTTATTTCCTTCTTTTGTTTTATTTTATTGTTCTGAATAGATTGATCTTCACATATTTCTTATGTTGCAAGTATTAACTTGTACATTTTTCAATTTTCATATGGGCCAACATTGGCTAATTTGAATTAAATACTAGAAATTTTATTTATAATTTATAACTATTAAAGTAATAAACAAGAATTACATGGAATTAAATTTAAAAAAAATAAAATTTTCACTTCATGAGTTGATTCGGGACATTTATGTCATTTCCTTGTTTTCTGTATTTGAGCTTTATTATGAACCGTGACTGCCTTTCTTTTTTGTAAATGGGATTTTTATTTTTATTACTATATAGTAAAGGCATCCTTCATATGTTTTTCATCATGTATTTTTAATTAAAGGTATTTAAGTCATTTTCATTTTAAGTTTAATTTGTTATTTAAATTTCTTTTTTTGCATGTTCTTGTAATCAATGTTGGTAATACTCTCCTCTAAAAGACAATACTTTTGGAGAGGGTATTACACCTATAAGATACTTTTTACATCGTTGTAGCAAGGCACTGTTTATAATAGGGCATACCGGTTCACAATAGAAACTGATTGTCTATAATAGGGTTTGGTAGGCCACAGAAGGCGAGAGGTAACACTCCTCTCCAATTGCATATTCCAAGATGAAATATGAACTTGAGGGGACGTGCTAACTTGAGCTTCACCCCCAAAAATACAACGGAAATTAAAAGTATGATATTTAAACTCAACCAACATGCAACATGCAAAGAGGTGTAAAATCAACAAACTGAATATTAATAAAAAATCCCAATCCATAATCCATACTATAATTCGAATGCATAAAGTGCAGACATAATCCTTATAAATAGATAATTTGAACATCCAGAACAAATAACATAATGTTGATAATGCGTTTTGGCTCATGCAACAAACTAAGTTGAACCGTTGCACAGCCCTATGTGCATACCACACTACTTATCTCTTCTACTTGTAAAACCACAATAAAAGACACAGTAAGTGATAAACACTCAGTAAGTTGATGACCACTTAACACCTTGCATACAACCAAACCAAAATAGTGGTCTAGAATTATTTCATAATGTGGTACTCTCAAATTTTTTCCGAGCATCCCAAATGCCCATCCAAACCATCTCAACACACTTATGCCATAACTTTATTGGGGTTGCCATCCTAACTGATTATTGACATGCGATGTACATTGACATCCCAAATGCTTGGTGAAAGCATACAACATCTTATATGTCTTTCATAAAAGTGCACACTACATGATGTCAGTGGGCTTCGGGCTAATGATACCTTAGTCACATGAAGAGTCAGACCCTAAGTCTTTCCTTGGCCAAACACCTTTACACATGCATCCTAGGTGCTAAGGCGTCCTAACGCTGAGTGCATAATATATCTCATAGGCATTTCTATCTCTCAAATAGTCTTAATACTTTCATAATATTATCATATTACACAAATTAGTGGCTAGATTGATGTATATCACTTTTATAATCTTTTCTTATTTTTGACTTAGATCTACTCCATTTAGACTTTATACCATCGTCCACATAGTCAGACACTTCTATATTAGTTAGTTAACTCATTTGACTTTCATTAGGCCTTTGTATACGTATCCCTTTTCAAACACATAACATAAGGGTAAAATAGCCATTTCTTTTATACATGAATATGCATGCATAACCTTTGTTCCTTGTTCATTTCATAGTGTGTTACTTGATTGCAAACTTTTTTAGGGTGGCCAAGTTAGCCTTCATGTATTCAAGATAACTGGCTGCATTAAGCAATTGGTGAGCTTGGATTTCGTCATGGACAATCAGCTTATCATTGACCTAGTGCTAAAACCTCTCCCTAAGTATTAGGCTAACTTCATTATGAATTTTAATCTAAACAAAAAAATAATAAATCCTTTGAAGAGTTATTGTATATGCACAAAATAGTTGAACAAGAAGTATATAAGGTTGATTTGAACAATGTGCTCATGGTTGAAGTCAAGGTACCTAAAACCAAGGGTAAAGGCAAGGCTATAACTAAGCCTAATCCCAAAACCAAGAAGTAACCTGATACTGCTAGTTAGGCCACGGATAGTATGGGAAAAGAAAAGTTTATGTGTTTCTTTTATGGAAAAGCTGGTAAATAGAGGAGATAATACAATGGCTTCATAAAGAACAAGAAAAAATGACGATTGAAGTCTCTACTTCAAGTATGTTTATCATTGAGATAAATTACTAAAAAGTAACCTAATATTACTAGTCATTGCACAGGATGTGTTCTCATATTTTTCTTATATACAGGGACTACGATAAAGTAGATTGCTTGCCAAATGAGAAGTTATTAATGTGTTGGAAATTGAGTATAAGTTGCTACATTAGCCATAAGGGTTTATTATCTTAGATTGCCCACTAGACTTGTTTTAGAATTGAAAAACTATTATTATGTTCCTTCTGTTTCTAGAAGCCTTGTTTTTATGTCTATGTTGGACAAAGAATGATGTTTATTTTCAGCTGTTAATGGTATTATAATCATCAACTTACATAATATTCTCTATGGAACAATTGAATTGTCTCATGGTTTATATATTCTAAAACTTGATAATGAAATTCTTAATATGTAAAATAATAAATGATTAAAATCAGATGAACTGAATACCACATATCTAAGCCATTGCAAGCTAGGTCATATAAGACCGATACATATATCAAGACTTATTAAACAAAGAGTCTAGGATTATTTGATCTTTACTCATATGATGAATGCGAATTATGTCAATTAGGAAAGATGACAAAAATAACTTCATTGGACACTATGAAAGGATGACTAGATTGTTCGAGATCATACATAATGATGTGTGTAGACCCATAATAGGGAATAGTAGATATGAGGAATTTTGCATCATCACATAAACCGATGACTATATGTTTTTGATGAAACACAAGTCTGAATGCTTTGAAAAATTAAAAGAATTCAAGATGAGATGGAAAAGCAACTTAGCAAATAGATTAAAATCTTTCAAAGTGATCAAAGAAGTGAATATCAAAATGCTAAATTTAGAGAATACCTAAATGAAAATGGGATTGTATCTCAACTCTCTCCTCTTGTTACACTACAACATAATGGTTTATCTGAACTAAGGACGAAGACCTAAATGAGACTAGTTAGGTCCATGATGAGTTTTACAGATTTTTCCATATCTTTTTAGGATCATCCCTTGGAAATTGCTACTTATACATTGAACTCTATCTCATCTAAATCTATGTAAAAAACCTCGTACAAGTTGTGGGTTGGGCAAAAACCTAATATAGGCTACTTCAAGATTTGGGACTGTGAAATTATACCAATAAATTGACTTTGAACAAGCTGAGTGTTAAATTTGAAAAATGTATCTTTATGGGTACCCAAAGGAAACTAAGAGATACTACTTCTACCATTCAGAAGAGCAAAAGGTTTTTGTCACTCGCACTAGTGTGTTCTTGAGAAGAAATTTATTCTCAAGAAGATTAGTGAGAGAAATGTGGAACTTGATGAAGTTTTAGTAATACAAGTTACCATGGATTCTAGACAGGATAATGTGCCATCATAGATGGTTAAGCTTGATAAGAGATTTCTTTCACCTCAGGTGGAACAACCTTAATGTAGACAAAAGTTAAGTAGGTCTATACAAATATGTCATGAGACAAAAAGATTTGGTTTTCTCCTGACTTAACATAGTGATGTACTAGTCATCCATAATGACAAATCAACAATCTACAATGATTTTGTTTCATGTCCAAATTCCAAAAAATAGTTTAAAGCCATGAAATCTAAAAATAAACTTTATATACCAAAACAAAGTGTGATCTTTGGTGGATGCACCAAAAGGGGTAAAACCTAAAAGGTGCAAATAGGTTTTCAAAAAAAAAAAAACTGACATAAAAGGTAATATGCATACCCATAAAGCATGATTGGTTGTTAAAATTTTCCAATCAAAAGCATGACATTAACTGTGATCAAACTTTTACGCCAATCACTATGTTTACGTTTATTAGGATTATGTTTGCTATAACAATAACTATGAAATCTTTCAGATGGATGTCAAGACTGCAATCTTGAATGATAACCTTGCAAAGAACATCTATATGGTGCAACCTATTGGACGTGCAAACAAAGTATGCAAGCTATAAAAGTCTTCGAGTAGTTGGAATATTTGTTTTGATAAAGTCATTCATGAGTTTAGATTCATCATAAATGAAGATGAACCATGTATGCATAACAAAGTCAGTGGGAATGTGATTGCATTTTTGATATTATATGTCAATGACACAATGATTATTGAAAATGACATACCGAACTTATAATTAGTAAATGCTACATTATGCAAGTGTTTCTCCATAAAGGATTTAAAAAAAGCAACCTACATTTTTGGAATTAAAATTTGTCGTGATAGAACACGTAGGCTACTGGGTCTAAGTTAAAACACATATATAGACAAGAAGTTGACTAGATTCAATATAAAAGAATCCAAGAAATGATTTCTACCCATTTCCTATAGTAAATATCTCTCAAAAGAGATATGTCCACATATATAATCTGAGAGAGATAAGATGAGTAGGATCTTATATGTTTTGGCTATATGATCGATCATGTATGCCCTACTATGTACAAGGATTGATGTCTCTAATGCCTTGAGCGTTTATAGTAGATATCAATCTGATATATGGAAAACCTAGATAGTTATCAAAAACATCCTAAAGTACCTGAGAAGGACTAAAGATGCATTCTTGGTTTGTGGAAGGGATTCTAAATTCACTATAAGAGGTTATATTGATACCAATTTCAAAACTAATCAAGATGATTTTAAATCACAATTAGGATTTATCTTTTGTTTGAATGGTGGTTCAGTAAGCTAAAAAAGTTTTAAACAAAATATAATGGTTGATTCTATAATAGAGTCTAAGTATATTGCCCTTTCAAAAGTGGCAAATAAAGTTATATAGATCAAAAAGTTTGTGATGAAACTTGGAATGGTTCTAAGCATTTCTGAATCCATTGAGCTTTATTGCTCAAGCAAAGGAACTACGGTTTTATCAAAGGTTAAAGCACATACGCAGACAATACCATATTATTAAAAAGATTATTTAGTGTGGTGACATCCACATAGCAAGTATCAATATACATAATAATTTAGTTGACCCATTGGAAAAACCTCTATCACAATAGAAGCATGATCGACATATAGCCAAATACAACATTTGATAAATGACCAATTGACTATAGTGCAAGTGTGAGATTGTTAGGGTAAATGTCTTAAAGCCAATCACATTTGACATTTGTAATTGTAATTTTATATCAATTATTAATAAAGGATTTATTATTATTCAATTTATAAGTATATAATTTATATAATCATATGAATAAAATACCCTTAGGATAGTAGAACTATAATTAAGGGATTAGATGACTAATCATGGGAACCCTATACACATATTATGTGGTCATTCTAAAAACATTCATAATCGCAATATTATTATAATAGGATTATTATATTGTTTAACAATTTCATTGAAAGGTGGTGATAATTCTTATATGTCAAAGTTGTTTATAGACAATTTGATGAACCACATAGGTGCACGTTGCAAATGTGCTTATTAGACTGACCCAACCATGAGGTAAAAGTATGGATGGTTACTCAAGTGTATATAGAATAAATCTACTAAACACTATAAGTGCATGTGATCCTTTGACTTGAGGTCATTAGGCTATCTCATATAAAGATCAGTATAGTTTAACATTATCCAACATGTTATTGTAATTGGGGTAACCCTAAAGGTAGTGATCGGTCATATTATGAGATACATTAAGACTATGGTTGATCAATAAAGGATTTGTCACTCTCAAGCATAGGAGAAGATATCTTACATGAGAATACTAAAAGAAATTTATATCTCATATGAGAATACCAAAAGAAATCCATGATTGTTTGAATTTATGGCCATAGTGGGATTAGCTCTTAGCCTGATCTATGTTGGTCATTGATGTATATTAGTTCATAACAAGGAGCCACTAAGATAGAGACATTTTTACATCTTAGCCTCGAGAAATATTGGTTGACAAAAAGATTGAATTACACTTAACTATGATGTTGTAAACACTTAAGAGACAATATTGATACTCTGTTGACCAAATGGCCATGATGCCTTGCTAGAGGCTAATCTTAGTCTATGTCTAGATTCAATCTGAATCTGAACACTGCTAACTTAATGGAAAGCTAAAAGATCACATACACATATGCGTTTAATCAAACTCGTAGGTATGAATTATTTAGTGATAGCCATGGTGCTTATGAATAAGAGTGAAACCTGAATAGACTTGGCTTATCCAATAGGACCAAAAAGTCTAGTTTGAATTTCTCTTAACCATGCATGATCTTGCATGGTTTTTAGCAACTGTGCATTTTTATAAAGAAAGGTCGACTATTCTTTATCAAGGGGTTGACTATTCCTTATCAAGGAGTCAATCATTCTGGTGTTTATTTATTATAAATAGATGCACTTGGCGAGAAAAATATACAAGAGTTTATTTTACAAACCTTAGTTACCTCTTTCTTCATATGCATATTCAATTGCAGAGCCCTAATAGCCTCTTATAACTGAATTAACCTCTTTTTGAGTATATGTTTCATGTAGATACCAAGGCACAACCTCTTGAAGGTTAGGTATCATTATTTTTTAGCCATGTAAAGAACGAAAGAGTTGCCTACTGCAGGAGTATTTCATTGACACCTTTTGTATGTTAATTTATGTTCATGAATCTTATGTTCAGCCTAGGTATCTTAGCCTAGGTTTTTCAGATTGTATGATTTTAAAGTTTTTAATTTTACTGTGTTACCAATCATCGACACCTTGAAACCATATTGGCCTTACTTGAGTGGTATTTAATCTCACAGTCATAATTCTTGACCAACTCTAACCACCTATTTTGTCTTATATTTAATACCTTTTTGGAAAAGAAGTTACTTTTGTGATTTGTGTATGTTACTCTTAACCCCATATAAATAGTGTTTCAAAGCAAACACCATAAGCACAAACTGCAAATCACGTGTAAGATACTGAGTCTTGTATTTATTAAGCTAACAAGAGACATAATCAATCACCTTACATCTCAATATCAAAACTACTCTTAAACCTTGATATGAAACATCTATGTTAATATCATGATCCTCACCCTCAATCAACAAAGTCAAAATGAAAACTTATGTTAACCTCCTTTTCAACTTGTGAAAACTCTCCTTAAGGCTAAAACCATCTAAAGGGAAAATTCTCAAGAGTTAGTTTTGTTAATGGTTAAGCTAACTTAGTAAAGCCCTCCACAAACTATTTATAGTACCTTCCTAATTTGAGAAACCTTTATATCTTCTTAATTGTCTTAGGCTTCCGCCACTCCAATACCTCTTTATTCCTAAATACATCAAGATGTCATCCATTGAAACCATATGTCCAATGAATGCCACTGTCAATGCAAAACTAATGCTAAGAAAACTTAGCATACAACTATCTATCCCTTAATCTTTGTAACATAATCTCAAGTGCTATACATCCTCTTTCTAATCCTAAAGTATACCAAAATTTCATCCATAAATACCATAATGGAATCATCAAGGCAATCCAAAAAACCTTATATTCAAATCTATAAAGACCGCTAAATCATTAATCATAATATCCCTCCCAGCTATCTAGACCTGATGATACTTAGATCTCAAATCAATTTTAGAAAATATTGAGGCACCCTTAAACTGATCAAAAAAATCATCAATCCTAAAAAACGGGTACTTATTTTTTACAGTCTTTTTGTTCAACTCTCTATAGTCAATACACATGCATATTGTCCTATCCTCTTTTTCACAAAAATAATTAGTGTGCCCTAATTTGAATGGCTTAGTCTAATTGCTTTTTCAGCTCTTCAAGTTGGGTTGGGGCCATTTTGTATGATAACTTAGAAATTGGCACTATCCTAGAAGCTAATTACAACACCCACAAGTATGTCCGAAGGTATTTGAGTTCTTTCCTCTTAATTGTTTGTCATTGCAAAGGTGAACGTCTGTTCATGCCTTATAAAAAGGTAAAATGGTCATTTCACATTGAGTGCATGAAAATTAGCTAAATAAAGAGACAAATGGTTGTTCTTACTCGTGGGACACCTGTTTATCCATTCATTAGATTTGAATTTGAAAAAGATACATTTCCTGATGATTTTGAGATATGTTTTAATGAAACCATGGTAAGAACAACCATTCATGGAAGATCAATGTTGTTCATGGTTTTATTTGGTATAATAAAAAAAGGCATAAAGCATGATTCAGCTATATTTATGCATTTATTTTTCCAAAACCAAACAAAGCAAGTGAAAGCATTGAAGGGTGAACCTAAGAGGCAGAAGCAAATATTAGATCAGTAAAATTTCTATAGCCATGTAAAGAAAAACAAGTCATTGGAAGGTAAGTTAGCAATTAGCCTCTAATTTTCTCTCCTTTGTGGTTTTGGTGAATTTGTTGGCTATGGTTTTGTCCTATTGATTCATATGCATGAAAAAATAATTTAGTAAGTTGAATATACAAGAGACTATGGTATTGACTTTATGAAATTACGTATCAAAATTGAATAGGATTACATGGCTACATATGTGTGCATAATTATATTGAATCTTGATAATGGTGATTTAAGAATTGAGATTGGTGTGTATATATATATTTACTATTGTTTCCAAATTTTTATCAAGCAATGTAATATGATAATTTGAGCTACCAAGTTGTATTTAGTGTGGTTATGAAAGTGCTAGGGTTAGTCTTTGTGATTGTAACACCTATAGGTACATCTCAAGGGTAAAATGGTCTTTCTATGAGAGTTTATTAAATATATGTTTTAGTCAATGTGATTTGAAAGTCAAAGTGTGATTTTTCTATGGAGCACAGTCGTGCATAGTGGGACATATGCATGTATCATTGTCACGTTAGTCGGATAAGATGATTTTATGTAAATTTCAAATTTAGGTACACACAGTCATATGCCTTAGACACATGCTTATGTGTGCTGAACACGATTTCAATTTATATTTGTCACATTGTTGCATTTTAGGGATCATGATTCATAATACCTAAACGCATGAATACTCCAAAAAAAAAAAAAAAAAAAAAAGAGTGAAGTTTGATCATCTAACTTGTAAACAGTAGCTCTAATGACCCAATTTCATCAACGTAATGATAAGGAAAGAAAAGAGAATGAGCCTCCCCTGTGACTAATTACAACAAAAATATCTAGAGGTAAGTAGAAATCTCTTCTTTCTTTTTTATATCGTTTTATGTAGACTAAAGCATATGCCCCATCAAAAGGATGATATTATGATTAGTGACAATTTTTTCATTATTTGATTATGTATAATTTAGTGATGGCGAGATTAACAATATTATGTTTTTTAAATCGTTTTGGAATAAGTAATTCAATATAGTGTTTTCTTAATGTATGTTGTATGATCCTATAGTTAATTATCATGGTTTAAGAGATTATTACATAGGGTTTATTAAAATAACAACATGAATTGATGATTGATGAATGAGTCTTTGTTATATGTTAGATTGTACATAGAATTATGCCTTACAATACGACCTTATAATGTTAATGTTTTGGTGATGTTTTTAAGATGGTTCTTGCTTATGCATAAGTTTGAATCACTAAAACAAAATTGATTAGTAGAGCATTTTGTAGAGTTGAGTAGATCACAAAATAGATAGGCAAAATCTTACATTCTGGATTTCGACACACGGACGTATGGTATGGGACACACGTCTGTGTGCTTGAAGACCACAGATAATTTTTAAGACCTAACAAAAATTTATTTGGCTCCAACTACCATGGATCAAGAAAAAAAAGTTTTCAAGACCTGATAGAAAGATAATCTGAAGGCCTGAAGCCATATGTTAGCTTTGATGAACAAAGAACTTCAAACAAAGCATGAAAACATGTAAAATGTGTATAATATACTCTTAGCCTTACATAGAGAGAATTTGCAAATTTCAAATACGGTTTTGTGCTACATTTTTTAGAATAAGACTAAGGGATGGTATGCCTCTAGATGATCATATCATAAAGATGATAAATATCTTATAACAGTTGAATGCATATGGAGTTGTCATTTCTCATATAATTAAGGTGAATTTGATTCTTCAATCCCTCGTAAATAGTTATAAACCATTTATAACAAATTACAATTTCAATAAAATTGAATGCACTCTTTTGGAGCTTCTAAATAAGATTCATAAGTTTTAAAAACAAGGGAAAGGTCATGTGAAGGTTAACATTGCTTTTACAATTGGGATAACGAAAAATAAAAAACAACCCCAAACATGTCCAAAAGTTGGATCAAAGAAATAAAATTTCCAAAAGGTTAAGTCTAGTATAAAAAAGGCCAAAGCCAAAAGGCAATGAATGAGTTCATTTTTCAATTAACCCATCACTATATAAATAAGCCATTAGTTCATTTTCAAGTGAATTAGTTCACTTTTGCTAAATCACTTTTCTCACAAAACACAAATCCTCTATTTTCTTTCTTCCTTTCAGCCAAGGAGAGTTTGACTTGGTTGGTGCACTTTTTTGGAGGCCTAACACTTTGAAGGTGCAACTCTACCATAAGCCATCAAATAAAGAAGCTTGGAAAAGGTATAAACACTGACTTTCTCATGCTTGCTTCTTTATTGCATTAATTTTTGCCTATACTTTGCATGCATGTCCTTTTTGTAACATTTTGTTCTTTATAATCTTTCAAATGGTGTCAAAGCCAATTTTGCTTCTTGTATGTTTCAAATGATCAAGAAAGGATCTGTTGACTCGAAATTATTGGATTCAGGATATCTACTAACTCGACCTAGTTTTGAGCTTCTAAACGAATGTTGATAAATATTAGAAACTAAAATATTCAGCTAGAGTATAATGTAAGTCATACAAAGGATATTCGTGATGACGTTTCCAAATAAATCAATTGATAATTTCTTAGAGAATCAAAATTAAGTTTTTGATGAACAATAAGCTTAAAATTTATCAAGATTGGACAACAAAAAGATCTTGCCTATGTGAAACATATGACTGGAAAATTAGATTTGATGAAGTGTTCCTTTATAATAGTTTAAGGGTTATGACACATTGCTAAATGTTTACTATACTCGTTAAGTTTTTAGATATATTTTCGAATCATTTGAAAAATAGTTTACAGCTACACCATAGTGAACCTAAAGGGTCACACTAATAAACTAAACATTTTAGACAGTGATGATTAATTATCCAAGGTTGGTTAGCACCTTCTAAAGGGTAATAAAAGTAGAAATCATATAACGTATTATATGGATGCAAAAGTAACATTTTAAGAGTTAAAATGTTAGTAAGATGAAATTAAGGTGGCTAAACTATATGTTTGATATACATGTATGGTTATAGTTAAATTAAGAATTTTTCAAGGACTAAATAACAAATACATATTTGTTAATTAACCTACCACTATATAAATAAGCCATTAGTTCATTTTCAAGTGAATGAGTTTATTTTAACTAACTTACTTCGCTCACAAAACACTAATCCTCTCCCTTCTCTCTACCTCTCAACCAATGAGAGTTTAGCTTGGTTGGTGCACCTCTTTAAAGGCCTAAAACTTGGAAAGCTCAACTTCATCATCATCTATCAAAGAAAAAAGCTTGGAAAAGGTATAAATACTAACTTTCTCTCATTTGCTTTTTTATTGCATTGATTCTTGCCTATACTTTGCATGCATGTCATTTTTGTAGCATTTTGTTCTTTATAATCTTTTTGTACATGAATTCATTGAACTTAGAAGCTTGACATTATAGATGGGTCAACTCCTTGAGGAGTATCTGCATTCACAAAATCCCAGCTCATTAATTTTAATAAAAAATAAAATTTTATATTATAATTATTAATTAATTATTTATCTAATTTTTTTTATTAATTACGTAAACAGTAACAAGCTGTGTCAGGCAAGCCCATTGGCCTTGTGTCTAGGTCCACGAGCTAAGCTTGTCATGTTACAATTCCCATTTGAGCCAAGCCATTTTCCCATGTCTTGAACCAAGCCATAGATCGACCAAATCCAATTGACACATCTAGATATAAGAGTCCACTAATATTGTTAGAAATGCACATATTGGTTTGATAATGTTAATTGGAATACATTTATTCATCCAAATTTTGCCCAAAAACAAAACATATATGACATTTTTTCAAAAATTAAATTACTATTTCACTTTTATTATTGTACTTTTCAAAATTATCATACTACACTACTTACTTCTCCTTCGACAACGCAAAGGTTTTCACATGGCAAGAACTTCTCTTAACAAAACTATAACGACTTCCCTTTTAGCTTACTTTCACAACTCTTAATTTTCTTGAAATATGATGAGAATGTGAACGAAAATGTATTTGGATTTATTTTATTTTCATTGTAATTAGTGATACATGAGGGTGTACTATTCATACACAACCGTGTATGTTGTTTCATAGTAATGGCAATTTCCACAATTATTGCGAAACTGCTCCTTATCCAAAATTCAAAATTGGCACAAGCATATGTATACCACTATACATGAGTGTGCATGTCTCCTATACTTAGCCAAATTTCACGAATCATACAAGAAAAAACCATTTTACCCTTGCCACTATATACATAGGTCTGTGGCTTACCTACATGACCATGTATCTTGATTTGCACAAATATATAATCAAATTAGCACAAATGGATGCAAGCAAAGTCAAAAGAGTAAAATATCCTTAAGCATACCTACAGGTGTTACAAAAAATAATTTCTTAATAATTAAAATTGGTAGCGACAAAAGGAAATTTTTTAGTTGATTCTTGAGGTGACTTACAACCTACTTTTCAACCTAAATCCAATACAAACTCATAACCCAAATACATCACATTTGAGGGTATGTACGACATTTTCATGGGAAAACCTTGCCATAGCTTGTTAACATCCCTTATACACGGACCTTTCAACCAAACCTTGCAATATTTTTCCTTCTTTCCCATTGGCAATCAATATACAATACATATATACAAGTACCCTAAATTAGCCACAAAAGTTCATGGATTTTAGATCAAGATCAGTTTCTCTTGCAAGAAGATCTCATCTTTCTTAAGAATCATGCTTAGAAACTTGTCACAAATAAGTAATATCTAGGCACAAATTCATCCAATACACATTAACACACATAAACCATATGCAACAAAATTCAAGAACCAGTTTCTCTAAAGATTGCACCTAAATCCAAAGGATACAGCTGAAAAAAGTCATTATAAGCAACTATGATTTTTGGGAAAAATCATAGATACAATTACAACAAAATATGACAATGAAAAAATCTACGAAAATTTCATGCAAAACCGTGTAGGAAGTTCTCCTACTTAGGATTTTTTTGGGCAAGAAGAGGTAGTAATAGCTCAAATTTTTTCTTCCCATTGTACTACCTCTAGTGGCCTTCTTCCTAGTTGTTGGTGGCTACTCTTTCTCTCCCCTCTCTTTTTCTTTTAGACTCTAGAAACAAAAGGTTGTGACTAGTTTAGTTGGATTATTTCAGCTAATCTTCTTCCTTCTCTCCTCATTTTCTTAGTTGTTAGAGATATCCCCAAGGCTACTAGATTTTGGCTTTCTCTCTTCTTTGAATCAAGGTGTGGAAACTTAACCAAAAATTATGGGAAGGGCATAACTTACATACGTATCACTATCCTACTTTCACAAGAACTACTTCACCGTTTCTTTGTTTTTTTGTTTTTCTTTCTACCTTTTCTCTTTTTTATTTTTGTCGTTCTTAATCATGCTTGGGCTAGTCATAAAGCCCAAAAAAGGCCCACACATCTATTTTTGGTTCGATCAAAATTCTATTTTTGAGTTCAACCTATATTCCACCCAAATCTAAAATTTTAAATTTTAGAGAAAGGACACTAATACCACTAGAGCACACTTAAAAGTGTTACAGTATGTCTTTGTCCATATCTATGATAAGTAAAAAGATCATTATTGCTATTGAAATGAAAGGTCCTCTTGTATTTATTATCCCAGCTACCTTCATCATGACTACCACCCTCTCAGTTGCCTATTGACATTACTTATTCTGATCTCTAGGTTAGTGATATCATTATCTCTAGTCATGTCCTACCTCATGACCTCAAATTTTATGCCCTACTTGGGACCTCTAAATATGAAATAGGGCATGGTCTCCCATCATAACATTCTTAGTAATATCTTACTAGAGCCTATGTACTATCCTCAGATACGTTTCAAGGGCATTTATGTCTTTTGACCTTATTTCCAGATATTTTCAGTTTTAAATATATATGTTCATATGTATGTGTGTTTATATATATATATATATATATATATATATATATATATATATATATATATATATATATATATATATATATATAATAGTGACAAAAAGATAAAGAGATATATATATGCATATATAAATCCATATTAAAAGGTATAGACATATATAAAGAGAGAAAAGACAAAAAAAAAAAAAAGGAAACTTCAAGCCTTTTTCTATCATCTTCTCCAATCCATTCTAACAGCCAGCCTTTTTCATGTTTTTTTCTTTTGTTTAGAGAAGAAAAAGGAAGAATTGAAGGGGTTTTGGAAGACAAAATAAGAAAACAAAACAAATAAGCACTTTGAAAGCCTTGGTAACCAAACAATCTCTTCCTTTCCCTTTACCTATGTTTCTATGTATTAGATGCATGTTATATGAATATGTTAGTATGTTTTAGTGTTGATTTAAGGTGGTTTTGGTGATAAAGGAAGCAAGACAAAGATGAGGAAGCCAACTTGCAAAGATTGGCTTAAAACAAGCTAAGAGGTATTATCTTTGGTATGTTTCATGTTTTATGTTTTTGGTTCTTTGGCTCTATGTTATAAATGATGATTTTTAAGTTAAAAAATGTTGTTTTGCCATATGGGGTATCTATGTGTGTTAGTTTGTTCATGGTAAAGAGTTAGATAATATTTACCATTTTACCACTGACTTCATCCCACATTTTGAGTGTCTTATCTGATAAATCATAAGTTCTATTATAGCTTGTTGGAAATCTCTTTGAATCCTCGTTTCAATGATATATAACTTGTATAAATTGGAGACCGTTTGGACTATTAAAATGTATGAACAAAAAGACTGTCTTATCAATGAATAATGAATAAGTTTTTTGTCACTATTCATCTTACATTTTGACTACCTTATTTGATGAATCATGAGTGTTGTTATAGCTTGTTGGAAAGCTCTTTGAATCGTCTTTTTAATGATATATAGTTTGTATGAATTAGAGACCGTTTGGACTATTAGATTATATGAAGAAAAGACTGTTATACCAAGTGAATAGTCTCATGAACAGTGATTTACAATTTTGGAAAGAAAAAAAAAAGAGGAGAAAAAGAAAAGGGAGAAAAGAAAGAAAGGAAAGGAAAGAAAGAAGATAAAAAGAAAAGAAGAAGAAAAGAAAAAAAAGCAAAAAAAGGAATTTGAGGCTTAAGATTCAAGTGTCATCCTAAGAGTATAGTCTAGTGGGTTATGGATAGTTTTAGATAGAAGTAAGAGTAGTAAGATATAACACATACATGCATTCTATGAACTATAATAGGGCACATTCGTAGTAGGATATAGACCCACATAGGGTCTACTCGCAATAGAGCATACTCGTAGTAAAGTACAATTCAGATTTAGAAATGGTGTAGTAAGAGAAAGGAAGAGAACTCGAGCTTAGAAAAGTGTCAAATCCTTATAGTCAACTTCCAGAAAGTATCGAATGGACACTAGATGGGACAAAGTATGACCCAAATAGTAAAGAATGAACTAGATTATCTCATTGATTTCTTATAGAGGTTATGATGTGACAATGAGTCTTGAGAGTGAGTTAGAACATGAAAGGTGACAGTTTACTTAATTCTTTCCCCTTACTGAGTGTTCTTATCTCTCACTTCCTTTTCTTTCATGATTGTAGGTACAGATGATTGTGGTAGCTGCGAGGCAGGGTCAAGTTAACGAAGATAGATTCGGTTGGAGTAGGTTATCACTGGTTTATATTACATGCATATAGTTGCATGTTCTTGTTGACTTTTTACCTTCTTGAGATGGTTGTACAGTTTTATATGATTACTCCATGTTTTCAAATGCTTTCAGATGAGTCATATAGGATATATTCATCTTTTGTTTACTTCCAGATTTTCAGTTTTCTTAGAATAATTTCTAAACACTTTTAATAAAGAGTTTAGTTTAAAGTAATTTAAAAAAAATAGATGTTTCGGATATTAATTTGTAACATTTCTCTTTCGGAGGGTAGTAATTCTAAGGAGGGATATTATAGCCTATTGATGAAAATCTTTATCTTGCCCTTATTGATGCTAGCCACCTCTATGGCATACTTAGCTAAGCCATTCAATTTGGTGGAGAACTCTTTTACTGTCATACAACCTTATTTCAAATTTACGAACTACTAGGCTCACATGTACAAGATGTCTATTGCTAGGTACTTTTTCTAAAAAGTCCATTTGAAATTAGCCTAACTCATGTATGAAGTTTAACAAGTTTCATGTAACATCTGCCACCCAACCTTAGTATCATATTTCAACAAAATGAAAAACCCTCTGAATTTTTAAAATGAACCCAATGAAGGATGAATAAGTTCTTTGAAAAAATTTAATGCACGAATTGCAATTTAAATAACTGACAATAAATATAAACACAAATTAAAAGATAAAATATTAGAAAAGCTTAGTATTTAAGGTGGTTTAAAGTTTTCTCTTGCAAGCATCTTATGTCTACTTTTCTAAGTAAACGGTCTTGGAGTTTCTACTAGTTTCTCCAAACTCTTTACGCTTAGTTCTTCAAGATTGAGCCCAAATACAATAGTTAAATAGGATTTCATCCACAAGTGTTTGAGTACAAAGATTTTACGTTTAAATGTCTCTCAAATACTTATTACATAATGTGAGTACAAGAAGTTTACTCAAGGTTTTGAGTTTGGCTTAGTGAGAAAAAAAAGATTGCATGAGCTTTAAAGGATTTTAGCTTTACATATAGCAATTTCTTGTGAAACCTTTCTTCACTTCAAGTGAGCTCAATTTATAGGTTTGAGGGACTAGAAAATTTAGTAGTTCCATTGGGTTTGAAAATATAATTGTTGACTTTTGAAAATGACATTTTTTCTTTTAAAATTATGACAGAATAGGTAACACCATTAGTTGGAACAATCAGTACTACTATTTATGGCTAAAAGTCAACCTTAATCAAAGCTCCCAATAGTTGACTTTAATTACTCGTGCCACTAAGAAATGGTCAATACAACTGATTGCATGGTTGGTATCCTCTTCAAAGCTTTAAGTTTTGAACATTCCAGAAAGGTGCCCGAGATTGTAAACAAGATAAAGGTTAACTTCCTTAACGATTGATTTTACATTAAGCATAGTTGATACACTTTTCGTGACTTTAAGTTCAATTTGACTTGACTTTGACTAAGATGAGTTCCTTGTTCACGCATCAATCTTGTTACCTTTCACAAATTTGGAAGCAATGTAATACCTTTTCTTGAAATAGGTACCTGAAAAGATGCATTATCTTGAAATTTCTTATATATGTTTTGCATGAAAATCATGCATAATAAATTAATATCCTACAATCCCAAAAGTGAACTTATTAATTAATAAAACAAAATATAGAAGTCTGAAAACAAAATAATGATAATCATAGTGTATAAAGAAATATAAATAAGTCCATTATACATAAACATTGTTTAATAGTTAAAAAGACCAAAATGCCTATGTCTTCATGCGTTGCCTTGAGCTAAGCCATTAGTTACCCTGCTGACAACCTATTGCTCCAAACTCCTATGTGCAAAACCATAAAAGAGCATGTGAACGAAAAACTCTCAGTAAATAGGTGACCACATTACACCCAATTAAAATATACATATCATAATTAATCACAATGACATATGTGTCCTCTATTTAATCCCCTTGTGGTATCATGGATGTTTTTCTAGCATCCGAGATGCCCATTGAATCTTCTCGATGCCTAACATCGAATCCTTATTAGCAATGTCATCCCAAATGACTAGTGTGAAACCATGTAAGTTGATATCTTGGATGCCTGGTGAAAACATAAAATATCTCAAATGTCAATCAAAAAGTGTACCCAATACACTTGTTGGTCGAGCTTTAAGCTATGGATTCGATATCTTTCATGCCATTTTCCACAAAGTCTAACACGTTTATCTACTATTCATCTCATATTACCTTTATTAGAGCCTTATTATTTATTCCTTCATAACCATCCTTTATAAAGTAAATCGGTCATTTCCATATCCATATATGAGTATGGAATATTGGTACTAGTGCCACTAGCTTCTTATGCCTTTACTTTCAATTTTTCCTAATACTTAACCTACATAGGCATGTAACTTAAGGTATGATACATGGTCATATGTTCCATACCACACAAACCTATACTTATTCCTAAATTAACATACCCGTAAGCTTCATTTACACGAGAACTATTTTCCTCTAAATATACATAGTTGTGTATGCAAACATACATGGGTGTGTAGTATGAATTTTTTAAACCTTCGATTTGCTCGCAATTGCATATTTCAACTACCAAAACACATATCTTAGATTTTAGAATATACTTAAACTTACAAGGATCAATTTAAGTGATGTTTTACCATATCATAATCCTTAGAATACTCTCATAATCATTAATAATCAGTGCATTTCAAATACATCATCTTCAAAAGAGGAATTCAACATACATGATTTCATGACCTTTCAAACATGTATAATCAATATTGGTCACTTTTTATGTTAATCAGGTACACACTACTTATTACTCAACTTCACATACTACTAGTATCAGTCAAAGATTTAAGACTATGCAATAATCCATAATAGCCACATTCTTAAATATTACTTGCTCACATTAACAATAGTCTAAATATAATTCATCAACATTATAATCCAAAGCATCATATAATCAAAACATTGATTAAACCATCTAAAGCACATATTTGAGTGATTGGCGCATCACATCATATAATAACATGTTATCAAAATAATCAATAACTAACAAATTTGAAAGGCCATTTTACCTACCTTGCTTTTGTAGTCCAAGCAATCTTCACATGGTAGTGATTGATCCCTATCAATCCCCTTTGTGCTTTCTAACCTCAAAAATTCCAAACCATTTAAATTCTTTCTAAATTCATTGAAACTAATGTAAGAATAATGAGTAAAAACGTGTTTAGGTTTTTTTTTTAATTTTTTCATTATAACATATGATACACGATCGTTTGGTCCATTTACATAAGTGTGTATGTCATTATTCATTAATGACAAGTTTCAAAAGCACCGCAAAACTACTCCTTATCATACTTGAAATCACCAAAATTAAATCAAACAATTGTGGAAAACTCTATCTCATATCTTACTCCACCTCTTAGATGGACTCTTCTATCTAATGGTTACTTCAAAAAACCTTAACCAGTGGAATTTGTTTGTTTCTAACCTAATTAAATCTTCTATCCAATATCTGAATTGGGTACTTCTCATAAACCAAGTTATCCTCAAGCTTCATATCATAAACTCTTAACATAAGAGTTAGGTCGTTGATGTACTTATACAACAATGACATATGGAACACTTTATGAATCTAATCCATGCTCATTGGTAATATAAGTCGGTAGGCAACCTTAAGTGCACATTCTAGAATCTCGAAGGGTCCTACAAACCTTAAAGCCAATTTACCTTAATATCCAAACCTTATCACATGACATTAGAGGGTAACTCTGACAAAAATCATTTCATATCTCATCTTAATTAAATTGTGATCTACACTTTCTCCCATAAAATACCTTATATAGAGTCATCTGAATAATCATTTTATACCTATTATTATATGCAAATTCCATCAGTGGCAACACATCAATCCAACATGCTCCCTGATCCAAATAACACACTTTTAACATGTCCTTGATAACATGGTTCACTCTCTCAGTCTAGTCATCAGTCTAAGGATGATAGGCAGTGCTAAATACTAATCTTATACCAATAGATCTCTACAAACTCTATTGTAATACTAAAACAAATCTTATGTCTTTGTCCGACATGATCATCTTGGATACCCTATGAAGTCTTATAATCTCCCTAACATAAATTTAACTCAATTAATCAGTGTTAGTGTTACCTTTAACTAGGATGAAATATGTCGATTTGGTCAACTATCTACAATCACCTATAAGGCATTAAATCCATCTCTAACCTTAGTAATGCAACAACAAAATCAATAGAAATATGCTCTGATTTCCAAACAGGTATATTCAAAGGCTGTAGTAAACTCGATAGTCTTTGATGCTTAGTCTTAACCTGTTGACATACTAAACACTTGGCAACAAAATCTGTCATATCCTTCTACATACTAAACCACCAAAAAGACTTTCTCAAGTCATGACACATATTTACATAAATTCTTAGAGAATCTTACTCTTCAAACAATCAATATCAGGAACATAAATTTGACCTTAAAATCTCAATACATCATTAGTAATACCAAACTCAAACTGTGTACCCTTGATAGCTCCCTGCCTCATCTGATTATACCACTCATTTACCCACTCGACCATATCGATCTTATCCATAAGAGTCAACTACTAAATCATTAACCCAATCATCAACCTAGAAATCACTTATATCTAACCTCTTACCAGCTCCTATTATAATTCTTAGTAAACAATAACTCGAGACAACATTACCTTTCTACTTAAAACATTAACCATAACATTAACTTTCCTCTAGTGATCCTTAATGTCACAATTATAATCTTTCACCAGTTCTAACCATCTTCTTTGTCTCATATTGAATACTTTTTGGGTGAAAAAGTATTCAAACTTTTATGATTTATGTAAATGTTACAATTGAATCCATTTAGATAGTACCGCCAGATTTTAATGCAAACACAACCGCAACATACTCCAAATCATGGGTGGGGTATCGAATCTTATAATCCTTAAGTTTTCAAGAGGCATAGGTAATTACCTTCACTTTTTGCATTAACACAACTCGTTAACCTTGGCGAGATGCATTTGCATACAAGTTATAATCTTCACCTTTAATTAGAGATGCTAAAACCGGTACAAAAGCCAATCTCTTCTTCAACTTTTGGAAACTCCTCTCATAAGCATCAAACCATCTAAAAGAAATATTATTCATAGTTAACTTAGTCACTCGTCAAGTTAACCTAACAAAACTCTCTATAAATAGTCTATAATAACCCATTAATCCAAGAAAACTTTGTACTTTATTAGCTATCATAGATGCCACTCTAACAAAGCTTTAATTTTACTCAAAGCCACTGAGATACCATAAACTAATATTGTATGTCTTAAAAATGCGACGTAATCCAACTAGAATTCATATTTAGAAAATTTGGCATATAACCACTTATCTCTTAAACTTTGCAACACAAACCTTAAATACTACATATGATTGTCTTAAATCATGGAATACACCAATATGTCATCAATGAATACTACAATGAAGTTATTAAGGTAATTTTAGAACACTTTGTTTATCAAATCTATGGAAACTGTTAGAGCATTAGTCAATCCAAAGGATATCACTATAAACTCATAATGCTTATATCTCATCTTAAATGCAATCTTCAGAATATCCTTCTCAGCAACCCAGACATAATGATAATCAAATCTCAAGACAATTTTGGAAAACATAGAGGCACATTTCAACTGATCAAATAAATCATCAATTCTCAATAGTGGATACTTATTCTTGATTGTCACCTTATTTAACTCTCTAAAACCATTTTTCTTTTTCACAAAAGGATTAGTGTGCGTCAAGATGAAAGACTTGGGTTGATAAAATCACTGTCCAAAAGCTTTTATAACTGTTTTTTCAATTCTCGGAGTTCAATCGAAACCATTTTGTATGGGGTTTTAGAAATAAACATTATTTCATGAGCTAAGTCAATACTAAACTCAATATCCTTCTTAGGTGCTAACCTTGGCAGATTATCTAGAAACACGTCTTGAAATTCACACACAATAAGAGTATTTAAGAATCTTAAGATTGATTTATTAACCTTACAATATCTGCCAAATATCTTATATATTATTTACTCAACATTTTTCTTACCTTCACACTACTGATCATATACTCAACACACAATTTTCACCAAAAGTGAACTTTTTACGATCATTCAATTGAAATTGAATTTTCTTCTTTCTACAATCAAGCTCGCTTTATACCAACCTAAGAAGTTTATACCTAAAATAATAACAAAATCTAGAATGTCAAACATAAGTAAGCCTACGACAATCTCTTGGCCTCTCATAAACACAATCTCACCTAACAACATCTGCTTACTCAATACCTTATCCCCATCATGCATCTTAATACTAATGTTATCCATAGATGCAGGTTTTATCTACCTTTCAATTATCTTTTAATCAACAAAGTTGTGAGTAACACTAGAATAAATCTTTACATATAATAGGAAAAAATGGAAACCCTCGCCTATCATCCCTTTATAGTTTACTTAACAAGGGTTGGTATTGTTATAGTGCAATCATAGGTAAAGTGTTTTAGTTGTTTGCACCTAAACAAACTCTTTGTCTTATAACACATTCACCTGCATGTTTGCTACCACACATATGATAAGTAAGAAGTCATTACACCTTGATTGCTTATCTTTCTAGGGTTGTTTATTACATCTTGACCTCTTACCCTTCTAGCCCTTCTTGGAACTTCATGATTAGAAGCTCATTTTGCCCTTATTATCATGATTGTCTCCCTCTCAGTTACCTTCTGAAAATTTCCTAAGTATACATCAGCGTTAAGGCTATTGATCTAGGTTATTCTCATTTTTTTCTCATCATCATTTGTCTCATGACCTTTGATCTAGGGGTTTTACCCAATACCTCTCAATATGATATAAGAAGGTTACCTCCAATCAACACATTTTTTGCAATGTTTTATCTTTGCCTGTTGATAAAGATCTCACTTTTACCTTTATTGTTGTTAACCACACGAAGGGCATATCAGGCAAGTACATTAAGTTTGGTGGAAAACTCTTTAACTATCATGTGCTATTGTCTTAGATTAAGGTATTCTTGTGTTTGAGCATATAATATATGTATTTCCATAAACTCCCTCTCAAAAGCCTCTTTGAACTCAATGCATGTTATCATATCGGTCTAACAGGTGTCACATAATGCCTACCACCAGAACTTGACATCAATTTTCAGCAAGTAACTCACATCTTGAATCCTCTCACAATCTGTCATGTAAAAAAATCCTATAACTACTTCAAGAGCCTGGAGCTAACCCTCAATTGGAATTGTAACACCTTTTTATATGCATATACCCTTATACAAAATAAATGCCCAAAGAGATGCATCTAAATAAAACTTTTGCATGCATAAATAATCTTTAAATATGTCTCATTAAATAAAATTCCACAATCCTAAAAATGTAGTAATTATTACATGAAATCCAAGTATATAGACCAAAAAAGTCAAATCATAAGCTAATTATGCATAAAAAAAATGAATAGTTTGAAATACATAAAATATCCAATAATGATAAAATTGATGAAATCATCTCTACCTTCACGTGCCACCACAAACTAACCTCGCTGGATACCTCTATTGCTACCTCGTTTCTTCATAACTTTACATGCAAAACCATAAAAACATAACACGAGTGAAAAAAACTCAGTAAATAGGTAATCCATATAATTCATCTCATGTCCACATATCAGTATCCAGTAATTGCTATGTGATCTTTGCTTTTCAATTTGTGATATCACAATTTTTTTCCCAATATCTTAGATGCCCATCCAGATTGTCTCAATAGCCTAACACCTTTTTCTCAATAGTGGTGTCATCCCATATGACTAATGTCAAATGATGTATGTTGATGTCCTAGACGTCTAGTGAAAGCAAATAGTATCCTGAATGTCATCCATAAGTTGTACCCCATACATGTGTCAATTGGGCTTAGGCTAAAGAAACCATTTAAAAAAAAAAAAAAGAGGCCCTAAACTTCCCCTGCCATTGTACATGCATCCCCAATGCTATGACACCCATCATCGATGTATAATTAATAAAAGGTATTAGGACCATATAAACTAGCCCTATTGTTTTCACTACCACACTGCACATAACACGCGGTTCAAACTAGTATAATACATTATTTCTACTTTTTTGACTCAAAATTGCTTAGATCGGGGTATATGCCATCATCTACATAGTCTGGCACTTATATAATGATTTCATCACTAACAGCCTTTTTTAGGGGCTTATTGATGGCTTTCCTTATAATTATCCCTTCTAGGGGTAAACTAATCATTTCCAAATGCTTATACTCATATTCGAGCTCTTTATTCCTCTTGTTAACCTTTTATATCTATATTCTCAAATTTCCCTAAATTTACACAGATGTGTATCCCTCACACATAGAGGTGTACTTATTTATCCATACTCTAAAAACCTTAGGAACACTAGGGTGTATCTTTGGAGTAGGACACACGATTTTGTATCCTTTACCACATAGGTGTGTGCTAGTTTCCAAATCTACACTCTTGTGGCTTACTCTAACACGGGTTGATAATTTCACTGAATTATAAATTCCATAGATGAGATATAAATTCCTCTAAAAGCATACAGGGCATATTTCATTGAATTTCCATAATTTCATTTTTGATTCTATACCAATTTTTTGTTCACATAACTCAATTACAACACTTCCAAATTATTGATCATCAATAACAAAACCATCCTAAATAAGTCTCAATTCACTTAACCTTAAGTTCATCACTAAAAGCATTACTTTATGCCTTTCAATCCATAACATGATCATCAACATAGTTTGGATACTTCTACCTTTACTCATAAGTACACATAACACTTTATCTAGGCATACCATCGATTTTTATCATTAAATCAATCCATATATTACAACTAAAACAACCAAAAATAGTAGACATTTGTCAACATAAAAAACAGATCATTCATACACATTTCAAAAATAACTAGTAATTAGCATTTTAAACTCATACTGAATTACATATAAGTATCAAAAAATGAATTCAATAGTCACACCAAATAGTAATAGAATTTATCCTACTTAGGAAAAGGAATTTGTCTGCTTACCTTCCTTTGGAAGATGCTTAATCCTTCTTCACATGGCTTCATCGATCCTTTTAAGATTACTTCTCGTATCTAAGGCTTCAAGGCTTACAAAAGTTTCCTCAACCTTTCTATTTTGCTGAAGAAAATTAGGGTGAAATAATAAGTAACCACAAACATGTTCTTCTTATTTTCACTTTAAACAATGGCACATGGGTTTATACTTAAGGTACACAAGCGTGTATCCTATTATGCAATTAAAGCCCCATTTCAAAATCCCTACAAAACGCATCCTTATCTCAAAATGCAAATATGCTAACGATATACATGCATACACTATGCATGCGCATGCACATCTCCTAGAATTAACCAAATATAAAAGAACAAATGAAAAAAAAATGATTTTACCCTTTTTCACATAACACACAGTCATATGGCCTGCCAACATGGTCATGTGTCACAAATTTCATACATTTGCAATTATTTAAGCAATATCATATATACAAAACCAAAAAACAAAAGTAACCTTAGGCATACCTGTGGGTGTTAAATTTCTTCCCCCTTAAAGAATTATGTCCCTAAAATTCACTTGAATAATTGTGAGAACCTCTACCTCAGATCTTGCTCTACCTCCCATATGGCCTCCTCATCATGATGGTTCCTCTAAAGAACCTTAGTTAGTGGAATCTATTGTTTTTTAGCTATTTCACTCATCTATCTAGAATTTGAATCAGGTGTTCCTTATTGACTAGATTATCCTCAAGCTCCATATTTTCCACTCTCAACATATATGTCTGGTCACTGATATTCTTATGTAGTAGTGATACATGGAACACATTATGCATCCAATCTATGCTTGTTAGTAATGCACACTGGTAGGAAATCTTACTTACACCCTTCATAATCTCAAATAGTTCCACAAATCTTAGAGCCAATTTACCTTTCTATCTGAACCTTATCACATGATGGTAGAGGGCAATTCTAACAAAAACCTTATCATTTATATCAAATTCCAAGTCTTACCTCTTTTAATCAACATAACTTTTCTAGCAATCCTAGGCCTATTTCATCTTCTTCCTAATCAACCTCACGTCTTTAATCATTTTTTTTGGTTCATCTCTAGCCTTAAACCTACACCAAGGAATCTCTTTTGCTACCTCATCCTAATGAAGTGGTGATTTGCACTTTCTCTAATAAAATGTCTCAAACAGAGTCATCGAATGGTTGCATGATAGCTATTACTATATGCAAACTCCATCAGTAATAACAAATCAATCTAACTAGCTCTTAATTCCAAACAAAAAGCTTTCAACATATCCTTGATCACCTAGCTCATTCTTTCAATTTACCCATCAGTCTAAGGATGGTAGGTAATGCTGAATGCCAATCTGGTACTCATAGATCTTTGAAAACTTCATCAAAATGCCAAAACAAACCTCATATCCCTATCCAACATAATTATTTTAGGTATCCCATGAAGCCTTGGTACTTGTGACATAAACCTAACCTAACTAATTGGTACTTATGTTATCCTTTATAAGGATAAAATATGTCGATTTGGCCAATTTGTCCATAATTACCTATAAAGCATTATATCCACCTAGGAACCTCGGCAAACCAACCACAAAGTCTATAAAAATGTGCTCCCATTTCAACTCAAAAATGCACAAAGGCTATAACAATCTTAAAGGCCTCTAATGTTCAACTTTAACTTACTGGCACATCAAATATTTGGCAACAAAATCTTCCACGTCTTTTTTCATACTGGCCCACCAAAATGATTTCCTCAAATCTTGGTACATTTTTACATTTATAGAGTGGGTAGTGTAAAATGAACTATGAGCCTCAATAAGAAACTTTTTTCTCAACCCAGCTATATTAGGAACACATACCATATCTCTGAATCTTAACACATCCTCAACAACACTAAAGTCTAACTTAGTACCCTCAACAACTCATTATCTCATTTGAATACACTAATCATCTGACAGTTGAGCCTCATAGATCTCATCCAACAAGGTTGATTAAATCCTTAATCCAACCAATAACCTAAAAATTATCTCAATTTAATCTCTTTCCAATTCCTACTAGAACTCTTAGGAAGCTATAATATAAGATAACAACACTTTTCTACTTAAGGCATTAGCTACAACATTAGCCTTTCTCTGGTGGTACCTGATGTCACAATAATAATTTTTTACCAACTTCAACCACCTTTTATGTCTCATAGTTAATTCTTTTTAGGTGAAGAAATACTTTAGAATCTTATGATCCGTATAGATGTTACATTTAACTCTTTACAAGTAATATCACCAAATTTTCAATGCAAAGACAATTGTGGCTAACTCCAAATCATAGGTAAGATATCAAATCTCATAATCCTTGAGCTGTCATGAAGCATAGGTAATCATCTTCCCTTTTTGCATTAATAAAGCTCCCAAACCTTGGTACAAAACTTCTATGTACAAATCATAATTTTCACCCTATTTACTTATATTATAGCTAACATTGGTGCTAAAGTCAATCTTATCTTTACTTCTTGAAAACTCAACTCACAAGCATCAAACTATCTAAAAAAAACATTATTCTAAGTTAACTAAATCAATTATTGGGCTAACTTAGCAAAACCCTCCAAAACTTGTCTATAATAACCTATCAAACCTAAAAAACTTTACACTTCCTTAGCTTTCTTAGGCCACTGCCACTCTAACATAACATCAATCTCACAAAGATCCATCGAGATACGATTAGTTGATACTACATGCCTTAGAAAAGCCACACTATCCAACCAAAACTCATATTTTGAAAATTTGGCATATAATTGTCTATCTCTCAACCTCTGCAACAAAAACTTCAATTGTTACTCGTGTTCCCTCTTGAATCCTTGAATATACTAGTATATCATCAATTAACACACTAGAAATTCATCAAGGCAATATTGGAATATTCATCAGATCCATAAAGACTATTACAGCATTGTCAACCCAAAAGGTATCAATACAAACTTATAGTGCCCATTCCTCATCTTGAAAGTAGTCATCAAAATATCTCTCTCGATAACTTGGACTTGATGATACCTAGATCTCAAATCAATCTTAGAAAATAGCAAGACACCTTTTAACTGATCAAACAAATCATTAATCCTCAGTGATGAAATTTGTTCTTAGCTATCACCTTGTTAAGCTCTTGAAAATCAATGCATATGCATATCGACTCCTCTTTCTTCATAAATAAGATTGGTGCATCCCAAGGCAAATGACTTGGTCTAGTGAAACCACTATCCAAAAGCTATTGTAATTACTTTAATCCATGGAGTTCAACTAGGGCTATACAATATGGGGCTTTAGAAATATACACTGTTTAGAGAGCTAACTCAATGCTAAACTCAACCTCCTTCTCAAGTGCCAACCCTAGCAAATTATCTTGAAATATATCTTGAAATTCAAATACAATGGGAGTATTTTATAAGCTCGAGACTAATTCATCAACTTTATTCACTATATGCACTAGATATCCTATATATCCCTTACTTAACATATTGTTGGCCTTTACACTACTAATCATCATACTTAGCACATAAGCCTCTCCAAAAGAGAACTTCTCACCACCTTCTAGCTAAAATCAGATTTTTTTTTTCTAATAATCAATCTCAACTAGTCCTAGCCACGGGCTAGTTTGGCCCATGAATAGGATCGAAATCGACCCGATCAAAATTGAAACTAGAACCGTCAAAACTAGAATCAAAATCAAATTTTGACAGTTTGGTTCCAGTTTTTATATTTTTGAACTGTAGAACTGTCAGTTCATAGCCGGTTCATGAACCAACAATTCAAAAAATTCATAAACTGGTTTTTTTATTTTGTAAATTTAAAATAATTTACATGAATAGGCAAATGAAAATGTTTTAAAACATTAAAACATTTACAGGGGACCGATCAGTTTGTGTTACTTCTCAGTTTGTGAAAAATACTTTGTATGTTGGTAATCCATATAATTTTCTTAATAATGGCATCATTCTTGATGACTAGTATCAAATAATGTATGTTAATATCTTGGATGTCTGACGAAAGTAGATGACATTTTAAATGTCATCCATAAGTTGTACCCTATACACGTGTTAGTTAGGCTTGGGCTATAGATATAACAGTAAGACTCTAAGCTTCTCTCACAACGCACATGTATTCCTAATGCTATGACACTTGTTGTTGATGCATAATTATTAAAAGATATCAAGGTCACACAAACTAATCTTATTGTTTTCACTACAACATTGCACATAACTCGATGGTTTAAACTAGTATAATACATTATTTCTAGTTTTTGACCTAGAATCACTTTTGTTACAGTATGTGTTATTGTCTATACAGTTGGACACACCTATAATGATTTTCATCATCAACAACCTTTGTTAGGGCCTTTTTGATGGTTTTCCTTATAATTATCCCTTTTAAGGATAAATTAGTCATTTCTAAACTAGCCTCTTATATTTATACTTTCAAATTTCTCCAAAAGTAAATGGGTGTGTATCCCTCACACATGAGAGTGTACTTATTTATCCATATTGCAAAATCCTAAACACATGAGGGTGTATCTTTAGGGCAAGACACACAATCATATCTCCTATACCACATGGGTATGTGTATGTTCCCAAATCCACAATCTTGTGGCTTACTCTAGCACTGGAAGAAATTCCCCCAAAAGCACACTAGTATGTGTCAAAAGACACAATCTATTTCTAGAATTTTATCTTTGATTTCTACACCAATTTTCCGTTTACATAACTCAATTACGACACTTCTAAATTATTAATTATCAATAACATAACCATCCTAAAAAAGTCTCAATCCACTTAACCTTAAGTTCATCATCAAAACTACTACCTCATGCCCTCTAATCTATAACATGATCATCAACATAGTTTTAATACTTCCACCTTTACTCACAAATACATATAACATGTCATTCTAGCCATACCACTTATTTCTATCATTAAATCAATTGACATATTAAAATTGAATCAACTAGCAACAGTAGCCATTTATTAACATTAAAAATTAATCATTCATACACCAGTATATGTTCATATATATGAAGTCATAGAGACAACCATCACAATTCCAAAATAGCCAATAATTAGCACTCTAAACTCATACTAAATTGCATGTAATTACAACTAAAATGATTCAATAGTCATACCAAATAGCGACAAAATTTATCTTTCTTAGGAAAAGGAATTTGTCTTTTTACCTTCCCTTCAAAGATGTTTAATCCCTTTTCATGTGGTTTAATCGATCTTCCTAAAATTACTTCTCACATCCAAGGCTTCAAGGCTCACAAAAGCTCCCTCGGTCTATTTGTTTTGCTAAAGAAAACTAAGGTGGTATAATGAGACAAACACAAACGCGTTTTTTTTATTTTTACTTTAAATAGTGCCACATAAGCGTGTACTTAAGGCACATGGGCATGGATGTCTTTGTGCAATTAAAGCCACATTCTAAAATCCCTATGAAACGCATCCCTATCCTAAAATTCAAATATGTTGATGATTCATGGGCATGCAGATCTCCCAAACTTAATCAAATATAAAACAACAAACAAAAAAAAGATGATTTTCCCTTTTTCACATCATACATAGGTGTGTGCCCTTCCCACACATCCGTGTGTCACGAATTTCATACATGTTCAATTATTTAAGTAATATCACACACACAGAGCTAAAAGATGAAAATAATCCGTACATTGCCATTAAACTCTAAAGGTTGATGTTTGCCATCCAAAATGTACATAGGATGGAGTTGTCTTTTACTATCACCCATAATCACCATCCTTTGAACGTCTTCACCCATTCTCTCTTGCTAGGGTAGTAAATCAACAACTGGTGGTTATTGCTCAACAACAAGGGGAGCCTGAACTAAATATGCCATACTCTCTAATAACTCCTGATTCACCTAGATAACCTCTTAAATAATATATCTAATCATAGAGCTATCTATCCGATGCATTATAGTTGCCTGATGCATTACAATTAAGCCAAAAGTTTTTCTCTATATCACTCATTATCTACCCTTCTAGGTCGGAAGCTCTTTAGCATTGGTGTGACCTAATAACCTCATGGATCTCCTCATACTTAAATCACACACATAAGCTCATACAAATATTCCATAATTTAAATGTAAGTTAATTAATACTTGTAGTTGTTAGTGCCTGAGAGTTGTCAACTTCACATGAGCAGTTACTTAAACACTTATACACACTTAAATACTTTTGGGTTCTCAAAACCATGTTTTGACAGCAAAATGTAAACCTCTTTTCAAATGCATACCCCTACTGGAATAGGTACCCAGAGAGATCCATTATCTTGAAATTTCTTATATGTGGTTTTTAGCAAATCATGCATAATAAATTAACATCCCATAGTCCCAAAAATGCACTTATTAATTAATAAAACAAAGTACAAAAGTCTAAAAACCAAATAATGATAGTCATAGTGCATAAAGATATATATATATATGAAAGTCCAAAATACATAAATATTGTCCAACAATTAAAAAGATAAAAAAGCCCTTAACCTCATGTGTTGCCTTAAGCTAAACCGTTGAATCCCCTGTCACCATCCCACTGCTCCATAATCCTACTTGTAGAATCATAAAAAAACACGTGAGTGAAACAAACTTTGTAAACCAATATATACATATCATAATTAATCACAACAGTATGTGTCCTTTATTTAATCTCTTTGTGTGATCGCATATATTTTTCTAACATCTCAGATGCCCATCCAAATCATCTCGATACTCAACACCTAATCCTCAATGGCAATGTTATCCCAGTGTTGACGTCTCAAACACCTGGTGAAAGCATGAGATATCTCAAATGTCAATTATAAGGTGTACCTAATACACTTGTCGATCATGCTTTGAGCTATGGATACCATATCATAAAAGGAGTAAGGCCCTTGGCTTTTCCCAAAATCGCATGAGCATCCCAAATGCTAAAACACCTAACGCTAATGCATTGTCATCCAAAGGTATCAAGGTCACACATAGTAACTCTAATGTTTTCACGACCACACTACACACAACTTTATGGCTCAAATAATATAATACATCATTTTTACTTTTGACTCAAAACAACTCTTATTGAGGTCTGTGTTATCATCCACACAATCGGACACATTACCCTTCATGTCATCTTCCACATAATCTGTAATATTTATCTGCTATTCATCTCATATTGTCTTCGTTAGGGTGTTATTATTTATTCCTTCATAATCATTTTTTATAGGGGTAAAACGATCGTTTCTATAGTTGTATACGAGTATGGAAGCTTGGTACTAGTGTCACTAGCTTCCTACGCCTTTACTTCCAATTTTCCCCAAATGTAAACAAGGGTGCATCTTTGACACATGGGGATGTAATACTTAACTTATACAAGCATGCAACTAATACGCATAGACATGTAACCTGGGGAAGGACACAATTGTGTGTCTCATTCCACACCAACATATACTTGTTCCCAAATTAACATGTCTGGACCTTCATCTACATGGGAACTATTTTCTCCCAAATATAAATGGTCATGTATGGAGACATACACAAGCATGTAGTGTGAATTTTCCAAAATTCCAATTTGCTTGCAATTGCATCTTGCGACTAATATCAAATATGATTAGGGTTTTTCAACTTTTGACTTAAACATTGCCTCTAGCAAAAATTGGAAGGTCTAGAAGTGTGTTGAGTTGTCAACATATAATATAATGACCCTTTGATTAAGATACATGAATGGCTGACATTTTTTAAATTAAGACTTCATCAAATCCATCATACTAACCAGTATAAGTTAAAACATTAAAAAAGACTCAACAAAGTCCTAACTAAAATATAACCTAAAATATTAAAAAGACAGACTTGCTTTGTTCTTTCTTTTTTTTTTAAAAAAAACGACTTTGATATTGAATTTTATTTCCTTCTTTTGTTTTATTTTATTGTTCTGAATAGTTACATATTCACACATTGCTTATTTTGTAAGTAATAACTTATACATTATTCAGTGTTGATATCGACTACCAGGTTGTCACTTATAACAATGGCTAATTTGATTTAAATACTAAACCATTTACTTCAATTTTATAACTATTAAAGTAGTAAACAAGAATTAGGTGGAGTTAAATTTAAAAAAAAAAATCATCTTTCACTTCATCAGCCCTGGGATTCAAATCTTATCACCCAAATTAAGGCCTGAACATTTGAAACGATTAAAAAGAAAACCAAAATAATGCTGACTTTATGGTTTTTTTTTTTTTTTTTTTTACAAAATTCAAGAAATTCTCAATAACTACCATAACTATATACTTTGCATAGTCAATTGATTGTTCACAGCATGAAAATTTATTTAAGCATGACAATCGTGCTGCCGTGTTCTAATCGCTGCTCAGAAGTCAAATGTCCTTGGCAAATTAAAATTCGATGAGCTTCCAGTCTGTTTGGATAAAGACTTCATGATTTTCTAAGTCGATGGGCTAAACTCAGAAACAGCAAGAGTCTGTATTATAACTTCATTTCTAAAAGTAGATAATTGTCTCCCACAACTCGAATTCGTGCATGAATCATGACCGTGTCTAAAGACCATCGCTGGAATTGTCAACTCAAACAAAAATTCTAATCTAGCTAATCCCAAACTATTGAAGAATAAATTCGTCTTCTCCTAATCTAATCCCGTATAGCAGAATAATTGCCTGATATTTAAAAGTTATAAGTTAAAATCAAAAGAGAAGATAATTTAATTGAAAATAAAATGATGTATACCTAATTTTGAGTATATAGCATATTATCATTTGATTAAATTAAAGATAAAATAATACTAAATTAGAGATGACATACTTTTAAATATTTAATTGAATACTTAAAATTAGATATAGATGATATCACTCTTTAATTAAAGGGAAGCAAAATGAATATGAGCATTGTTTTACCAGGGCATCATACCTTTCAATTTACTTTCCTCTTTTTTAACTATTTGTTTCCTTGTACAAGAGGTAATGTTTCTACCTTTGCGATAACCATCCTCAGAAAAATCCGCCGTTTCCAACCTTTTGTATTCAAGGAAGTGAAAATCAATTATTCATCTCTGAAATGTATATGAAAAACATTAAGCATTTGAATTTAGGTAGAATATATGTGATAGGCAGCTAACATCGATGATTCCCTGAATAGCATGGAAATGAATACAAAGCAATGTGGATACACAAAAATAGAAATGATGAAATGCATTTCCCAAAAAATATAGAAAATAAAAAACTGAAAAAAACATGCAAATATTTAAAATATAGATTTTTTATTGTAAATATCAATTTTTTAATTAAAAAATGCAGCATTAAAATAGTGTCAGACAAGCAAAAATATAAAATTCAACTTAATAAACATTTTGTACAAGCTATCAACATTAATTTTATAACGCATCCTAGTTTCTATCGTGTGCCACATGATTTCATTCAGAGAAAAATTTTGGCCAGCCCCACAACTAAAGGCCATAAACATCTTTTTTAGTAGTTCGTGAAATTTATTACAAAGTCACCAAATTTTATGGGACCGCCATTTTTTTTATTTTATTCATCTCTCACCTATACTATTAATTTAAAAAAAAATATTTTTAGTAGATATTTAAAAAAATTTCATTCATTGACTCCGACCCTTTAAAAGTTCAACAATTTTTGTAAAACTATATGGGCATTTTTTATTAAGGTAGACTGTTGAGGAGGTCAGGAAAATTCTCGTTGTGCTCTATTGTTCTCTCATTAACTCAAGGAAGAAACAAAATCAGACGTTACTCTTCTTTAAATCTTTTAAAAGATATCATTAACAAAGAATTGACGATGACGTAGTTTAATTTTTCAGTTGATTTGACAGACAAAATTGAAGTAGCTGACGGTAGAGAGGATTATTATACATAGATACGAAAGAATAGCCGATGACATAGAGAGAATAGCCGAGACGGCGTAGGGGAGAGGAACGGCCGAAATAGACAAAATGATGTGGATTTCAATATTATTAAATAACCGAAGAAATGTGTTTCAAAACCTAAAGCGCATTTATTTTTTTTTTTAATTTTTTAAACATCCCCAAAACATTTTGTACTAGTTTTAGGCTATTTCAGTTTCCAAAGCATAGAAACTCTTCCTATCACTTAGCAAAAAAAAAAAAAAAAGAGAGAGAAAGAGAGAGAAAAGGAAACTCTTCCCATCACGTGTTTTTGTGCTTCCTACATGATTCAAATAAAAATGCATCCACAATGAATGCTGCTTTTATTATTCGTTAGAAACCAATGGAGATTGGCTTCATCTAGTTTTTAACTTACCATTTATTAAAGGATAGAAGACTTATTTTACTCTTTTCTTAAATTTTTATTTTTTAATTTTAAAAAATTTAAATATTTATCTATAAATTAAATTTTATTATAATTATCAAAGATAAAATTTTTATTTAAAAATAATAATTTATTCCCAATTTATTGACTCCGCATAAATCGTTACACCGATTTGTGTGAATCATATTGATCAGCAATGACAAATCTGACCATTTTGATTAAATTTTTAATGATTTTTTAGAGAAAAGATGTCATCAAAGTGGTTGACAACTCATCGAAATCAATTTTTGGAAAAAACGGTCTTTGAAAAGAGGTAATAAATTTTTGAAGTGTAAATACAATGTTTTGAAATTTGAGGGACGGTTGTTAACCCTAATCCTAAAATATAAAAACTCTAAAAACCCTAAATAATGAGAGTAAAAAAGTAACTTTTTAATATTAAGTCAGAAAGAAAATTGTTAATTTAAAAAAATAAGGTGAGAAATGAAAATAAATTATTATTTTTAAATAAAATTTTAAAATGATAATTTTATTTTTCACAATAATAATAAATTTTAATAAATAGGTAAATATTTGAAATTTTTTAAAATTAAAGAATATAAATTTAAGAAAAAATCTTTGGGTGAAAATAAGTTCCCTGGCCCTCGTTAAAATGCAAGACAAATCATGACTTGATAATTACCATGGAATTAAGTTGACTTCTGTGCTGTAAACTTACAGAACATCCAATTCCAGCCATAAAAAATTAACTATTCATAATTTAACTTTTATCCATCGCTGAATCATGTATGGAAAAGTTAACTAATATTGTAATTCATCGACACAGAGATTTGCACGAGAAAAAGAAAGAGGGAAAAAATGTTACGTGGTTGGTGTAAGAGAGATACATTACATGGGGTGGAAGAGCTGCAGACCAGGTGTGGAGAAGTCAACCAGAGTCAGGTTAAGTATTCTGTTGTCTACTATGAAGGATTGAATAAATGGCAGATTAGTGAGAAATTTGACTGATATTTAATAGAACTGTTACAATTAGTTATATAAGTCGATTAGTTCCCTTTTTATATTGGAACTAATGTATGATTTTGTTGAGACTCGACAAAAGGGGTAAACAGAATGTAACATACTATTACAATTGTTATTCGGTCCAGTTCACTTCAACAATTTACAATTTAGAACCACATTCAACAAAAAGGTGGTCTGTATTTAGCAAAACTTTGTGTTTAACAAAATTCTGCTGTACGCTTGACAAAACTTTCTTAACATCCTGTCTTAAACATAGCTCCCTTAATCTGTTCAACCTGCTGTTTATTTCTTCTTAATATCCCCTTTTAAGCATAGTTTTCTTCATCTTCAATTTGCAGCTTATTTCTTCTTAATGCCCCCTTTTAAACATAGTTCTCTTCACCTCTTCAATTTCTTTCTACTTTCGATCACATCATTACTTAACATCATCTTAGAGAGCTTATATTTTTTTTACCTATTAAGGTTGTTTGCTTAACTGAGAACATGAATTTTCAGTACTGAATTTTGCATCGAAGCAAGTATTAACAGTGCAAACATTAAGGCTGCTTTTGAGAGTGGTAAAACGAGCTATAGACAGGGCTTTACCTAGTATATCAGCCTTTTGGAACTCAGTGGAAATATATTGCATAGCCAAATGTTCCACAATAACTTGGTCCCTAATGTACTGAGCATCAACCTCAGTATGTTAGATGCAAGCATGAGAACAAAATTGGAGACTAATGCATTAGCAATTTGGTTGTCACTCCAAATGATTGGTGGTGAAGAGAATTAAGCTAAGTTTAGAAAACAAACTTTTTATCCAAGCAATCTTTGTAATACTATGAGTGAGCTCGATATTTTGCTCTTGTGGATGAAAAGCAGTAACTTTCAACTTCTTAGAACACCACCGAACCAAATTAGAACTAAGGAAGACGCAACACCTGTTTTATATCTTCTAAAACATTTCGACGAAAAAACTAAATTAGCTCCAACAAAAAAAAAAAAAAAAACCAAAATTCATGGTGCCTTTGATGTGCCTTTAGACTCTTACATACTTACCGCTGTAATTTAACTTATAAAAATTGACTCCAATTGTTAATAAAGTAAACAACGTCAAGTTTGCAAAGAGTGAGATACTGAAAATCTCCAATGATATTTCTATATAGAGAAGAATGTTTAAATTTCTCACCGTTATTTAAATATAACCTTGTACCAATATAGCAAAAGGTGTAAAACAAGGTTTTGCTTCTAACATATTAGCTTTAATCAATAGATCCCTAGCATATTTACACTGACAAAGATGAACTAGCTAATTTTCTAGTCACTTCAAAACTTAGAAAATAATGTAAGACACCTAGATTTTTCAAGACAAACTTATCATTCAGTTAACTGATTAGTTTATCTATGAGATCGCTATCATTTAAAATAGAATAATATCATCAACAAGTACCAACACAAACACAACCACCTGTTGATCTTTGCACATGAAAAGACTTGTATCAACTACTAACTCAAGAAATCCCTAAGGGACAAGAGTTGATTTTAATTTTTAAAACCAAACTTTAGGTGCTTGTTCGAGTCCATAAAAGGGTCTTATTCGTTGACACACAAACTTACAACTATCCTAATTAGTAAAAAAAACCTTTAGGATGTCTCAGATACACTTGCTCAACTAATTCATCATTGAGAAATACATTATTCAAAAATTTGTGTGTACTTAATGAGTTTGTCAATAGTTAGAACTTCTTAGGTGTGTAATAATTTCTTTCTATAATCATTCCAAGTTGAAGGCAACTTTGAAATAATTACAACAACTTGAAATGATTAAAAAATTTCCGCCTTCAAATCTTCAAGTTTAGAAACTTATACTTGCAGTTCATCAACTTGATTAATGATGGATTTATTATTTACCATTGTAATTTTGTAAATACTTCATGCAAGTGAAACGATTTGTACCTTGTTTCTGCCTTGAATATTTCTCCTCTAGAGCACACAAATATCCTGGGAAGACTTAATGAACTAAGATAGATCATATAGGTGATTCGAAAGATGATTTAATATGTGTCCCCCTCAGCCCACATCATCATCTTCTCCCTTTTAATGAGTAGTTTTTATTTCATCATAATCTTCAAACCTTAGTTAAGGTAATGGAGGATATTCCAAGATATAAACACAATTCGGTCAAAAGAAACTTCATTTTATCATTCCAACACATTAAGTTGAAACCATCAAATCTCTTCAACTTGTCGATGTCTTAATTGATCGACTTTAAATCCCTAATGATGAAATATCACTGCAAGATTGTTAGAAACTTAATAAGGAGTTGTTGGAGAAACTAGAGGAAATTGATTAGGCTTTAACAATATTTTCAAAACCTGATTAGATTGGTTGGTCTGTCGGTTTGACTAAGAACTAATCCACAATCTACTCTGATTTTTTTGGAAAAAACGTTTGGTTTGAAACTTAGTCAACCCCAATTAAAACTAATTAACTAGATAAATTAGCAAAAACCAATAAGGCTGGGTTTGACCAAACTTCAACTTAGTTAATACTACTTTTTACACAATTTTGTGACTTTTGTCTTATATAATTATAATAAATTTTAAAATACTATAAAGTTTTGTTTTGTCAGACATCGAAGTTAAAAAATCAAAACTTAAAAAGTTAGAATATCAATTTAAAATCAATAAAACTTGGTGCCCTAATAATAATACTTCACCTTAAGTTCTATCGTACAAGGAAAAAGCTCTACATAACAAATTTCAGCCTTTGCCCACTTATCTTTTCATTGATTTGGAAATCCCCAAGCTCAACTCAATCTTTTCTTCATTTTTGCTCGAGCATTCTTTTCATCACAAATCATTTTTTTAAAGTTCATCACAAATTTAAAGCAAAGTTGTTTGGTTCATGAACAAACTATATAATTATGTCCCTTTGACTATTTGTTTGAAATTTACATGTTTAAGTGTTTGTTTTTTGTTTTGGTTCGTTAATTGTTCTTTGGTTGTTTGTTTGAAATCAGGAAAAATTTATTGTTTGTATTATGTTTTGATTGATGTTAATGGTAGATTTTTGAATTAATGTGTGACGTGCTATTGAAACTGTAAACTGTGGTATAAGATTTGTTCTTCGAATATGAATTTGTTGACCAAATAGATTTAATTTATGATGCTTGTGAGAGTTAGAATGTGTAAAAATGGTCAAAGGCTAGGCGGTAAAATTCGACAGATTTTACAAACTACAGATCAATTGAACCCAATTTAATCATGAAAATCTATGTTTGCATGTCTTTCAAGTAATCATGTTCTCAAATTCAAATGTCAAGTTTTATGCTAAATGTAATGTAATAGTGTCTTACTGTTTTTGGTTTGGAAGCATCTTTGGGGTTTTTTGCATGTCTCTAATTACCTATAACTTAAAGCAAGCTTTAGATCCTTGAGTGAAATATGAATGGTTTTCTAATTATTTTTTCATTAACATCTTGTTTGTGCTATCATTAAGGTGGGTTTGGTCATATAATTGATCTTACGTTGTCATTTTGGTAAATTATTAAGTTTTGGAGTGTAGCGCTATATATCTCCAATATAGAATCATAGCTTGCTATCAAGATTCAAGAGTTATAGTTTCTAGTTATCTTCTGTAGTCTCCATTAAACCTTTTGTTCTTATTTTTTGAACTCATTTTTATTTTATCCAAATTCTAATGAAAAAGTTTGTTTGTTTTAGATTAAAAGATCATATGATGCACTTAAGTTATATTATAGTTATGCATAATGGTATTGTAGGAAATTCTTTTTTATTCTAAATGTGTGTAATGATTCCAATAAGTAATATCTTATTAATGCTTCCTTTTTTTTATTTTTTAAGTAAAATGAAAAATATATCATCAAGGTCAAGACCATCTTTGGAAGCATAATCTAAAGAGTAAGCATCTTCTAAACGCTCTATACAAAAAAAATGATGTAGCATAGAAGTATATTAGTAAGGAAACTAACTCCAATGGTAAGAAGATACTAATGTGTGGATTTTTTAAACACAAATAGCAAATAGAGGTATTAATAGAATGAAACACTATCTAGCTAGAACAAGAGGTAATGTTGATCTATGTAAGAAGATTACCAAAAATGTTTGATTCCAAATAAGAGTCATTACAAGAAAATATTGAAAAAACCAATAAAAAAAATCATATAATGATAATAATGACATTCAAGAGATTCCCCCTCATTAGTCTACAAGTTCCTTTAAAAGAATGAGAAAAACAAATTATGGAATTGCAGCATATTTAAAAATACCTTGTGATCCTTCTCAACTTAGTATCAAGGCTTGCATTTAAAGTCAAGAAAGATATCATGACACTAACATGACAACTATTTTATGATTTTACAATGCATGTGTTCCCATGAATGTAGTGAATTCTTCTTTTTACTAAACTACAATAAGTAAGATAGCAAGCATAGGTAATGGATATAAGAGGCCTTTTTATCATGCTTTACATGTGAATTTGTTGAAAGATGCTAAGCAATATGTAAAATTTATTCTTGATTCTTATAGAAGTACTTGGGCTAAAATAGGTTGTTCCATAACAGGCAAAGGGTGGATAAATACTGGATAAAGGTCTTTCATTAATTTCTTAGTGTATTATTGTTGCATCTCACTTGCAAGTATACGATTCATTAAATAATATAATAGATATCGATCTCATAGGGATTGAAAGCTAACTACTAGTTCATTTTATTAGATAGGTTAACTGAATTTGATGTTGAATTAAATATTAAGCTAAACCTAATCAATTAAATTAATCTAATTTTAGAAATTAAATAATTTATTGAAAGATCTTTCCTATCCATTCAACGGATGTAGGGATTAAAATTTCACTATCAATCCCACATAACTAATGGTGTTTGTAATTTTTAGTAACTAACATTTGGATGTGTTTTGATGGTTGATTATCTTATTTTACTTAATTCTTTTTTCAAGGTGGATACCTACTCTTGTGGTGCTTGATTAATATAAACTCATTAAGCTTTGTGACAATCAATTACTCCAAAAAGATTATAATCTAACTCTAGACTTAGATTTTCAAGTTTAATGATTGCATGAACCTGTTATGTACCTATCTCTCGATAACCTACATCAATTTATAAACATATATGATGTCTGGCCATTAACAACACATACAATGTTAATTTCCAATCATTAAATCAAAAGTATCATCATAATTTTATTATAGAAATAATAAAAGTAACTACATAGTCATGGGGATCAAAAGATTTTTCTCAATATCTAGAAAATATATTTAGTCACTCATATTAATAATTACAAAAACATAAATTAATAATTTTGAACAATTCATAATGCATAAAAGAATAAGAAGATGAAGTTTAGAAATCCTGGTAAAATGCTCAAGCTTCATCTTCTTGATTTGTGATGAAAAATCTACAAGTCTTGCCTTTAATCTTGAGTTTCCATGTTGAATCATTGATCTTCAATGAGTTTAGGACAACTAGAAGGTTGAAAAGACGAAAAAAACTAATATTTTGCATAAAACACATCTTTAAATAGTCTAGGGTTGACAACTAGTGTGTATCTAGGAATCTTAAATATGCTAGGATTCTATAGTTTATGTCAAGTATGGTCACATCAGTTTCATGTTCGGGCCATATTAGTTTCTTGTTTTAGCTACTTGTATTAGGAAATCTTACTTGATTGTGGGTAAGTTGTCAAATGCATTTTAGATTCATTCTTATTGCCTTCAAATCTTTACTAAATATCTGAAAATCATAAAATAAGGATATCTCATGAAATATACTTAAAATTAAATAATACTAACAAAATCTAACTAAAATAAGGATGTATTATAAAATAAACTTAAAATTAAATAAAACTAACAATATTCTAACTAAAATGAACCTAAAAACCTAATAACTAGACACTCAATGTGTGTAAATTATGCACATAAAAAATTCCTACAAACTTAAATTTTCCTTGTCCTCAAGAAAACCAAAAAATCAGATTAAAAACAAAAGGGTATATCACATGAAACAACAAAAACCAAACATCAAAATTTTTCGAGACAACTATGCTATCAAAAGAAAAATTTGCCTTAAAAGCTTAAAATACTTGAACATCTAAGCTTGGATTTGGTGGAAACTTGACTACTCAAACCAATCAAGAATTCAAACAGGCATATACATACTCAGCAACTACCATGGTCCCTAAATGCCATACAAACTGAATCCTATAGGCAAAACCAAATAGCTTATCTCTACCAATGTAGATGCAACACCTCAAAGGATCAATATACCTTTTATTTGGTTGTAAAATGGCTAATGTATGGACTATGAAATGAAGGGATATAGGAATATTTTCACAAAATCATGAGCACAATGACAAAGACAAGATCAAAACACTTGATTGTATTAGGATAACCACCCGAAGAGGTCCTCTTGTAATAAAGATTGTATTCTTCACTTTACTTGGTAAAGCAAGGCAACATTTATTTGTGTTTTTTTTCTTTTTTCTTTTTTTAGACTCATCCTCCCTTTCTTTCTCCCTTAAACTTATTTTCTTATGTACTCAGGGTTTTTGTAATTATTGTAGATAAGCTCCATTCATTTGTGTATTTTTTCTTCTTCAAACAAAATGGATGAATTTTTGGTGCCTATTACCTGTCATTAATCACTTACTCATGCAAGGGTAAGACTCTTTTAGAGGCTAGGTTGGTAAATGCAGGTTATATAAGAAAATATTACATAGGCAATTGTATATATTTTGCAATCAAGGTTTAAACGGCTAGCAATTGGCAATACATGCATGTGGGACAATGAAGGAAAATATTAATAGGATTTTTAGGCTTGAAAAGAAAAAATTGATGTCTATATCATATTTTTATGGATGCATGCAAATAAGATATTGTCTCAAGAGACTACATGACAAGTTCTACAACTCGTGAGACATTACACAATATACCTAAACATAGATAAACCCTCTTTAAGTAAGCATATACAACCCAATAATTCGGTCATATGCAAAATACATCCTAAAAGGAAAGTGCAATTCTCAAAACCCTATCACTAATTTCAAACATTCTTTCATTCTTAGCCCTCAAGGTGAAACCTTTTATATTGAAATTATTTATGGTTGTCTTTCTTCCTTAATTCATCAAGAATCCATCAAATCATGTTGGCAAATATTGGGTTAAAGATGAAAATCTACTTGTGCGCTAGGTAGGCTATTGGTATGGTAATACAGGCATATATAAGACTGTATTAGCCAACTGATTTAACTTTTGTCTTAATGTCTAGACAAAATGCAATATGCAAATGCAACCAAAATCTAATGAAAATGAATTAATATAAATGCAACGAAAACAAAAATTTTGAACGAAAATCTGAAAACAAAAATTTGAAATTTATCAACTAAACCCTTCCCTACACTTTAAAATGGACATTGTCCTCAATGTTCAAACATAGAAGATATAGAAACATAAAGTTAAAACAAAACGAAATATGCCCATATTAGCGGTTGTATTAGACAAAACAAAATAGGAAATTGACTCAAAAACTAATAATTCACTTGTATTGATGGTTGTATTATGTAGGGGTTCAAAATAGGAAACTGACTTGGGAAAAACAATTGGCTAATACAATCGTATGAGGCCATCAAACGTGAAGATCAAAATTTAAGTCTATTTCCTATGCAAACACAAACATGTCTCCAACCTTATTCAATCATATCAGATTAAGCCAATTAAGATCAATCATTAATGCAAATTATACTATCAAATTACTCAATCAATTAATCCATTACATCAGAGTTATTAGGGCTAAGAGACAGTCCCATTTTTTTTTTTAAAAAAAAAAAATCTCTTCTACTTTATCTTCTTACATTCCCCTTCCTTCAATAATACCTATCAATTAAAAACATAAAAGACAACATGACCATGAAAGGGTAAGGTATTTAAAACGAAAAAACAAATGAAAAAAATATAAAAGAACTTAAAGAGCTTGGGTTACCTTATGGTGTGTCCATTTTTTACACACATTTATAGCTTTTAATTATTTTTTTAAGGGATTTTTTAGTTTATTTTGATTAATTTTCTTAATTTTAGTTCTATTTAAACATTTGATCTTATTTGGTACTTTAAATAATATTTTTAGGTGATTTAACAGGATTCAGGCCTACTCGGGACAAGAATTAAAGGATTGAAATAAGAAATAAGCATGAATTGTTAAGTAAATGCAAAAGTTAATTATGGTCATAATCACTTTCAATTATGCCTATAATTACTGGGCAAAAATAAAAAATGCAGAATTAAAAATGGTTGAGAAGATAGGTATTATAAAAGGAAAAAAAAAAAGACTTTTTATCAAAGGGGATGCAATTACAACACCTTGGGGAGAAAGTTTCAAAGAAAAATACTAAAGGATCAAGAGGGAGATTCTAGATTCAAGGTCCAAGATCAAGAAAAAGGCAATTTGGGGAAGATCCATCAAATCAAGCTTGAAGACCCAAGAGTGTTATCTTTCCTTCTTTCTTGATTGTTGTTTTTCTTCTCCAAATTGATCATTATGAATACTTCTTCAACTTATTCTTGTGGATTTATTATGATGGCTATGAGTAGCTAAATTGTCCATTTAGGATTTATAATAGATCTATGAATTTTCGTGATTGTTGATGAATTTTTTATCTAATTTAATGTTGATGAAACTTGATTTAGTGATTTTGAGTTGATTTCTTGTTAGGGGTTTTGGGCCCAATATCTAGCTTGTTTTGTAGGTTGATTTTATGCTATTGAAAGATAAATAATCAATTAGTTCATGCATGCAATTGCTAATCATGAAATTTTGATTTACAAATAAATCTAGGTTCTTTGTGGATTATTTAATCATCATAGAGAAATTAAACGGGGTTTGATTAATAATTCACCACGAAAGTAGATAATTTCTTAATTTTTACATGTTTAATTGACCTCGAAAGAAGAAATAAGTAATTTAAGATGATCAACCATCAAATTCTCATCAATTTATTGTTTTAAATTGGATCCATTAACAATTATAAATGATTCATAGTGATATCTTAAATCCTAGGCAAGTTTGTTTAACAACTAGTCTTTTAATTTTACATTTGATTAAATACCTTGCTGAATTTTAATTAGTTAGCTGCATTTTGTCCATTTTTTTTAGATTAAATATTTAATTTTTCTAGCTAATTTGAATTATAACACGAACTAATACTTAATAACTAATTTCTATAAGACTAACATCTTTCTATATTAATTAGTTGACTCATGCACTTGTGAGTCATAGGCAACACCTCCCAAGAGTGCTTGTTTAAGGTCATTAGCTCCACCCCTGCATGTGAGAATCATGGTGGTGGATTGGATAGTCAGTGAGAGACTCCCATAACAGCAGGTTTCCCAAGTAGATATTGTTTCAATCTCCACCTATTCACTTTGAAAGCTCCAAAATTTTCACTCCATATTTCAACAGCTCCATTCAAGAATACTTTCATAACCTTGAAGGGTCCTTGCCATCTTGACTTGCGCTCACTTGGAAGAACTTCAACCGTGAATCAAATAGTATTCCTGTGTCACCTTTTTATAGTTCCTTTATCAAGCTATGTTTGTCATGCTAGTTTCTTCCTTGCAACTCTTGGCATTTTTGTAGGCACTGAATCTGTATTCGTCCAATTCATCTAGGTGAAGAAAACATTTCTCATCCTTTGTTGTAGTTTCATGTATGATGCATGTTTCAAGTGAATTCTCTAGATATTTCTTGCTTGATATCTCTTTTACACACGTATCCATGACGTCAATGAATAGGAGTTTGGTCAATCAATTGAAAATCATTGAACTCAACCTTTTCTTTACCGATCTTGAATGTGAGTTTTCCATTATTCATGTCTATATTCGCTCTAACTGTAGCTAAGAAAGGTCTTCCTAGAATGATTGGGACATAAATGTCTTCTCCCCTCTCAAGCACCACAAATCCACTTGAACATGAAATTTGCCGACTTCGATTGGTACATTTTGTTCCATTCAAAACCCATCGACTAATTGATTTACATTCCCCAATTCACACCACAACTCATTATATCAATTAAGGAGATTGTTGCCGCATTATTATTTTTTTGCTTTATCAGCGAGATCGCCCTGCTTATCTCTGAGACATTGTTCAAATTAAATCTTTGTCTGTAAAAAAACACAACTTCAAATAGGTAATTGCCTGAATACCACCCAAATCTTTTTGAGATTTAGAAAACTATGTTGGCTTGTTTTAAGGCAAGTTGAATTATAGAATAATTGGCCCATTATTCACTATTATATAATAATTGGCCTGTCAGTTAAAACATCAATTATGGTAGTTAGTTTGAGTATATTATAATTATTTATTTTATTACCAAAGAAAATGACTACCCTACCAACATTACAAATTCTCCATTTTTTTTAAATCTTTTCAAATGATTTAATTCCTGAATTCTGGTAAGATTTGACTGATATTAATTCAAGAAATGCCCTTATTTAAAAAAAAAAAAAACTCCAACCAAACAGTTAGAACACAAACCATTAAGTATCAGTAATACTACTTTGATGTAGAAGTGCACATTGACAAAAGCTTATAAACAAGAAATATATATGTGTGTGTGTGTGTGTGTGTGTGTGTTTATAAATCTTTCATTTTTCAAACACTTTTAGGCCTCAGCTCAAGTCCTTCAATAATCAGCCCATGCTTACTGCTGAAGCCATCAAAATCAAACAGACTATACACAACACCTAAATTTTCTCCATGCTTTTTGAGGAATTCACCCATCTCAATCTCCATCCATCCATCTCCTCGATCTTCAGATGGCTTCGGTGCACCCGCCTGAGCATCGAGCAACACCTTACTTCTTTCCTCCTCCTCCATTCCGTCAACATGGAAACACAACTCCACAGGTCTTGTGTCAAATCCATATCTGGAGTCAGCAAATTTGTACACAAGATAAGCTGCATAGGTGGTTTCAGGGGACAAATATTTGGTCTCTATCTTTCCCCTCACTTCGAACCAACAAGCAGGCTTTAGTTCAGCCGCTTCAGGAAACCTGCAAATAAAGTGATACGACATTAGAATTATTTAATTAGAAAAAATAGGGAGGCAAAAAAGGCTTTGAATTTTAAGGAAGATACCTGGATTCTGGTAGAGATGGCCATGCCCAATAGGATTTACTTCCCCATGTAACAGAAATCCCTGCTCTTGCCCCAATCATGCAACATGTTTTTCCACTCTCTTTCTCTAGTGCAAAGCTCTGCATTAAAGAATCACAACTTTAATTATACATTAGAATTTGAAAATATAAAAGGTGCTGAAAATAGAGATATGAATTGGTTTATTTATAGAAAAATATTTTGCCTACCACATTGCCGCTGTTGATGAAGATGGGTTTATTTGCAAGATGAAAGTAAAGATCCTTCCTGGAGGAGCAAGTACTAAGCAGAGACGAGGAGGCCGAATTCGAAATGATTTCCTCGTAATCTGAGGGCAGAAACCCTCCCAGACGGCATCAGAATCAGCAGCGGATTTGAAGAAAGGAGACACTACTGATAATCTGCAGGCATCTCTGGGAGATGTAAGGGAGATGATTTGGGATAAGCACTCTTCAGGAAGAACAACACTCATGTCCATTTTGATTATTTCTTGTTACGTATGAAATTGAACAAGACTTAGATTAGTGAAGGAAGCCACCAACAAGACCGTATTATATATGAGAAGTCTTTTAAGTTTCACAAATAATGGAAATGTATAAACAATAATGCGATAAGGTCTGAAAAATATTTTATAAAATTGCTGCTCTGAAACTTCCTATCAGATGAAACATGATAAGAGAGAATTATTTGGATTTTCATAATGTATATTATTATTTTAAAAATTTTTAATTAAAAAATTAAGACTTCATCAACTCTATCACATTAACAAATAAAAGTTTAAAAAGAGACTCAACATAGTCCTAACTAAAATATAGCCTAAAATATGAAGACGTAAGACTTCCTTTGATATTGATTTTTATTTCCTTCTTTTGTTTTATTTTATTGTTCTGAATAGATAGATCATCAATATTGCTTAATAATTTATACATTATTTAATGTTGATATAGACTAACAGGTTGTCACCAATAACATTGGCTAATTCGATTTAAATACTAAACCGTTTATTTTAAATTTATAACTATTAAATTAATATAAAAGAATTAGATAGAATTAAATTAACTAAAAATTAAATCTTACCACCGACATTAAGGCCTGAAAATTTGAAACGATTAAAAAGAAAAACTAAAAAAATGCTGATTTTATGGTTCTTTATTTTACAAAACTTAAAGAAATTTTCAATAACTACCAAGTATAAGACTTTGTTAACTTTATAATTTGCATAGTCCATTGATTGTTTATAGCATGAAAATTTATTTAAGCATGATAATCGTGTTCTAAAATATGCCGTGTTCTAATCGGCAGCTCAAAAGTCAAATTTTGCAAATGTATTTGGGAAATTAAAATTCTGTCAGCTTTCAGTCGGTTTAGATTAAGACTTCGTGACTTTAATTCAGAATCAGCAAGAGTGTAATAAATTTATATAACTTCCTATTTAACTCAGAAAAAAACAGCCAGCTGTTGAATATTTGTAAGAATTCTGACTTAAAAATTGTAAAATACTAGTAAACTATTGATAGCAACTTCAATTCTCTAGAAGTAGATAATTGTCTCCCACTATTCGTATTCGAGCATGAATCGTGACGGTGTCTACAGAACATTCCATGAATTGTCAACGCAAACAAAAATTATAGTAGAATGATTAATTAATCCCAAAACTCTTGATGAATAAACTCTTGTCTTCTCCTAATCTAATCCCGTATAGTAGAATGGTTAATTAATTCTTAAAGTTGTAAGTTAAAATCCAAAAGAGTAGATAACTAATTAACAATAAAATTTTGTATCATCATGTTATTAAAACTTTAAAATTTATGCACAAAACATGATTGAATCATACATAATTATTGTTTTACCGAGATATTAATACTTTTCAATTTGGTTTCGTCCTTTTAATTGTTTGATTCCTTGTAGAAGAGGTATCGTCCCTACCTTTACAGTAACACGTCCTCGGGAAAATTCACCATTTCCACCTTTGGTATTCTGGGAATTGCTCAATTGTTCATCTCTGAAATTTATACACAGGAAATAAAAATGATTACCCTAAATATCAAGGGTTTAAGTGAAACTATCCTTTTTTTTTGGACTTAAGAAAAATACTTTATTTACCTGAAATGACAGAAATACTCTCATATAAAAATCAAAAAAAAAAAATTAAATTCTCACCCAAAATTTTTCACGCTCAATTTTGCACAAAACCAAATCCCATGGGTCTCCCACGACAATAGATTTTTCAAATTTTGGATAGAATTTTTTATTTTTTTTACAACAAAAATGACGAAAAATATGAGTAAATCGTCTTTTTATCTTGTTTGAATAATTTTTATGTTTAAATTTGATAGATTTAGAGTAAGATTTTATGCGTTTTTAGTTTAAGATTTTTGGATTTGAAAAATTGATTTTATGGTTTGATTCTTGGTTGTTTTTTATGAATTAGTTTAGGGAAATTGTGTTTAAGTGTATAATCGTTTTTGTTAAAATGGTGGTCAGAAACTGCGATTTTAATCAAAAAATTGATCGATTTTGAAGTCAGTATCTCACCCTTAGGGATATTTCTCAAACCTAGGGAATCCTGGGTTTGAGAAATGATGACACAGGGAAAGGCGGGCAAATGTGAGTTTCTAAATAGTAGTTACACCAAGGGAGATATAGGGGAAGTCGGGGGAGGGGGGAAATTGCAAGTTTTGAAATAGTGTCCCTCGAAAGAGCATGGGGGAACCAGGAGGGAGGGGGGAAATATTAATTTTTTAAACAGTTATACCTGTGGGAATCCTCCAAGGGAGAAATTGCGACTTTTTAAACATTTTGGACATATGGAAGAGAGAGAAATTTATAAGGGGGAAATTGATAATTTATAAACAATTAGGATCCGTGAGAGCATGAGGAAAAGTTATGTGGGGAAATCACATTTCTCTAAACATTTAGTACTTGTTGAAGATTTAGAAAATGTTAAGGGGGCAAACTAATAATTTGTCTAACTATAGGGTTTTTTTTTTAACGCATAGTTATCAAATTTTAATTTTGTTTTTCATATTCTAAAATTTTTTTATGTATAGCTTTCGAATTTTATGTCCGTTTTTCGATTTTTATGATTCATAGGGTTTTTAATGTATAGTTTTCGAATTTCAAATCAACTTTTTGATATTTATCATTCCAAGATAATTGGATGTGTAGCTTTCGAATATCTAGTCTATTTTTAGAGGTTTGTCAGTTTACATTTTTTTTTTCGGTTGTTTTTTAATTTTAAGTCCATTTTTTGATTTTTTTATTCTATAATTTTTGGACGTATTGTTTTCAAATTTTAGATCGACCTTTTTATTTTTGTCATTTTAGGGTTTTTCAATTTATACTTTTCGAATTTCGAGTCTGTTTTTCTATTTTTATTATTTTAGAGTTTTTTGACGTATAGTTTTCAAATTTCAAATTTCAAATCAATTTTTTGATATTTCTCATATTTGGGTTTTTTGATATATAGTTTTCAAATTTGAGATTAATTTTTCAGTTTTTGTGTTTCTAGGATAATTAGAGTTGCAGTTTTCGAATTTTTGATCCATTTTTTTTATATTTGTAATTTTAGGGTTTTTGACTTGTAGTTTTTAAATTTCAGGCCCATTATTCAATGTTTGACATTCTGTTCTTTTTGGACATGTTGTTTTCGAATTTCAGATTAGTTTTTTTCTTTTTTTTATTTTACAGTTTTTCGATGTGTATTATTTGAATTTCATGTCCATTTTTCTATTTTTGTTATTTTAAGTCTTTTGATATTTGTCATACTTGGGTTTTTTAACATGTAATTTTTAAATTTCAGATCAAATTCGATTGTAGCTTTCAAATTTATGATCCATTTTCGATGTTTGTCATTTTAGATTTTTTCGATGCGTACGTTTTGAATTTCATATCCATTTTTCAATGTTGGTCATTTTAAAGTTTTTTGACGTGTAGTTTTCAAATTTTAGTTTTTCGATTTTTGTCATTCTAAGATATTTCAACATGTAATTTTCGAATTTCAAATTGGATTTTTAGTTTTTTCCATTTTAGGGTATCTCAATTTTTTGTTTTCAAAATTCATCTAAGTTTTTGTTTTTTGATATTTCAACATGTAAATTTTTTGTTTTTTTCCATTTTTGAATTTCTAAGGCCCTTTTTTTTATATTTGTCATTTTAAGGTTTTTAGATGTGTAGTTTTCAAATTTTAATTCAGTTTTTTGGTTTTTATTTTTTGAAGGTATTTTGACATGTAATTTTTGAATTTCCAATCAATTTTCAGTTTTTGTCTGCCTAAGTTATTTCAACGTTTAGTTTTCTAATTTCAGATAGGTTTTTTAATATTTGTCATTTTAAGGTTTTTTGAAGTGTAGTTTTCAAAGTTTTTTCAATTTTTTATTTTTGTCATTCTAAGGTATTTCAATATGTAATTTTTGAATTTAATATTGATTTTTTTATTTTTGTCATTTTAAGGTATTTCAACATTTAGTTTTCGATATTCAAGTCTATTTTTTTTTTATTTTTGTCACTTTCAAGTATTTCGACATATAATTTTCAAATTTTCGATCGATTTTTGGTTTTTGTTATTCTAGAGTATTTTAACATGTAGTTTTTGAATTTCAAGTCCCTTTTTTGATATTTATCATTTTAATGTTTTTGGATGTGTTGTTTTCAAAATTTTATTCAAGTTTTCAATTTTTTCAATTCTAGGATATTTTGACATGTAATTTTCAAATTTTTGATCGATTTTTCAGTTTTTGTCATTTTAGGATATTTTAACGTGTAGTTTTTAAATTTTATATCTGTTTTTTGATATTTGTCATTTTAATCTCTGTTTTTATATCTATTTAATTATAAAGTTATTATAAACTTTAAATTTTATTTTGTAGGATATTTCTCATAAAAGAAAATGAGATGATAGCGAATTAAGAATCGTAGATAAGGCATAACACTTTTCAGCAAAGGTTACATGTCATGTCCAACGAATAGTAATATCAAAGATTAAATCTACATTGACACCAGAGCAACTGCGGTATTTGAAGAGGACATGCTTTGGGCATCTCCTTTGATTACTGAAAACTGAGTTCAATAGACTGTTGGTGTACTCATTTTTGTTACGATAGTTATATCAGGGGTTTAGCAGAGATAAGTTTTTCTTCAAGATTAATAGGGTTGACGTGAGATTCAGTCTATTCAAGTTTGCACTTATGATCGGTCTACCATTTAATCCGATCACTGCACTTTCATCATATATTCCATACAGATCTAGAGATAGGATTCAGGATACCTATTTTTTGGGATGTCAAAAGATGCAATATCATGATTTAGAGCATGTTTTCTTGACTAGGCTATGAGGGATAACAATATCGATACTGTCAAAATGGCATTGTTATATTGTTTGCATATGATGTTACTGGGGAATGATCGATGAAAAAAGGTATCTATAAAGTATCTCCAGACGGTTGATCACTTAAATGAATTTAATTCCTACCCATAGGGTGTTCCAGTGTGAAAAATGATATTTAAGTCGATGTCCCAGGTGAATGATTGGATATGCTTAAGCCAAATGTCTAACATGCATAAATATGACATCTATGGATTCCCCCTTGCATTCCAGGTTAGTGTATATTTGTTGATTATATATATAAATTGGTAAGTAAAAAAATTATTAATTGAATTTAACCATTAATGTTTACATTACAATATTGGATATATGAGACAATTAACACCTGTAAAATTAGGTGGACTTGGTTGTTGTTGATGTGTCTCCATAGATGTTAAAGTGGCATACCCGAGATGTTTCCAAATAGAGTCATGTGGGAACTATATTCACTGGTGATAAGGTATGTAATTGTTAATTGATTAATGCCAATAAGATTAATTATATATTTAAATGAGTATGATGATGTTAATTTCCCACTCCAACTGTCACTGATTGAGGAGGCTATACCATGTTATGCTGACATTATTACGTACACGAGTATGTTGGATCCCTAGTCCTCCTCATCCTTTTTGGTGCCCTCCTCAGTAGGAGTTAAAGCATCTCTAGTGATGCCACTTGTTGACATATAGACTACTAGTCCTAAGACATTTGGCAATGTTCAGACCCTTGTTGTGGAACATACTACATGTCATATTGTTGAGACCACTCATCTTTATAGGGTTTAGGACCCCGCTACCAAGTACCCCATGAACGAGTGTCCACTAACTGCATCACCCATTAGGACAATATGATATTAGGTATTTCATTGATGCTTTCTTTAAGCTTTGTTTAAAACCAATACCACGTTTCATGATCTTCCTTTTACCGATATCTAAAGCAATTAGGCAGATTTGGTTATTATCATCAAAGGACACCACAAGAAATAAATATCTCAAATATCAACCTTTAAGGAAAACAGTGTTAATGAAAATAATAGGTCGAAGAAATTGTTTAAATATACAGACAAAACATCCCTAAAATCTTAAATAATTTTGCCACCCATAATAGGATCTTCAAGTTGGAGACTATTTATATCATTGTTAACATTTGTCAGCTTGAGTGGATGCATGGGTGCCATTTTGATTGGTTCCTAAGTGAATTGATAGGTTCTATATACATTGTAAGATAGTAATCAATGGTGAAGAAAAGATGAACCCATACATACACATTTGTGAGCCTCATATGTCTTGCAACATCAATAACATGCTTGCATAGAATATTTTAAAGTTGAAACTTCTTGCAAGTATAAGCCATTTCATGAAAGTCTATAATGCCCATGTATCCACCATTACTCATAACTTGATATCGAACATTTGTAATTGGATGAACCTCTATGCACACAACCTTCAACACATGGCGGTTAAGCTTCTCCTTTGTCTATGGTGTAACATAATTGAGGCATTCATCTACAATTTGAAAAAGCGTTAGCATATCTGTTAACAAGCATAAATGATGTGAATCTTGACGATTTGACACAAGACCCAATGTTTAAGAAGATATTTTTCCCAATATTGAATTAGTTTTGTCACTGAAATGAACATTGACCCGAATCGATATGGAATCGAACAAACCTTGGTATCATAATGGTGAATGCCACAAGATGAACCTTGATAAGTTCAAAGATTGGTAATGTAATAGTATGCAAAGTCAACTAAAAAGATCATTTCATGATAAAAAAAAATAAGGTTTATAGTACAATGTCAACTTAACCCTAAAACTACCTATGACCCAATAGACTTCCAAACTTTTCAAGCCCATTACCTAATTAACTACCCAAAACACTAATTAAATTAAAAGGAAATAGGTCAATTGGCTCAATAAAGCCTAGCTCGGTCACAAAAGAGATCAAAATTCATAAAACCCAAAAATTCTAAATTTGGTAAACAAAAATTGTCTAATACACACTAAAATAGCCTTCATTTAGGCCTACAAATTAGATGTAACCAGCAATCAATTTTTTGTTATAGAGCTCAAAACGAGCTTCGTATTGATATATTACAGGCCCTGTAACTTCTCCTAGATCAAAAGTTATGGTCGTTCAAAGTCTGTCTGCCTATTGGATTAGATTTCGTCATAAGCTTAGGCCTGAATCAGAGTGACCTCTCTGTTGGCTCCTTCAAGCATTTAGTCTCCCTTGAGTGAGCTAGTTTTAGTCTCTAACCCTTCCACGAGTCCTCTCATGCCCTATTGCACCTCCTTAGCTCAGCTCCTCGTAATTGGCTAGATCATAATGTATGGCAGATCTCCTTGATGGCTCGATGCTTCCACGATGCCTTCATCAATAAGGGCAAAAAGTCATTCTCAAATAGATAATTAGTATCAACTTCATATATGCTTGCATGGTTTCTTCTTTCATAAACCCATTATTGTAATATGCCCCAAATGAACTTGATGGGCATCTTGACGGGTAAACCCCGTGCATCTCTAACAAGGGTATTGAAAAAATCTGTAATGTTAGTTGTCATATTGTTATACTGGTGCCCTAGAAAACATGTCTTGCGCTATTGATGAAACCCCACCTCATGTAGGTAAGCCCCAACTTGAAGACCCACTATATCAATAGATCGCATCATAGCCTTAAAATTTGTCTTTGTATATGAGTTTACGACATTCCATTATAAACACACAACCTACGAGTTTATAAATAATATGAGCACTTCGTTAATAAAATTTATAAAATGTTAAAAGGTATAAAAATTTAATAAATGTATAAGCACATTACCTGTGAGTTGCATTTGTACTTTAATTGCATGTGACAAAGAAGATGATGGCAACAACACCCATGATGTAGATCTAGAAAGACTTCAACCATTGCAGATTATATAACATAATATTGATATAAGATTATTGTCAACTCAGGTATTTTATTGATGCATTCTTTAAGCTTTGTTAGAAACCAATGCCACATTTCATGATCTTCATTTTTACCGACACCGAAAGTAATTAGGTAAATTTGGTTATTACCATCAAGAGCCACTACAAGAAATAAATATCCTAAATATTGAGTTTTAAGGAAAGCAGTGTCAATACACATATAAGACATTTCACTGAAGTTCACAATGCCCCTGTATCCACCAAAACCAACAACCTAATACCGAGTTGATGTAATTGGTCGAACCTTCAAGCGTGCAGACTTTGACAGACGACGGCTGATCTTTTCCTTCATCCAAAGGGTGACAAAGTTAGAGCATTCATTTGTAATTTCAAATATATCAGCAACACATTTGTTAATAACAAACATAAGGGAAAAAGTACATGATCAAATACATAGTTATTAACAATTGGGTACGTACTTGCATGGCTTCTCTTCTCGTAAAACCATCGCTGCATGGTACCAGGAATGAACTCGACAAACATCATGATAAGTAGACCCTGTGCATGTGTGGCAAAGGTGTTAAATGACTCCACAATATTAGTTGTTATGATGTTTTATCGATGCCCCGAAAAGTGTGCTCTGCTTCAGTGCTCAAATCTAACCTCATATAGATAAGCCCCAGTTTGATGGTTCATCACATCAAGAGATTGCATCATAGCCTCAAATTCTGCTTTTGTGTATGATTTTGCGGTTTTCTAATATGCACCTGCAACCTGCAAGGTGGTAAATAATATGAGAATTTATGATCAAAATGTATAAAAAGTTAAACAGAATAAAATTTTAATACTTGTTTAAACATGTTACCTTTGAGTCTCATTTGTACTTTGTCTGCATGTTACATAGAAGGTGATAACAACAACATCAATGGTGGACACCTAGAAAGACTTCAGCCATTGCAAAGTATATAATATGATATCGATTTGAGATTATTGCCAACTCAAAAAGGTCATAGATGCATTCTTTAATCATCCTGAGAAACCAACACCATGTGTCATGATCTTCTTTTTTACCAACACCAAAACCAATAGGGTATATCTGGTTATTACCATCAAGACCCACCATAAGGAATAAATGACCTAGATATCAACCTTTAAGGAAAGCAGCGTCAATGCAAATAACAGACCAGAGATATTCTCTAAATGCAGGAACGGAACATCCTAATGCCATGAAAAAATACTTAAATTGATGGTCATCGTTCGTTTCAATAGCAATAATAATTCCCGAATTAGTATGTTGTAGATTGTAGCAATAATTTAGTAAGAGCATAAATGATTCCTCCAGTAAGCCCCTCAATGAATTTAAAAGCTAGTTTCTTACATGTCAAGCCTGTGAATATGAAATGTCAATTTTATACCGATCGGCGATATCCACAATAATTTCTTTAGGCTGATAAATTCGATTAATCAACACAAACTTTGACCTCATTAATTGACTTAAAGCTCAGGCCCTAGCTTGTCTATGATATGACATTATTTGATCAACTGAACATGTGTGGGTTGGATTCATTTGGTTGATTTGAAACACTTCACCGACTTTAGATTTGGTTGCATGTATATACCACTGACAATTTTCAGTCTTGGATTTAATATCCCATCGCCCCCTGTCGGACTTTTTGACCTGGAATTAAAATCCTTTCAGCAAGGTAAATTGTTTCACAACATCTTTCAATTGTACTTTATTATGGAAAATATCACCAAGCTTTACACCATTCTCCTCTCGGATCGATCTTATACCACCTGATGATGTTGATGGCTATAGAGGAAAATCAGGAAGCCAGCTAAACGGATCAGTAGGGACGTTGTTAAAAAATAGCCCAGAATAATTTCCACCACCTGAAATAGGATCTTCAAGTTGTAAATTGTTTATACCCTCGGTAACAGGTGGCATATACTTGGGGCTCTACCTCTTCAAAACAAATATTAGGCATACATTTCCATGAAAGTCACCCCAATCGAAAACTCTATCTTTCTCTCTATGAGCCCATGAGTTTGCAATATACAATGGGTCATTACTGAAATCAATCAAGTTTTCCAAATCATTTTTTTTTTTCACTCCACTAATTTCTTCTTTATCTTCTTCTTCTTCCTCATGTCCTTCAATTGGGGTACATGTAACAAAAACAAGAATACATTCCTATAAGTATTAAGACATATCAATAAGACCTTGAACATCTTCATCATTTTGGATCTGTACAGGGTAGTCGAGCTCAATTTTTCTTGGCTTCATTGATAGTTAAAAGTAGTTTTTCATTAGATCAAGACTGCAAGACTCCTTCAAAAGTTGAATAAATCCCTCAAATGTTGTTCTATAAGAAGTTTTAATCAATTGTTTGGATCCTCCAATATATTTCATTGTGTTATCATCACTTTGAATCTATTTCCCTTGGTAACGAACCGATGCATGACCATCTATTTTGATTATCATGCCTACAATGACAAATTTTTTGAAAAAAATTAATCATTTATGACAAAAATCTGTAATAACTATTTAAAACAGTCTTACAATGATTGATATCAAAATACCTCTCATATTTTTCTAATATTTCATTTAACCCCTATAATTATTTAACATTTTATTTAACACCCTTATATGTTATCTTGTATCAAAATACATCTATTTATTCTTAACATTCCATTTAAAACGTTTTTACAATGTTTATTATCAAAATACCCCCTATATTATTCTAATATTTCATTTAACCCCATATAATTATCTAATATTTTATTTAACACCCTTGTATGTTATCTTGTATCAAAGTGAATCTATCTATTCTTAACATTTAATTTAAAACATTCTTACAATATTTAGTATTAAAATACCCTCATATTTTTCTAATATTTTTTTAACCCCCTATAATTATCTAACATTTTATTTAACAATTTTATATGTTATTTTATATCAAAATGTATCTATCTATTCTTAACATTTCATTTCAAATGTTCTTACAATATTTAATATCAAAATAGCCCTATATTTTTATAATATTTCATTTAGCCCCCATACATATCTAATATTTTATTTAATACCCTTGTATGTTCCCTTGTATCAAAATACATCTATTTATTCTTAACATGTTATTTAAATCCTTCTTATATTATATAATATCAAAATACCCCATATTTTTTCCAATATTTCATTTGACCCCCTATAATTATCTAACCTTTCATCTAACACCCTTTTATGTTGTCTTGTATCAAAATACATCTATCTATTCTTAACCTATTATTTAAATCCTTCATATATTATGTAATATCAAAATACCCCATATTTTTTTAATATTTCATTTTACCCCCTATAACTACCTAACATTTTATTTAACATCCTTGTATGTTGTCTCATATCAAAATGCATATATTTATTCCTAACATTTCATTTATAATCCTCTTCAATGTTTAATATCAAAATACCCCTCATATTTTTATAGCATTTCATTTGACCCCCATAATTATCTAACACTTCATTTAACACTCTTGTATGTTGTCTTGTATCAAAATATACCTATCTATTCTTAACATGTTATTTAAATCCTTTATATATTTTGTAATATCAAAATGCCCTCCATATTTTTTTAACATTTTTTTAACCCCTATATTATTATATAATATTCAAATACCCCCTTTATATGACATACAAACTAGATTTAATAAATAAAATTAAGTTTTGAGTTAAGATTCATATAAATACCTTTTTTCACGATCTAACTTTTTTTGATTTGAATTCAGAAATACGAATTTTTTCCTTTCGAACGAACCCGTACTAATTGATATTGAGTAAAAATAAGAGTGAGAGTGAATGTTTGAGTGATATGAGAAGTGTGTGTGATAAGAGTGAGTAAGAGGGTTTATATAGATATGGTGAAGGGTAATTTTGATATTTTAAAAAAAGTTTAGGGCATTTTTGCTTAGGAATAGGATAAATGGGCATTTTTGCTTAAGAATAGAAAAAATTGGTATTTTTGCTTAATAGAGGGGTAAAATGGGTATTTATTATAATTTCCCTTTTTTCTAATATCCGGAACATGTAAAACATATATTATGATAAGCTTCTTTCCAGAAGTAATTGTAGTACCATTGTTCCTTCGCCAATGACTTTTGCATACCATTATTTCCCATTAGCACTTTCTCATCAACATCTTCATAATTCTTGAACAAAATCTTGTCATAGTAAACAAGTATAGTTTCTTCAAAATCATACCACTAACCAACATACTTATTTGTTTTTGTCATCCGAAGTATAGATGTAATGACAATCAACTTATTATTAGGCCCTTGTTTAAATATATTAGCCCTGTTGGTGTTATCATTTTCAGTTTTTTTTTTTTTTTAATCTACATTCCATTTTGAAAATGTCGTTCTTCCCAGAGAAATAACAAAACTTGTTCTTCTTAAATTGCATGGAAGAGGTTCCTATATCATAATGTTTTGTCTTTTTTCCGTCATATCCTTTATTTTTGCCTAGTATTAGTTTCTATACTATTAACCTTGTTTAAACCATAATCCATATTGAACTTATTTTCACGAATTTGAGTATCATCCTCAATTCGTATGTACTTAAGGAGTTGATCAATAGTTAGATCTTTTAAAGTGTGTAATAATTTCTTTCTATAATCATTCCAAGTTAAAGGCAACTTTGGAATAATTACAAAAACTTGAGATGATTCCAAAATTTCCACCTTCAAATCTTTAAGTTTAGAAACTAATACTTGCAATTCATCAACTTGATTAATGATGGATTTATTATTTACCATTGTAATTGCTAAATATTTCATGCAAGTGAAACAATCAGCACCTTGTTTCTCTGTTGAATATTTCTCCTCTAGAGCACACATATATCTCAAGGAGACTCAATGGAGTGAAATAGATCATATAGGTGATTTGAAAGATGATTTATTATGTGTCCCCGAGACCTCACATCATCATCAACTACTCTCTGTTTATGAGTAGCCTTTATTTCATCATAATCTTTTCTAGACTTAGTTATGGTCATGACGACTATTCCAAATATAAAACACTGCCAACTCAGTCTAAATAAACTTCATTTTATCATTCCAACACAAAAAGTTGAACCATCAAATCTCTCCAATTTGTAGATGTCTTGATTGATTAACTTTGAATCCATAGCGGTGAAATATCACTGCAAGATTATTAGAAACTTAACAGGGGTTGTTGGAGAAACTAGAAAGAATTGATTAGGCTTTACGGTGTGTAAACACTTTCCTCAAAGTGATATTTGCTCCTTATTTGTATTTTGGGGATATTACAAATTCACTTCAAAGATGCAACAAAGTTCTAAAAATATGCAATCTGAAGATTTCTTCGGTCATTTGATGTTATGCTTAAAGAAATTAGACATGGAACGCCTATTCCATGACTAGAACATCTGTTTCATATGATTGAAGTCAAGAACGAGCTTGTTCCATCAACTTGTTCTAAACTATGTAGCACAAAAACAGAAACGGAGAAATGTGAAAACGCGAAAACGGAAACGTATAAACGTATTTTTTAAAAAATATAGGAAACGGAAATATGGGGAAACTTATAAATATAAAAAATATAAGGGTTTTTTTTTATAAATATCAAATTTTTTATAACAAAAACATATAAACTTATATAATATAAAAATAAATAATAAAAAAAAGTAAAAAGAAAAAATACTATAAAATATAATCATAAAATCTATTATAAATTGTTCTTGAGCAAACATATGTAGATATTTAAGAAAAAGGAACAATACACATCAATTTATAAAATATGTTAGGTAGGAGATAAGTAACATATCGAAAAGTGGAGAGGAGATGAATTCAATATGAGATTTAAAGACATTTCTAGTTTGAAAATACAAAAAATGTGTGTTCAATCAATTTTATTATTTTTCTTTTAAAAGAAACGCGTTTCAAAAATTTCAAAATGACCCGAAACATTTTCTACAAGTTTCAGAGAGTTTCGAAAATGGAAACATTTCCGAAACCTGGAAACGCACCCCATTGTGAGTTTCTGTGCTCTTTTGGTTCTAAATGTCTCAAGTCATTTTATATAATAGCCGTCCGTTCAAAGATTAAAGGAAATTTGGAACAGTTGTTAACCTTGGAACGCCCCTTTTTTTAACTTGGAATGCTTCTTCCTAGTCCAATTATCTAGTGTCATCTCATCCATATTTAATACTTTTTATTCTTATTTTAAAGTGGATTTTGGTTTTTGGAAGTTCGGGAAGTCATTTATATGAGGAAAGGGATCAATATAAAGACAAAGGCCAAATTTTTTTTTCACCGAAGACAACCAATGGAGTTTACACTGTGTTCAAGTTTCCAGAGTTTAGAGATGGGCTTCCAAAAGGACCTGTGCAGTTAAGTTTCTTTTGGAAGGAAGAGGCAAGGAAAAGAATAGCGTGTTCTTAGACCCATCTCAAGGCAGAGGAAATGGTGGATGAAGATTGAAATAGATAAGTTCTTTTATGAAAATGGACTTGAGTGAAAGGTAAAAAGTGGTGTGTCTTTTATTTCTCGGGATTCGGTGATAATGGCGCCTAATAGAAGAAATTGAGCATGCCCCTAAAAATGGTCGCGCTTATACACACATTTTGTGATAAATCAAGGTGGCAAACGGGTGGGTTAGGTTGGGTATAGGTCAAGTTATATATATAATAATTTCTAAAACACGTATCTAACTCTACATGCATGGGTTAACTAGCTAGTTGTCTGTTAATATTATTTTATTATTTTAATATATTCTTTTCGTATTTTTTTTTTCAAATACATAATTATTCCGTGAAGGAATAAAAATTTACTTCAAATTATAAAAGTGTTTTCTATAAATTTGAAAAATTTTAATATTAAATATTGAATGAATATATAAAACAAAGTATTTAATATGCATATTTTTTAAATTTATTTTCAACACAACAAATTCTTTAATTTTATGATAGATTTGAGTTCATTATATATTAAAAGAGAGAAAAATATGTGAAATTTGTGTTGAGTATGTTGTAAGTTTTTGTTAAAGAAAAAGAAAAAGACGAATAGATGACTTGCAAGCATACCCAACTCACTCGAAAAATTCATTATCCGTTGGTATGGATTCAAAATAGGTATAGGTCCAAAAATCCAAAACCCATACACGTTTTTAAGTGTGTCACCGGCGAGTCTTGCTAGTGACCCACTCATTTTGCCACCTCTAGTGATAAATATAGGCCAAAGGACTTATTCCCACCCAAAGTTTACTCTTCTCCCAATTTCCATCTATTAACTTTAAAAACTCAAATATCCACTCATCTATTAATTATATTAATAAGTAATTAAATAATTTTAAATTAAAGATAAAATAATATTAAATTATATAATAAAAAATTATATATTATTTATTAATATATTTAAAAAATAGGTAAATATGTCTTTACTAATTTAAAATCTAAAATGTTTATGAACTGGAGAGTGACTAAATTGTTTGAAACGTGAATATTAAGCTTTACAATAAATATTAAGATATATCCCCTGATTATAAGAGATTTGAAAAAAAAATAAAAAAACAAAACAGGGATGTTTCAAATTTACGCGTTAAGAAATCAGTTGATTTGAAAATGGGACACGGTCTTGTAGGCCACAATAATAATTTAGTATTAACTTTTTATATTTTTATTCAATTGGTACCTAGATTTAAAGGGGGAATTTTTTTTTAATTTTCGTACTAACCGATTATGTTTACTAAATTTAATAGATAAATTTTTATTTCATTTTTTTACTTCATTAATTTATGTTATTTATAGTTATTAATTAATAGACGACCTTCACATATTGCTTTATTCTGTAACTGTCTAAGTAATAAACATGAAGTAGATGGGGTTATTTAAGAAATATTAAATATTTTTCTTGATGAGCCTATGGATTCAAATCTTTCTACCAAAATTAACACATGAACTTTTGAAAGGATACAAAAAGTTGAAAAGAATCAAGAATTTATGGTAAATTAAAGAAATTTTCAATAATTACTTATTATTTAAGTTTTTTTTTTTTTTTTACTAACTTTGTAATTTGAATACTTATTGTTCTCAACATAAAAATATACTTAGCCATGATAAGGCCAAAGGACTATTTTCCACTGAAGTTTTACCTCAATCTCAAAAGCACACTTGTAACAATTCAAAAATTCAAACATTCATCCATAAACTAACTTCTATTAAAATTTTTTGTTAAAGACAAGGGTGTCAGACAACGAAAGGATGGCATCTGGATGACAAAGCATCGTCCGTCATCAGAATAACGAAGAACGACGTTTCATCATCCAGATTTGGAGGACGCTTCTTGACTAAGCATCGTCTATCTACGTAATGCTTCTAGACGAAGAGTCATTGATCTAAAAGTATCGTCTTTCATCGTCTGGGCGATGGACAACACTTTGTTGTCCAAACGTCGTTCTTTCATTGTCTATCTACCATCCATTCGTCAAATTAGTTGGTCAAAAACAATTTTCAAACCTTTAAGGGGGTGGGCGGATGGTAAGTTTTTAAAACTTAATTCTAGAGGAAAATCGTTAGTTTTTTAAAATTAATGGAGGTGAATGATATAGATTTTTAGAGTTTAATAATAAAAATAACAATTTTACATTTATCTCTAACAAAAAATAAATTATAATAGAAATTAGTTCATTGATGAGTGTTTGAATTTTTAAACAGTTATAAGTATATTTTTGATATTGAACTAAAACTTGAATGAAAAATAGTCCTGTGGCCACCATGGTAATCGTTTTCTAAAAGTCATCATGTTCAAATTGCTGGTTCAAAAGTCAAATTTCACAAATGTCAGACAATCAAAATTCTATTTTTTGGATTCAATCCTAATGATTAATATGTTTAGGTAATAAAAAGGATACTTATATTAAACTCAAAATCAGTACAGTAACTTAATTATTAACGCAAGAAATCTGCATGTTATAAGGTGTTCTCCAACGCGTGAGATATCTACCGGAAGGAGCCTCTTTTCGTAGGTTTGAGCTATTTTGATTAACAGTCAACGAAAAGATCAATGGCCTAGAAGCATTGGTAAATATTTGAGTTAGAGGCGACGAGAAGACCTCCACTTAATGGGAAATCTATCTAGAAACTTTTGATATTGTAATATTTTATTTTAATTCAATTAGAATAAAAATAAATCTTTAAAATCATATTTAAATTAGGAATTCTCTAATATCCTAATTTGATTATAAGTTCTCATAAAACATATAAATATAAGAGCAAAAGTTTTTCTACACAATTTGGGTATACAAATAATATATTATTATGTAATTAGGTGTTATTTTATCTTTAATTTAAAATTATTCAATCACATAATAACACATTATCTATACACCTAAATTATATATAAAAAATATATACATATAGTTTTATTATAAATATAAAGAACCAAACAAAAGGAAAGAAAGCTTGAGACCTATGCCTCAAGACAAAGAGAGTATTTAATGAAACTAAGAGTTATACATAGATACATAACTTCATGAGTCTTACTCTTTGTATTCATACTATACTAGATACCCTAAGTTGTAACTATTTTATAGATATAGGCATTATGACCATCAGGTCAAATCACGTAAAAAATCTTGTATCTTGTTTTTTTCTTTGTTTTCTCTCCTCTTACAGTTATATCATACCCTAACAGATATTAAGGTCTCATTAGATCTTCATCATTGTTACCTTAACCTAACTTATGCAAGGCTCCAAATTTTATACATTAAATGGTGATGAAAAATTGTATCAACAATATGGTGCTAGAAGGAAGGTCTCCACTTCATTCCGCCACCACATACTCTCACAATTACAATAATTCAATGGCTCATAGAAGATGGAATAGGACGATCTTGGATAACCGCACATCCAATGATTTAAATAGTAGTCTATAACTAAATCGTTCTACAAAATCTAGTCAACCAACTTTGACAGTTGATATCTCCCATCTAGATCACAATGTAGTTATCCAACCCTAGTTAGTAAATCTAGGAACAAAAAAAAATAATAAATATGCAAATTATACAAGTATAATACAATGAATAATAAAAAATACATTTGTAAAAAAACATCCCAAAATTTTCATATGAGAAAAGTATGAGACGTATATATACGAGTTTAATACGAGACATAGTCAATAATACGTTTCTAAAAATACGACAATATCATAATAATTTTAGTATTTTTCATGAATCTCCTATTGAAAATCAATATAACAATGGAAATGTAAAGTATTTAATTAACTATTAAACCTAATATAACATAATACATAATCAAAAATTCTTTGTATAATAAGTAACTTACCAGTCAGTTAGGAAAAACAAACAAATTAATCAACTTGAATTTCAAAATCAAATCAGAATGAATCTTTGTACAGGCCACATAGGAGGAAAATGCAAAATTAGAATTGGGAATTAAAAAAGAAATGTTGTTAAGTTTTTTTTTTTTTAAAATGGCAGTGACATTTTCATACATAATTAAAAATAGAAACGATAATTTGTATTTTAAGTTTAGTAAAAAATTCAAAAATACGGTCTATAATTTGTGTTTAGTACAAGAAAGGTGTAAAATACGCATTTAATACGTTTTGGGTTCAAAAATTCTTTTGAACGTATTTAATACACGAATAATTCGTGAATTTACTAACTAGGTATCCAACCAATGTTAGTTGAGGGCAACTCTCTAAACATTGCTTGGCTGATGAATAGTGCTACCCCAACAAAGCTCAATGCATCAAAAGGAACTACCCCTAAGAGAAGAATTGATGTAGAAACATGCCAAAGGCCTATGCTTATGTAACATTGCCTTATTGATTTGGTAGAGGGTTCTTGAGTTTAAGAATGGCTTAATGTCAAATTTTTTAAGCGCTAGAAACTAACAAGGGCATGGAAAGATTCATGAAAGATGCATAAAACACTCAAATAAAGTTTAAGAATCATATATATGCATTAGATGGCTCCTTTGATCTTTATGAGGCAAGAATATTACTTTTCAACCCATGAGAAGGAGAAACCTCGCTATCACATAGAACACAATTAGAAGGAGGATTTATATGCTTGAAAACTACTAGGAATTCACGGTATATAAGATGTGTATTTCAGTGCATAAAATTAGGCATCAATAAAACTGAAAACACAATGTTCTTTATATAGAAAAAGATCTTAGGAGCTAGAGTTTTAGTCAAACCCATTTATGAAATCAAAATTATCCAATTAGGATAAATCCTAATCCAAAAGGATATATGATTTCAACATTATCAAATTAGGATAAATTCTAATCCAATGAATATATGATTTCAACATTATCTAATTAGTATAAATTCTAATCGAATTGATATTTCTAGCATTTTAGACTTTTCATTTTTATCCAAATGCCCTAGGATTATCACAATTTAAACTAAAACATGATTCATATATTTAATTTAAACATGATTTTGATTTAAAACATAATTTCTCATATATTTAGGTTCAAACCAAACTTAAGTTCACCAAACCCTCAATTCAAAATTCGAACCCAATCTAACTCAAATAATCCAATGCCTCCAAAATTTGATCAAATCTTATTGTGAATGACCTATAGGCTTTCCATTGAACTGACATTATCTAGATTTAGATCGAATCTAGACATTTACCAAGATTTGCCTTTAGTAAAGAATCATGGCTACTAATCAACAGAGTGTCAACAAACAACTTTAAGCTTTGTCAACCAACATCTCTTGAAGCTAAGACACATATATAATGTCTATCTCAGGAACTTTTCAATATGAACTCATATCGATCAACAACTGAACGATTCAAATCAAGCTTCAATCTAGTTCCACTGTGACTACATATTTGAGTGTTCATAGTTGTCTATCAATATACTTATCAAAGATATCTTCTTCCATGCTCAGGAGTAAAAAATCTTTTTTTCATCCACCATAGCTTTCATATAGATCTCAATATGGTCAATCATTACTTTTATGGTTACATTTTTTACAACATGTTGAATGGCATCAAACCATATCAATCCTTTTACAAGATAGTTCAGTAACCTCAAATCAAAAGATCTCATGTACTTATAAGTTAGAAGATGTATTTCATAAATACTAGAGCAACCATCCATATGGAAATCCTCAAATTGAGTTTATTTGGTGAACACGTCTATAATATGCACTTATGTATTACACTAAGCTATAGACAAATAGTTTCAACACGTGAGAATTATTATCACTTTTTGGTAAAGGTGCTAAACACTATGAATATCCTATCATCAGTACTTGTGTTTTTAGTCAAAGTAATGTCAGGATTATGGAAGTTTAGGCACCCAATTTTACATAGGGTTCCCACGATCAGTTATCTGATCTCTTCTTCATAGTTTTACCATTTTAAGGGTATATTGATTATACGAACATAAAGTAAACATATACATTATGAATAATCAACAAATTGCTTTTTTATTAATAATGAATAAAAAATTACAAATTACAACATATGTAATTAGTTTTAGGGCATTACCTTAGCAATCTCCCACTTGCACATGAATTTTATCTTAGGTTTAATAACATCAAGCCATCTCTTCAAGTATGGATTTGACATAGTCTCTGTGCAGGTGATAGGCACATCATCATAGATGACTAGTAAATCTTTGTGTTGAGTCACAGAAAAACCAAATCTTTCAGACACATAGCGTACTCAATTAGACCTATGTAACTCACATGTGTGCTAAGTCAATTCATTGGCACTTTGTTCTATCTAATATTTGTGGTATTTCATGGTGCAAGAACTTCATCATTTTCTGCCTTCCTTCCACTAGTCTTCATGAGAATAAATTCTATCTAAAGGAAGATGTTGATTCGAGCAATAAAAAGCTTTTGCTTTCTTGGTTGGTAGAATCAGTAACCTTTAGTTTTCTTTGGGTATCTCACAAAGATACACTTATTGGATTTAGATCTCATTTTATTCAAAGCAATTTCTTAACATAAGTTTCGCTATCTCATATCTAAAAGTAATTTAGATTGGCTTTTGCCTAGTCCATAACTCGTGAAATGTTTTATCCATCGACTTGGATGGGACACACTTTAGAGTATAAATGATTGTTTCTAAGACATACCCCCCAAAAAGACAAGGTTAGATTAGTAAAACTTATAGACTAATCATATCCATCAAGGTCATGTTTCTTCATTTAGATACACCATTATGTTAAGATGTACTAAGAGGAGTGAGTTGAGATACTATCTCATTCTCCATCAGATATTATTTGAATTCATTACTCAAGTATTCATATCCTTGATCACTTTGAAGGATCTTAATACTTTTATTGAGTTTATTTTCTATTTCATTCTTGAATTTTTTGAATTTCTTAAAGTATTTATACTTTTGTTCAATCAAAAACACATAGTCATATCTATTGAAGTCATCAGTAAATGTAACAAAGTATGATTTTGTATATCTGTTATAGACTATCATAGGCCCACACACATTATTGTGAATGATTCCTAATAGTTTAGTTGCCCTTTCACTATGTCTAGTGATGGTTATCTTGCTTAATAGGCACAATTCATATCTATCCTAAGATTGGAAGTTGAATAATTACAAAACTCCATCTTTTAGAAGTTTTGATATGTGTTTCAATCTTATGTGACCTAGCTTGCAACGCTATAGATATGTGGCATTTAGATTGTTTGTTTTGAACATTATGAATCTAATTATTTAATTTTAGAATATATAAGCCATTAATCGATTCATCAGTTCCATAAAAAATAATATTTAAGCTAATGGTTATACTGTCAATACTAAAACAATATCCTTCTTTGTCTATTACAGACACAAAAATTAAATTTATAGAAACAGTTAGAACATAATAAAAATTATTTAATTCTAAAATTAGTCTAGTGGGCATCCTAAGATAATATATTCCTACAACTAAAGTAGCAACAAATGTTCTATTTCCAACTCATAGGTCCACTTCTCCTTTGGCAAGCAATCTACTTTGCTAAAGTTCTTACACATCGAAACAAATGTGAGAACCACACTTTTTGTCTACAACCTAAGATGCATAAAGAGATTACTTTATCTCAATGACAAACATATTTAAAGTAGAAGCAACCAACTTTTTTTCTTGTTTTCTAGGTAGGTCTTACAATATCTTCTCTAGTGATTGAACTTGCTATAAAAGAAGTAGACAACCTTACCCTTCTTCACCCCACCAATGGACTATGTAATAGGAGCAAACTACTTTGGGCTTAAGTTTGACCTTGACTTGACTCTTATCCTTAGCTTTAGGTGATTTGGCCTCAACCATAAGCATATTAGCAATCTTTCTAACAACTTGCTCTGTAGTCCTTAACAAGTTCAAGAGCTTACTAAAGGATTTCTCTTTCTTATTCAAGTTGAAATTCACCTATGAAAAAGGAAAATAGTTCAAAACAAGGTCAACAACAAGCTTATTGCCCAGAACAAAGCCAAAGCTCTTTAACCACTCAATGTAGCCAATCATCTTGACCACATGTGGGCCAACATGGCTTCCTCACAACAAGTTTGCACTTGTACAAAGTGTTTGATCCCTCATATCATTTGACTCTCGCACGAATGTCATAAATCTCATATAAGTGAAGAAGAATAGATGGCACATCCATTTCCTCATGTTGTTTTTGCAACTTAGGTGTCATCAAGGCTAATATAAGATATTGAACCTCTATAGAGTCATCAAGATACTTATCATAAGTATCTTTTTCTCCTAGGTGGCATAAGGACCAAACTCAAGGGGCAGGACCCCTTCAAGAATGTATAACCTTTTCTCATGATGTAGTATAATGCACAAATTTTGATATTAGTTAGAGAAATTGTAGTATTCAAGTCTATTGTCCTTTTTGAGAACTGATAAAAAATGTGATATTGTTTGGTATAGTGATTATGATCTACAAATAAAATTACAAGGATTAGTAATTATTTATTATTATTTCTAATTCATTTGATTAGGTGTTTAATTAAACTCTCCTAGTATTTTTCTCAAGTTAACAATCCTTATTATTGAGTGCAAAAGGTTTAGGTGAACTTCTTAGCAAACTTAGATCCTATCGAATTAACTCAACCTTTGTTTTGGTAAACAAGTCGTATCGACCAAATTAGGTAAATCAACAAATTAATCACAAAAGCTTATAATATCAAGTCAAGAGTTACACTAACAAATCATATGAACTCCATTGTAACCCTCTGTTTAGTAGGGTTGAATATTAGATATCACTGAGCATCAACAAATGCAATCCCTACCTTGCCTCCAATATACTTTACATTCATTTTAGTGAACAAGCTAAGTACATACATTATTTAATTCAGACCCAATATAACCAACATTCAATTTTTCACCTGATAGAATTTTACCCTTTGTTTTAGCAAACAAGATTTCGATGAATAAAACCTTAATCAAAGTGTTACATTGGAAGGTGTCAATCATTAATATTTGACTTACCATTGATTGAGGAATTTTTTTAATTAAATGTCTCACTAATTTTAGTTCACATGTAAGTGATATTTTGTAGAAAAATAAAACCTAAGCATGCATACTACAACGTAAATAAAACCATACTGATATACATCTTTTTCTAATGTTGAGCCCTTAAGCAAAGAAAGACTGGAAAAACAACCTAAGGTTTTCTTCAATCTTTGAGACTCCAAGTATGTTGCTCCACCTCATCGAGCTAGTCCTTAAGTACATTACAATTCATAAGTACTAAATTTATTTTATTCTAAGAATAAAATAAAACCTATCTAATTTTACATAAGTAAAATAAGAAACCTTGAGTTACATATGAGGGGAGGGAGATGATAAAAGAATGTACAACCAGAATATAGAGAGAAGACAAGACATGCAAACCTATTTTAAAAATTACAATATACATTCTCGAAAAATAGAACAATCACAAAAACCAATTAGCTATATATTGTTAACCATGCATATTCAATGAAACATACAACCATAATAAAATCAAATCAATTAATTGTAATTGACTACTAGGTGTGAAATTACATTTTACTCTCTCAAATTTTGCATAATTGCCATTTAAACCGAAAGGTTTAAAAATTCATCGTTTAGTCCCTTTTGTGCAATAGGGTTAAAACTAAAATTTTTGTCTTGCATGGGCAGGTAGGATGCATGTATGGTCGTACATCAAGTCATATCTAAAATTTGACAAAATTTTAGAAAGTTGCATAACAAGGCACATAGTAAAAAGCATGGGAAGAATGCACAGTCATAAAGGCTATGAAATACGCTGATGCATGATCGCATGCCACCATGTGCACCCTCGTGTGCAATGTGTATTCTAGATTTTGCTATGAAGCAAGTGCTAAGAAAACATGTCATCTCCATAATAAGATGACATGACCTAAAAAGCCTATCTCATACCAATAATAACCCTCAAGACACATGACAATATGATTCGAAGGTGATTTCACATAACAACACGAAATCTTTTACCATCATCCAAAATCTTTGAACTTACACAACAAATCAACTTTACAAGCAAAAATAAGTGAGCAAAACTCGATAATTCAACAAGTAATTGACATTGTTTATGATGTCAAACAATCATGCAATGACATGATGCAAATCATATTACAGATTAAATATTGATTGATCTCAAAATCATACACAAAGATATGCAATCAATCAATTCAAGAAAGTAGATAAAATTTTCATGAAAATTTTCCTACACAGTGGCTCGAATACCACTGTTAGATTTTTAAGGTGTCAAAAATTGGCAAGGGTAATGAAAGATTAAAAACAAAAAAAATTTAGAAACCTAAAAAACCTTGGGCAAGTCCCATTTTAGGAAGAAAGACTTATGAAAGAAGTATAAAACATTCAATGAAAGTTCAAGAATCATATATTTGTGTTAGATGGCTTTCAATTTTAATGCAACAAGAATATTGTTTTCTAACCCATAAGAGGAAGGAACCTTGGTATCCACATGAAATAAAAACAAAAGAGGGTTTTATATACTTCAAAACTATTAGGAATTCATGGTATATACGATAGGTATTTGAGTGCGTAATATTGGGCATTAATTAAATTGAAAATAAAATGCGCAATATAGAAAAGACCTTCGGAGCTAGAGTTATAGCCAAACCCATATATGAAATTAAAATTATCAATCAACATCTGTCAAGGCTAAGAAAAAAAATATAGTATCCATCTAAATAACTCCTTGATATAAACTAATGTCAATCAATGACTAAACGATTCATATCAAGCTTCAACCCAATCCTATTGTAGTTATAGATTCAAATGGTTGTTGATGTCTATCAGTATACTCATCAGCGATATCTTTTGTCATGTTCGAGAGTGACAAATTTTCTATTGATCCACTATAACCTCTATACAAATTTCGATATGACTAATCATCACCTTTATGGTTACCTTTTTTATAACAACATATTGGGTGACATCAGACCGTATTGATCCTTGTATAAGATAATCTGATAACCTCAAGTCAAAAGATCATATATACTTGTAATTTAAAGAATGTCTTTTATAAACACTAAAGCAACCGTCTATGTGAAAATCCTCAAGATTATAATCGCGTACCCCTTTGTTACACCAAGCTATCAACAAACAACTTTGATATATGCAAAGTGGAGTCACTTAACAGTATAATAATCTCATCATTAGTACTTATGCCCTTAGTCAAAGTAATGTCAAGATTATGAACGTCTTTAGAATAATCAACTAATGTGTAAATAGGGTTTGCATGATTAGTCATCAAATCTCCTTATCATGGTTCTATCATTCTAAAAGCATATTAATTGTATAAACATAAAGGTAAAGATATACAATGGAATAATCAATATTGTCTTTTTATTAATAATTAATAAATAATGACTAATTACAATAGATCTAATTATCTTTAGGGCACTGCCTTAATACTCAAAACTTAGGCAAAAGTAAAGAACAAAGGAAATTTTGCATGTTTGCCTATCTCTTCCTTACATCGAAGCATCTTAGCTTCTCTCAAAGAGAAAGAACACAAGTCTTGATGAAGAAGCATCATTTATAAACTTATAGGTTGAATGAATGTAGACAAATGTAGTTTGTTTTGTAATTAGACATGAATACAATATTATACTTTAATTGTATCTTTGTTTGATTGTTGCTACAATTGTAAAAGTTTTAACATATACCTTTTATGTAATGAATGAACAAATACAAGAAAGAACAAGTACATATATTCATGTGCATAGGTTATCTAGGACAACATAGGATTGTATGGAAGATTATTTAAGATTTTGGAGCATCACCTACAATATTACCTTATGATTTTGTAATGGTGGTTGTTCATGGAATGATGCAATTCTAGCCAATGGTCATTGGGTGATGACAAGACTTACAATATTTCTCACTATCAACTGGTTATCTATTGAGTTATATGAAGCTATGCAAGAGTGATTATATATTATTTTTTCATGACTATGGATTGTGAAACAAATAGTAGTTCTGCTCACTTCTTGTTTATAGTGTCCATTACCTTGGCATAAGTTCCTAGTCTACATAACAATGATAGGTGATATAACTTATAGTTGGCATACGACGTTTATAGCATATGGGTGTACATTGTTGGCAAGAGTTATCATTGGACATCACAAGTTTACATCTTTCCTACTTTGTGAAAGTCTTACTTGTAAGAGAGATTCAAATTGTCCTTAGAGCCAATTTACATTCCTTAACTGTGTATGATGATATGAACCCTAAGACACAAATAAGGATGTAAAACACCTAACTTCTTTAAGTGGGAATTGTTTCAATACATATATTTAGTTTCGATCCTTGACCTTTTAACATGAGTTACTCTTCTAGCATGATAGAAGACAATATTGACCTATTATCGATTATCTCTTAAACATCAAACTCTAGTTCCATGACCACTTATAAAGTGTTTTTATTGTATAACATGTGAAGGTGATAAGCCTTCTAAGCTATATACTCTAAGGGATGGAGCCTTTATTGATGCAAGTTATTCTCTACATGCCTATAATTGATTCCAAGGTTTACATTCGGCTACCTTATCCGAAGAGGTCATAAATGGCATTGAGATGGTTATATAAGTCTAACTTACATGTTTGGTGGTACCACTACGAGATGGAAAGATTAAATTGATATCGATATCAAGGGATAGTTATATCCTCTAAAGGGATTACAAGATGGAAAATGCTCTCACATGCCAAAAAGACAATACAATGCATTTGCACACACCCTAAAAATAGTCACACATTTGCTTACTTATGACAGAGACAATCCATGTGCTCCTATGCACTTTGATTCTTATACACATGTTTTGGTAATCAACTCATATTTCTACACATGCAGTTGATGTCGTCCATATGCCAATGCAATCTACCAGATTGGACCACACAATCTCACATGCATTAATGCACATTAATCTATTTGACCCGATTGAATAGCCTAGATATGGTTCAGTATGTGTTAACCCATGTGATCAATGATTAGGTCAATTTGACCTGGTTCATTGTTAATTGTTGACTTCTAAGTTGAATCAATCTCACATGATTTCGCATACTGTGACTTGGCTTAATGTGTTAGCATTCATGCACATGCACCAATGCACATTAATCTATTTGACTCGATTGAATAGGCTAGATATGGTTCAATATGTGTTGACCATGTGATTAATGATTGGGTCAAGTCGACCTAGTTCATTGTTGATTGTGGACTTCTAGGTTAAATTAACTTATTTGACTCAGTGGATTAGATTATTAGGTTTTCCCAACACAATTGTGACCTATGAATTCAATATAAACCTAATTTCTAAGTTTTGATGTAGATTTGACTAATATCATTGGAAATCAACCATTTCAGTCAACAATTAAGTCACTTAACATGTTAATAGCGATTGAGGAGGTCACAAAACATCAAATTCACACCAGAAACATTTTCAATCATTGAAATCATTTTGTGATCGAAAGAGGAAAATTACTACCTTTGACAATGATTTAAGGCTCAATTGAGCTTGGAAAAAATTTAGTCTTGGTTATAACCAAATTTTGTATGAATTTACACAAAATTCCCAAAAATGACCATAAACCATAATACCAAAATTCAATTGAATTACAATTTTAAAATATCCCAAATCATCAATTTTAATTTAATAGATAATACCCTATAACCTAATATATGTTGCTCGAATACTACGTATTCAATTAATTACACAAATTTATATATAATATTCATGCAATTAATCAATTAAATCTAAATACAATTATGTAATACATACACATATAGATTATAGGATACTAGAAATTAAAAGGATTAGAGATCCGGATAAACCTGATGCATTATGATTAATGCAAAATCAATTCTGAATCTTATCAATTGTCAATCTAGCAAAACTAGTCTTCCTTTCTCATATGCTTTGAAAATGACAATATTTTTAATAAGATATTTATCATGTGTGCAATAGGAAAAAAGATCTAACCTCTTTTTATAATAGTTTTTTGGACTCTCTCATAACAAGTCAAATAACCACAAAAGCCTACACTTATATGGCCATAACCCAAATTTTATCTATGAATTGTATAAGACATTCAATAAAATTGACCATTGTATATTCATAAAACTTAATTCAATAAACTATATATTTACCCAAATTTTATCAAATTAAAACAATATCAATGTTTGCCCACATTTGAAAAATTTTCTTAACACCTATGATTTTTATTTTGCTTATGTGGGTTTGAATGGAGGAATGATAAGGAGAAGAAGAAAAAAGACAGAGTAGATGACATAGGAGAAAAGAAGAAAGAAGAAGCAGAAAGAGAAGGAGGTCGCGATGACGGTGGTGGAACTGGTGGAAAAAAGATAAAGAGATGAAAGGTGACACCTTGGTTGGATCTGAAAAGATTTTGAATTTGCTTATGTGAATTTAAAAAAGAAGAAGCAGAGGAGAGAGGAAAAGAAGGAAAGAGAAAGATGTGGCTGTCGATAAAAAGGAAAAAGCTGAAAAGTATAATAAGAGATAATATGGTAATTTTAGTATCTACACTGGTGGCAGAGCCAATTTTTTTTTTATAACAAAGTTATGAATGCATGGGAATTTTTCATTTAACCATTCAGCGGGTGGACACAATTGATTCACCAATCATTGAGTGACAAAAAACAATTTACTCTTAGTATTAAAAATAGGCTTGGTAGTTCATGTTAATAGGTCATATTAGTATTGTGTCAGTTTAGATTTTGGGTAAAAAAACCATTAACCCTAATATGATTTAAATTAAAATCATATCAAAATTTTTAATCTTAATTCGATGTTAAATATATTTGAGTTGACATGACATATATAAATTTACCTAAACTATTTAACAAAAAGCATGCTTTATTGAATAAATATATGAAATGCATGACACCACCCGAGTTGACATTAGTCTTGTTTAAAGAAAGGACTTATCATACTTGAAGCTATCATTAAGCCATTTTCATTCTGCCAGGACTAAGCATGAAGATAAATTATTTAATAACAAATATAATATTTTAATATGTTTAATATTAAAAATCAAGTTATTTAAAAGAATATTTTTGGTACTTTTTCATTGGCTATATTTCATTTTTTTTAACATCAAACAAAACAGACAACCATAGATTATTTCTTAACATAATCATTTCAAACACTAACCTATAAGCGATTATGGGTTATGCTAGGACAATATCTCAAACTGACTCTAACATAAGATGGACCTAGTATTAGCCTAAGGTGGGCTATTTGAAAAAAATTTATAGGTTATTACTATTTTACCCTAAATAATGCATATAATTCCTAGCTACTTATTTCAATAATTATGTCCAAAAATAAATTAAATAACAATTTAGATAATAAATTTAAAAAGTTCATTTGTTGTTGATTATTCACAACAAATGGGACTTAGGACTAGGCGAATTTCCAACATTTGCTCCCTCCTAATGTTATGCTTAAAATTGCAATAATGGAGCCACCACAAGCTCATGATGGTGAGGATAGTATTTATCAGGCACATTCCACCGTGGGTAAGTTCACAACCCATAGTGCATATGTAGTTATTTTATGGGATTCTTAGAATCAACCAGCCACTAGTTAGAGGTTAGTTTGGTCTTGGAATGGTCCCCAGTGCATTTGAGTGTTTCTCTGATTGGTTGTGCATGACAAATTATTTACTAATGTCGAGAGAGTTCACAGACATCTTGTGAGTGATGACACTTGCATGCATTGTATGGGTGGAGATGAAACAATCATCCACGTCTTGTGAGATTGTCCTTTGGCAAGACAAGTGTGGGTTCAACCTTTTCCAATCAGTAACCATATGGTTTTCTTTAGAGGTAATAGAAAAGAGTGGGCTTTTAGACAATTTAAGAAATCATTATGGTATACACATTGAGATTGATTGGATCATTGTTTTTGGAGTTGCATGCTGGTCACTTTGGCTTTGGAGGATTAAATTCCTCTTTGAGGAAACTTTTCACTATCATCAGGATATAGTTACCATGATTAAGCAAAAATCTATGGAAATAATTTGGGCCCAGGATTCTTTTTCCATTCTCAATGACAAATGTACCATGCCTCATGCGAATATGCTTATTGGTTGGAAGCCACCAACTTGGTGTGGCATGTGTTTAATATTGATGGAGCTTATAAATCTAATACTAATAGAGCTTATGCAGGTGGTCTACTTCGTGATCACACAGGTTCATGGTATGGCAGATATTCAATGAATATTGGTTGTTGTTTTATTTTTCAAGTTGAACTATAGGCAGTTTTAATTGGTCTTATTATGGCTTGGAAGAGGGGGTGTGGGTAATTTGTTTGTGGAAATTGACAATAAAGTAGTAGTTGATGTTCCGTAGGGCAAAAGAGAGTATGAGGTAGAAGTAGTCTTTTGTTAATAGTATTCGATAATTATTAAATAACAATTGGAAGATACATTTTCGTCATGTTTACAAGGAAACTAATATATTTACTGATTGGCTTACTAATTTTGTGGTGTCTTTATCTTTGGAGCTACATGAATTTTCATCTCCTCTTAATGGGATTTTACCTTGGCTTACACATGATATTAGTGGAATTGTTTATTTTCATAGCCGTATTGTTTAAGTGTTTAGAGCTTTAACCCCCGTATGTAATACAAATTTAATTCACAATTCAATAATTAAGAAAAGAAAGTAAATGAAATTATAGATTACAAATATATAAGACTAATCTTGCACAAATTTAAACTCAAAAGAAAATTTTAATGATGAATCAACAAGACTAATCTAGATTATAACTATATAAGGCACATCATATGAAAACTTAGTAAATTAGGGTTTTTGAGTAGGAAAAATTATTTATTACATTAGCTATAATATTTAACATGTCTCTTTAATTTAGTTTACTCTTAAAAATTAAAAGTTTTATGAGTTTTGATCTACATAGCATGGAATGATGGAAATTAAAACAAAGAAGCATTGAAACGAAAAAACGAAAACACTAAAATGTATTTCCTAAAAATATAGGAAACATAAATGTGGAAAAACATATAAATATGAAAAATATGAAGGTTTTTTATAAATATCAAATTTTATAAAAAAAAATATATAGCACTGCTGTTTCTTTAAAAAATCGATGTGAATTGTCATTTTCAAGCATCAATAATTGAAGGATAAAATGATGAGTGTATGATGAAAAATAGAACTCAAAAAAAATATATGAGATTATAAGAGATTTTTTATTTTGAAATTAAAAAAAAAAAACATAACTTGCCATTGTTTGGGTTGGTTTTATATACTTTATATAATGCGACGTCTCTTTTTTTTTAATCTTATAAAACAATGTCGTTTTACCTTTTATCAAAGAAAAAACTAAAAATATGACAACATCTAATACGGATGTTTAAAATAGATTTATTACGATAAGTATATAAAATATGTATTTTATATGTTTTACATTTAAAAATATGACTAAACATATTTAAAATGGTAAAATCCAACAAATACATATAATATGTTAATAAAACGCATCTTTATTAACTAGGTTTTTTCTTCTACATATCTATACCACCGTCTGCTGACCTTTTCCAAAAAAAAAAAAATGTTTCAATAATTTAAAAGCTTTGGAGTAAGGTATATAGTTAAGAGTTGGAGTCAAAATCACTTTCCTCTTTGTAATTTTGCCCCTTCTCATATGAATTTCCAGATTTACTACTACCTAACATCTTATAACATTTAAACTTAATATGAGAGCAAAATTTGTTGATGTATGTTGCAACAACAAAGAGCAAAAGAACTACTTAATACATGTACTTAGTATCAATAGACAATCTTACCTTTTATATAGTGTGCAAATCTCTCATGTGTTTAAGCTTTCTTAAACTGTTTATGATTTAAGATGCATAAAGGTAAAAGAAATGGTGTGTATATTTGTATTCAAGCGTGATCAAATATGATTTTGGAAACTATTTTCTATCATTTGTGCTGGATGATGGTGGACTAGAATACTTCTTCCCTTAATGCCTATATTTACATATAATTACCCATTAATAGTAGAAAGAAAGAAATAGGATTGCATATTGAATAATATTATGTGTACATATTTTTTATACATAATTTGTGTATATAAATTATGTATTATTATGTGATTGGGTATTACTTTATCTTTAATTTAAAATCATCCAATCACATGATAATAAATCATTTGTTTATTCAAATTGTATATTAAAAATATGTACATTTAATTTTATTGTTTTATATTAACCAAATTTTATCTAATGTTGCATAGAATATTTATTCCAATTAATTAATTTCCTCAGCATCTTCAAGATTGGTAATTTTATGATGGAAGTATAACCTGAGCTTATAATTATAAACTAGACTCTGATGATCCCATAAAATTTCATGTTCAGTAACTGAAAATGCAAACCCTAGTCTGTTTCTTATGTGAGAAAATATATATCTTTAAAATTATTATTACTAAATCATTTGGCTTCACTTAGATTAGATATGATAGAGTGAGATGGAGTTAATTAGAAGATAATTAATTACTACAAGAAAACAAACCCTTGGGGTGTGTGAAGAATCCTACTCGGGAGAGAGCAAGAGAGGACAAGCTTAAAACAAGGGAGAAAAAATCGCAGCAGCAAAACTAAATTAAGAACTGAAAAATCCGGACCATTGAACTCATATTCAAATAATTTCTTCAAGCAGTCGTTCATCCAACAATTCCATTCCTTTTTTTTAATCACCTACCTCCCTGCTTCATTCATGATCTGCAAGGAAAATCCTAGCTAAAAGTATTATATATATTAACCATATTCACCAGGACAACATTCACATGGCAACCCCAAGTCCAAAGAAATCATCATTATCTAAACAAACATCAAATGCCGGACGTCCACCTCAAGCTGTAAAATTCGGTCGTCCGACATCGAGTGGACATGTGGTGAGCCTCTCCAGGGACCAAGATTTGGACATGTCTGGTGAATTTACACCCCAAAATGACTACGTCAATTACACCGTTCTTATGCCCCCAACACCGGATAACCAGCCCACTGGACAAGGCTCGGGCTCAAAGGCTGGGGGGCGGGCGGGGGCCGGGGATGGTGGTAGTGGTAGTGGTAATGGAAGAATGTCAGTAATGCAATCAAATAGTAAATCAATGTTGTTGAGGAGCCAAACGGGTGATTTTGATCATAATCGTTGGTTGTTTGAAACAAAAGGGAAATATGGAATTGGAAATGCATTTTGGACACCATCTGACCAGGATTCTTGTGGACCTGATGTGAGCATGCAAGATTTTATGGACAAGCCTTGGAAACCACTCACCAGGAAGGTTAAGATTCCGCCTTCTATTCTCAGCCCTTACAGGTAACAGAGAAATTTTTGCAAGAAACAGTGTCACAGTCTAATTTACTTTTCACATATGAATCATTGTAACATTTGCTTCTTGTTTGCTTGGTGGAACAGACTTCTAATATTTCTGCGTTTGGTTGCTCTTTTTTTCTTCCTTCTATGGAGAATCCGAAACCCAAACCCGGATGCAATGTGGTTGTGGGGGATATCCGTAGTTTGTGAAGTTTGGTTCGCATTTTCTTGGATATTAGATGTTCTCCCAAAGCTAAACCCCATTAGTAGAGCAACTGACCTCGTTGCCCTCCGGGACAAGTTCGAAACTCCTTCTCCCTCCAACCCTCAAGGCCGCTCCGATCTTCCGGGCGTCGACGTCTTCATTTCCATGGCTGACCCCGAGAAAGAGCCTCCACTTGTCACTTGCAACACCCTTTTATCCATTCTTGCCGTGGACTATCCTATTGAGAAGCTCACTGCCTATATTTCTGATGATGGTGGAGCCATTTTCACCTTTGAGGCCATGGCTGAAGCCGTTCGTTTTGCCGAGGTATGGGTGCCGTTTTGTAGAAAGCATAACATTGAGCCAAGGAACCCGGAAAGTTACTTCAGCCAAAAGAGGGATCCCACCAAGAACAAGAAGCGTCCGGACTTTGTCAAGGACCGGCGTTGGATCAAGAGAGAATATGACGAGTTCAAGGTCAGGATCAACGGTCTACCCGAGGTAATACGACGACGTAGTGAAGCTTACAACTCTAGAGAGAACATGAAAGAGAGGAACATGTCCCGGGAAAAGAATGGCGACGATCCAACACAAGAGCCTAGAAATGTCACCGAAGCCACGTGGATGGCTGATGGGACCCACTGGCCTGGCACGTGGCTTCATCCAACTGCCGATCATGCCAAAGGCGATCATGCTGGAATTTTACAGGTAATGATCAAGGTTCCAGAGCCTGATCCAGTAATGGGTCAACCAGACGAGAAAAGATTGGATTTTACAGGGGTGGATATTCGGCTACCAATGTTTGCCTATGTTTCAAGAGAGAAAAGGAAAGGATACGATCACAATAAGAAGGCTGGCGCCATGAATGCGTTGGTTAGAGCTTCAGCTATATTGTCAAATGGGCCATTCATTCTCAATTTGGATTGTGACCATTACATATATAATTGCAAAGCTATCAAGGAGGGAATGTGTTTCATGATGGACCGTGGTGGCGATCGAATCTGCTACATTCAGTTTCCTCAGAGATTTGAAGGGGTTGATCCTTCTGATCGATATGCTAATCATAACACTGTCTTCTTTGATGGTAATAAAATTTGCATTTTCATAATTAACGCATACACCACATCACTAACTCAATGAAATTAAAAATGGAGCAGGAAATATGAGAGCATTGGACGGTCTGCAGGGACCCGTGTATGTGGGAACTGGGACAATGTTCAGGAGATATGCACTCTATGGATTCAACCCACCAAGGGCAAACGAGTACTTGGGCGCTGTAGGGCAAAATAAAACACCAGCTGCTGATGTTCAGCCACGATCCGATGGAGACGATGCAGAGACACAACCTCTAACCTCGCACCCTGACTTGGACTTGCCAAGGAAGTTCGGGAATTCGCAAATGTTTGCAGAATCCATTGCTGTTGCCGAGTTTCAAGGAAGGCCGCTAGCCGATCATATTTCTGTCAAGAATGGCAGGCCTCCTGGTTCATTGCTCGCCCCTCGTCCTCCCCTCGATGCGCCCACCGTTGCTGAGGCAGTTGCTGTCATTTCCTGCTGGTAATTAATTAATGTCTATATTTGCAGATAAGTTTTCCGGAATCACTAACTGTTTTGGCTCCAAATGCAGGTTTGAGGACAAGACAGAATGGGGGGAGCGAGTAGGGTGGATCTACGGGTCAGTGACGGAGGATGTGGTGACAGGTTACCGTATGCACAACCGTGGGTGGCGGTCAGTTTACTGCCTGACAAAGCGTGATGCTTTCCGTGGTTCAGCACCCATTAATCTAACAGACCGTCTCCATCAGGTTCTTAGGTGGGCAACAGGTTCCGTGGAAATCTACTTTTCCCGTAACAATGCCATTTTTGCAACGAAACGCCTCAAGTTTCTCCAGCGCGTTGCATATCTCAACGTTGGCATCTACCCTTTCACTTCTTTCTTCCTGGTTTTATACTGCTTCCTTCCAGCTATGTGCCTCTTCACTGGAAAATTCATTGTTCAAAACCTCAACACCACTTTCCTTACTTACCTTCTCATCATCTCACTAACGCTAATACTAATCTGCCTTCTGGAAGTGAAATGGTCAGGAATTGGGCTGGAAGAGTTTTGGAGAAATGAACAATTTTGGCTGATTGGTGGCACTAGTGCTCACCTGGCTGCTGTAATTCAGGGTCTCCTTAAAGTGCTTGCTGGAATTGAAATCTCATTCACGTTAACATCAAAGTCTGCATCTGAAGATGATGATGACATTTACGCCGATCTTTATATAGTAAAATGGACAAGTCTGTTCATAATGCCTCTTGTAATCATAGTGGTGAACATTGTGGCAATAATTATGGGGTTCTCGAGAACTGTTTACAGCATAATTCCGCAATGGAATAAGCTAATGGGAGGAGTATTTTTCAGCTTCTGGGTGTTGGCTCACATGTATCCATTTATCAAAGGATTGTTGGGGAGACGAGGAAGAGTTCCCACAATTGTATACGTGTGGGCAGGTTTGGTTTCCATTACAATTTCATTGCTATGGATATCTATTAGCCCCCCTGATAATAAGAATTCTCAATAGGCAAACAATTTGAAAGGCAAGTGGAGATACACTATGAATATTGTTGTCGGTGATGTAGACTTTGTTCTTGATTCTTTGGCTTCATTGAAAACATTTTTGATGAGAAATGTAAGACTTATATATGTAGTATTAAGCAATTTATTTTCCTAGTTTACCTTTCAAAGGATATATAATTGTTTCTTACCCACTATGTCTATTGTTTCCTACCTTATAACTTTTTGGATGATATTATCATGGATCAAACCAATATGAAATTTCAAGTAGAACTAAATTAGAATGCAGATGACCTCTATGCACTAAGTGATAAGGCCTAATAGCCATGGAAAGATGGTTGAAAGGCTTACAAATGGTACCAACATAAAGAAATTAATCTAGCTTCTTTATCTTTAAGTTGAATTAATTTAGCTTCTTTGTCTGGGAAGTTACTCTATTAGATTTACAGATGTTTTCCTTCCAATTTGGGTCCCTGCCCAACCCTGTCTTATACAAAGCAAGGATTTTTCAGAATAAAATGTGACGGGAGTAGGGATAAAAAATTTCCTGCGAGTAGAGACAAGGCCGGACTGGGAAGAAATATTCCCGCCTCGCTTTGCTTATTTTGTTTAACCCTAGAAATATTGAGAATGGTCTAAAGTGCCCCTATTTTGTTCACCTGAATTAATATGAAACTAACAAAAACTATCAAGTAAATATAAAACCCAGCTATTTTGCCCAACTCCATTGCCCTCACTTTTCCCGGTCTCTTGCCTCCTATCCCCACCAATTATCTTCCCCATCTGGCCTTCTTTACCCTATCTTCTCTAACACCAGCTTCCAGCCCATCGAAGTCCAATTAAGGCTTCTCTTTTTCTTCGTAGTAGTGGATTTGTGATGGATTAGATATATTTGAAGATTCTTAATGATTGATGTGGTAGATGAAAGACATTGATTTCCATTATCCCGACAGCAAGGATAGAGACTACTTTCGTCTAATGGGAACAATGGCGAGGAATGAAAAATTTGGTCTCGCTCTATACCGTCTCTAACTTGATTAATGGCCAAGGAATTTGGCCTCTCAAGCCTGATGAAAAAGAGATCTTTTTTCTAAACTCTGAAAATAATTTTGATCTAGTTCATGATCTATTTAAAACAGAAAAACATCTTTCTATGATTCTCACAAGCAGGAAAACAATTGCAATCAAATTGATAGCTATTAACATCACTTCTTCAGCCTAAATTGGGAAACCCTTTAAATAAGATGCAAAATAGATCATGTTCAATAGTTTATATGAGATTTCTCTAAAAAGGAAATACGAATCCTTTAGAAGAAAACAATCTAGATTAATCAAAACTTTTCATTAGTATTATAAAAATAGAAAACAAATTTTAAAAAAAATAAAAAGTAAATCACTCATAGTGAAGATTTTTATCCAACCTAGTATGATGCGGAGTGTATTTCTATTCTAATACTCCAGACTGTAAATATTTAGTTAGATTAGGCAAAATTCTACCTTATTCACCCGCCAGGCTTCATTTGTCGACTAATAGGAGTCACAGTACATCAGTTTGAATTTGAAACATAAACTTGGATATTAGCCATTACAAAAAGGGAGAAGGACTATTCCTCACCCAACTTTTGATGCGCTTTTAAAATGTCACCCATGACAGATGAAAATCCACTTTTTCCACTCATGACCAAACTGCCGTCCAATTTTTCAGTTAGAAACAGGGACAAAATCGTTATTTACTTTTAAAACCTTAAAACTTTAAAATTTTACAGTTTTCCCCCTCTAGGTTTTAAAAACTAATAACTAACCCATCCTCAAAGTTTGAAAAGTTTAGATTTCACCCCTAGAGTTTGCTTTCTTCTCCGGCCACCACTGACGGCCGATACAATCGATCGATCTCCCATCTCCGACTACAAAAGACGACGAAGGACGACCCTTCGTCGACCAGATCTGAACGATGAAACATCGTCCAGATCTGAAAGAACAGACAAAGGACGACGCTTCGTCGTCCTTCGTCATAGCGTCTGGACGAAACGACGAGCGACAAAGGATGACGAAGAGTCATCCTTTGTCGTCTGGGTGGAGCGACAAAGAGAGACCTCTTCGTCGCACAATGGTGCGATAAAGAGATCTTCGTCTCTTCGTCGCATCGTGCGACGAAGAGACGTCGCACCGTGCGACGAAGAGATCTCCGTCTCTTCATCGCACCGTCGTCGTCGCATCAAGAGAAGGAGGAGGTCGATAACGACACCGGAGACGACGTCGGGAGATGAAGTTGAAGAATGGGAGTGAAACTGCTAGTTTTGAAAGTTCTGAGGGGCGACTGTATTTTGAAAAATATGGAAACCCTAGGTTTGGGGGTGAAAATATTAGTTTTCAAAGTTTAAAAACTTTAGGTAAGGTGAAATGTTAGTTTCTAAAACCTAAAGAGGGTGAATGGTAAAACCCTCACATCAATTTTGGGATGAATTTTACAGACTAAATTGAAGGGTATTTTTGTCATTTTATCTAACAAGTATTTTACCCTTATGCAAACAGATATCATCCATATTAACAACTCATGGGTGAAAAAAGTAGATTTTTATCTGCCGTGGATAGCATTTTGAACACGTATCAAAAGTTAGGTGGGAAATAGTCTTCTCCTATACAAAAATTATGATAAATACTTGATACACTAAATTGGGTGGCGCCCCATCGCAACTTTTTTTCCCAGCAGTATTGCCGACAGTTAGCAGCATCCCGATGGGTAATCCATAAAAACACAAAATATATTACATGTTCAAAATGTCGGTAAGCAGTTAAGATAATTGAGGCTGGACGGTGATTATCCAGATTGCTAAGTGAAATAATCATAGCAAAAATTCATGCATCCGAACCGGCCTTTTTACAGCATTTGTAAAACCCTGCATACAAAAATACAAAATGATTAATAATACAAAGTGAAATTGACATTAATAGTACCAGCTTGTAAATTGTCAACACAGGTAAATGCACTCTTAATGAGTCAGATGGAAAAGACAGCAAACTTTGCAAATTTATGCCGCCAAAAATATTAGATTGCTGCAAGTGAAAACAGGGTAAAATTAATTGCCCTTTCTGCTATAAAGAAAATAAACTCACCCCTTAGGTTTCAGAGATCATCAAACTTTCCCTAAGTTTAGTTAATTTAACAATTGAAGGCATGCTAAAACCACTCAACAAAATATAGAAAAGCTGATATATGTAGCTATGAGCTTAATTATCTCATGATTGGCATTTACAAGATAACAAATTAGAATACTATGCATAGTGGCATACCTCATTAAATTTAAATAAGAGGGGGCGTGAATCTCTTTCCACTGTTGCCTTCTGTACAACGCTATCAATATTCTGAGACCCTTTACTATTCAATTTCCTAAACCTGTTTATGATGAACAAGATTTATCACGATTTAAAAAGGTATTACCTGCTGCATATCATGATAACATTTATTCTTGGGATAGAACTATTCAATTTCCTAAACCTGTTTATGATGAACAAGATTTATCAGGATTTAAAAAGGTATTACCTGCTGCATATCATGATAACATTTACTCTTGGGATAGTACTACACTTGCTAACTTTTCTTAACTTATTCATACAAACTAAAGTGTCCTAATATGTTAAGTTATATAATCATTTACTTTATTTCTAATTTAAAATCACCCAATAACATTAAAGCACATTAGTTTGTATAAATAAGTTTGTAAATAAAGTGCAGTATTATTCTTATTCTAGTAAGTTATCACTTCCAGCCCTAGACACCATTAGCTTTTTCATTGCAAATTAGTACTCAATGCAGATTTACTACAGAGATGATAGCTACAAATTTGCACCAGAGAGAAATAAGTAAACTGATAAAATAGTACATATCAGATTTACAGGTAACTGGAAAATATACGCAACTAAACAAGACACGAACTTTGCCAACAGAATCATGTAGAAACAAGGTCTCAACTCCAACTTAAAAGATAAATCTTGGGATCACAAGGCACACCAACAAGCAAACATTTTTCTCAAATTTGCAGAAAGTACTACAGCTACGTTAGTACATAAAATGAGTTCAAAGCCAAATATCACTAATAGGCGCATCCAACATTCATAATCTTGTTAATCTCAATGAAGAAATGGTCAATGACTATAGATACATAATTTTTTTGAGAGAGATGTATAATAATCATATTACAATCAATTAATTCTTAAGTTCCTAATTCTACACTAAAATTTGTATGATAATAATCACAAGACTAAGGTTCACTATTTCTGGTTGATTCATGGTTTTGAGAATTAAAGGCATACGTTAAAGTATGTATTTTCACTCAATTTTTTCATTAATTGTAACTTGTAAAAAAAAATATATATTATAAAATACAAACACCACTGGCCATGAAAGAAATACCTGTCAAAGAAACTGAAGGACCCATTGGATGGCTTTTTCATATTACCAGAACATTTCAGTTTCAGATTGGTTGAAGCACTTGTACTGGAATCTAAGGTTGATGATATGGTACAAGTAATTGGATTTGACATATTCTTTGCATTTCCCATTATTACAGAACTTGCAGGTCCATGATTTACTTTTGTAGACCCTGCTTTACCTGTTTCTACCCCTACCAAGTCCTGGTTTCCTTTTTGTCCATCTGTTTTATGGACAGGTTTGCCAATGCTTGCTTGCATAATCCTTTGCTTTTCAACCTGAAGTGCAAAATTGATTATAACAAGGAAAATTAAAATTCAAAAAAAAAAGGAAAATCCAACGGGAATAGCTAAGCAGTGCAGCAACTTTGGTGACACTATTTTTCATTTATATGACACTAAATGTAAAATAATTCTCCCCCTTTGAAATAGAGGATAACGATCATTACAAGGCCACAAAATATCCATTCTCACATCAAACTTCCCAATAAAAGATCTTAGTGTCTTGAAGACTTAAGAATCTTAGAGCCTACAGAAGGATGTAAGAATTGGACATAATACAACCAAACAAGAAATTTATTGTTTCAAAAGGAGCAAAGACTATCTATATTGGAAGACATTGGAATGAAACCCAGATGGATTGCACCTAGGCACATCCTCCCTGTGTTTGGCACCTCAAAAATTTTTCCCAAGTTTGACATATCTTAAGGATTTATTGAGGCTCATATGCTAGTAGAAATGGCAACATTCTTGTTAGGAAATTATAGCTTTAGAAAATTTCTTTAAATTGTAGATATCTACCGCATTAATTAGCTAATATCCAATAAATTCTGCATAAAGGACACTGAAATATGTCAAACAACTGACCAAGCATGAAAATAACAAATTATGATTGCAACATCACCACATGGACATTCTTGCATGCTACATCTTCAGAAGGCATATGCCTTGGAATGCCTGGCAACCATAGCTAAAAGCTTGCATATCCTTGTCAGAGTTTAGGCTTTTGGAGTTTAAAACCACAATTATGCAATTTCATTTCAGATTTAGTAAGGGATTCAACAAGAGCAATGAATAAATTACAACTGAACAGTGCACACACACATCAGATATATGTTTACTGCATAGCAACCTGAAATGAGCAAGAAACTCCCAGTCTAATTATTTCTATCAACTTATTCCGTCGGAACATATAGGATATTTTCTAAAATTTCAAATGTGAAATGCAGCCCCATCCAAACTTATGGTCCTTCAAAAATTGATAGGAAAAAATCATATTACATCAATAACTTGTGTGTTTGGCTAGCTAGATCACCACAAGCTCTAGACAAAAGACTGGCTTAGGACCTATTTCTTCTTTTCTCTAAGTCTAAGTGCGACTAATTTAAATTAATCAAATATTTTAGAATCATTCGTTTTTAGCTTTTTTTTTAATCAAATATAAACAAAATGCCGAATAATTAGCTTTTACCAAAAACAAAAACATTTTACCAATAGCAATTTTGTTTGTCAACAATACCCCTCATTAAATTTATATAGTTCCAATTATAATGAAACTCTTATTCATTATTTATTTGGTCATCTTTTAGTTTTTTTAATTTATTTTATTTATAACAGATTTTAAATATTATATCAAAACAATATAACAACACGGATTTTAAACATTTTGTTTTACATATGTGTCAAAGCACCAGTTTTAAGATATTTACAACATACAAAACCAAATAATTTAACACTTACAATCAGAAAATGAAGGACAAAAACATCAATTGGACTTGTATATTCAACATATTCAACTAATAGACATATTCGGCTTTTGAAAAGAAAACGAACATCACCTTAGTCCTTTATTTTCCTTTTTGGGTATTATTTTTCCTCTTTCAGAATCCTAGTTTTGCAGAAGATTATCATTTAGGAATTCAACATTAGGAAATACACTGCTTACCTCATGCACCAAGACTTGCTTCACTGGCAAGGCAAGTACATGATGAACTAATCTATATCCCTGTTTAATAAAAGGAAATGATATTCAGTAGAAAAAAGAAAAAGATAATGACTAAACATACAAGCCATGAAGTGTGAAGAATGTTCTGAACCTTGAAGTTAATGAAGTCAGTAATTGATGGATCCAAAGAAAGTGCTGAGGCATCTGAACCTCCATCTTGTCCCAGGTTATTGGGCAAAGGATCAAATCTCACATTCTTGTATGTTATAGAATAGGATACCATTGTGCTAACCAACTGAGCCAGGTCAGTCTTCTCTTTATCTGATAGTAAGTGCAATGCTACCTAAAAAAGGGCATCAAAGCTCATTGAGATGACAGCAATAAGTGAAAGCAAACTACAATCTCTGAAAAGATTTTCCTGTATAAAAAATGAATGAAAAAAGAAACATAGGAAAAATTCACTGACACTAGCAAAGTTGCAAAGGAGCTAATAAATACTTTGGTATTAGCTATTACAATCTAAACATATTTTAGGCTCTGCTTTTCTTCTATCTTGCTTCTTATCTTTTATTCATTTTGTTCTTCTTCACAATTGATACACAAGAAACTTTGGCCAACTTGTTGCATGAAAGAAAATATGGATTTGGCTGAATATTCTTATTTTTTTGTTGCACATAGGTTTTGTGTTGGACACTCAAACACACACAGATTCTAGCAGAGAGACAGTGACTTCTTTAGAAATTTTAATTATAATACTACTGTTAGAAAAGTCAGCCACATTCATTTATTGTTATGGCATGCAAACAAGATTATATTATGTCTGTCAATAAGAAATAAATACAGGGTAAATAGGGTTGGCGTGTCTATAGCTACCATCTCCTCCTGTCTTTTCTCCACAAATTATTTTCTGCTTCTATCTATCCATTATATTATACTTCAACCACTATGATAAACAATAAGTTTCTTCACTTCAAACTTCTATCAGAAAGTAACATGTACTGACTTTTCATCAGCAGCTGAAGTAAACCTGCCTAAAAACCAAGTTCATATCCCAGAACCCAGTTCAGCAGGAGCAACACCAGTAATTTCTCTTTAATTAACATAGGAACTGCCAACTAGATATCAGGCAGAAATTGCATGAAAGATCAATAGACATGATGCTGGAAGCATAAATGAGACAGGTAAACAGTAGATTTTTCGTTTTTCCTACTATTTTCAAGTACAATTTGTAAGTATCAATTAATTGCAACATCACTTCACATAACAAATAGGAAAAGGAATGGAAATGCAAAACAGTTAAAGAATGACCATGAAAAGTATATAAAAATACCGGTCTAAGAGTTGGTGGTGACAAAATATGTAATAATTCAGAAACTGAGTCTTCTACAAATGACTTGCTTGTCAAGTGCCTTGATATATAAGGTGGAATTTTGCAATGCCAAGAGTTGAAAATGTCCCTCTTTTCCATCAATGTTGTCCGGTATCTGGAGATTTGTATACAATCTGAATCATAAGAGAGAATCCTCTAAAATTGACTTCCTGACCTGGTGAACTTAGAGATAGAATTAGGAATACCTTTGATAAGACTTTGGCCACTCAATATTTGGTTTTTGAATTTGAGCAACTAATAGATGTACAGTAATTGCAAGAGGTGGTTGATAAACTGTAAAAAGTAGAAGTCAAAGCACCTTTCATGAGCATAAAAACCAAATTATCAACTTTGAAAAGTAGAACTGAAAAAATAACCATTAAAAATAAATTTCACACCCTTACCATAAAGGGACATTTGCTGTGTGGACATAATATATTGGTGCACCAAATCAGAAACACCAAGGTAATTTAAGCATTTGACCTTCAAATAAAGTAAGTCAAATATCTTGTTGCAACAATAAAACTAGCTAATGTCCAGAATTAAGTAAATAAAGTAGTTATCAATAAAATGTAACTAAGGCTTACTGTCTTTTGCATCACTGGATCATGATATTGGAGCTGCAAAATGTTTTCGTGGATCCCATCCAAAATCACATCATAATCACCACTACAAATTCATTAAGCACTTAAATATTTAGTCTCCATTGAAACAAAATAAGAGGAACATATATTATTTAGTGGAATTTACTACCCACCGGCTAGAAATGAGGGAGTGTAGAAAGTCAAATTCACTGGATGAACTGCCAAAGTTATTGATAGATTTTCTTAGCCGCTTTATTTTCTGCCTTTGAAAAATCTAGAGAGAGGATTATCCTCAAACATAAGATGCTAGAGATGAATAATGAAGTCACTTGGAAATGTCATAAATGGTATTCACTGCTTTACATTACCTCATTCCAGATATCGAAAGCACTTCTTGACATGTCCTTTCGGCCAACCACTTGTGAACTGATTTCAAACTAAAAACAGCAAAACGCATTAGTGCTAGGTGATTTAAAAGAAATAAAAGGGAAGGGGGAGAATGCCATGGATTCTATATTTGATGGATGTGGGTCGTCTTTATTTGAATTGGAGATGACAGCTTAAGAGGTATTGTTAAAACCCATGAAGATTCGTAGATGAATAGGCGAAGTAATAAAATCAATAGACAATTATTTCTATTCCCCAACAATTTATCTATCAGTATTCAAAGACAAAATGGGTGGTTCTCAGTTACAACTCGAAAACTCCAGATGGAGCGTTTTGAAAGTACAGAACAAAGCTGATGGAACCAAGAGTAAATAAAGATAAGATTAACCCCTAGGTTCTCATGGATAACTAGATAAATTTCCCTATATAATATACTGGTTACAGAGGCCAGAGACATCAACCAAATTGCTTTTGTTTCTCCTTTTAACATAAATTTATGGTCATCATGAAACACTCAAGATCAAATGGTTGTAAGAAGTTCAAACAAATGGATAAAACCCCTAGGGTCAGGGTTGAGTGGTTGAGACAGTTTTAACCAATGGGTTAGGGATGCAACTCTCCTGGGCCACCTACTTGGGATGTTATATTTTCAAATTTCCTTCCTTCCAGTGTTTGAAAATCAAGAATTGGCCTCCGATTTGAACTTCATGAACTATCCTTAAGTTTTAAAAAAACGAAGAGTGCATTATAGACTCAATATTTTTGTCCTTCATCTTTACCAGACAATTGTGATCATTTGTTTCTTCTAGTAGAGGCAAATCTTTCACCATTTTCAAAAACTCAAATCTTTTTCTTTCTTGAAATTGATCAAACCCTTGATTTCTATTTACAACACCCAAAAACCCCCAACCTTTTGAACTAGTTCACTAAGTTCAAAATTGGGGACTACTGCAATCCTATGACTGTGATAGTCGAGATACTTATGATATCTCAAGTAGGTGGTCCTAATAGATTTGAACCCATAATCCTTTCATTGGAACCAAAGATCTAAGTAAACAATCCAGCACTTGGAAATTTACCAAACCATTAGCATCAAAATCCTAGAAATAGGTCTAAGCTTTATTTGTATAAATTTATGAGTAGCATCAAGCTCATGAGAAAACCCTTACCATATTAAGGGTTTCCTTCTTCTTGTTAAGAAACTGAAGAGTGTTCAAGCATGATCGTATATCACACTCTGTGAAGTCAAAATAAAAGGATGAGTAGCATAGAAGATAACTTGGAAGTTAGGAAAACAATAAAGGTAATTAATATTTAGAACCAATTAATGCATTTTAAATTGTATGAGGCATATTGCTTCAAAGGTTGAAGACAGAATTAAAAAAATAAAAAACGGAAACAATACCATAAGGAAAGATTGCTCACCAGTGTACTCCGCAAGTGCAGTAAGTGCCATTGAACTTGTTTTCATGCCTTCCTTGTGACAAATATATTTGAGCCTAGGACAATTCAGTTTTAGAAAATCATTATCATAAATCTAAGGTTTTAAAGATACATCACATCTAAACAAATAAAAATTTGTACAAAGAAATTCAAATCTGGATAGGCAGTCTAACATACAATATGACAGAAAAGCGATATATCCAATAAGTCATATTTACTTGGCATAGCATAATAGATGACAATAATACCTATATGTACTAATTTAAAATACACACTTAGCACAAGTATAGTAAACATACATGTACAAATTTACCTCTCTCTTAAATAAATGAAATTCTATTTTTAACTCAACTAGCTACAGAGTTCTTCTCCAGCTGCTCAATAATTGAGTTTTCCCCCAAAACACGAAAGAGAAGAATAACGGATTAATATTAAAATTCTGTAAAACATCTCAAATCACTTGACAATTGGTTGTCTCTGATCTTCCATTAACAACTGTTACAGTGAAGGCGACAACACAATTTCTGGCATATCATCAACAAGGATACAGTTTAAACATCAAAAGAAAATACTCATGCATGGCTAAGCTTTGAGAATAACCATTTTCCATTTTAAAGAAATTATATAACAATAAAACTATGTGTACCCACTTTGGGTACACAAATGTATACACATTTATATGTGTTATCATGTGATTAGATTATTTTGAATTAAGAATAAAACAATAACCAATCATATGATGACACATATGAGTGTGTATATATTTGTGTACCCAAAGTGGGTACACATAGTATTGCTCATTATATAAAGTGCTTAGGACAGATCGTGCATCATTGATTTTCATTTTAGATGAAACAAAGTCAAAAATAAGACTTTATATTGGACCATATGAAAAAGAACTACTTGTTGAAATGACGATAGGTTAATAAAGTTATAGGATTTGCAATTTCCAATTTTCCCAACTGTAGCCAACTGTGAAAGAGAAAAGGGAGGAAGATCTACAGATTTGGAGTAACATAAATCCCATATAAATAGAGAGAGCATAATGGAGTTTAATTCTAATCCGTCAATTTACAACTTGCCTCAAATAAAATAACACCTTTCGAAATTAAATTTAACCATGCCTTGCCATAAGTTCTTATTTTTTACCACTTAGAGATAACCTGGACATTTATCAAAATTTTTGTTAGTGGAAAAGTTATATTTCACTTACATTTGATATGAGCTTATGTAATGTTCATACCTTTAGATCTACAACTGATTAGAGTTTTATAATCTAAAATACCAGTTAAATATTGATGTTTCCATTTACAGTACAGTGAGATAGATTTTCCAGAAGACACACACAAATTACTTGAAGATCACTGATGCAGAAATCTCTGCAAGTATCTACACCATGAGAAAGAAACATATGATGCAACTAAGATAGAGCAACAATCACAATCACATATGTTATATTGTATCGGGAACTCATCCAGTAACTTCATGACCCTAAAGAATATCCAAAAAGCATTAAGCATTTTTAATCAGATCCATGAAATTACTGGTAGCAAATTATTACCTGCTTACCACACGGCTCAGTGTTGGTTGAATAAATACATGAACCCTGTAAAGAAAAGCACTAAGTTTTCAAGGGACACTTTAAAATTTAACAACAATTATAAGGTTTCCATGAATGGTGATCATACATTACAGATATTTCAAACAAAAACTGTTCAATCAAAATGCAACAAACCCATACATACCAAGCACAAAAGGCATGATTATAGCCAGTGTCTAAATCTAGTAGCACTAGATATGGTTGTTGCTAATTTAAACTAAATAAAAAAAATCAATAAACTATGAAAAATGAAAAAATATATATAGGAAAAATTATGTAAATGATATATCACAAAATTTGCTCCTTAACATTTTGTTTAACATAATGCATTCCTGGCATCCACTTAATATAGTGCATTCATAACATTCAATAAAAAATAAAACTATATGCGCAAACAATAAACACAAACTTGAGTATAAATAATGATATATCACCATATGATTGAGTGATTTTAAACTAAAAATAAAATAAGACCTAATCGCATTGTAATATATCATTATATATACTAAGGTTTATACCCATTGTTTGTACACATAGTGTCACTCTTCAATAAATTATCAAATAAATACTTATGAGGGAAGTCTGAAATATCTAACCAATGAGGGGGATTAGGAAAGCAATACGAGACATTCTTAATTGCTTAACTGCTCCTTTCTACCAATATAAGACCTTCTTTACATTTGAATGTGTGTATCCATGTGTGTATACATTTGTTAAGATTTAATTAATTAAAAAGAACACTTACTTGGCTATCTGACGCAACTGTCGCAAGGCAGGTGCATACAGGTCATTACATATGCAAATTACCTATGCAGAACACCCATTATCATGCACAGGGAAATTTTGCAATCAAGTATTCATCAATTTTGAACATTTTAAACTCACCGGTCTTAAAAGTGATGTAGCTTTACGCCCTTTTTTGGAGGATATTCTTCCTGATTGCTCTTCTTTAGCAACACTTTCCTTCCCAGCATGAGACTTCCTTTCAGCAGACACCTAAAGTGGAAAATTATTAATTGAAATTCAAAAATTGTAAACTAGCACATCCATTTTGACATGAAATCAAAATTACTTATTAAACACAGGATACCCATATGATAATTTCTACCTAATGTGCCCCAAGTTGAAGCTTTAAAACCTATAAGCTTTTATTGCAAAAATGAAAGTGAAACAACCCTACTTCAAACAGAAAACGAATAAGAATATGTTAGAAGAAAAGTATTAATACTGTAATATTATGCAGTTTACTGTCTTATAGATTTTTTTTGTATCCTACAGTCTGAAGCATTCTAGAAGCCTGATTTAGGTTGTGAAGCAAGTAAGTCATTCACAAAAAGGTTCACAGGTAAACAGTAGAATCTTGGTACATATTTTCTAGGTTTGCTGCTCCACATTACAGTCATGGTAGGACAGTTAATTCTTCCTCTATCATGCAACTTTTGTTGTATGAAATGACAGCACAGGATCCATCACTGCCTTGCAATAACGGAAAAAATTATACCAAGGAAAAAATTATACCAACAAAGGAAATTCATATTTAAGATATACATAAGATAATTTTCACTTACCAATTTCACTGATAAGCAAAGTTTAACGTTAAGATATCAGTTCATATTTTCCTAGGTTTACTAGTATACTATGTAATTGTGGTAGTAAAGTTAATCCTTCTTTTACCATTCAACTTTCTTAGTCTGCTACATGGAAGTACAAGAAACTATCAAGACCATCTACCATGCAATGGAAAACAATACCCATAATGTTGGAAATGAGAGTATAGGAAAAAAATGAAGAAGATTATTAGATAACTAGGTTAAACAATTGCTGCCCATAGTATACTTCATAAAACAATAGGACATCAATTGTAGAACCAAGTACCATCTTCAAAATAACCTCCACAGCACCCTTGCCATCGCCAAGAGCTCCATCTATTTCATCAATGACCTATAGAAAATCAAATAAGGGTTTTCTCTTCATTCCATACTGCAAATACCAAGAGCAAAACTTAGGACAAATAAAACCAACCAAACACTTGGGTCTTGAGTCAGCCATAACAGAATCCATCTGAACCACATCAAGGATTTTAGCCTCAATAGTTGATGATGATCGATCATCACTAGCATTAACCTACAAAAACCAAAATGGTATCAATAATAAAATTGTGGAAAAAAGAATGAGAAGTGTATCTACATAAATTCATTATACATTAGTGCAAAAGCAATGCTAAATAATGAAGCTAAGATAATGAGTACCAGCATCGTACTTCACGGTAATATGTGCTATAAAATCCTGGTTTCCTGATAGTTAGAAAATGCCTCGTACGATGTAATTTATAGAATTTTAAGAGTACAAACAAACCAATAAATAATATATAGATATTTACTGAAACACATTTTTGCATACAATTATTGTTCAAAATCATAACCTTCCCAATATTGTTAAAAATTGGATAATATTGCACAATGCACATGATGATTTCAAAAGCCAAGCACCACAAGCTTCTTAGGTAGCCTTTCAATTTGATATTCCTCTTCTAAAAGTTTGTCATATTATTCCATACCATCCTTGGTTATTAGATAATAAGGTCCAACATGATGCCTTCTCACTGTGGTAAAATAGAGAAAGGTTGTGCCAACAAAAGTTATTATACTTGCAAAATTAAAAGAAGCTGTCAAATCCATCATCAAATGCTAAAGTAGTTAAGGTGCTGGTTTGAAAGGTAGCACCTAACTTGCCAAAGTCAACTTTTAGAAACAGGGAATAACCAATGCATGATCTATAGCACAGTTAAAGAAATTATATCCAATTTAGAAGCCCAGAACTAAAACAGTCAGTCCAGCAACAATAAACATATCTTTTTGGCTTACAGTGCTTTTGTAGTAACTAATAAGGATTAGTAGCATGTCTATATTGGCTAGTTAGATATAGATTAAAACAAACTATTTGTTGTATTGCTTGTTCCCCCAATGGCTTTTCGATTTTGCAGACGGCTAGTCTACTTTTATAATTCTTCTTTAATGATACAACTATTTTCTTGTTCCTAATCAAAAACATACATGGATAAACTATTGAAGGAATGGATGTCTATTGTTCCTCTCTATTCCTCTTCTATTTATTATAAAGCTTGAGATAGTATCCATGGGATAATATTCACAGCACTATTAACTGAAGTACTATCAACAGCTAGTTAATACAAATTCTTCAAACCTTAAACAAAATATCTTTTCTACACATCTGAATATAAAAATTCCTTTCCTTCAAAGCCATCATAAACCATCCTATATTAACCAAAAAAATATATATATTCAACACATAATAGCCAAGCAAGTTATGTAAAATTAATTATCAAAGAAAAAAGATAGTATGGACTTCAGTAAAAATTATTCTTTCAGTTGAGTCAGAGGAGATAAAAGGACCTCCACAACACGATAACCACAATGCTTAGCAGCCACATGCGCAAGTGTAGTCTTTCCAAGCCCTGGTGGACCACAAAGTAAAAGGATCTGCAAGGACCATAAGAATCTGTTACTGAAGACTTCATGGCCTCAAATGCTTGCATAAATTTCCCATAGATGCATGATTTAAGCTTCCACTGGAAAAGATAATTCTACAAAGCATGAATATCAAAATAATTGCAGTTAAAGAAGTTCATTATCATATGCAAGGCACATTATGCACAAGCTACTAGGCTATCAATTCAAAGCTTGAACCTTTTACTCATCTGTCAGTCAGCCAAGAAAAACTCAAGTTAACACTTAACACTATAATTTTATTTTTTTTAAAATAAGAACTGCCTGCAAGCACTATTGAAAAAGTTGCACACATAATTCCTTCAGCTATATCAATGCAATTTAAAAAAAAAAAAAAATCATAATAATCATAATAACAATAATTGTTTCTTGATTCGTAAAGTACTAATTCAATGATCCAACAAAAATCATCCACCTCAAATAAATTGGCCACTGTGAGCCAAGCATCCAAGTATTACCAAAAACAATGTCAAGCATATTATAGATGTATTATATACCAGAGAGATCGAATAACAGCTAGGAGCATCCAGGTCATCCATCTGAACTATATTACTGGAAACTTTAAAACATTAAAAGTCCACATGTAAAATACACAGACATAGATATGTATAAGATGTGAATTCAACAAGGTACATGAGCAAACATTAATAATATAAACAAAGTAAAGGGAAACATGTTCCATAATTCGCCATATGTTCCCATAAGGCATGTTAATGTGACAGTATAAAAGCGAGGGACTCTATTAAATCGCTTGAGACATTTGTTTGATGTGGTCTTTGCTTTGGACAGGATTGATTGACTTGAGTAAACACTGATGCGAGAAGCTCACTAAACAGACCAGTAGGAAACATGGGGGCAAGTTAGTACTATGTGTTCTATTTCATTATTACCAATATTTTTCCAGTATTAGTAAAAAAAAAAAAAAATCCCAAATTTACTATAATCATTACAACTTAATATTTGAATACAAAATTAGTATCTAGCTAAATTCTTTTTAATCTGATTTTGATTCTGAATAATATGCATTATTAATATAGATAAAATACTTAATAATTTAAGTCTTATAAAAAATTAAATAACCAATTATCTAATTATGATGTAATTAATTGATAATATAAACTGACTACATATTTAATAACAACAAAATAAATGCCAAATTATTTTTATTTAGATTAGTCTCAATCATATTATTAGATAAATCTGGTAGTAACTTTAGTCCAATCCATAAACACCAAATAATTCTATATATATTCTAGTACTATTAAATTAAATCTAGTCTAACTGAATTTCATAGCATCCCAGTTCATCTTCTAGCTCATCATATTAGGCGTCCTAGATCAACTCTTTAAATGCGGCAAGATGATAGCATTCACCAAAAAAGCTGAAATTTGGTCATAACCCCTGAAACTATGTGACTCATGAAAAATAGTTTCTAAGAAAGTGAAATAAATAAGATAACGGTTATATTTGATGCATCAGATTATATGGTTCATAACAGACAGCTTTTACCAGTTAGAATAAATGTGAAGAGTAGTCCTGCTTTAGGAGTCTCTAATGTCAATTTTCCACTTGAAAGATACAATGCTACCCAGAAATGACATTCATTTCAATAGCTAACATCCCAATCTCGAGCAAATTGCAGGAAGAATGTACATTAAATGGATGTATCCACTGTCAGAGACAAAACAAGATATCTATCAATTGGAAACAAGTTTGTTTCAAAAATATAGCTGACCTTCTGCTCTGGGGGACCACTGAGCCTTGTGTGCTTATTCCATAAGTCCTGAATGCCTTTTGAGTTACTATTTTCAAGCTCCAAATTATTAGAATGTCTAAAACTTCCCTCACTCCATCTCTGTCCTCTGAACTTCCTTGAAAAATTAGGAAAAGTTATCTTTTTATGGTGAGCAATAGAAGAATGCCGTCTCAAAGCAGACAAAACATCATCAGATGTACTCCTAACTTCAGAGCCAAAAACACATGAATCCCATTGTTTCAACCATAAGAGGACCTACCAAAAAAAAAAAAAGCTAAGGTTAAGTAATGAAGACAATAGTTAAAAGAGACAGAAACCTCAAACAATCATATGCCTTTTCTATTTTGTAAGACTCTTGAAGAGTTTTAACAATGTACCTCACGATTTGTCTGTTCATCACTGAGAAGCTCTGTAAATGAATTTGGAGCATACTTGTCCACCCAAAGCTGTTCATGCATCAGTGGTTTTTCTGGCAGACTTATCCCAGTTTGATCTTCAGAACTAGATTTCAAGGCCTTCAGAAGCAGAAGAAAGAATTACAAAGAATATGATAACGCATAGTATGTACTCAACAAATCAAATTAGAATTGACGATAACAATTAATAAAACATTTCAAGCCATAAGAAATCATAAATCAGTTCAGTTTTGAACATTCAAACAGTGAGCAAGTAATGAGGGTCCTAGGAAAACCCAAAAAAAGAAAAAAAAAAAAAAAAACAAGGATCACAAAAAACTTGATGATTTTGAAGACCTTCTTCCACTTTATCATTACGTAGATGTTGAAAATTTTGTTCCTGATAGTTTGGCAGGTCATGCTGGAAAAATATTAAGAGGAAAAACAATATAAAGCCCTCAAGCTAAAAGGCAAAGAAGAGAATTGAATGTAGACCAGCATATCTGTGAATAAATTTAACTAGTGCAAAATAATCACAGTTTCAAAAACATAGATATCATTTTGAAACTTCAACCAAAACTAATTAGTGCAATGTTCACCTTCGCGAAGGCCTCCTGCTCCATTTTTTGTAATAGAACATTAACAGGTTCTGGAATAAGACCTGCAAATTTTGTAAGTCATCAATAGGTAAACTGAAATGAAAATGGAATAACTCCGACGAAACAGTAAGTACAACATTGTATTACACCAGAACATTTTAATGGCAATCGGTTCAGAGAAGAAATCTTAAGTCTTACTTGCATAGCAATTTCAAGACAGGAAAGAACTCTAAAGAATTTAGTAAGTAAATTATAATTAAATATTTTATAAGAACATATAATTACGATAAACTATGTCAGTTTCTTGTTTCTAAAATGAAAATTAAAGTGGATCTTGATAATAATAAAATCAATATATTCTATTAAAAAAAAAGCCTAAAATGATCTGATGAACTAATGTTTAAGTTTTTTAATAACAAAACAATACCGTTTGAGTATGATTTGACATCTAATTTCTTCACTCCCTCCTCTCCCTGAGCCCTACATATCTTCACGTAAACCCTATCGCCGCCACCCGGCGCCGTCACCGGCAAGCAATCGCCCTCAATCTCAAACGCGTACCTGGACAAGACCTTCTCCTGCACCACATCGGTCGCATCTTCTCTCTCATCCACGTCACCATTACTCTCCTTTGGCGGGCTGTAGCGAAGCCAATCCTCGTCCTTCTCGTTGTTTTCATCATCATTAACAACAATTTTGGTTCTTTTGTCATCGAATTCGGGTTCGTTGTCGTCAATTGGGAGACTGGGAGATTCGGATCGGGTGCGCTTGTGCGGAGTGAGTTGGCGGGCCGGTGAATCGGGCGGATGTTGTTCAGGTGGTTCGAGGTCGAGATCGAGGTCCTCGTCGCCGTAAGGATCGTGGAAGCGGGCGTTGGCTTCTAGTAATTCCAGTTCCTCCGGAAGAGGGATGTCGAAGTCCATGTCCATTAAAAAATTTAGAGAAAGTGAGAGTGATTGTGTGCCGAGTGAGAAAAGTGAGAAGGAACTGAAGCCAAAATGTAATTTTGGCGGGAAATCGAACGAGGACATTAGGGATGCGGGACCAGCGGCTGACCAAATTACCAAACTGCCCTATGAAATTTTTTTGGTTGTCATGAAATTTTTTTGAGGGAAATGATTTGAAATAACCGATTTATGTCTTCTCAATATTAAATCAGAAATTAAATAATAAGTTTGTACTTATATTTTTTAAATTTGTGCTTATTATTATTTTAAAAAAATAAGTATTAATTAATCTTAGTAATTTATTAATTTATCAATATATCTCTTAATTTTATATTTTTTTAATAAACTAGTAATTTAATATTTTTTTAGTTGACTAAGATTTATGATACTTTCTCAACTTACTACAATCAAAAATTTATATACTTTTAATTAATAATAAAATTATACATACTTATTTAAATACACAAATAAATATATATTTGATATATGTTATTAAGTGATTAAATAATTTTAAATTTAGGATAATATAACACTAAATTATATGATAACATGTCATATATGTATTCAAAAATTGATATACATAATATTATTCTCTAATTAATCTATTTATAACTCTTAGTAAAATGACAAGTATACTTAATTATCAATATCGATAGAATGCACTTTAATTAATTTTCTTATAATTTTACTTACATAAAACCCCAAACAATTAGAGGTTGACAAAACCTTATGGAAAAGGCCAAAGGACTATTTCCCACCCAAATTTAGTTATGTTTTTAAAGTCACATTATAAGGTTTGAAAAATTCAAAATTTTACCCATTGACCAACTAGAGTTAAAATTTTCTATTAGAGGTAGGGGTAAAATCATTATTTTATTAACAACATTAAAAATAAAATAAAATTTATTACATTTTCCCTCCTAAGTTTTAAAAATTAACATTTCACCACTACCTAAAGTTTTCTAACTCTTTAGGCCTTTTTTCTTTTCCATCCGACACTGACGACCTCCTCTCTCCACCTTAAACCGTTGGTCAGAGCATAGAAATTGATTTACAACGGATCTTTTCGTCTTTGACGAAGAGATCTAACAACGAAGAGACCTCCAAATCTTTTAATCTCCATGAAGAAATTTCATATCTCTTCATCGCAAAGAAGAGATTCATTTCAAATCATTTTCTATGTGTCAACCAACAGTTTAAGATAGAGAGAAGAGATCGTCGGTGTCGAAGATGATAGCGAGAGGGGTGAACAAAAATTTTAAGAGGAAAAATATTACTTTTCAAACTTTAGGTAAAGGTAAAGTTGTTAATTTTTAAAACTTATGAGAAAAATGTAATAAATTTGATTTTTAAAATATTATTAATAAAATGACGATTTTACCTCTATTTTTAATAGAAAATTCTGAAGGCAATTGGGTCATGAATGCAGTTTTAGGTTTTTTAAATCTTACAAGTATAATTTTGAAAATGCAACTAAACTTAGGTGAAAAATATGTAGGATCGAATGGTCTAAGAAGGGGGGTGAATTAGGCAATTTAAAACAATCTTTACCTAATTAGAGAATTAGAACAATTTATTCAAATCAATTAATATTGCCTATTTTTAATCTAATTTGTGAGAATAACTAAAATATTTTAAATAACAAACACAATCAAAATAACATAAAGTATGAGTTTAAGGGAAGAAAAAATCAAACACGCGATGTATAGTGGTTCGACTCAACCCGGCCTACGTCCACTCCTCCAAGCTTTCTCCCTTGGAGTATTCCACTAATCCTTGGTTGACCAAAACCTTAACTAAGTTTTTCTTCACAACCAAAATAGTTTCCAAGGTGTTATTAACCTTTACAAATGTTGAAACTCAATTTCTCTCACTAGAGATTTTCTAATCCCTCCAAGAGTGAACCTCACTCTTTTTTAGCACGAATTTTAGTACGAAATTGAAATATGATCTCTCTCAAAGAGTGTATATGAAAGTTGAAGTCTAGTACAACCCAATGCAAATGAAATTACAAAGTGTATGAGCAAGAGTTTTGATTAGAGAAAAGAATTTGCAAGTGAATAGCTCAAAACTAATTTGCTCTCAAATATATGAAAGTTTTTTGTGGCAAAAGTTCTTTTTGAATGAATTTGATTGGGTTTATATAGGGGAAAATTAGGAAAGTTACCATTATGCACAAAGATAGCCGTTTTAGTTTTCCAAAAAATGCACAATTCGGTCGATCAGATGTAATTCGGTCAACCGGATGTGACGTGGCACTTCTGTGGAGCTTACGTGGCACTAGCTGTTGGAAAAATTCAAACCAAAATTCGGTCGACCGAATTTAATTCAGTTAACCGAATTTTTGAAGCCAAAATACCTGGCTTCTGGACAATTCGGAAGCTGATTCGATCGGTCAAATTCGGTCGATCAAATTTTATTATATTTTACCCCCTGAATTTTCAAAAATCGTTTGACCTATAAAATTTTGAGAAGTGACAATTTAACCCATTTTTGAAAATTCTTTCAAAACCAACTTTAAGATATGAAAATATAGTTCACAAAACTTCATCATTTTAAAAGAATTAATAAACTTTAGTGACAAACTTGGCTTAACCCAATAAGTTTGAAAAACGATATTTTAACCCAAAAAGTGAAAGATATGAAAATGAGTTTTCAAGTGAGCTATCCTATGCACATAAATATTCTAATCAAAACAAATGCTCTAAATTACAAATATATCTACCTAACATTTGAGTTTTTCTTCAAATCTTCAATAATTTTTCAATTGACTCTTCTCTTTCATTTTCATCTTGAAACTCTTTCAAATGCATTAAATCAATTCTTGCAATCTAAGCGCACACTCAAGTAAAATCATTAGTAAATATGCTTAGGGATATATAAATTTGTTATCATCAAAATTAGAGCATAATGACTCCTTGAGTCAACAAAATAGTCCTTTGGTGTATTAAAAAACATATCAAAAAATGGTTTCTCAATCTCAAAGGAGTAAACAAATCAACAATGTTAGATAAAATGTGCAAATTATTGTGCAAGTACAACAAAAAAAAAATCTTGCACTTAAAAACACTTCATAAATGGGTAATTGAAAATTTTAACTTGTAAGTTACTCAAGGTATGTCCTTAAGCAAGCGTTTAGTTCTTAAAATATTTTATTACTAAAATTAAAAGATTATCTTAAAAATTGATTATCTTAAAAATTATTAGATATAAATTATTATTATATTTGATAAAAATAGGTAAGTATAAATAATTATTATGTTTGGTTAGAGGTAATAAAAGAAAAATAATATTTATTTTACTTAAATACTTTTATGTATAATTATTCTAAAATATTTTTTATGTTATTTGTTATATTAATTATAAATATGATCATTTTTTCCTTAAAAAATTAATAAATAAATTATATATTATAATAAAATCAAAATTACATTAGTAAAATTTTAGTATCTAAAGTAGAGATGATTATAAAATTATCTCTTATATTACTATTAGTAATAGAAGATTATTGAAATATTTTATTACTTATAAATCAAACAAAGTAACGTAAATAATAAAAAATATATTGTCAGAGTAATTTTTAATCCCTCTCAATCAAATGTACTATAAGAAGTAATTTGAGTGATAAAAAAAGAATTTATATATATATATATATATATAAAGGCATAAAGTCAAGTTCATGCTATTCAAAAAGGTGATGCCAAACACCACGAAGCAATAAAGTATCCCGACTTAGAGGAGGTACTACTGAATGGATACTTCAATATCAAGAGTGCATGAATATGACAAGAGAAGTAATAATGGCACTTGCAAAATATATTCTAAAAATGGCATATCATCGAGATACTACAAAATTCAACTTTTCTCTAGATTTGCTCAATCATTTTAAATCAAATTTGGAATAAAAATATTAATCATTTTAGAGGAATTGGTTTTATTTACATGGCAGGTTTGGAGAACAAAAATTAGAGGTTATAAGGGAGAAAGAAGATCAATTTAAGATGAAAAATGTTTTCAATATGGATGAAACAGAATTGTTTTATAGGTTACAACTTGATCATTCTCTTGCAACAAAGCTACTTAAAAGGAAAAAAAAAAAAATAGTAAGACAAAGAAAGACTTACCATTTTGTTACAATGAGGATGGTTAAAGGAAAATCCTTCATGGATTATAGGTAAGTACGAAAAACATAGGTGCTCCACAAATGTAAACCTGCATAGCATGAATTGTGAGTATTGTTTCAATAAACAGGCATGGATGACTAGGACTTTATTTAAAGAATATGATAGATCTTTCGATATTAAAAATGTAGAGATTGTTTTGATTGTAGATGACAGTTATGTCCATCTAAAAGTTATTGAAGGATTGCAAAATGTTGATTTACTTTTCTTTCCACCCAATATGACATAAAAAAAAAAATCAACCTTGTGATGCAAAAATTATAGGAGCTTTCAAGATGCATTATCATCGTCAAATTTATCAGTGCCTTATGGATGGTTATGAAGTAAGGAAGCCAAATCCAAAAAATATATCTTTTAGATACAATGATTTTTGCTATCTCAACTTGGATGATAGGTATTCATATAAAACAATTGCAAATTGTTTTAGGCATTGTAAAATTCGATACATGAAAACATTATTTTGAAGACTTTAAGTGAATTCTTAGATGGTAAAGACGGTCAAAATCTTGAAATGGTAATAAAAAAAAAAGCCATTACAATTGAAGAAAGTTACATCAATTGAGACTCTAAGTAAACAAGATTGATCTTCAATTTCAGTATTTAGACTAATCGAAGTTGGATTAAATAACCCTAAATTTTATGATTTAGGGCTTTTGTTAATTGAAAGAATTTTGAATGATTAGGGTGTTGAACAAGAGTGGTGCTTATAAAACAATAACTCTATTAATATACAACACTTACAAATTTGTACAAGACCCACACACTCAATACACTCACACTTACACTTGCTACACACACAACACGCACGTCACACATCACCCACTTCACTTAACACTCACCCTTCAATTTCATGCGCACTGTACAGACTTTAATCCTCTACACGCATTCACTGCTTTTTGGCTGCACACACTCTCTTTCATTTTCTACACTCACTCACTTTGTTGCTTCTTAATTTGCGCACACAGATGCTTGCAACTAATCTCTATTTATACAAGTCTTATGTCGGCTAAGTAACCGACCTTAATGCTCCTTCACATTTCTTGAGTGCCGACTGCTTGATGGAATAATCCAGAGAGGAACTTTCAAGTTGCTAGAGCAAATGTTAGCTGCTTGGTAGAAGAGTCTAGATTAGCAGCTTAATTGCTTCATGATACTAGTGGAAAAATATGAGAGAGTCTAGTTAGTGATTTTCCTTCTAAGGTGAATGATTCTAGTTTTTTTTCTCTAATTGTCAATTTTGGTCAACTTGTTGAATTTATAGGAACCCTAATATGATTTTGTATTAGGGTTATAGATCTCATCAATTGAAGTATCACTAAACAAATTGGGATCGAGTCTCCATTAAGGAATGTGGAATCTTACCTTCTTCCTATAATATTAAATATATTTAAGGTTTAATATATGTTTGAAGAATTCAAACATATTCTTGTTTGAAGAGTTTAAATGATATACAATATTCTTAGAGTTGTAGTGATGATTGGCTTAAATTTGAAGAATTAAATGTGTTGATGTATTAGAAAGCCAAGAATTTGTTGTTTGATGCAAGTTAGGGATTGTAGGGAAGGTTAAAATTGGTCTTAGTGTAAATTCATATTACCAAAATTAGGACAAACAATTTATCACAATAATATCTAATATTTCATAATGCAGACTTACATAAAAATGCAAAATATTCTTTTAATCTTAATATGTATCAAATCAATGTAAAACTTTAAATATCTTTGAATTTTACTAACCCCAAATTTGCCCTAATTTTATTCCCAAGAAATGGGAACTTACAATTATCATGGATTAATTAAATTCATACATGACTTCATTGGTGATTTGATATAAGATCTATCTTGACTTTGACATGATTGATAAAGAACCCAGACTTAATTTTTCTCTCTTTCTCCCATAGTCTTTATGTGTACAACTGATAGTAAAATAAAATAATGTATTTAGGTAATGAAAAAACCAGTCTTACATAGTTTTTAGGAAAACATTATTTACACCTCCATCTAAGTATGTTATACCATATAAAAATTCTTCTAGATTGATTAATAACGCTTTAACTCATAATTTATTTTTTAGCTTACACTTTATGTTAATTACACATAGACCACATTAATGAAAATATTTATATATTCTCCTATTTGGTCTATAGTGTTATTAAACAATTTATGGTTTAATAATAAAATATAATTCGCGAAATAAGACTAAAATTTATCTTAAATCAGTCAACATTAAGCAAAAACTAATAAGAATTATAATGGTCATATGTCATTAAATTGACATAGTTTCTTCTATGTATCACTAAATAAGTTCTACACTTAATATGATCCATAATGAAGGATATCATAATTGTCCAATGATAATGTCTTTATGAAATACACATCCTATTAATATTCTCATAAAATATTCATTCAATTACATATATACACAATAACACAACTAATAACAGGATAAAACACATATGAATTAGAGACAATACATACAAAAGCTTATAGTGTAAACCATATAAGAACACAATACATAATAAATCGTTACTAATAGTGTCTATTCTTTTGACATGTTCATTAAATGTCTTAGGTAACAATACTTTAGTTAATGGATTCACAATCATAAGGTTGGTTCTAATGTGTTCAATCAACGTTGTTTGCTTTTGAACATCTTCTTTAATAGCAAAATATTTCAATTTTATATGTTTAGCACCCTTAGAATATTTGTCGTTTTTTAAAGAAAAAAACTATTGCAGCATTATCATAATAAATTTTCAATGGCTTGACAATACTGTTGACAGCCCCAAGCCTTGAAATAAAATTTTACAACAATAATCCTTAAACTATGGCCTTAAAGCATGTTACAAACTCAGTCTTCATAGTGGAAGTAGTAGTAACATACTAATTTGCACTTTTCCACAAAATCTCTCCATCCGCTAATAAAAATAAATATCTAAAAATGGACTATCTGACATTCACACATCCAATAAAATCTGAATATGAATAACTTATGACCTTAAGACCATTAGATCTCCTGTAAGTGAACATATAATCTTTCGTTCCTTGTAAGTACCTCAATACTTTCTTGATATGTGTTGAACGCAACCAAAAATTAAATTTCTTTATTTACAATTAGTAGTAACACAAGTGAAGGTCGATCCACAATGACTAATTAATCAAATTCACAAATAACTAATGAAAAAGGAAAGGGGTTGATAGATGTTAGAACTAATGTGTATGTCACACGTAGGAAAAAACATGGCCATCCTGGCAAAAGACAATTGGCTCTGAAGGCAGTCTACCTTGACCAGGAGGCCCCGACAGAGAGAATGAGGTGTGGCAGAGAGTTGGTGAGAATGGGAGAAAGAAAGAAAAAGGAGGAGACGAGAGCAAAGGAGTGGGAAGAGAATTGACAACAAGGAAGTAAGGGAGAGTGCAGGCCTTTTGGATGTCGTGCAGAATGTTTTGTTACTGTTTGTGAATCTTGTACTTAGTATTCTGTAATTAGAAATCAGATTCTGAAAAAAGAAAAGGAGCATTATTTTTGTAATGAAAACTGAATGTATACATTAACAAAGATTAATGAATCTACAGTTACATTATTATGGTTTTTTGCTTGCACTATTACATTATTTTGTTCATTCTCAATATTGTGATTGGTTGATGCTAGAAACGGTTGAGGACTGAGGGACTGAGCGAAGGAGTCGCCTGGTGCTGAAGGGTGGGGTGCAGCTTGGTTGTGGAAGGAATCTCGACAGTTTCAGCCTGTGAGAACTGAAAGTAGATTCAGGTACTCATAAATTGGTATCAGAGTAGGAGGGGAGATGAGCCAAAGAATGGAGGGATTACAAACTAGTTTAGAGACAATAAAAAATTATTTGAGGGAACTCAGAGGGGCGGCATTGGGACAAGAACCCATTGACAGGGGAAAAACTCTAGTCGGTCAAGAGCTGTCACCATCTTACTCTCCCCTAGTGGGCGAAACGACAATGCCCACCCCTGGAATTGAGAGAAGGATGGGAGAAGAGATGGAGACCTTTGGTGAAAGGAGCAGAGAGACAGAATCAGATGGGGCTCGTAGGGATATTTTATACCGACGACTCGACCTTTGGTTGTTTGACGGAGAAGATGTCGTTAACTGGATGTTTAAAGTTGAAAGATATTTCGAGGTCAATAGGCTAACGAAGGGTGAGAAGCTTTTGGTTGTGGGTATTTGTCTGGAGGGAGAGGCGCTGAGTTGGTACAGATGGAGAAGGAAACGACAGGCTTTTACTGGGTAGGCAGAGTTTCAAAGTGAGGTGTTGAAGCGCTTTTCGGTGAGCCCAGATTGCACCCTTTATGAAGAGCTGTTGTCCCTTTGGCAGGAAGACTCAGTTCGGAATTATAGGCTGAGGTTTGAGGTTTTATTGACGACAGTCAAATGAGTGATCGAAGAGACCTTAACAACCCTCTTTTTGAATGGACTGGTAGACGACGTCCGAGAAGAAGTCAGATTGTTCAACCCTCGTTGCTTGGAGGAGATGATGGAGAGGGCTCTGCAGGTTGAAGAAAAGAATTGGATTTTGGACGCAAGAATGGGGCTCCCACTCGGAACCCGCGTTACCCATCCAAGCCCATAGTTACAGCCTTTTAGCCCTTCCGCCCCTCGCTTCGTAAGCCCAATCATTCTAGCCCAATCCAAATACCCCAGTCTCTATGGTCCAAGCCCACGACCCTCTCCAGGCCCTAGCTATGCCCGACCTAACTTCCCGGCCCAATCTAAAGTTTAACCCAACCTGACCCAACCACCGATTAATCCAACGCACTCCCTTCTTTCCAAAGAGTTTCATTCGACGAACTCGGGAGACCTTCGACCCAGTAGAGGAACGATGAGTTCGGTGGTATTTGTGGGCCACCCTCGGTGTGAACACCCCTATCGACGCCTTTTTGACAACGAGTTTAGAATGAAGATAGAGAAAAGGCTCTGTTTCAGGTACGATTAGAAATATCATCCCGGCCACCGTTGTAAAAATTGGCAATTTAGGGTTATGATCACTTCAGAAGGGAAGGAAAATGAAGAAGTTGACCTGGAGAGTGACTGTACAGAAGTGAATCCAGAAGAGAAGGAGATGGAACTGGCGTTGTAGACTAGCTCAGTGAGCGGGTTTCATAATCCAAAAACGATGAAATTTTTTAGGGAAATTGGGAATATGAAGGTGTTGATTCTCTTGGACAGTGGAATTACCCATAGCTTCATTTCGCGCACTCTCGTGGAAGAATTGGCTCTATCGATGGTTCCCACCAAATTTACTGTGACACTAGGAGATGACAGGAAAATTAGGGGGATGAGGAGATGCCAACAAATTGAATTAAAATTTCACGGAATCTCCGTAACTCAGGATTTCTTCGTCTTTGAATTGGGGAAGGTAGATGTGATTTTGGGGTTGGATTGGCTATATAAATTAGGGGAGGTAAGGATGAATTGGAAATTACATACCATGAAATTTTGATGGGACGGGAGACGTGCGAGAATTAACGGTGACCTTTCGATGTGCCGGATGGAATCCACATTGAAGGCCTTAGTCAACTCCATGGTAGAGGGGGTGAAGGATTTTGGTTGAATATAGAAGCACCTCACCGGACAGTGAACCAAGAGCAACCATGGTGGACTAAAGACTCACACCCTTGTTACGGGAATATGAATGTTTATTCCGAGAGCCTACTGGATTACCCCTAAAGAGAGGACGTGATCATGCCATTCAACTTATTTCAGGGGCTCCACCTCCTAACATCAGACCGTATAGGTACCCTCACTTTCAGAAGAACGAGATTAAGTAAAAGTGCAAGAGATGCTAGCTGTTGGGGTGATTCGACCGAGTGTGAGCCCTTACTCAAGCTTGGTGCTCCTCGTGAGAAAAAAGGACTATAGATGGAGATTTTGTGTTGACTATCAGGCGCTCAATAAAATTACAATTTCGGATAAATTCCCCATCCCTGCTATTGACAAACTCCTAGATGAGCTTTTCGGAGCCACGATATTCAGCAAGCTCGATTTGAAGTCGGGCTACCACCAAATCTGAGTCATAAAAGAAGATAATAAGAAAATATCCTTTCGGACGCACGATGGGCATTGCGAATTTCTTGTAATGCCATTCAGGCTTTCGAACGCACCTACCACTTTTCAAGGGGTGATGAACGAACTGCTTCGGCCTTATCTACGCCGATATGTATTAGTTTTTTTTACGACATTCTTATTTACGTATTAGTTTTTTTTACGACATTCTTATTTACAGCTGCAGGTTTGAAGATCATGTGAGACAGCTATAAGTGGTTTTGGAGCTGCTTCGAGACTACCAATTTGTGGTGAATTGGAAGAAATGTGCCTTCGATCAGACGAAGATAAGTTATTTGGGGCATGTTGTCTCAACGGAGGGGGTGGTTGCCGACCCTTATAAGGTGTGAGTAATGCTTGAATGACCTAATCCCCGAGACCTACAAGATCTCAAAGGGTTCTTGGGATTAACTGGCTACTACTGAAGATTTGTACGTAATTATGGAAAAATCATCGAACCTCTCACAAGACTTCTAAAGAAGGATGCTTTCCAATGGACGGATGAATCCACTATGGCCTTCAAAAAACTAAAGGAAGCTCTGAGTTCGGTACCTATACTAGCTCTTCCAGATTTTTTTACGAAATTTGTAATAGAGACGGACGCCTTCGAATTGAGACTAGAAGTGATGCTAATGCAGGAGGGAAAACTATTGACATTTATGAGCAAAGCCTTATCCATTCAGAACCGTCAGAAGTCAATGTATGAGAGAGAGCTAATGGCAATAGTCTTAGCTTTCCAGAAATGGCGACATTACCTGCTGGGGCACCACTTCAAGGTTCGAACGGATCAGCGCAGTCTGAGGTTCCTTAAGGATCAAAGAGTTCTAGGCAACGAGCAGCAAAAGTGGGTCGTGAAAATGTTAGGCTTCGACTTCGAAATTCAGTATAAGTCGGGATGTGAAAATAAGGTTGTAGACACTCTTTCATGAAATCCAAAATTTGAAGGTGAATTGCTGGCAATTTCAATAGTGCATATGGTAAGGTTGGAAGAAGTGGAACGTGAGGTGGCTAGTGATAGGAAATTACAAGGGATCATACATGACTTATTGCAAAATCCAAAAGCCTATGAAGGATATAGTCTGAGAAACGGCAGATTGCTCTACCGAGGCAGGTTAGTCCTTCCTAAAGGTTCTTTTTTCATTCCCAAATTTCTTAAAGAATTTCACTCCTCTCCTTACAGAGGACATTTTGGCTTCTTTCGGACTTACAAAAAGGCTGCCTTGGTGTTGTTCTAGGAAGGCATGAAGGGTGATATCCAAAGATTTGTATCCGAATGTGACATTTGTCAAAGAATGAAGTACGAGTGTGCATCCCTTACAGGCTTACTTCAACCACTGTCGATTCTTAACCAGGTGTGGGAAGATGTCTCTATGAATTTTATAGAAGGCCTTCCGAAAGCTTCTGATGTGGATACAATTCTTGTGGTAATTGACCGTTTAACCAAATATGCCCACTTTCTAACTCTGAAGCATCCTTTTACAGTCGCGAAAGTGGCACAAAAGTATATTCGAGAGGTAGTCAAGTTGCATGGATTTCCCTGAACCATAGTTTCAGACCGAGATCAAATATTTTAAAGTCATTTTTGGGCTGAAATTTTCAGAGCAGTAGGTACATCCCTCAAATTCAGCTCCTCATACCATCCTCAAACAAACAGACAGACGGAAGTGGTGAATCACAGCCTGGAGACTTATTTAAGAAGCTTTTGTTTCAGACAGCCCAAACAGTGGCCTAAATGGGTTTTGTGGGCAGAATACCAGTTCAATACCATTTATAATTCTTCTTCGGGCATGTCACCTTTCAAGGCATTGTATGGTCGGGACCTCCTATCTTATTAAAGTGGGTTGAAGAAACTTCGAGAGTGGAAGAAGTTAATAAGATGATTAAAGAAAAGAATAATGTTCTGGATGAACTAAAAGAGACTTTGGCTAAAGCCCAAGAAAGAATGAAGAGGTATGCGGATAAAAGGAGAAAGGAAATACAGTTACAACCCGAAGATTGGGTATATTTGAAGATGCAACCATACAGGTTTCGTTCGCTGGCTACCTGTCCTAATGAAAAACTGAGCCCTCGCTACTATGGGCCCTATAAAATCATAGAGAAGATAGGGGTAGTGGCATATCGATTGTTGTTTCCACCTTCAGCTAAGATACATCATGTTTTCCATGTCTCACAACTTAAGAGACATGTGGGACCTTCTATCTCAATTCAGCAACTGTTGGAGTGCATAACTGAAGATGGAGAATTGGAGGTTCAACCACTCAAAATACTGCAACACAGGTACTCTGCAAAAGAGGAGCTGGAAATACTAGTTCAGTGGAAGGGACTGCCAGAATGTGAAAATTCTTGGGAACTCTTCTTTTCTTCCCACAGCCTATTCCCTCACTTTCACCTTGAGGACAAGGTGTCTCTCGATGGGAGGGGAAATGTTAGAACTAATGTGTATGTCACACGTAGGAAAAAATATGGCTAGCCTGGCAAAAGACAATTGGCTCTGAAGGCAGTCTACCTTGACCAGGAGGCCCTAATAGAGAGAATGAGGTGTGGCAGAGAGTTGGTAAGAATGAGAGAATGAGAGAAAAAGGAGGAGAGGAGAGCAGAGGAGTGGGAAGAGAATTGATAGCAAGGAAGTAAGGGAGAGTGCAGGCCTCTCGGATGCCGTGTGGAATGTTTTGTTACTGTTTATGAATCTTGTACTTAGTATTCTGTAATTAGAAATTAGATTCTGGAAAAAGAAAAGGAGCATTATTTTTGTAATGAAAACTGAATGTATACATTAACAGAGATTAATGAATTTACAGTTACATTATTGTGGTTCTTTGCTTGCACTATTACATTGCTTTGTTCATTCTCAATATTGTGATTGGTTGATGTTGGAAACAGTTGAGGACTGAGGGACTGAGCGAAGGAGTCGTCTGGTGCTGAAGGGTGGGGTGCAGCTTGGTTGTGGAAGGAATCTCGACAGCTTCAGCCTGTAAGAACTGAAAGTAGATTCAGGTACTCATCAATAGACAAGAAAAAAATTCCTAAAACTGAATTGAGTAATAAAAGTTCAATCAAAGGCAATCTCTTTTCAAGGAAAATTACTACATTTGCAAACTGATCACTAATATCTAATATATAAATTTTATTATCCATTCAAATATTTAACTCTAGATTACCAAAGTTAGAAAATCTATGCCTTCTCAAATTTTGTCAATTTGAGCCTAACACACAAATTAATTCTTATCAATAAACCAATTGGTATTAAGCAATTATTATGAATTTATTGATAGCATTATGAACTAGGAAGAAGTTAAAGATGAATAAAAATCTAATAAGGGTCAAATTATTTAATTCATTCTATGTCTCTTTTAAACAAGCACTAAAAACTTGGATCATAATTGTTCTTGCTTAATTGTTACTCTAATTGAACATCATAACAATTATGGATTATGGATTCAAATTAGCTATAGACCACACAATTCAATCAATTGATAGAGTTCTTAATTAAATAAATCATGCAATCATTAACATGTAAAATAAAAAAAATATAGATATTTGAATAGAAAAATAAATAAGATTACGAATAAAGTCTCACAGTTTTGACAAACAAATGAAATTCCCTTGAATCAAACTAAAGAACTTAGCTAGACATTATGGAATGAAGAGCACGAAAGAGAAACAAAAATTATGTTTTGTCTTCTTCTCCTCCCTAACCTAGCAGCCTAAGAGTTATATTTATATCCAACTCCTAAAAATTTAGGCAAGTAAATTTCTAGCTAATTCACACATATTTCCAGCCTTCCAAACCTATATTCAACTCACTCTTGAAGTTGGACTAAGTCTTCATGTGAGCCATGCCAAAATTAATCCAATCTAGCTAAGGATTAGGGCTCTTGGATTCTAGCAATAATATTCAATCCAGTTTTGGATAGGAAAAAAATCTTCCTGGACTCTGACCCCTTCATAAGAATTGTAGATTAGGATGTGTAGATGAATTTGGGCTTTTGAATCACCTCAATTTGACATCAAAAGCCTCAGTTATGACCTTTAAAAGATTCAGTGTTCGGACAAATATTCTACTCTAATAAGGATTTCTAGATCTACATTTGAAGCAATGTTTGGTAACCCAAACAAACTTAAATTTCAGCCCATAATACCATTCCAGAAAGGTCAGAATGTTCTCTACAGAACCTCTGAAGGCCTCCTCCTTATTCTAGAACTCTAAGTTGGTTAAGCACCTACAAGAAGCACAGAAAGTTGAAACCACTAAAATGCTTAAATTTTCTAATTAAATGCTCACTTCATTCTAACCTATCCAACTATGTTGTAACTGTAAAAATAAACCTAAACTAACAAAATTAGGCATAAAATACTCTCAAAAGATCAAATACAAGAAATTACATATATGAAAATAAGCACTCATCATTTCTTTGTAGTTTTCCAACGGTCCACCTTTAGATTACTTTGATACTTGCCCAGCATCCCGATAGCAAAATTGATGTTTGGTTTGGTACAAGTTTAAGCATACATTAAGTTCCCTACAATAGATGCATAAGGAATTCGTTCCACTTGAGTGTGTTCCAATTCATTTATTAAACATTGCATAAGATTGAATTTAGCCTTATTCTAAATTGGAGCAACACTAGTAGGACATTTATCCATTTGAAATAATTTTAGAATTTTGTTAATATATTCTTTCTAAGACAATCCTAACAAACCTTGTCACCTATTACAAAATATTTCTATTCCTATCACATAAGATGTCTCACCCATATATTTCATTTAAAAATTCTTAGAGAGAAATCTTTTGGTTTCATACATTTTCTAAGATCATTAGTGGCTAACAAAATATCGTCAACATACAAAATAAGAAACATAAATTTACTCTCATTGACCTTTCAATAAATACACCGATCAAAGGTGTTCTCTTTAAAATTAAAGGAAGTAATAATATTATTAAACTTGAAATACCATTGTTTGGAAGCTTGCTTAAGTCCATCTATTGACTTTTTTTAAGTTTACACACCATGTTATCTTTTTCTTCAACTATGAAACCTACAAGTTGTTCCATATATACCTTTTCCTCTATATTCTCATTAAGAAAAATGATTTTCACATCTATCTAGTGTAACTCTAAATCATAATGAGTTACTATTGTCATGACAATTATAAACAAATCTTTTTTAGAAACCAGAGAAAATGTTTCTTTGTAATCGATATAGTCTTTATAAGTAAATCCTTTGACAACAAGTTTAACCTTGTACCTTTCAATATAACTTTTCAAGTCTCGTTTGGTTTTGAAAACCCATTTACATCCAACACTTTTACAACCTTCAGGTAATACTATGAGGTCTCAGACTTCATTAAATGACATTGAATTTAATTCTTCTTTCATAGCTTCTAACCATTTTTTAGAGTTGACACTTTCCATAGATTCTAAAAACAAAACTAGATCTTCATCAATTCCTAAATCATAATCAAAATTTTGGAGATAAACCACATATTCTATTGAAATGGTTAATCTCCTTACTCTTAGAGATCTTCTTAATGTTACTTCTTGTGGTTTAAATATTGAAGACTTATTAACAATAACTTTATTAGGGAGTGGTGGTTGTTTGTTTTATTGTTGTTCTTGCGTGTTGTTTGAATGTTCTACAACCAAAAGAACAACAACATGAATAGAAGTTGTAGGTAAAGGAGATTGAATCTTAACTTCTTGGATTTCTACTTTACGCGGTACTACACTCCCATTAGTCTCAACATTTTCGATAAATCTAGCATTTTCTCATACTGTGGTTAGGACAATAAAATCTATGTCCTTTTGATTTTTTTGAATAACCAATGAAGAAACTTTTAGTTGTTCTTGAATCTAGTTTTTTTTTATGTGGATCATAAATCTTTATTTATGTTGGGTAACCTCAAACATGCAGGTGTTTTAAACTAAGTTTCTTTCTAGTCTACAATTTAAAAAGAGTCTTTAAAACAACTTTACTAGGAACCCTGTTTAATAAATATACAACTGTTTTTAATGTGTACATCCATAATAATAAGGATAAAGATGAATTACTTATCATATTTCTAATTGTATCCATCAGGGTCTTTCAACAATACCATTTTGTTACAGTGTACCAAGCATTATGTATTGAGAACATATGTCATGTTCTTCAAGGAACTTAGCAAATAGACCAAGGTTTTATCTTAATTCATCATATCTTTTGTTTACTTGCAACCTCCATCAAATCTAATGATTTTCACTTTTTTGTCAAATTGACTCTCAACCTCATTAATAAATACCTTCAAGGCATCTACTATTTGAGATTTTTCATGTAACAAATAGATATATCCATAATGTGAAAAGTGATAAAGTATTTTTCTTTTCCAAAAGATATAATATCAAAAGGTTCACATATATCGATGTAAATTTTTTCAATAAGCTTTGTGCTTCTTGTGGTTATTTTTTTAGTTGTGTGACTAGTATGTTTACCCTTAATACAGTCTACACAAATATCAAGATCAATAAAATCCAAACTAGAAAGGATTTCATTCTTTACTAATTTTTGTATTATTTCCTTTGATATGTGACTCAAACGTTTATATCACAAATAAACAGAACTTTCATCAACAAAAACACATTTTGTACCAATACTATGATGTAAGGTCAATAATGTCTCAACAAACAAATTATCAAGTTTCAATTTATATAATCCATCACAAAGCACACTAGAAGCAACAAGATAGTTATGTTCAAATAAATTAAAACATTCATTCCCAAATTTAAAATAAGATCCTTCAAAATCAAATTTATATAAAGATACCAAGTTTCTTGATAACTCAAGTACATAAAGAGTTTGCAACAAATTTAAATGATGTCCAGTATTTAAAATTAAACGATAGGTTCTGATAGCTTTAACTTAAGCTTTGACTTTATTTCCTATGAATACAAAATTTTCATTGTCATTTATAGTTTGGGTCATAAGGAATCTTTACAATGTCTTTGAAATGTGAGTGGTACAACCAAAGTCAATCCACCAAGTATTATAATGAACTTTTGATAAATTTGATTTGAAACATACTAAAGCACTAGGCTTACCTTTCTTTTCAAACCATGTCTTACGTTTCAAGCAATCCTTTTGGAAGTGTTCCAGTTTTTATAGAAATTACACTTATCATTCTTTTGTTCCTTCTTGTAGATTGGGGCAGATGATTCATTTATCTTAAGTGGTGTTTTGCCCTTTCCAAACTTTCTTCTTGGTTTCCTTTTAGCTCTTGATGATGAGCCTACAAGATTGATTAAATGGACTCCTTGTTTCTTAAGTCTTCCCTCTTCCTGAACAAGCATGGTTTTTTTTAATTGTGTTATAATTAATTTGGAATGGATCATACTCAAGAGGTAAAGAATTAATAATGAATTGAACAAGGAAACTTTCATCCACACTCATTCTAATTCTCATGACCTTGTTGCTATATTGTCCATTTCAGTCACATGCTCGTGCATAGTATAAGAACCATCAAACTTCATGTTGATAAATGTACTCATTAATGTTGCAGAACAAGACTTGTCAGCATATTTAGATTGAGAAGTCTCTTCTAACAACTTCATGTATTCTTTAGCATTATTAGTGTCAACAATGGTCGACTTAATATTGCTAGCCACTGTCATCCGCATGAATTTAAGACTTAATCTATTTAATCTTTCCCAAACTTTATGAAAATATTTCTCTTCAACTATATTAACCTTAGTGAGTTCAGCGGGCTTACCATAAAAAAGAGACTAGTCTAAGTTAAACACTCCTAAGTTAAACTCAACATATTTCTTCCATTCATTAAAGTTAGCCTATTGAATTTGACAACAGATGAAGATTACGAATGTAGTGAAATAGAAATTGATGCTACAAAATAAAATAATTAACAAAAAAACTAATACACAATAATGCTTTGGGTAATTACATATAACTATAATACATATTCAAATTATTTTATAATATTAAACATTAAATGTATATCGTCGTTCTTCTTTGGGAGTTACAACAATAAACAATTTAACCATAATTTATATTTTATTTGAAAACTCAAATTGGTTATGTCATATACTCAAATTAAATATGTTCGTTACATTTGGGTATAATAAACTTACCTAGCCAAATATATTCATTAACCACAATTATGTTCATAAATTTAGAAATAACTAGTCAACCTTTGGGCGACTCTTAAATATTCCATATTCAATGAATTTCAATCACTCATATATAAATATTTTATGTCTTTATGTTATTTTTGCAATATAACATAATCACAAGTAATTAAATTTATTTTCATTAATTATTGATGTCTATTAAAACTTTTTATTTCAGCTACTTTGGTAATTAACAAAATATACTTAATATCAACATCATTTGTTCATGTCATTTTAATGTGCCTATTTTAGATAATTTTATATTCATCTAAATCAAACCAATTAATCATTCGGATGAAGACATTATTTAAATTTAATCAAATTAATTCTATGAAACACCATTAAAAACACCTTCAGATTTCAAGCAATAATCTTGTACTCAAATATTAAATCAAATGATTCTCATAAATATATTGAAAATATAAAAAAATACTCATTTAGACATACATATGGGTATTTGATTCATAATTAATGAATTAAGTATGAATAGAATTAGCACATCGGCTTAAATGTTAATTTATTCATAAAAATATATATATATATATATATATATATATATATATATATATATATATATATATATATATATATATATATATATATATATATATATATATATATATATATATATATATCAACTAGCACATGGGTAAGTAATGCCATCACAAGACATGACGTTTTTATACATTAAATTCTTGCATATGTAACTATAAGCGTCTTATTCATAAACTTAATATCCAAGGAAATACTCAATTCATTTCAAAGCTCATAAACCAATTAAAAATAAATAAAAACAAGACAAATTGCGTATAGCATTATTCTTTTATGACTTAGGTATTGAATTTTTATATTATGCATCAAATCAAATAGAAGTATAGCATATTAAGACTTACGTACTGCACTTTTATGAATCTTAATACCAACATGCCACAATCACAAACAATCATCACTCTATCTGAAACACCACACCACCAAATTCAACATTAATTAATCCATTTAATGAATAATTAAAAGTTCCATAATCAAGGCTCAGGTACCACATGTAAATTCATATTACTAAAATTAAGATAAATAATTTATGACAGTAATATTTAATACTATAATTCAAGAAACTCATAATACAGACTCACATAAAAATAGAAAATATTCTCTTAATCTTAATGAGCATTAAATCAATGTAAAACTTTAAATATTTGTCAACATTGTTCTTGAATTTTACTAACCCTAAATTTCTCCTAATTCTATTTCTAAGAAATTGAAACTTACAATTACCATGGATTAATAAAATCTTCAAACATACCTAGCTCTATTGGTGATTTAATATAGGATTTGACTTGATTTTGACATGACTATTGAAAACCCTAGACTTGGTTTTTTCTCCTTTTCTCCCGTAGTTTTTATATGTAAAACTGATGGTGAAATAAAATAATATATTTGAGCAAAAAAAAGACTAATATTATATAATTATTAGGAAAACCTCACACCCCTATCAAAGTGTATTATACTATATCAATCATTCCAGATTGATTAATAACACTTTAACCCATAATTTATTATCAAACTTATACTTTATGTTAATTACACACGGACCGTATTAATGAAAATATTTTTACACTTTAGGATAAATGATAAACCCTAGGATGGCCTAGAAGTCTTGAATAGTCGAATTTGTTGAGACAACAACTTTGGGCCACAATAGAGAAAAGTCACGTCGTGACATGACTAATTTGGGAGATTAATATTGCAACACAAGAAATGCATGTCGTGGCATGATTGCAAGAAGGCATATCCTAATGGGGCAGAAACTTCATGTCTTGAGACAAATTGATCAATGTTTTAATGTTGCATTAGTAAGAAATTAATGCCGCAACACAACCCTATTTTGCCTTAAAATGCTTATAGAGTTATGTAAGAGCCCTATATGAGAATAGATGCACATGTAAGATGTTTATGCAAGAGATAAGAGAGTGTTAACATGTTTACGATAGAATCAAGATGTGTTTAAGAACTATGAAGGCATGTTAAGTTATGTTATGACAAGCTAAGATAAGAGTAGAGAATTTTTTATTGTCATTTCATGTAAGTTGATTCATTTAAGCATGTGTAGTATTTGCGGCAAGTAAGATATTGCGTACAAAATTTATAAGCACTATGACAAGCATTGATTGTGGAATGTATTGCTATGAGAAATATGAATTATGTCATGTCAACTCATGTAAAGCTTAAGAAACATGAAAACAATATTTGCATGTTTTAAGTTATGAATCAAGTCCACATAGATGTTTTCAAATTTAAAGATTTGCTCTACAAGAGTTTTAAACATCCTAAGAGATTTTTATGTGCTTTTATGTTTAGTTGTTACAACGGGGAACCCTTTGAGCTCTATTGTGGACACACCTGCAGTAAAGTAAGTAATTAAAGCAATCCACTATATATGTGTGCATGTACGAGAGGATTGTAAAAATTATGTTTTCCTTAACATAGGGTTCTAAATTCATGCCTCAACTAAGATTAATCATTAAATTGAACTGTAGCTTAGATTTGCTATTTTGCCACATGGGAGATTTATGTTCAAGCATCCTAAAATGCAAATTTTTTATTATTATTAACAAAATAACATGTTATTTTGTCTAAAATGACAGAAATGAAAAAATGACGTGCCTTTTGCATTAAGAATCATTGATATATCATCTAGATTAACAAAATTCTGATTTTGATGATTTTAATGCAATTTGCTCTAAATTTCATTTTCTAAAGATCAACATCATTAATTTATCGTAATCACTTTTTAAACTCAACCATAAATAATCTAAACATTTTTTTTCCAAATTTTCTTATATATTTTTTTCTTTAATCATGCAACATCACTTTCTAACAAATTAAATCAAACACATAGTTGCAGGATTTCATGATAACAAAGTACAAATTTGTAGAGTACATCTAATTTTATAATAAGACTTTCATATTACATGTTAATCTAATATCAAATACATAATAGAAAGAATGCAACATCTTATAACGATCTTCTAAAATAGATGCATCAGATATACATTTAAAACATATCAAAGGTACTTTTGTTAGTTGTGGGTATTGTTGAAAGTGACATTATGATTATTCGAAAATAAGTTTCTCTCACTTACTCTATATTTTTTTAATTCAAGATGTGATGGATACTTTTCATATATATTGAGAAGAAATGACTGATAATATATTTATTTAATGTTTAATCCAATATGTCTATCAACTAACCAAAAATAATAATCAATGTTCAATATCATATTGCAACCATCACACACTTTTAAAACTATTTAATGGAGTTTGTGTAATATTAATTCAATTTTAAATTGGACATCAATTGTGATTTCTCTAAAATGATGTTGGTTTGATGAAAAATATTTTTTTTATTTTTCTTTTGACACTCTTGTCATGGTTTTACAAACCGATTCACCCTTTATGTTGTTGTTAATGATGTTAGCATAGAGATAAAAAAATCTTTAATAAACAAAATCAAATTTTATATTTAGCAACTACATAGAAAATTTTATTTTGAATATTAATTCTAAGATTTATTTTTACAATTTGGTCCAACTGTTGGTTCACTTGGGCTAGTCCATTTATCAGATTGATACCTAATCTAGGTTTAAAAACATTGAATCTTGTATTAAATTAAAACTAGAATTATATGTTGTATTATTGTTTGTTGAATATAATGTAGTTAATATAAATAATTTTTGGTTTAGGGTTGAGATTTTTTATTGTTTTGTGTTTTGAAGAAGTTGTGCAGCGTTCCTACCCAATTCCTTAGTTCTTTCCTAACCATTCATTTTATAGCAATTTTTCACAATTTTCATACCCAACTATCATTGGAGATAGCCTAAACTATGTTGATCATGTATCAACTTCCAATGGAACAATTTCCAATGGTGCCATTTCAAGCTATGCAACTTTTAGTGGTCATGGAGGTGGTGGTACTATATGAGGTGATGATCAAACTTTTCCCATATCTTTTGATAATGTTTTACCACCAGAATATAATGTTGTTTCACCTACTTTAACGACAATAGTGTTTCCCTTTGAACAATTCAGGGTTGTGGAATCTTTGGCACCTATGTTTAAGGATATTTATATCTCTTTGCATTGCTATTTGAGTTGAAGTATTTAGAATTGCATAATTGTTGTTTGGAGCTAGAATGAATGTGCACCATAGGGTGGACGCTCGTTCATGCCTTAAGAAGGGCATAATGTCATTTCTCATTAGTTGCATGAAAATGATTGTGAGAAGATAAACAACCATGCATGGGGCATGCACTCCTATTCATTAGTTCATCGAATTTAAAATTGGATAAAAATTAGTTTTGTAGTGATTTTGGAATTCATATTTAAGTGGGAAATTGAATGAATGACCATTCATAGGAGACAAATGGCTGATCATGGTGTTATTCAGGAAAATTTTAAAGGGTTGCATAGATTGTTTGACTTATTTTGCATTGTTTGTGTTTCCACAGCCAAAAGTGTCACTAGAGAGAGATTTTGGAGTAGCCTCAGATGCTAGATTCAATCTAAGTTATGCGAAGATCCTTGCTTTGCTAAAAGAAATGTAAGTATAGTGACCATATTTATTGGAAGATTGTTCATGTGTTTATGGTCTATCGAGAATGTATTAAGGTGTAGATATGTTTTCATGGTTATACTAACTTAGAACATGATTCCGATTGTGTTATATGCTATATGAACTTATGTGCTTATTGATGAGTTATTAGACATGATAATAGGATTGATTATGGTAGGATCTATAGTTTGGAAGTAATATTATTGATTTTATTGGTATAGAAACATGTTATGAATAATGATGTAGAATTATAAGTTCTACAATTGACAAAACATGGTTGGAAAACATAAAAAATAGTAAGTCTATGAAATTCAAGCATTAATGAATGGATGTTCATGCTTGCATAGACACCCGTTCATCCTCATTTGTGACAATAGGTCCTCATGCATTTGATGCATATTCTTTTTAAGGTTTTATCATGAACAACTGTTCAATATAGGATGAACGTCTATTCATAATGCATTAGGATGAACAACAAGCACATGCACGAACGATCATGGTGGCGAAGAAGATTAACATCATTAATTAAAAGGTTGGATAAACAACTCTTTAAGGTAAAGGTGACACATGTTCATGATTATGTGAAATGATCGAGGAGCAAGGGCAATGGACACCTATTCATGCATTAAGTAAATGACCATTTTACCTATATTTTATGTGTTGGAAAAGGGATAGGTATATAAAGACCCTAATAAAGGCAAAAAAGATTAGTTGGATATTTTAAGAGTGTCTGACTATATAGACGTTGACACGGACCCTCATTAGAGTGGATTCAAGTTGAAAATATAAAAGTGATGTATATCCTTTTAGCCACCAACTATGTGTAGTGTGACAGTATTGTGAAAACATTTGGGATATTCTTAGAGATTGATACCCATAGGAGAGATATTATAAACTCGGCACTAGGTATTTTAGCATATAAGATGCTCAAACATACACTTGGTATGCTTAGCATTTGAAATGCTTGTACGAGATTGGGGAAAGACCCAGGATCTAATTTTTCATGTGACTAAGGTATCCTTAGCCCAAAACCCTCGACAGTGTATAAGGTGCACTTTTATGATAAATATCTAAGATGTCGTATGCTTTCATCAGATATTTGAGATGTTGATATATATTGTTTGGTATTAGTCTTCCAAGATGACACCGCCAAAGGATTTTTTGACATAAGAGTTTTGAAATGGTTTGGATGGGCAATTGGGATGTTAGGAAACATTCGAGAGTACCATATTGTGATTTATAATTGAAACACATGAATTATGATATATATTGTGTGCAAGGTGTCAAAAAGTCACCTATTTAGTGAATGTTTATCATTCATTGTATTTCTTGTTATGGTTTTACAGGTAGGTGAGATAAGCAACAGGACAACGAGGGAGCTAACGGGTCAACTTGGGACATTGCATGAGGAGGACATTTTGGTCATTTTATCATATAGACATTATTATATATTTATGGATTTACATTTATGCTATGCATTGTTGTCTTATGGATTTCAAACACCTTGGTACTTATGGATGATTTATTATGGATTATTTATGATATATATGCTTATAATTAAGTGTGTCTACACCTTTTTGCACAATACATGTTGGAATGAGTTTTAAATTGTGCTTCTAATTTATTTATTTTTCTTGTTTTGAGTGAAATTTAAGTTAACTCGTTTCTTTGAGTTCATATTTTGGGTAGAGGTATATATCTGGAGAGAGATGTTATACTTTAACATCTTGATGTCTGTGAGTTTGGAGATGAATGTTGTGGCTTCATGCAAGATTTCAAGCCACCGTATTTTGCTACAGAAAACTAGGTGCTGACCTATTTCATCTCAACATTAATCAGCTTTTACAAACACCCTCCCATTAAAATCAACACATTCGGATTCTTAAATTATTTTTCTAGGGAATCTGAAGTACCCGAATACTGGTAATGGAAGAAGCCAATGTAAGGTTGGTAGTTATTCTATAGAAGAAAGAAGCCAATGTAAGGTTAGTCATTCAATTTCCTTTGATGTTAGAAAAAGGTCCCATATGAAAAAATGAAGAAAGAAAAGAAAGGATGTGGATGAATAAGCTACTTGATGGTTTCATATAACGAACTTAATAAATTAACGAGAGTGAGTGGCAATCAATAGTCATTCAGCCACCAAAACATTTTATATACAAATAAATAAGATAAGATTATTTATATAAATATTTACCCAAAAGTAGGTGATTGGTCAATTTTCTTTATATATATATATATATATAAATCCATTTTTTTTTCCTCAAAGCTTCTAAATTGACATTCAACCACCAAATTTTTTTATTAAAACTCGTTTTATATCTTCTAAATTAATAATTAAATGCATTAAAACATGTCAGTATTATTTGAATGTAAATTTTGACAAGTTACATGTGAAAAACGCACTCTGGATTTTATGTTATTCCAAAACAATACTAGGGCAAAAATATGTAAGAGCAAGTTATAGGTTTCTTCCCCCAAAGTATAAGTAATTATTGAATATAAAATATTTTTCTAACTTTTATTTAATATTTCTGTGAACAAAAATACTAAATGTACTTTACGTGGTAGAATCTTTGGTTATCTTGGTTTTTTCTACAAACATGGCATCAAAATAGGAAAAAAAGGATAAATTTAACCTTCTTAATAATTTTTTTTTTTTAATTTTTGTTGATGATAAGAATCAATGAATGAATTGTTATGGAATTTAGTGTAAAGAGATAGAAAAGAATTAAAAAATAATAATTTGACATATTCAATCAAAAAACAAAAAGTCTATGTAACAATAGTGATATTATAAAGGTGATGTATAAAGAAAAATAATAATATTATTATAATGTCAAAGTGCTACTAGGGTGCTAAATATGTCTGCTCTTAGCATTTTCATAATCTTGAATTTATATTATTGGAGACCTGAGCTATATTTGTAATTGTTTAAGTATAAAACAATGTAACTTGATGAAGACAGTTCATCTTCATCAGAGAAGAAACAATTTTATCTTTATTTCTAATGAAGATAATAGAAAAGAGAAGAGAGAATGATTGAGAAGGAGATAATTGACGGTCGGAGATGACAAACGGTCACTAGAGAGAAGGATCTGAAAATTTTAGGGAGAATTAGGGTTAAAATGAAGTTTTGGGAAACTCTGAGGAGGCGACGCATATAGAAAAAATATAAGAGTTTTATAACCTTAGACTTAGAAAAAAAAATCAATTTTTAAACCTAAAAATTATGGAATTTAGAACAAAATAAAAATTTTAAAATTTGAAAATAATTCTAAAATATGAATTTAAATAAAATTTTTAAATGATAATTTTATTTTTAATAATTATAATAAAATTTAACAAACAGATAAATATTTAAATTTTTAAAAGTTATGTGGGTTCTCCTAAACGTTGGGTGGGACCAATGTTTTGGCCAATTTTATATTGTTGGCCAGCAAGAAACTTCCCAATTCAATTTTCGACCTTTCTGGGTATCCCCTCACAAAATTTCCAACAGAACAGCGTGACTGTCTCTTTTATTTTAATTTATAAATTAATAAAAATCATCAAGACTGGCAGACAATCGAACAAGAAAAAGGAGAGCAAATAAAAGTCTCCTCAGCATAAATCTTGCTTATTTATTTAAAGGCCAAAAGACTAGTTCCCACCCAAGGTATAGTGAATTCCATTCCCACCCATCAACTTTGAAAAATCTAAAAACCATCCATAATCAAATTTCCGTTAAAAATTTTAATTAACAGTAGGAGTAGAATCATCATTTAGCAAAAAATTAAAGTTTTATCACATTTTTCTCTCTTATATTTAAAAATTTATATTTTTCTCCCAACCCAAGGATCGAAAAGTTACAAAAACCCTCATAGGATTTGTTCATTTTTCTCCGGTATTGATTTCTCTTTCTCCGACTGTCAACTATCCTTCCTTTCCCCTTACCTCTCCTCCGGTCTCTTTGCCTAGTCTCTCAGGCCGTCTTCAACTAGAGAGGAAGATGAAGACGAAATCGTCTTCGTTGGGATGAAGACGTGTTGTCTTCGTCTCTCAGACAAAGACGGTCTTCGTCTGAATCGAAGATGCGTCGTCTTCGTATGAAACAAAGATGCGTCGTCTTCGTATGAAACAAAGATGCGTCGTCTTCATTTCAAACGAAGACCGATTGTCTTTGTCTCTGATCGAAGATGACCAGAGAGACTATAGAAAGAGACTGGAGGAGAGATAAGAGGGGAAGAGAGGACGGTCGACAACCGGGGAAGGAGAAATAGACATCGGAGGAAGAGAAACAAACCCTAGAGGGGATTTTATCACTTTTCAAACCTTGGATTGGGGGGAAAACGTAAGTTTTTAAATATGGAGAAAAATGTGATAAAACTTTAATTTTTTGTTAAATAATATTCTACCCCTAACATTAATTGAAATTTTTAACGGAAATTTGATTGTGGGTGGGTATTTGGGTTTTTCAAAGTTGGTGGGTGGGAATTGCTAGTTCACTATACCTTGGGTGGTTTCGCCTTATTTAAATTGTTCCTCCCACCCCATCTCTTCCTTTTCCCCAAACTTCTCCCGTTTTCTCTTTCTACACATTCCTCCGTTTCGATTCGGAGTTAGGCTCAGCCTCAGGGTTTGAACATGGGCCAACAATCGTTGATCTATAGCTTTGTGGCTCGTGGTACGGTAATTCTCACCGAATACACTGAGTTCACTGGAAATTTCACCAGCATCGCCTCGCAATGTCTCCAGAAACTTCCTGCTACGAACAACAAGTTTACCTATAACTGTGATGGCCATACGTTTAATTACCTCGTTGAGAATGGCTTCAGTAAGTTTCATTTCTGTTTGGACGAAATGGTGATGTCTGATCTGGATCAGGATGATTATCTATTTTGTTTATAAATCTTTTAATCTTTTTGGAGGTTTCTTCTCTGATTTATTTCAATTGTTATGATGGATCTATGTGTTTGACCGTTCGAATTGTGTTTAGATTATTCAGTTGATTAATAGGAGATTTTTTAAGAATTAATTTGGGTGGATCCTCTATGGATCGTGAAACGTGGTAATGGAAAATGAAGATATTTGAGAATTGATTTTATTAATTTTTATATTAGTTACGCGTTCATGTCAATGCTTTGAATCTTTCACGAGATTGTTGTTTGGGGTGTTAGAAATTTTTGGTTTGTTAGAAATGGCGTTAGACTATTTGAAAAGGTTGTATTTGTTGTGCAACGCAAAGAAGTAATAAATGCGAACTGAGAGTTTCTCAAGGTTGATTCTGTTTCATTTCGGGGTTTTAAAGATTTAAAGTCGTGATATATAATTTATTTAGTAATCAAATCTTTCTATATTTTTGTTATATGGTATTTGTTTTGGTTGTTAATATTTGATTAACAGTTGGTTTGATGGTTAAAATCATCTAACATGCTCAATTAATATGTTTTTCTCCAATACAACATGTAAGATTCCGTTTCTTTTAGTGATGAAGAAGCTATTCTTTCTTCTTTTATTTTCTCTTCTTTTTTATTTTTTTGGGGGTACTAGAGTGGATGTCATTAGAGTTTGGTGTGGCATGGGAGCAAGTCTTACAATTTTCAAGTCACATGTGATTGCAAATAACATGAAGATTGCCATCTTGGTCATGTGGCTTTCTAACAAAATGTAGATGGTTGGTGATTTAGCTATATGTTTATTTCATCTATTTAGGCAAATAACTTTTAATAGTTATTTGGGCTTAGTTGTTACTGAGGGAACTAAGATATTTTTCTTTGTTTTTATAATTTCTGCTTCTTCATTCCTTTATTTTATTTTTTGCGAACTAAACATTTTTAAACTTCTTAATAACTTTATTCTTTATTTGGTTTACAATCACAAAGTGGAGTTTCCAAAAAAGAATCAGTTGTTAAATAGATGTGTTGGAACAGGAATTTGGATTTTCTCCATTGGTGAGAAGAATCAGTTATTCTTTATTTGGATTTTCTCCATTTCTCAATCTCTTAAGATGTGTTGGAACAGGAATTTGCTTGTTTTGCTTATCCTGACATGGAGGATAAACTGTGTAGATATTTGCCATTGCTTGCAAGTCTCTGCTGTACTATTCTTCCACTTATGAAACGCATAGCTACTTTGTATTTTCTTCAACACAGTGTTGGTTTTTTCATTATGTTGTGTTTCTATGTATGTTTTAGTGTATATCATAGAGCGTAAAAAAGTTAGATGGGACTTTTTTAATTGGTTATTCTGTAATTGTTGTTAGCTTCAAACATTTCCATTCATGTAAATTGTTCTGCATCAGTCCTTGTTGCCAGGATTTTGGAACATTAAACAAATTTTGTTATGATTTCCACATTTATGTAGTTAACAATTTGCATTGCACCTTCATTTTGTTGCTCTTGGCTTGGTGATTCATTCATTTGAACTGTGTTAGCTGACAAGAAATCGTCTGAAATAAGCATTGGAGGATTGTCCAGAGTACTAATTTGTTTCTGGTTGTTTATTATCGTTCATTTTTTACTTATGTTATGCAAATTCATTATTGCTTTGCTGATAACCTCAAATCCCTTTTTGGATATTGTGTTAACTCTGCCACTCGATGGTGGATGCTGCAGCATACTGTGTTGTGGCTGTTGAATCTGCTGGCAGACAGCTTCCAATTGCCTTTCTTGAGCGAGTTAAGGATGATTTCAACAAGAGATATGGTGGAGGGAAAGCTGCAACAGCTGGTGCAAATAGCCTTAAAAGAGAGTTTGGGTATTTATATTCTTACAATTGATTAAAAACTTATTTTTGTTATTGCCCTTGACAGCTATTATTAACAATTTTGTCTTTTCAATAGGCCTAAATTGAAGGAGCACATGCAGTATTGTGTGGATCACCCTGAAGAGATCAGTAAACTTGCCAAAGTGAAAGCTCAAGTTTCCGAGGTCAAGGGAGTTATGATGGAAAACATTGAGAAGGTGAGAAGTAGCTCCTGGCTTATCTTGCATCACATGTTTTCGACTTTCTTTGAAACAAAAGATTTATGATAAATCAGTTTTCATGATTTTTCATGAAGTAATAATGCATTTACTAAATGGGGTAACACTTATGGATTTTGCTATAAAGGGTGCCCATCCTTTCATATGTGCATATGATGATGGTAATGGCTGAGGAGATTTATCTTTTCTTCAGGTTCTTGACCGTGGTGAGAAGATTGAGCTTCTAGTGGATAAAACTGAAAACCTCCGATCACAGGTTAGTTGCTTGTTGCTGACAGCATGCTTTGCATTCAGTTGGAGAATACACTCTCTTAGCATTTTCATTTTCCTCACTGGAAATTGATGGAACATCTCATACATGATATGGAGCTGCAGTATTCAGTTAGTGCAGTATAATGAAATTGAGATTCTGCAATGATATCCTTTGTCTTCCATTTTTCTTTCTTTCACTTTCTCTACTGTTATCTTCTCTGAAATCTTTGGTCTCATGGTTTGGCATTTTTGTCATTGTCATGGTGCAGGCACAAGATTTCAGGCAACAAGGAACTAAGATGAGAAGGAAGATGTGGATCCAGAATATGAAGATTAAATTGATTGTTTTGGGAATCATCGTAGCATTGATTCTTATCATTATCCTCTCAATTTGCCATGGTTTCAAGTGTTGATCTCGCTAGGATTTCCCTGGATACTCTCCTTGCCGTCATGCTGACTTTGTCATCTTGGTGAACTGGTTCGTTGTCTTTTTGTTCTGACCATCCTTCTTGCATATTTCTCACTTGGGGTCTTTTGTCGATTAGGTCTTCTCTCTCCTCCTAGTCTTGATTGAAGGGGAGGAGTTTATATTTTGCATTGATTGTATAGGTTATATGGTCGAACTCTTTTGAAGTAGACAAGTTTTTTATGTTGCTTTATATGTATGTAATGAATTGGATGATTGCGGAACAAATTATTCCTTTTCTATGTTTTTTATTGTCTATTTTTATAATTAGTAATACCATAAGTAATATGTTGTTTGATTGAGATTGTTGATGTTACTGAATCACAAAATATAGACCAAATAGTTAATGGCTTCCAGGTCTTTGCTTCAATCATCTTTTTTCTAAAAATTAGTTCGGCAGTTAAGGGATAGTGGGAGGGAAGGAAAACATTAAAGTGGTCGATTTTAATATATATTTTTAATTTTCAAATTTTTATTTAAAACTTATCATCATTTCTCTTTCCTTTATTTATATTTTAAATAAAATAAAATAAATTATTTAGTTCGGTATTGCAAACCAAACAAGTGATAATATTAAATTTACTGTCCATAAGAGCTTTTATTTTTGGTCAAAAGTCTCGTTCTCATCCAAGGTATAGAGAAATTTTAAATTTTTTTTTTAATTTTTTAAAACTTAAATGTTCATTCGTAAGATAATTTTTGTTAAAAATTTTAGTTAAAATTAAAAGTAAAATAATTATTTAATAAAAAATAAAAAAATTTAAATTTTTATCGTATTTTTTTCTCTTCAATTTGCAATTTTCTTTTAAAATTTCTTTCAAAGATTAAAAAGTAGTAATTTTTTCTTTAGGGTTTTTTCTTTTTTTCTTTGACGATGATCCGTCGTCTCTACTCATCAACCATCCTTCTTTTTGTCTTATCTCTCTTTATCGATTTTTCTCTTTCCTCTCTAGTCACAAATTGACAAAAATTGTTTAGAAATTCAAAAGATTTTTGTCCATCTATGATTGGAGAGGAAAGGGAGAGAGGCCAGGAGGGAGGACGGTCAACGGTGAATTGTAGTTGAAGAAAAGAGAAAAAAACTTTAAAGAAATATTGTCACTTTTCAAACTTTGGGTAAAAAAGAATTGCAAGATTTTTAAACTTAGGGAAGAAAAATGTGATAAAATTTTAATTTTTTTAATAAATGATGGGTTCACTCTTAATCGTAACTAAAATTTTTTATAAAAATTGTTTCATAGATAAGTATTTGAATTTTTTAAAGTTAGGAGGGAGGTCTTTAAAATTTTGTTATATATTTGGTGGGAGCAAGTCTTTTTGGCCTTAATTTTCTTAAGTCTGCTTCAATGCCACGCTAGTTGATTATGAAACCAAAGAATTTCCCAAAACTTACTTCAAGGGCACAATTTAAGAGATTTAGCTTCTTCTGGTGAATTCAGCGGAAAGTGCACTTGTTGTCAAGATGTGCGAAATGATCTAACAGAAATACTTATATTATTTTGCTAACCTACCGGCATGTGGTTCCAACTTTTTTGAGCTGGAATGGTGTGACTTTTTAACAGTACTACCCTTTATCGATGATGAAAGAGGCATGCTCTTCATTTGGACTGAACGTATGGATTTGATTGTAGCTTGAGTAGGCATCTGTGAAGCTTTAATAGTGCCTGTCCAGTGGTTGCATAAACGAGTTGGCCAATTTTTGGAAGGAGAAGCTATTTTTAGGACATGCCTTGTTTAGGTTTGTGATCTCAATACATGTCTTCCATTTCTCGTTGATTATTGAAACCAGGACAAGATTGGCTAGCCAAATTGGGCAGAAAAGAGTTTGTCTACCTCTTCTTTTAACACATTGTAACATTCTACGTCCATCGCTCTCATTTATCGCTTGCTAGTTTGCATTTCAAGATTGATGTTGAGTCGGTGGTACATCAAATCTTGATTGTTCCCTATCATGCCACTGATAAGCATGGAAGACGAGACATTACCCGAGGAGATGGTAATAATTTGAATGAATGATATAATTGAGTATAAGAAATCAATGATAATGATGAAATAATAAAGAACACGACATTTTTAATATGATTTGATATGCTATTTGAGAGTAACAAGATTCAATAAAGAGATTATAAATTATACAAAAAGTTTTCGAGATCTCTTTTCACCTTTATGTAATTCTTCTTTTATAATATTAAAAAAATGATTAATTAATGTTATTTTTCGGTGAAAAAGTTTCTATCTGCATCTCTATGAATAGATGACATGGTTAGTCTTTGCATACTATTATTATATCTTATCTTTAAATGCCTTTTTCGTGAGTTTTAAATGTCTCTTTCATGAGTTTGACAAAAAAGAGTTCAAAAGAGTTCGACTGTTTATTAATGTATTTGGTTTCTCCTAGATTGAGCTTAATATATCAGATGGACCAGAATTTCCTGGCTATATGTACAACTGTTTTTTTTCTTTCATCTTAAATTAGAATTAAATCAAGTCTCTATCAAAGCATGCTACAAGTAATTTAAGCATTAGCGACAGCAACAGCGATTCAGCCATCGGTTTTCAATTTTCTGAAAATCCATATTATATATAATAAATTAGTACTTTAATTATATTATTATTTTTTGAAAAATATTTTTAAATTTTATTTTTGTCAAGAGGGTACTTATATAATTAACATTTCATAAGAAATTTTGATTTTTTAAGGCAACTCATCTTCAGAAATCCATAATAAACTAGATAATTTATAGTCAATTTGTTATATAAGTTTTTCTTAAATTAGTTTACGAAAACATAATGATATACTAGTAAATAGATAAAATATTAAGTACATTAAATATTTTAATGCAGATAATAAGGTTTTTTTTTTTTTTTTTAAAAGATTATTTAACAAATAAAATAAAATGAATTATAATTATTCATAAATAATTATAATTTGTATCAAATATTCTAGATTTGCATTACAAATTAATGATTTTTACTGTCATAATCCAATAATCATATATTGTACTAATAGGTAAACAAAACGATTCCTTAATATGTTTAAGCTTTGTATATGTCCCTATAAACTTTAAGAGTCATAAGATATCTTAAAACATTATATGAAAATTGAAAGTGTACATTACTTTCTTTAACATTATAAAATTAATTTTAATAATTATCATACTATAAACAGTTGTAAAATGAATCAGCCAATCTGTCGGAACCATTTGTAACAGTTAAAAAGTCAGTCACTCATACAAAAGAAAGTGAATCAGTAATCTAAACCACCACCAAAAGCCAGGCAATTGTTGTAAGAATCACAATATCTTTTTTCTTTTTTCTTTTTTCCCCTTTACTAATTCCACCCCCACAATGATATACCAAATTTCCCTTCACACATGGGATCATTTGCTTCAACACAGAAGAATGATCCCCACTTTGTTTCCTTTTTAAGTATCACAATTTCAGGATTAATGGAACATTGTTTTTTTCCTATTTGTTTGTCATCTGCTGACTTGATTTTGGAACCTAAAACATTTTTACATCAGGAGCTTACTCTTTGCCTTCTTCACTTCATGTATTCTGACTTTTCCCTTTCTTTGATTTGCTCTTCTCTAGCATCTTCTTTTTCTTCGCTTCTTCCGTAATCCAAGAATAATTTTGGGGAATCGCAAATGGATCTTGGATATTCTCTATCCTACTGCTAGATCCACCAGTGGATGAGCTAGGGCGTTGGTAAGAAGCTTTTAACCAATGAAACCAAGATGAACTTGTGAACTGCATCACTGACGGGCTTTCTCTGCCAGCAGCTGTTGGGCTTGAAGGCGGAGTTGCAAACTCATCCACTGGCTGTAACTCCTCAAACTTTGCAAAAGTAACCAGCACTCTGATAGTGGGAACCACTGGTATCGCAACCTGAATGCAGCAACAAAGGACTAATGAACAGGTATAATGAGGCAGCTAACAATAATACAGAAGTAAAATAGTAAAACCAAATGTTCAAGGTACTGCTCCGGAAAATTGCCATAAGTAAAGCAGAACAAAATTTTGGCAAAAGCAGGCTACCACAAAGTGCTCTATGTAACTCCAACCAGCTAGATCCACTTCTACCTGTTGATCTTGTATAAACACACACTCTTGTTACACTAATTCAAAGTCAACAACAACAAAGATCGAATGGCCTGAATTTAGAAATGCTTGCACCCTAAGTTTATTTCATGACGCCATGAACCTACCACCTCTGTTTTTTTACTTAAAAAGCAAGAATTCAATATTAGTCAAACTCTTGGTGTCAGAAATCTGGGCCAAGTTCAAAGGGATTGAGATAATCAAGACCCTCACTTTCTTTATCCAATCTAAAGCAGTTCACATAAATACACCCGGCAGCACCAGATCTTAGGTTTACACATACTACAAATCAAAAACTTTCAACAAGTTCAAATTCCCTAGATTCTGATGTTAAACATCATCAGCCTCACCAGTATACAAAACCCAAGGATCCCAAAGATAATTTATTTTCTTGGTTTATGTACATAGTATCATATAGAATAGTCCAATGTCAATGACTCAGTCACGAGTACCATAGGTTGGTGGTTAGACATCAGTAACTCAGTCCAACCTGGTTGTCAACAAATTATAAACAAAATGTTCTATTCATTTTCTTAATAAAACTACAACTTTAATTGTACCAAACTAAACATGTTTGGATCAGTTCTGCACCGATGATAGCTGGCCTCAGGAGTCTAAATGTGTAACACTGATTCTCTTGTGACACAATGCACAATTATGCAAGTTGGTTTAAATTCTTCAGAGTAATAACTATGGTGAATGTGATTATCAGTTGACTTGGTATATCAATCAAACTTCTTGAGTGGCAGCTTAAGAACATTTTTTCAAAGTACTATTTTATAGCATTTCTCTCCGTTGCTCATTTTTTACTCCTCAACTAAGTGGGTACCAGCTACAACCAACAACCTGGTAATAATAAAGTGCCAAGTAATAGGGTTTTCCTATGAAAAGACTTATTGAAGCAATCCAAGATGTGTAACCCACACACCAACATAACATTGACAGATCCTACGGGAGATACTTCAGAATTTCCAGATAATTTATCTCCAAAAAACAAGTTCCCATTCTTACTGATAAAGGAAAACAATCTCTATATAAAAAGACTAAAGGAAACTTTCTCAAAGTTCTTAACCCCTTTCAAAGTTCACTCTGAACAGACCCATACGCAAGGAGATTTCTTCCTAGTTTCAGCATTTGAGCATTTACACTACATGTGGGCAACTAGAGGTGATTACTTGAAGGTGTTTTTTCTACTAGAAGATTTCAAGAAAAATTTATATGAGGGAAACACTCCAACATTCAAGATTGACAACAAAGAGGCCTTGCCTAAAGTAGGAAAACTCAATTCTACCTCATTCTTGCTTCTAACATTGCAAATTTAATAAGCACTTCTTCAACTAGATAAGTAGGTGCCTAGCACGGATTTCTTGGATGACCATGAAAAGTTGCTCTGTAGAGAAGTAAGGGAAACTTAGGTAAGATAGGCAAAATAAAGATTGCTTGCAGATAGTGAGAACGATTGGACCAATGTAAAATGAATATGTAAGGACTTAGGGCTTTTTGGGACACATGTCCAAATTCTAGAGGTTAGATTGAGTAAATAAATGATTGTTAAAGGAGGAGAAGAAAGAAAATTAGGGTTTTGAGCACCTTTGGCCAAGGGCAGCCTTTTAGGCTGATTTGGGAGGATTCCAACACCTAGAATGGCCAGAATTGGGAAGTCTGACTCTTTGAATTGCCGGTTTATCCTTTGTAAATCCCTCTTTATCAATAAAATAGTTTATGCTTCTTAAATGTTGTGTTGTTTGCTGTTGGTGGGTGAATATTGGCTGGGTATCTAACAGAATCACACTGTCTTTAGGCCTCGTAGACTGATATGACACAACATATCATTTCTTGATTATATAAATAAAGGGAAACAAAATCAATGACTCTACATATCTCAGATATCATCCTCACTGAAATATTATGTGTAATCCTGGGCTAAATGTTTTCTTCAAGCGTATAAGCCGCTTATTATGAATTGAATTCGTGTGCAATAAATGAAATTAGAATAATTCATTCTCCATTCAGAGCTTGAAATCATACCATGTAGATACCTATTTCCAGTAGTTGATGAAATGTATATGAGGAAAGAAAATGCTCAACATCTAAGAACAAAACAGTGACAACAATAGCAATTTTACTTGAAGGGGTTGACATGAATGCTATCTTTCAAAAATTAACTCTTAAAAAAACAGAATAACATCCACAGACAAGCAAAGTCAGTTGAAGAAGAAAGTTTCACCTTCTGACAAACAATAATCTCATTAGATGTAAGAAGATTGTGAGTTGACATAGGCCTCACATCTTGAAATACCAAATGACAATCGGACAACACCACAAACTAAAGATATTCCAATCTCCAATAACAGGCAAAGTATGCAGGAGCTGAACATATTTTATACATAGTGCACTAATGAACAAAAGGAAAACAATCAGTTATTCACAAAGATTAACAATTTTAATAGTCAAATTCAGGTCTCCAGTGCATGATATAGCACATATATGATTTCAGTGAGGGAGTCAAATGAATTATAATTTGGAACCACAAATCTCCTTTCTCACTCAACTTGTAAAGTTATCTATATGAAAAACTCCTAAATAAAATATAAACATGCATAGTATGTTTGTAGCAATTACACACTTCTCTTATACATATAATCATTAAAGAGATAATCTCATCATGGATGGACTAATGAATAAATTATCTACTCTTGACACCTCTTTGAAATAAGGGTAACTCAATAATTTCAAAGAATACAACTTTTGACAATGTATCCACTACTCTATCAGAACAAAATCCACATCAGAAAAAAAAGGATTATTCTTACTGTAATGGACATAACTGCAGCATGAGAAAATAAATTAAGGAGAAGAAAGCTGAGTTCTAATTGAACAGTAATAACAAAGAAAAAAATAAGAGGTATCATTGATACATGCATAGCTTGAAGTTTTAATATGATTATATCAGTTATAGTTTTCATATCAATTATACAAACAAATATGATGACTACTGTTCAAGTGGCTCTCACAAAAACATCAGGATCATACGATGGGAAATTCTGCACATTGCTAATGTTCACCATTAAAAAATTTATAACATTGTGCATGTGTATAGCAATTAGTCTTACACAATCCTATCCTAAAAAGGTTTCACTAGCTCAACATAATTTACCATGGCATATATTGCTGTCTTTCTGATCAACTCCAATAGCCCAGCTGGGCAAAGGCCATATAGCACTAAACTGGCATCCAGTATGAAACGTGTAACTTAAAACGTGAACTGATTGCTTGGATCCAGGGGGAGAAAAGCAACTAGAATAAGATAACCTACAACGGTAAAGTGAAGGAGACAAGTAAATAAGTAAAAAAGGAGACAATCCAATCAACCCTTAGACTAAACTAAAAGAAAGAATTGAAGAAGCATAATTCAGAAGAGTCCATGACTGCACTGATGTGACTCTAGTTGCTCAGATGTCAATATTTGTGAGTGAAGGCCTAAGTGAACCGAGTAATTTTGTTCAAGTTTCACCAATTAGCATCAAAACCAGAGACAACTTGAACAGTCATAGTGTTTATCATTATTGACTCTATTCTTCTACCAACACTAGTCAGCCAATTGACATACTTCTCAATTATGAGTTTGTATGCCTATTGCCATAGAATGGTAAAAGAGGGAAAAGAGCAACAAGTAAGCATTAACGAGCATAATGGCACTTGTTATACAGGAAAATCTCAAATACAAACCAGAAACTATTAGAGTTCATGAACTTTTCTCATTCGTGTGAAATTTTGCCACAAGACCAACCTTAAAAAAGAGCACCCTTCAGGTTCAAAACCTCTACCCCTCCCCACGTCATTCAGTGCCCCTAATGAGCAAACGCCTTTTTAATAGAATGACAAAAATAAATAAATAAATAAAAGTTCTTGCATCAGTGAGGGAAAGCATTTTCCAACAACAAAAATAGGACAATATATCTAAAATTCAAGTAAGAGTTGTACAAACACTCACATGCAAACAACATATGCTGTGATACAATACTAAAAGAAGAGCTCCATACCTTAACTGGAAAGGTTCCCAATGGGAGTTTCGTAGTAAGCAGTTCTCTTAAACGACGAATTGCCTTAACTTTGCTTGCAAGAATGTCAAGCAATGGCAGGAGTTCTTCAGTTTGCAGGGGGAAGTTTGGGGAAAGCCAGAGAATAGGCCTCAACCCTTTCTTATACTCATTCTCACGGCCTCCATCCTTGCGCCGATGTCCACTCTCAGAGATTACAGAAGCTGATGTTCTGGTATCCCTTCCTCTCTGGTGCTCATCCCTTGCAACAAGCTCAACAGAATGCCTTCCTGGTTTTATCTGACTTCCAGAAGGAGAGTCCCCTAGAAGATTACTCAACTTCTCTTCAGCACAAAGAGAACTTCTTGGTGGTACAATCTTCTTCTGTTCTTCCGGTTTAGAATCTCTTTTCCTCCATCCACCAAACCATCCTTTTTTTTCCTGTTTAGTGTTTCCATTTCTACAACAACTCACACCATCAATGGGAATCTCCCTATGGTCATAACAACTGTGACAATGAGCGATAATCCCATCACCATTCTCATTGCTCATTTCTGACCTATCTGATTTGAGTGCAACCTCAAGTTGCCTTCTTTCATCTTCTGTCAAAATATCATCAAGCTCCTCACTCCCTGTTTCATTTTCATTGCAAGATGAGAAGAACTCATCATCCGTCATGGCTCCAGGGACTGTCCTGGATTTAATGCTAACAACTACGTTATGCATATCATATACCTTTGCCTTCCATGGACCCACCATCTCTGCTTTCTCCTGCCACCTCCATGTCAACTGCGGCAAAAGAACTGCCTGAGTCACATCAATCCCAGGCCTAAATATATTAGTTTGAGACATTGCAGCCACTTCTTGTCGAACCTCTTCTTCTGTAGCTTGAGAACCAGCCCCATCCAAAGTGTTCATCACCTCCTTATCCTTATGTGAGATCATGCAAAGTGATCCAGGAGGAACCTTTCCATCTTCAGACCCATCACCAAGAAAAAGAACAGTCTGATCTGATCTCTGGATCTTAAATCCATCAAATCCAGCTAAAGTCATATCCGCCCTCAAATTGGCACCCCTCTTCCAAATTTTATAAGTATCTGAAGGAGCAATTCTTGAAATAAAAGGTATCACCGAACTCTCGAAATGAAATGTAATTTCCATATAAAAATCCCTCATCCTGTGCATAGTCCCAATTAACCGAGGCAATCTCCGACACCATTTAGCCCATGCCAAAGGCTGGTTATGCCTAACTATAATCATGGAAATACCTTCTTCTCTATTGCAAATTGCCTCCTGGAGTGCACTCCATCCCTGTTCGTTCTGCAAACTCCAATCAGCCCCAGCAACCATAAGCATCTCTGTAGCAGTCTCATCACCAAGTTTGACAGCCAAATGAAGAGGGGTGTCCCGATTTGGGACATCCCGCCTATCAATCACCACTGAGATGGCATCAGCCTTCTCCTCCTCAGTCAACGATGCCATTTCACTACAAATCTCAGCCGGATTACCAAGCCTTGGGAGAGCAGCAAGTATTCTCCTGAGACTGGCATAATCTCTCGTGGCAATGGCCTTGTGCACAGGGCTATGAGCATATTTTGAAACATCAAGACCCGCCATGCCTCAGGAGTATCTACAATATGAACTCACGCTAAAGCACGCACAGACAAACCCGCAATTATTCTATAACTCAACCAGCATGATAAAAATGATCACAGCCTAATTTAAACCCTAGCAATTATTACCCCACAGAAATCACTGAGAGAAAACACATAAAACAAGAGAAATGAATCGAACCCAATTAAAGTAACACCCAGAGAACAACCTAAAAAAAGAAACAGTCACTAATTATGAACACAAAGAAAATGAGAAGAAGAAGAATTATTTCATATGGGTCCCCAAAAACAAAAGATCCAAGAAAAGAATAAAATGAAGAAAAAACTTACCTTACCTTGTTCTTAGAGTTTTGCTTGGTTTCTCCCTTTGCTTCTTCTTCAATGACGCCTCAGAGAAACCAAGTTTGCTCCCTCCACAAAACACTGAACCCCACCACCACACACCTGTCTATCTCTATCTTTCTCTTGGTGTACTCTCTCTTAGCGTGATCCAGTCCAGATCAGACAAACACAAGAACATGGAAGTGGGGTGTGAACTAAATTTTGAAAAAGTGATTTTTTTTTTTTTTAAACAGCAATGATGGGAAACTAACAAAAAGAGATGAAAAAAACACCCAGGTGGGGGAATCTAGTATAGAAATGAAAAGATTAAAGATTTTAAAGAATGAAGAAAGGAATAATAGAAGGCATTAAAACCCCACCATTAAAGATAAAAAAGCAAGTTATGCTAGAGAAAAACGAATATCACAAAAGAAGAGTCGAAAGTTAAGGAGTTGCGCACAATCAAGTACTTTGTGAAGAAAGATTAGATTGGACTGGATTGGAAAACAGAGAGTTTAGTTAATGTCTTGTGTTGTTTAAGAAGAAAGTAAATGCGGGGCTTAAAGGTTATTGGGTACCAGACCACCGTTTAAAGTTTCTTTTGGATTATTTGCATAAATAATTGATTAAAATAAAAGAACAACAGTAAACAGAAAATTCTATCCCTTCATGGAGAGAGGTCGACAGCTGTGTTTCCGAAACACAGGATCCGAGCCGAGCTTGGCTCGGCTTGAGCTCAGCTAATTGATTAAAATAAAAGAACAACAGTAAACAGAAAATTCTATCCCTTCATGGAGAGAGGTCGACAGCTGTGTTTCTGAAACACAGGATCCGAGCCAAGCTTGGCTCGGCTCAGTTCGAGCCCGAAACGAGCTCGGCTAAGCCGAGCTTGATCGACCTCGAGCTGGCTCGAATTTGTTCGATAATTTTTTTTTTAAAATTTTTTATATAAAACGACATCGTTTTGATTAATATATATTAAAAACGACGTCGTTTTGATAAAAAAAAAACGAGTCAAAACGAACTGAAACGAGCCGAGCTGAACACGAGTCCGAAACGAGCCGAGCCGAACTCGACCCGCTCATATATGAACCGAACCGAACTCAGTTCGGCTCGAATCCAGCCCTAGTGCCAAGGCCTATCATAGTGGAGGTCGAGCTGCCTACCAAGTATTAGAGGTTGGTATCACACCGTACTAGGTTATGTCATACCAACGCCTTAAGAAATTGGTTCGTGGTCTTTTAATGAGGTAATTTGTTAATTTTAATAAAAAAGTATTTTTATATAGGTAATAGTTAAATATGATTAATTTATATTTATTTGTAAATTAATATAATTAAGAATAATATTTAAAAATTTTATTGATAATTTCTAATTTAAAACAACAAAAAAATAGTTATATGATAGAAAAAATCAAACGTAATAAAAATTAATTTATTAATATAATATACAAGTTTTAATTCTAATTTATAAAATTTTTATTTATCTTTAACGACTAAATTATTGAAATCTTTAAATATATCTTTTATTACCCTATTTTGTAATTTGAAATCAACAATATTTCATGTATATTATCATCTCAACTATATTAGAGTGCAAGTTTGATCATTTATCATCTAATATGCATTTACCTACACTAAAAATTGATTTCGATATTACAACAAATATTAGAGGCATTAGTAGATTATGCATCATGATAAAAAATATAGGATAAGTGACTTGATATGCTTTCCATCATGCTAAAATATTGAATGAGTCACCTTCTTGATTCATAATTTTTTGAGAATAATCAATATTAATATAATTATAAAACTCATTATAATTTAAACTTTGACCTATTTATTTCCTATCTTTGCACAAGATGAACCATAAATGTGACTTGTCTCTAGATGAATCACCTAAATTAACTTGTGGTTCGGAAGTTTGTGACATCTTTTCATATTTATTTTCATAAATATTATACATTTTAAGTAAAAATTATTGAATATTATATTTTTATAAGAAAAAGGTTCTAATAAATTATCACTTAGCTTTTAATAAATTTTGTATGCTTAATAATTTTGTCGTAGGGTCTAGAATAGTGACCGTAACAAATAGTAATGATATTTCTTTCCAATATATTAAAAATTTTTCCTCCATTAGTCTTGTAATTTCTTGGAAAACATTATGACACCTATATTCTTTAAAAAATAAAACTAATTTCTATCATAAAATATAAAATTAATAATAAAATTATGTATACACACTTTTAAGTATACAAATATATATAGAGTATAATATATAATCTTGTAATTGAAATATTTTAAATTAGTGATAAAATAATACCTAATCATCTGATAACATATCTTATATGTATTTATTTATATAGTCAAAAGTGTATACACATAGTATTGTTTTAAAATTAAACAAGTGGTAGGATAATACGCAGTTGAACATTAATTTTGGTCGTTTTTAGGGGGTTCTTATATGTTTATTAGAGTATTGGTCATGCTCTAATCATACACAGTAAAAAAATGGAGAATATAAAATTAACAATAAAATTATGTAATTATATGATTTTGAATTAATAATAAAGTAACATCCAATCACTTGATGATATATCTTATGTGTATCCATTTGTGTATTCAAAAATGTGCACATAATATTGTCTTAAAATTAAACAAGTGGTGGGATAATACGCACTTGAGTATTGAGCATGGCCATTTTCAAGGGTTTTTACATGTTCATTACAGTATTGGTAATGTCCCAATCATACCTAGTAAAAAAATGGCTTCTTAGGATCTTTTGGTTGTATTTTAAAAAATTTGTGTTATAATTATTTCATATCCTTTGTATGTTTTTAATATAAGATATATTGAATTTCATCTAGTTTTGATATTAGTTTTTAATTTTTTAGGTCGTAACCCCATTTGTTTACTTATTTAATGATATATTTGTATGTGTGATGAAGATGACAAAATAAAAGCAATGTCATGTCTAATTGTTTCTATATGATTTTTGTGCTAAACTCAAAACTATTTTAAACTATTAAATTCATGGTATGACATGCGTAGCTAATATAAAATAATCTTCCAGTAAATGTTAAACTTAAATTATTCATCATTAATTTAAGGGTTAAGGACAATTTCCCACCCAACTTTTAATGCTTTCTCAAAATGTTATCTGCGTCAATTCAAAAACCCTTATTCTTACCCATGAGCCATTAACATTACAAGAATCCATATGAGTTAAGGGACATTTTAGTAATCTTAAACGTTATATTGTTGTTATAAAAGTGAATGAATAAAAAATTATTTTATTAAACCAATATCCGTAAAAATTAAATGTGACAGACTTTTCTGTCGCATGCCATCCACCAAAGCATGAAGCATGGCAAAGATTATAGAGGAAGGAAGCATTTTTGGTGAGTTGTAGAGAATTAGTTGGTGACTTGTTTTTGATGGATGGCGTGGCAAAACAAAATGAGGACATGTGGGAGAAAAAAGAAAATGACGCCGATTTAAAAACAAAGAGGCAATGCAATTCGCCACACTCGTATGCAATGCCTGCAGTGGAATTTATTGCACAATGATTTTTCAAAATCAACAGATCATATTGTTTAGATAAAAATCAATGACCATGGAGAATTTCAGAATCGATAAACCAATCAAATTTGGACACATGTAGGGGCGTTTTTAACGGGGTTTTGAATAAATATCAACAAAAAAAGAATTTTTTATTCTTTTGAGAGTGAACAAAAAAAAACAATGGATGGCCTGGTAATTTCAAAAGCATTTTGAACAAAAGAAAAAGAACAAAGGTTTCATTTCATTCTTAAATGATTAGGTTGCCTTGTGTGTTTTCTTTGAAATTTGAGCATCTTATGAGTTCCAAAAATAGACAATGGCGAACAGTGACTGAAAATAGTGATAACAACAATAACGACAACATCTTCAAAGGTGAACGAAGTAATGTTCCCACCAATGACAACGTGAAGGGTTTTTTGCTACTAGCTTGGAACCTACGATATCTGCTTCTTGGATAGTGGTTTTTCATGTTGTTTGAAGCAGTAATGACAATGAAGGGTACACCAATGAAGGGCTATAAAAGTTCTTTGGCCTCCAGGTTTGATCTGTCCATGTCTCTTTGTTTCGTGGACATTATTTCAACATTATATCATTTAAGATTGTTTGCTCTGTTGGTAAAAAGGTTAAATGCGTTAGTGTTTGTTGATGTTAACAAATGTTTTTTTGATTGTTCTGCTATGTTGGTTTAGGGTTAATGTTAGACTGATGTATTTTACGTATATAATAGGGCTAACAAATTTATGTGTGGGTTTTGCATGCTTTCATGCGTACTGTTGCTACAGTACTTAGGGTTTGTTTTTCTTCACTGTATTCGTTAATTATTTTGTAGCTTTACATTAAAAAATGTATAGTTCATGATGAGCTTTTTAGGGTTTATACTGTATGTGTAGTTTTTATGTGTACCAATGGATTTGATGTTTTTAATTAACTGTTGATTGCAAATAAAACTTCTGATTAAGGTTTATTTGCTATTGATTATGCTTGTTTATATGAATAATATGATTGAATATGAATTAAATATGCTTACATGCTTGTTGTTATATGCTTACTGTTATAATATATACGGTTATATGTATAATATATGAATACTACCTACTATATAATATATTCATACTGTTTATATGTATTACATATGTGCATAATGTATTTCATACTTTCATGTTATGTATTACATGCTTACACAATGTATTATAATATATTAATTGAACATGCTTACTAGAATGTATTTTATGTTTGAATATGATTGAATATAAATTGGATATCCATTACTTGGTATATTGGCTGGGCATCTAGGAGTACAATGCTACTAGCATGACAAGAAGGGGTAATAACTTTAGATCTCCTAGTTTAACAACGCCCCGTACCAATAATGTTTAAATGCATGCTATTTGATGTTTAATGATTCATTATTAAATGCATGTTTGCATAATGAATGCATTCCGTTTACATATTTGCAAACTATTTATATGGTTGCATGCTATTTACATGCTTTCATGCTATGTATATCATGCTTGCATATGTATTGTTAGATTAGATGAACATGCATACTGTTTTTGATGGTTTGAATTGTTTAATGGTTGTGAATATGCATTATTTGGTATATTGGCTAGACATCCAGGAGTGCAGTGCTACTGAGACAATAAGAAGGGGTAATACCTTCAAGTCTATTGATTTAACAACGCCCCATACTAATAATGTTTAAATGCATGTTGTTTGATGTTTGATGATTCATTACTAAATGCATGTTTGCATAATAAATGCATTTTGTTTACATATTTGCAAACTGTTTACATGGTTACATGTTGTTTACATGTTTTCATGCTATGTATAACATGCTTACATATGTGTTGTTAGATTCGATGAGCATGCATACCGTTTTTGATGATTTGAATTGTTTGATGGTTGTGAATATGCATTATTTGGTATATTAGCTAAACATTCAGGAATGTAATGTTTCTAGGGTGATAAAAAGGGGTAATACCTTCAAGTCTCTTGGTTTAACAACGCCTTATACCAATAATGTTTAAATGCATGCTAAATCATATTAATACTATTTAAATTATCTAGCATGATGTGTTTGGATACATTCACATGATACAATTTCATTTAATTAGGGATATGTCACATATAGGATGTTGTCCACAATGCGATTTAATTTAAAATTTGATGCCTTTGATATTTCATGTGAAATAATAATGTTGATCTAGATGAGTATAACTATATTGTCTTCATTAAAGACACGAAAAAATGTATAACCAATAAAAATGAAGTGGTGTAGTTATATCTGGATGAGAAAATAAATATTGAGGCAAAAAAACCTAATAGGGTGGGGAGATATGTCATAGACAGTGATGAAGATATATGTCATATTTTTGAATAGTATACTAAAGTTGGGGTGAAAAATATCGATATGTTTGTGGAATTCCTTCCAATTGTGATGATTGGAAATATGAACCCTTTGCCACTTGAACAGTAACCTATACAACCTTCATAATAGTCTTTCTAACCCTTATAATAGCCTGCCCAACCACCACAACCCTTACACTAACCTCTATGACCCTTACAACAGCCTGTCTAACCACCACAACCCTCACACCAACCTCTACAACCCTTACAACAACCTCTCTAACCCTCACAATAACCTGCCTAACCACCACAACCCTCACACCAACCTTTACTCATAATAGTCTCCCTAACAATAATCTGATTGCAGTAATAGATCTGATGAGTATGATGTAGAAATCTCTAATATTGAATGTAGTGATGATGACTATCATTAGAGTGATGCCTTTTATGAAGATGCACAGTTTAATGATGTGAAAAATATAAATGAAAATAGAGCTGTAGAAGATATAGACAATATAAATGAAAAGACAATTGAAGATGTGAATTATGAGTTTGAGGGTAAATCTAATTGTGAAGAAGACAGTAAAGATGAAATTCTAATTCACCGATTTCTAAATATGATTCTATTACAAGGTTGTCTAGGTTTATAAAGGGTAAACATATAGTACAGATGGGAAAATTAATGTTGAAGTGAGATAAATTTTTGAAAGTGTTAATCACTTCAAGGAGGTATTAAGTGATTACGCAGTTCAAAAGGGTTTTAGGGTAAAAAAGCTATATAATGAAAAAAGGATAATCAAATTAGTTTGTACAATAGAGGGTTGTCCATACCATTTTATGCAATCATGATAATCGATCAAAAATCTTTCCAAATAAGAATATACAAGTATGTATACACTTGTTTGAGGGTACAAAACAACCTAATAGCTAGTGCTTCTTGGATAGCAAAAAAAATAAGGAGTTTATTTGGTCGTAAAAAGGCTTAACCATCAAGCCTTTGGCTAACCGACTAGAAAGAGATATTTTTTTGAAGATTAGCAACAAAAAACTCTATAGGGCTAGGAAACTTACAACTGGGATGACACTAAAAGATCACTCTAACTCATTCAATTGGTCATTTCAATATTGTAACATTTTGTTGGTTAGTAATATTGGTTTTAGAGTTGTTTTGAAAGTCATTAGGGAAGAAATCAAGTCTAATATTTTATATGTTTTTTGTATGCTTTGTAGCATAAAAAAAGGGATTTCTTGAGGGATGTCGTCATTTCATAAGAGTAGATGGCTGTCATCTCAAGAGCCATTTTGGGAAAGTTCTTCTATCTACTTTTTCACTGGATGCTAATAGTAGGATATTCCTATTGGCTATTTCTGTGTATACGGTTAAGAATAGTGACACATGGGGGTATTTCATCAATTTATTACATGATTTTTTGGGGGATGCCAAGCCTATCACTAAGAATACTTTAGAAACACAGTAGCCAAGCGCTAAAAGTAGATTTTGTTTAAGGCATGTTTATGCAAACTTTAAGAAAAATTTTCTTGGGATACACATAAGAAACCTCTTTTGGGCCATTTGTAGAGCATCCAATAAAGTTGATTTTCAAGATGCAGTAATAAAAGTACAAGATGTTGATCAGACAACATATAAATAGATCATTGAAAATGAACCTAACTAGTGGTCTAGGTTTGGATTTGATACAAATATCAAATGTGATTATATCATTAACAACGTGAGTGAATCCTTCAACAACTAGCTTGGAAAAGAAAGAGATATGCCGATTTTAAGCTTGTTGGAACTTTATTGGAGCAGAGTAATGACAAGAATTCTAGACAGGTTTAAGGTAGCCACAAAGTGGGTTACCCTACAATCTCTATTGGTGTTGGCCAAACTGAATAAGAATATTGAATCTACTAGAAATGAGATAATTCTCCATGCTGATCTAATGAAGTTTGAACTCATTGACTATTTTTCCAAGTAGAACATACACATAGGATCTTAAAAAAAAAAAAAGTTGTGATTGTGGCCTATGACAGATTTTTGGTGTCCCACGTTAGCATGCAGTGTACTCTGTACTGCATATGAATTTTTCTTCATTTGAAATATTTATTGATGAGAAATTCATAATTTTAGCATACATGACAACATATTTTAGAATAATTCATCCAAGTCTAGATAAAAGAAACTGGCCAACCACTTCTGAAAGTAAGCTGCTCTTACCTCATAGACATCAAACCCTTGAGAAGCCAAGAAGAGCAAGAAGGAGAGACCATGATGAAGGACCAAAGAGAAAAACAAATGTCCACCATTAAATGTAGTCTATGCAAGGAATTTGGTCACAACAAGAGGTCATGCAAAAATAAACCTATTGGTGCAAACAGAAGAAATCAAAAGGTAATTCTTGTACATTATTTTTCATTATTTTGTCATATCCTTTGGTTTATTCTTCCTTAACTAATTCTTCAATTTTTTGTTTTGTAAACAGAGAAAGATAATACCAATTATGACAACTTACTTAACAAGGGCACAATTTGCTCAAACTCATTCCTGCCAACTTTTATGTTATGATATCAATGATCCAAGTATTTATGCAACAAAATACATCTTCATACTCAATTTATTATTTTTTTTCTTTCTATTTGAAGGTTTATAAATGTTGTAATAGGAAGGTTTCACTGTTGCAAATCTTTTTTTCAGGAGTCCAATTCAAGTAACTGCTTCAAGCCAGTCTCTCTAGCCTTCCATGAAGAGTTCACTGCATTTGTTTTTTAATATGCAATGCTCATATGTAGTTTTGGAGTAGAATGTTTTTTTTATTTTTGATATACTACTATTGTTCAAAACATTTATTGATATATTGTTGATATTTCATCTATTCATAATTACAGTTATAATGATATTTTGTTTGTTGTTTGTTTGACTGCACAAACAATTTTTTGGTGATGTTGTGTTGGTTTATTATGTTGGTTCCCACTTTTGTGGTTTCTGTACTAATAGGTTAAAATTTGGATTTTGAAATTTAATTGATTCTGTTGATAACTACATTTACATTAGTTTCTGTTGATAATTGGTGTGGCATTGGTAATGTTGAGATATGGTTTCTACATTTATGGTTTTTGTACTTAAAGGTTCCAATTTAGTTTTCTCCATTTTTTTTCGTTTATGACAGTTTATTGTTTTCCAACTTACAATTTATAATTTAGTTTTTTGTATCTTCTTTCTGTTTATGCAATTTTATTGTTTTCTAGCTTACAGTTTACAATTTGATTTTCTGTATTTTCTTTTTGTTTTTGAAAGTTATTGTCTTCCAGCTTACAGTTTACAATTTGGTTTCTTCTGCATTTTCTTTTTGTTTTTGGAATTTTATTATTTTCCAACTTACGATTTTTAATTTGGTTCTGCATTGTCTGCATACTAGTTATGCATTGACAACTGAAACTGCATTTTTATTGTTTCTGGATTTTGCTTTCTGTATTTTCAGTCTAAAATTTAAAGTGGTATCTAAACAATAAAATTACCTAAACAGAATTATGCTTGTATCAAGTAAAACATTTATAATGGTGTATGAGCTTATGAACATGAACAAAACTAATTGAAGTGTTGCCAAGGCATAAAGCATAAAAGTAGCAATTTGATTATTACATTCTAGAGGGCAAATTGGTAATTTTAATCAAACCCTAATGTCAATTTATTGCACAAATTTTGCAAATTAATTAAGGGGTATTTTTATCATTTCATCTAATAAGGGTAAGATGGTCATTTTAACTCTACCCTAATAGATATCATCCATATTAACGGCTCATGGGTGGGAATAAGGGTTTTTGAGCTGTCTCAAGAGGCGTTTTGAGAAAGCATCAAAAGTTAGGTGGGAAATAGTCCTTTTCCCTCAATTTAATTACTCTATTATTATTTTTGACATTATCTAATGTGATTGTAATTTTATATTCATTAATAATGTTTGTTAATACTTGATAAATTGTAACACCAGAATAATGACCTAATGCAAGAAATTTTATTATGTAATTGTTAATCAAAATTAATATAATGGGCAGTTGCACAAAGGTTTCCTATGTCCTAATTACAAGTAGTCCATATATCAAAAGTAATAGAAATAATACCATTAAAATCACATAGTTTTGCTATAATTTTTAATTTTATTATTTCATAATTTCTAAGGATGTTAGACTTAAGTATAGACCAAGAAATTCTTTTAAATACTAGTTGAATGTTGTTTTGCATCATCCATTATAAAATTTTATCTTCAAAATATGTGAAGGGTTAGTTAGAATCAATAACATACCTACCCGTGTAGTCATGCATCTTCTATTAATTATATGTGAAGTTTGTCAATGCTTGAATAACTTGGATTACCTGTTGTAGTGGATCCACTAACCAATCGTGATCTGGCAAAAATAATTTATTGTTACTCTCTTAAGTGTTGTGGTATTTATTTACAATATTTTGAAATATGATAGTGAAGATGACTAGTGCTGCCAAAATTGACACATGTTAAACAAGGATTGGAGTGCTTGCACATCATATGTTGAATTAATTTACTTTCAATGGTTTCTTTAATTTGATCAAACTGCTCTCACATCATCAATTTTTTATTTTTATTTTCCTATTGATGATGCCACACTTTCACATGTCTGCGCTCAAGATGCATCATCGACAACATATTAAGTTTCATCATGTGAGTCTGGATCCATTTGTAATTTTCTATTGAATGAAAAAAATTATTGATGAAATTGTAAAACAAAATGGAAACTAAGTTGTCAGACAAAATTAAAAATTGATTGAGAGATTGAAGAAAGTTTAGAAAGAGATTGAAGGGTTGTTTTGCACCCAGTTTTAATCTTTTTTGGCTTGCTATAGTTGTGGATTACGCCAGGCTGACCTATAGGCCTAATTGCCAAGCCCTGGCATGGCCCACTATAGTAACGTGTTATGTTGTCCACGGGTTAGGCTTAAGCTAGGCTTTGGGTCAGCTGAGACCTGGGTCCTTTGACATCTCCACTTTCAAGGTTTTCATTTCGTCTTTTAAACAATAATTAGCTATGAATAATAACTAAAAATAAAATTATATAGACTTACAAAGTTAATTAATTTAGGTAAAAATAATTGAGTTTATTTTTAATTTTAAATAAAATAATATTTAATACATATTATGATTAGTATTTATTAATTATATCATTTTTCAATAATAAACTTTTCCTCTTATTTAAATAAATGTATATTATTAAATACTATAAAAGGAGGTTTTATTTATGCATAATTAATTAAAATGACCAAATTAAGAAAGGTCTTTATGATACTGACCAACTTTGTATGACTTATATGAATGTGATCAATATGTTAGACTTGAACAAAACTAACTATATATAAACAAACCTTAAATTCATTTCCAACATTTGAAAACATGGATACATATAGAGAGAGAAAATTACACATACTTCCATTGATATTTGACGATTTTAGTCATTTTTTTGCGATTACAATAGGGAACAAAGTTAGTGTATCGTTCATTATCATGTATTACTGCTTATAATGTTTAGAGTTAGCTATTTTTGCATAGATTCCACAGAATTCAAATTAAGGTTGCAGGGTTTTGTTTTGGTGAGAAATTGCTCAAATATATTGTAATTTGCATGCATTTTGTTAATGGTTTTGTATTTTAATAGGTTTAGAATTGATTGTTGGAGAAATCAAGTTTGAAAATTGGAAATTAGGGTGATTTTTTCATCTTGTGTGACCCATCATTGACTACATGGGCATGACTGAGGTGTTAGAGTAGTTTATCTAAAGCCAATAATCTCATGTATATATATCTTTATCAGATTGTCTTTACTTTATGTAATTAGATAAATACTGTTAGGATGGTTGACCTATGGCAAGGGGATCAATGCATGTTACTAATTATGGGAACCTAAAATTTACATATGGTGGTCATTCTAGATATATCCATAGTTCTGATATTACTCGGACTAAAAGGTGATAAGAAATTTCATGAGTCAAGATTGTTTGCTAATAATTTAGTACAACATGTAGGTACATGTTGAGTTTCATATGAGTTACCATAGTGTCTATGAAACATATCATTAAACAAACAATGATATATATGATCCTTCGACTTGAGGTTATCACATTGTGTACAATGATCAATGTGTTTTGACACCAACCCAAGGTAGAACTTAAAAAAAGATTATTAAAGTGATGGTGATTAGCCATATTGAGAGATATATGAAAGTTTTGGTGGATTAATATAAGATTTATCACTCATGGGTACATGAGTGGAAGTCTTTGTTAAACTTACTAATAGATGTCAATAACCATATAAATTTACGACCACTATAGGATTGAGTTGTCACTCAATTCAATACTATTAAATTATTTGTGCAACCATTAATCAATGCAAATCTAGTTTTTTTTTTTTTTTTTTATGTAGACACTAATTATGTGTCTTAGCCTTGTAGAGATGTTGGAGGATGGAATGATCGTATTGAATGGTAACTGTATTGATAGGTTCTTATTTATTAGTAACACTTTATCATTTGGGTGGTCATGATGTCTTGCTAGAGATTGATCTTAGTCTATGTATGGATGATTAACAAATGTAGATTCATTGTGAATCCATTCATTACTAACATGATTGAAAACTAATGGGTACTACACAAAAAAAGGTAGATCACAAGATCTAGAGGCTTTGGATTGTATGAAGTGAATTATGTTTGGAATATGAGATAAAGGTTTTAAGATTCATAAAATAATAAGACATGATTGTGACTTTGTCTGCTTTATGGGCCAAACTAAAATAAACCAAAAATTGAGAGTTTGGAAAAAAAATATAAGAGAGTTAACTTATCCAATTTGGAATAAATAAGAATTAAATATTGAATAAGTGTCAGATTGAATGAATGGTCATGCATAGTGAGTGAATAAGCATTCGTTATCCTTAGTTGGCCTTATTCGATTATCTTGTCACATATCGCAAGGATTAAATCACAAATATGGTTGATATGTTATGCTTCATATGAATGACTGTATATGACTAATGAACAATTACTTATGTTTTTCTATATAAATGAATTGTATTGCTACATTTTTATATTTTTGTCAAATTTGTTAATACTCTCACATATACTTTGTCCTCTAAGGGTTCTACAGACCTACTAAGTTTTCTATAGCCTTTTACTGCTTGTGTGCCTTATATAGAAATCTTGATGCCATCCTATGTTGGATCGGAAAAGATGCACACAATTTAAATGTTTAAAGATGAAAGAGCCTCTAAACAAGAATGGGTATCCTAAACACCCTATGGTGGTTTCCATCTCAAATATTTGTATGATATGACTCATGAACAAATCTTGCTAATATTCATTAGTTAATAATATATGTGTACGATTTTTTTAAAATCATCCTTCGATTGTGCTTATCATTATTTTGACGCCATGAATAACTAGCAGTGCTATCAGAACTATTAGAAAAGGTAAGACATTCAAACCTTATTTTAAAAATTTCAAGCATTCATTCTAGAACAAAAAAAAAAAAAAAAAACTAAAAAGACCTACGACTTGACACCATGCATAATCAACCATTCATGGTCTATCAAAAAATTAAACTTAATAAAAAAATTAATTATATACCTATTTGAATATTGTTGCAGTTTGATCCTCATTTGAATATTGCAAACTAAATCACCTCACATGCAAACCTAAAATTTGTAAGATTGTTAATATAACATATCACTCAAATAAATATTAAGTAAAAAATAATTGAATGTCTTCCAACATAACATCATAATTAAACCCTTGTTCATTGGAGCCTTATTTGTAAAAACAAAACACTTATACCAAATGAAAAATTAAATGTCTATTTGTGTTAGGTTTTACTTAATTGAAATACGAATCTTGTTTGCCAAAGCAAAGGTGGAATTTGCTAGAAATTATTAATACATGGTAATATGCAGTATTCATCCTACCAAAATAAGAGTTATACTTGACATTATTTAGTTTATCGACATAACCATTTTGACATGAGACTTTGGACTTGAATAATTGGTTTGTGACTTGCCTAATCGGTCTATGTGACTTGTTTGCCAAAGTGAAGGTTAAAATGTGCTTGATAGGATCTTAGCCCACTAAGAAATCCACTAAGACTTCTAAAGTCCAATTAAGAGGGTTACTGAATTAAAGAAAATAACAAAATCCCATGTTAAATAAATTAGTAAAATTTGACATTAATTTATCATAAATTTTAACATTATGCATGATACCCATAGATATGTCTGAGAGTAAATTAATCATTCTGTATATAGTTTGATTATATATGATTGTGGTTGGCGTTAGAATTAAAATTATGATAAGTATTGTATATTTAAGGGGATGTATGATAGTACATGAAAAACGTATGCCTATACTTTATGTGCCATATCAGCTAGATGGATAACACACCATTTTGGATTATTTAAAAGGATGTATGATTGTGCATACTGAGCATGCACTCTCGTACACATTGTTATAGGAAGAATTTTTTATATAAGGCACATTTGCTAGAGTTTAAGGATTATTATCATCGTAATATTGAGTGTATCGTTATCCATAGTTGAAAGGGTTTTGAGTGAGATCTTTTGGTGTTTTTGCCACAATTATGGTAACCAATTTTTCGGCAAGTTTAAAAGAGGATGAAAACCCTTCAAGCAATCTAAAAAGGCATTGAATATTCTAGCATTGGTAGAAACCTGTAAGTAGTGAGATTTACCTAAGTCATATTTTTTAATGCCATGATAATGATAATAGATTAGATATGTTATGATTTAATCTATGTTAATGCATGTTTGAAAACTTTTGGCTTTAAGAAAAACATAGTGATGATATGTGATTGGATATTAGGCATACAATTGGATTACTTTGTTTGTTCAAATGGGTAAGGATGATGAAATATGGTTTTAACTATTGAATGGAATGTATATGTTATGCTCATTGATTTGTCTAAATTTGTATGGAGTAATATATGTGTTTTTGTGTGTGTATTGAACAAACTAATAGGAAAAATGCTTGATCTACAGTTTAGAGTCTTATTTTTATGCTATAGGGGTGTATGATCATATGCCATAGGGGCGAACGATCATACATGAATGAAAAGGGGCAAAATGATCATTTTATGCATAACACATGAAATTGGCTAACTGTTGGACAAGTTATAATCGTGCATGTTAGAGGTGCATACTCATATGCCTAAGAAAACACTATATACGCCCATACATGAAGTGGTGTACGATCGTTTATGGTTAAATTTTGGATAAGGATGATTTTTAGTGATCACAAATCATGGTTTTTGCCATGAAACTGCTGGTCTGCCAATGCATGAGGGCTGCACATTCTCACATAATGTGATATTGCCAAAATAAAAATGAATGAAGGTTGAAATTAAGTCATTATGCATTCTATATTTTCTAGACAAAGTTAAGAGAAAGCAAAGTGTTTATTAGATTTGGGAGAGTGCCTAAGAAATCCTAGGATCGTCAAAAAACTGAAGTAGGCCATGTGAAGACTAAACACAACCAAAAGTCAAGTAAGTATGATGATCATATTAGGATTTAATTATGATTTTTATCATGAGTCATGAGCTAGTATTTCTGTGATGATATAATAAGTTTCTAGAGACCATGATTTATGATGAGCATGTTATATAGAGATTTAATAGGTTGTATAATGAGGATTGTTTGTTATTGATTGATAAATAAGTTAAATATATGTTGATGAATTAGTATGCATGGATATAGCTTTGATTTGTGTTGTTTGTTGATAAAAACATGTTATAGTGTGCTAGAGACTTATTTGGCAAGATTTAAGAAATAGTGGCAGTGTCTATTTAGTCAGAAAACAAAGAAATACAATATACAAATGATGATGTACGATCATACATGTAAAGATGTACACCCATACATGACTTAGGTAGAAGATGACTCTTTATGAGTCAATATATGACTGTGAATGCTTAAAATTAGGTGGTTATACACTATAAGGTGTATATCTGTACATAACAGACATAAGGGTGTAAGTTGTAATGTTGTACGCCCATGACAAAGTGAAAAATAAAATAATAGAAATTATTTGACATTAGGGAAATGTTATTAAGGATTTATGATGAATGATTGCCACACTAAATAGTGTAACATACATCACTCAATAAAGGTACGAGTCTACAAAGTTATAATCACACCTATAGAAGGCAGTCCAAGGATAGTTTTACCCCTATATTATGTCTTGGAATAGGGATAAGGATAAAAAAGCCTTTTTGAAGGCAAATTGAGATAACTAGCTAATCAGATATACCCAATTGTTTAGAAGATGACACAGACCTAGATCGAACTAGATTCTGATCAAAATTAGTAAAGTGAGAAAACAAGATGTTGAACAAGATAACCATCAATTGTGTGTAATGTGGCATAATATATGTATAAGTAATAAGGCTAAGTATGAATGAATACCCACGAGATGCCTTATGCACTTGGTGTTGAGCCATTTTAGCAACTCAATTTATTTTAGGGGTGCATTGTACGAAGAGTTTCAATAGTTAGTTCCACATGTGGTTAGCGAAATGCTTCACATATGTGCCCATGGTAGAAGCCATCTGAGGATGGTTATTAGTCAATAGTCTCATAGTTATGCATATATGGTAAGGGACAAACTATAATCAAATTGCTCATGTTATTAGAGTATTAGTGTTAGTTAGCCTAAAGTCTGATCAACATTGTGTCATAAACACTTTTAGCAAAAGATATTTGGGATGTTGTTTAGTACAATTTTTACATGGAATTTGGAATGTTGAGATGAGCTTAGGCTTAGTCATCTAGGATGACAGTGCTTATAGAGTAGATTAGTCGAATAAGCATTTAGGATGTTAGAAAACATTCAAGAGTTAACCATGTCAATGAGATGCAAATTAGATTTGGAACACTTGTTTGGTTATGTTATATGCAAGGTGCCTAAGATATACGGTCGTATCAAAGGGTATAATGATAATAATATCTTTAGGAAGTGTATAGGTTGGAAACGATAAGTGTATAGGTTGTTTTGTGCTCTGATACCATGTCAGAAATATAAATTGGGTTTACAAGTGTGAAAATTGAAACTCATATTACACGAAACCAATTGGTTTTGTGTAATATGATTTTCAATTTTCACACTTGTAAACCCAATTTATATTTCCGACATTTAGAGAGGCTAGGTGTACCAATGCACCTGACTATGCACACATGTACACACTTGTAAGTGAAGTCACGACCAAAGATGTGTAGAGAAATTGAGCTTGCATTAGTCATGAAGGTTGTACACCCGTGCATGTGACCATGCATGCCTATATGTAATTTTAACAAAGATGTACACTTGTAAAAGGCTAGTCATACATAGAAATCCCTAACATCTTTAAGTGACTGATTTCAACCTCTATTCCATCCATGTTTCGCATGGATACCAAGACGCTATCTCATAGTGGGGGGTTGGATAGTGTATTTATAGCTACATAAAGACTGAAGAAACCTTCAAACGCCGATATTGTGTTCTTAGAACACCCTATATGATGTTAACATGTTTCATGAAAATAATTCCTAGAATATGATCCTCAATAGGTTTAGGTTTTATTTGAATTCTTTTTATTTGTATTTTGTTGCCTCTTTAAATTTTGAAAACCTAAAAATCCCCAATAGTGGTATTAGAGCCAACATTTGGGTATTTTCATGAAAATTATACTTGCTATTTTTTATTTATTTTATGTAATGCATGTACTTGATTCAATCATAATTTTTCTATTCATTGATTTATGTTCATGTTAATGCATGAACATTGACAATCATGGCAATGTAAAGATAATATTAAATTGTTGAGTTTATGTATGTTCTTTATTTTTTTCCTTATTTAAATTGTTGAGAATGTACAGGTTTGAGAATTTGGTAAAATATTATCGATTTCATATTGTTGCACGAAATTGTCATGGATTCATACTATTCTACATTTGGAGGGTTATTAATGGTGTGAGATAGGTTTGCATGTCACGTTGTCTTATCTTGGCAACAACAGGGGTTTTCGATAACTACTTCACAATAGAACCTAAAAAAAATGTCATGGACGGGCATGCACACGTTGACACGTGACCGTTCATCAATACATTCTACCATAGTGATGAGCATGGAATCTTTTTATCTTTAGAATTTTTTGCGAATGGATGCCCATTCATCTATCATGATCATCCATTCATTAGTGAAAAATTCACCTATCACCATGGTCGTTTGGCTAGTAGTTCAGGCTTATGAAATTTCAATGAATTTCAGATATGTAATGTTAAACGCCCGTCTATGAAAGCCTACATGCTTGTTTGAGGTAGAATTTATAGTTTTAACCCTTTTTTAGTGAATAGGGACAAAATTGCAAATTTTCATTCCTTTGGGGTTGAATTACAATTATGCAAACTTAAGAGACTAAAATGTAATTCAAAATTTGGGTAAAATAATTTAATTTAATTTTGATTATGAATGTATCTATAAGAATATATGCATGATATTTGGTATACAACTACAGACCTATGAATGCAATTTTTCTTTGGGAATGTACATTTGTAATAATTTTAAAATAGAATCTACGCATCTTGCGTTCTTTTATTTTTCTAAATGTACTTTCCTTTCACCTAACTTCCTTCAAATGTAACTTGAGGTTTCTGATTTTAAATATAAAATTAGAAATATATTAATTTTCTTTTATTATAAAATATATAACTAGGAAACAAAACAATGTACACTTAAAAAATGAAGACGAAGGAAAAGCATCGAAGACTTGAAGAGTAGGATCTAGGTTGACTAGCCAAACCTTTCATGACTCGAGGGATTTGACATTAGAATAAGTTGTATACTAGCACGTTTACATTGTAGTTTACATACTTATGTTTCTATTTTAGACTAAAACTAATGAGACATATATAGACTAAATGAGACATATATAGAATAAATAACACCTCATATATAGACTAAAGCTAATGAGACATAATTAATGAAATCCTTCAAACAAATATTAAGCCACATATTAAAAATTGGTGCATTTCAATATGACATCCCGATTAAGCCCCTATTCGATGTAAACTTGTTCGTTAAAGCGAATGATACATTTTTACTAGGTGGGAAATTGGGTGGTAGTCATATTGGGTTCAACTTAACTAATGTACTTTGTTTGTTTGTCAAAACAAATGTAAAGTATGTTAGGGAATAGAAAATAAATTTGTTGATGCAAAATGATATGTAGTATCCATCCTACTAATACTAAAAGTCATAATTTAGGTTACATAATTTGTTGGGGTAACACCTAACTTGAGACTATAAGCTTTTATGATTAATTTGTTAATTTACCTAATTAGACAATTCTAACTTGTTCACTAAAATGAAGGTTGGGTTAGTTCAATAGGATTTTGATCCACTAGGAAGTCCATTGAAACTTTTCGAGTCAAACTGTGAAGACCTTTGACTTAAGGAAAATAGTGGAAGCGGTTAATTTAAAATCTGTATTTAAGTGAATTAATAAATTACTAATTCTCTTAATCTAATTTGTAGATAAAACAAATCACCATTGCAACTATGTCTTGTTTGATTCTCGATAAATGAAATATGTTGCATAAAGGTAGCTTCACCAACTAGTATTGAAATCTTTAGGTTGTATTACATTAATAAAAGAGGTTACACATTATTGAAGGGGTACTAACCCAAGAGCCTAGTTCTGATGCCACCTAAGAGAAAAAGGATATGTGATGTTGAGCATATTAAATGATTGCAAACTTTAAGAAGAAGGTTAAGGTTGCCTTCATGTGGTCAAATGATTGGCTACATATAGTTGTTGGTGAGTTTAGGTTTTTTCATGGACAATAAGCTTGCCATTGACCCAATATTGAAATCTATTCATCTGTCTTGGGCTAATTCATTATGAAATTTAACTTGAGTGAGAAAAAGAAAAGGAGTTGTTGTATATGTTAAAGATTGTAGAGTAGGATGTGAAGAGGGCTTCAATAAATGTGTTTACGGTTGGTGCTAAGGCATTTAAAGCCATGGTTAAGGGCAAGGCTAAGGCTAAGTCTAAGCCTAAGGCCCAAAAACAACCTAATATTTCTACAAAACCCATTGATGGTATGGGAAATGGAAAAGTTGTCAGAAGTTTGGTCATTAAAAGAGACATTGTAAGACCTTTCTAGAAATCAAGAAAAAGAAGGCTATTACTTCTACTTTAGGTTTGTTTGTCACTAAGATAAACCATTCTCTTGTGCATCTTGAGTTTTAGACATATGATTTTGTTCTCATATTTGTTTTGATATACATGAATTATGAAAGAATAGATTGCTCATTGAAAGAGAGGTTGACTTACATGTTAGAAATGAAGCATACATTACTGTATTAGTTGTGGGATCTTATTACCTTATGTTCCCCACTAGGCTAGTTTTAAAATTGAACAATTGTTACTATGTTCCTTCTATTTCTAGAAACCTAATTTATGTGTCCATATTGAACAAAAAAGGATATTAATATCTTATTGATTGTGGTACTATAACCATCAACTTAAATAATATTTGTTATTAAATAACTGAATTGTTTAATGCTTTTTATATTTTAAAACTTGATAATGAGATACTCAATGTGCAAAATAAACAATTAAAAACAAATAATTTGAATACCACATGAACTACGATAAAGTGGATTGCTCGCCAAAAGAGAGGTTGACCTACGTGGTAGAAATGGAGCAAACATTGATGCATTAACTGTAGGATCCTATTATTTTAGGTTTTTCATTGGGATAGTTTTAAAATTGAACAATTGTTACGATGTTCATTTTGTTTCTAAAAACTTAATTTCAGTGTCCATATTGAACAAAGAGGGATATTCATATTTTTTTTATGGTGATATTATAACCATCAACTTAAATAATATTTTTTATAGAATAACTGAATTGTGTAATGCTTTGTATATTTTAAAACTTGATAATGAGATACTTAATATGCAAAATAAATGATTAAAAACCAATGATTTGAATATCACGTGTCTGTGGCCTTGCAGGTGATGTGTGTATTTTATACATACATTTATAACTTTTAATTAGTTCATTTTAGGTAAATTTTAGTTTATTTTGATTAATTTCCTAATTTTAGTTTTTTTCTATTATTTAATCTTATTTGACACTTTGAATAATATTTTTAGGTCATTTGACAAGGTTTGGGCTTAATTAGGATAAAAATTAAACGATCATAATAGGAAAAAGGTATGAATTGTTAAAGTGATGCAAAACCCAATTATGACCATAATTGATTCAATTAAGTCAATAATTAATGATGAGAATTAAAAAAAAAAAGGAAAAAGATGCAAGAAACAAATGAGGGTTGAGTTGGCTTAGTATAAAAAGAAAAAAATCATCTCTTTACACCATGAAGAGGGACGACAACACCAAAAGGGAGGAAATTTTAAAGGAAAAACCACAAGATCCAAGAGGAAGATTCAAGATTCAACCTCAAGGATCAAGCTAGAGAGGATCTAGCCTATCAAACTTGAAGACCCAAGGGTTTTCTCTAACCTTTTTCTTCTTGATAGCTATTTCTCTCTATTTTGAACGTGATGAATCTTTCTTTAATTGATTTTCGTGGATTTATTGTGGTAGATATGAGTAGCTAAATTTCCTACCTAGGGTTTATGATGGATCTATGAATCTTTGTGATTGTTAATGGGTTTTTGATGTAATTTATTGTTGATGAAGTTTTGATGTTGTGATTGTGAACTTATTTCTTGCTTGATCTTTTAGGCCCAACATCTAGTTTGTTTGTATATTGATTTTATACCATTGAAAGATAGATAATCAATTAGTTCAAGTAATTTTTGAACCTGGAATTTTTATTTAGAAATAGATTTAGGTTCCTTGTGGATTTTGTGATCATTTTATAGGCCTTTAATGGGATTTGATTAATACTTGACCACGAAAGTAGGTAATTTCTTAATTTTTACACAGTTAATCAATTTCAAAAGAAGAATTAAGTAATTTAGGATGATTACTCATCAAGTTCTCATCAATTTATTACTGTTAGATCTGATCTGTTAGCAATTACAAGTGATTCATGTAAAATCTTAAACCGTAGATAAGTTTGCTTGATAATTAGTCCTTTAATTTTTTGTTTTAATCAATTTCTTCGCTAATTTTAATTAAATTGCTACATTTTATTCTTTTTTCTAGAGTAAATATTTGGTTTATTTAGTTAATTCAAATTACAAAATGCACCAGTAATTAATAGCCAATCCTTGTCAGACTGACATATTTTTGTATTACTTGATTGACTTGTGCACTTGTAAGCCATAGGCAATAAGTTTTTAGCCTCATTTAAATCTTATCAAAGAAGGAGTTCTGCAATCATTTGATTTTTAGTCATATAATAAATGTGAATCATGCCTATTAGGTAAGATGACCAAACACCTTTCACTAGACATAGTGAAAAAGTGACTAAATTGTTAGGACTCATACACAATGATGTGTGTAGGCTCATGACAATGTATGACATATATGGGGAATCTTACCTCGTCACATTTACTGATGGTTTCAGTAAATATGACTATGGTTTTTTAATGAAACACAAGTTTGAATACTTTGAGAAATTTAAAAAATTCAAGAACAAAGTAGAAACACAACTTGGAAAATATATTAAAATCCTCTGAAGCGATAAAAAATGTGAATACCTAAGTGCTAAATTAAGAGAATACCTAAAATAGAATGTGATAATATCCTAACTTCTCTTGGTACACCCCAACACAATGGTGTATTTGAATGAAACAATAGAACCTTAATGTAAATGTTTAGGTTTATGATGAGTTATATATATCTACCCTTGTCATTTTAGGCTATGCATTAGAAAAAACTGTTTATACACTGAATTATGTCCTATCCAAATTTGAGGACAAAACTCTATATGATTACAGACCAGGGCAAAACCCAATTTACATTACTTAAGAATTTGAGGTTGTAAAACTTATGTCAAGAAATTAACTTCGAACAAGTTAAGCACTAAATCCCAAAAGTGTATCTTAATGGGTTACCAAAAGGAAACTAAGGGATCTTCCACCATTTGGAAGAGTAAAAAGTTTATGTTGCTTAAATCAATGTTTTCCTTAAGGGAGAATTTATTCTTTGAAGTATTTGAGCAAGGAAGGTAAAACTTGATGAAATTTTGATACCACAAGGTACCACACATGTTGGACAAGTTAATGTACCATCACAAATGGTTGATCATAGTAAGGAAATCACTCCACCATAAGTGGAACAGAGAAACCAACTCAATAGACACATGAGCTATATAAGTCTAACTGAGTACATCATAAGCCAAAATGATTCAATTTTCTTATGACTAAATACAGTGACATATTGGTCATCTATGATTATGAGCCTATAACCTACATTGATGCTATTTGAGTCCAGACTCTAAGAGATGGTTTAAAGCTATGATAAGTTCTATGTACCAGAACCAAGTATAGATTCTAATGGATAAACTAAAGAGTAAAACCTATAGGGTGCAAATAGGTTTTCAAAAAGAAAACTGACATGGAAGATAATGTGCATATTTATAAAACATTATTGGTTGCTATAGGTTTCACCCAAAAATATGACATTGACTATGATGAAACCTTTTTATTGGTTACGATGCTTAAGTTTATCAGGATTATGCTTATGATTATTGCATACCATGACTATAAAATTAGATAGATGGGTGTTAAGACAACTATTCTAAATGGTAACTTTGTAAAGGATGTTTATATGACACAACTTGATGGCTCCATTCTTGTTAGACAAGCTGACAAGGTATGCAAGTTACATAGTTCCATTTATAGACTCAGTAAGGCTTCAAAGATTTGAAACATTTGTTTTGATGACACTGTATATGAGTTTGGCTTTATCAAAAACAAAGATGAACCATGTCTATATAAGGTGAGTAGGAGTATAATAACATATGTAAAATTATGTGTCGATCACATATTGATAATAAAAGATGATGTGCCAAACTTGCAGTCAGTAAAAACTTAGTTATCTCAATACTTTTCCATGAAATACTTGGGGGAAACAACCTACATCCTCGACATTAAGATCTATCGTGACAAATTATGTATGTTATTTGGCTTAATTTAAAACATGTACATAGATAAGGTACTGAGTAAATTGAACGTGAAAGAATTCAAGAAATGATTTTTACCTATGTCCCATGGTGTATATCTCTTAAAGGAGATATGTCCTCAAATATAATTTGAGAGGGATAAAATGAGTCAGATCCCATACACATTTATGTTAAAACCAATCTTATATGCCATGTTATATATAAAGGTTGATATCTTATATGCCTTGAGTGTTTGTAGCAGATATCAATATGATCTAGATGGAAAACACTAGACAACTGATTAGAATATCTTAAAATGCCTGAGAAAGACTAAGGATTCATTTTTAGTTTATAGAGGATACCTTAAACACATTGTAAGAAGATACAATGTACTAGCTTTAAGACTAATCAAGATGACTTTAAATTCTAATCAAGATTTTTATTTTGTTTGAAGGATTGTAGTTAGCTAGAAAAGCTCTAAGTATAATTATAGATTTTAGAAAGGAGTCCAAGTACATTGCCTTTTCCAAAGTGGCAAAGAAAACTGTTTGGATTAAGAAATTCATCACAGAACTTGGAGTAGTTCTTAGCATTGTTGAGTTAATCAAGTTTTATTATGAAAACCATGGATCCATTGCTTAGGCAAAGGAGCAACAGTCTCACCAAAGGTTGAAACACATATTTAGATGATATCACTTGATTTAAGAGATCCTTTAGCGTGAAAACATATAATTTGTGAGAGTTGATATAGATGACAATTTGATATATCCGTTGACAAAGCCTCCGTCGTAGTAGAAGCACAATAGCTATGTAGTTGCATATGATATTAAACATATAAGTGATTAGCTATAGTGCAAGTTAGAGATTATTAGGGTAATGACCTAAAGCCAATCGGTTTTTACACTTGTATTATATAATTTATTTATTTTATTAATAAATAGGAATTATTATTCATTCATATTAATTCATTCAGAATATGTTTGTATGAATAATATGCCCATAAAATGGTAAAATTGTGATAAGACGATTAAAAGACTAATCATAGAAACCGTATGAACACATTAGATGACTATTTCATAAACTTTCGTAATCTGGATATAACTTTGATCAAAGGCACAAGTAATGCTAATGGGATTATCATAGTGTTGAAAAATCCTACTAAAAGGTTGCAATAATTCTCATGTGTCAAGACTGTTAGTTGACAACTTGATATAACACATGGGTGTACATTATAGATATGTTCATTGGACTAACCCAATAAAAGAATTTTAATATGGATGGTTGCTTTAGTATCTATGGAATAAATCCTTTAACTCACAAGTATATGTGATCTTAGACTTGAGGTCATCGGATCATCTCATACAAGTATATGTATGGTTTAATGCCACTTAACATGTTGTTGTAACTAGGGTAACCATAAATGTGATGAATGGCTATATCGTAATCTGTATAGAGGCTATGATGGATCAATAAAGGATTCATCACTTTTAAACATCTGAGGTGATATCTCAAATGAAAATACTGAAAAACATTGATAACCACTTAAATTTATGACCATAGTAGGATTGGGTAAAAGCTTGATCCAAGTCATTAGGTTATTGATGTGTAAAAGTTCATATTAAAGAGTTATTGAGATACACATATATTTATGTCTCAAGCTCGAGAGATATCAATTGACGAATAGATCATACTGTGTGTAACTATGACGTTGACAAGGCCTAGAGTTGTTTATTGATAGTTTATCAGTTCAATGGTCATAATGCTTTATTAGAGGCCAATCTTAATCTATGTCTAGATTTTATTTGAATCTAGACACCATCAGTTTAATAGAGAACTTATAGGTCATATACATATAGAAGTTGATTCAGACTCCAAAGTTATTTGATTATTTGTTGATAATCTTGGGGTATTTGAATAGAAATTAAATTGTGAATAGACTGTGCCTATCTTATAAGATTGAATTAGCTTAGTTTGACTTTTTCTTTGATTATGAATGATCATTTATGGGCCATGAATGCCTATTCATGGAACACAAATTAGGATAAAACTTTATCTAAGTTTCAACATAATTCGTGCCCAAAATATAAATAAATCACGAATCTTATAGGATAAAAATCAAGGAAGAATGACTATTCATGTGCCATGAATGGTAGTTCATTGTGTTATATAAATATAGAACAAATTTCACAATTTTAGAAACTTTTTACCCTATTTCACTGATGAACACCAATTTGTCTGAATGGCCAGCTTATTCACAGAGCCCTAACAACCTCAAATGACTGGTTTCAACCTTTGTTTCGTTTGTGCGTTATGTGGATACCAAGTCACAACCTCATAGTAGGTTAGATAGTGTACTTATAGTCACGTAAAGACCAAAAGAGCCTTCAAACACAAGTGTCGTGTTCTTACAACACTTCATGTGTGATGTTAACATATTTCATGAGAATAATTCCTAAAAAATAATCCCTAATGGGGATTAGGTCTTGTTTGAATTTTTCTTATTTGTATTATATTAACTTGTCGGATTCCAACAAGCAAAAAATCCTTAATAATATGCATATCTAGGACTCTTGGACTTTTGGATCTTGTAAATTTTGTCAAATACAGTCATATTAGTTTCTTGTTTTAAATGCTATTTTTAGGAAAATCCTGCTTCCATATTTTTTAGGTTCCAAATACATTCTAGATTTGCTCTGATTACCTTCAAACTTCATAGGATTTCCTACAAACATAAAATGAAACACAAAATGAGAAAAAGATCATGAATTAAACTTAAAATCAATCAAAACATAACAAAACGTAACTAAAATGTTCCTAAAAACCTAATAACTAGACTTAAAATGTATGTAAATTATGCACACAACAAGTTGAAATGAGAGCACATATTGTTGAACTTCATTGTTAGATAATTAAGGGTTATAAGAAGTCATTATGCAATATGTATGTTGTTGACCGGTTGACTAATTGGCTCATTTTATTCTAGTATGAGATACATGAATACATATCATCTAGGTCAGATCTATGTTAAGGAGATAGTGAGACTTTATAGGGTACCCAGAACTATTGTGTTAGACAAAGACACATTATTTGTATGAACCTTCTAACGAAGTTTGTAAAGGTTATTGGTATAAGTTCGTATTTAGTATAACCTACCATCCCTACTGTAATATCTCTTTCTAGATATATACCCTTATACGGAATATGATTTGAAGAGACATAGACGACTTAACTTTTTTTAAAAAGTTTAAAACAATGAAAATAGCATGATAATAAATTTTTAAACTTAAATGTGTGCAACAAAGTTAAATATGAAATATTAACTGAAATATCTCATTTATTAAACTTTATAAATCAAAGTGTTTGAGAATTGTAACATCTGCAGGTATGCTTAAGGTTATTTTGGTCTTTTTAGTATTCTTCTTGTGTGAGATTATATTTGAGAAGCTATTATGTGATTTATGACATGCACAATCGTGTATGATGTGGTAGAGAGGACAAAATGGTCTTTTCATGTATTGTATAATTCGATCAAATTTGGCCAGGATACACGCCATGTGTAAGTAGGGTACACGATCATGTCTAGTCAGTGAATTTTGAATTCTAGGATAAAGGTATGCTTTGTAGGAATCGCATGAAGTGTTTTAATGCTTCATAACTAGTGTACACGCTCGTGTGTTTAGTATACACACTTGTGTACATCACAAAACGTGCAACAGTTACTTTTTCTCTATAACCTTTTCAACCAAATAGGAGATGATGGAGGATTAGAGAGTGCTAGGGTCACGTCTTGCTAGGAGAGAAGCTTTTAAAGTCGTTCAAGCCACGAGACGACTATTATCATCATTGTATTAAGGCAAGTAACATGATTGAAGCGTTGACTTCAAAAATTGATGATAGAGATATACTTTTGATAAATAATGTAACAACATACACAATTCTCAAGGAAATTTTTTTTTTTTTAACTTTAACACCGATTGAAGTTTACAAAATCATGGAAATATTATATATATATATGTGTGTGTGTGTGTGTGTGTGTGTGTATACACACACACACATACACACACATATATATGGGTTTGAATTCCCAAATTTCATCAAAGTATTTATTTTATAATAACTATCACATTTGCAACCTGAAGTTTGCATAAATTGTGAAAAATATAGACTTGAAGTCTAAAATAGAATCAGAATTAAATCGTATATATTATAATATTATAAATACTAATTACGAAACCAAAAGTTTTAAAAATATGACATAATATATGAACCTGAAGTTTAAAAATTAATCCCAATATTTCATTTACAAAACCAACTGTTTTGCAAATATAAGATAATATTTTAACCTGAAGTTTCAAAGATTAATTCCTATATATTATCTACAAAACTAAAAGTTTTGTGAATATGACAATATTTAAACCTGAAGTTCTTAAAATTGGATGGATAATATTTTATGGGTTTTTTACAAAATTCTTCACCTAGAATATATGAGCTTTGAAAAATTGATTAAATAAAATGTTCCAGAAGTATAAATACAAGACTACTATTTTTTTGGCATCACATCCCTGAAGAATTGTAAACCGAATATGTGGTTATAATAATAAATCCATTAGATTCGTATAGAAATTTGAAAAATAAATTTGAACATCAAATTCAATAATAATCCCAATGGCTCTGTAATTTAGTACAACTTTGTTATATTCATAATCTTTCTTTGATTGAGCTAATGTGGAAGAGAAAATATTCTCTACATTTTATTATTTTTATAATATGGATTTGTAGTAGCAATATTGGAAAAAAATTTCTGAGTTAATTTTTCTCGTTAGTGAAAACTATCAAAATCGCCCCACAAGCATTGTATCATTTTTTAAAGTGAACGCAATTACTATAAGTAGTTATTATAGGTGTGAGTAAGGTCATAGATGAAATAATTTTCAATCTGAAGATGATTATAATATAAAATCTCAATCATACCACTAGAAGTGGACTAAAACTGAGACGAAATAAAAATAATATAGCGTAAACTACAAAACAATAGACATGCCATAAATATCATTGGTTGTGTACCTATAGTACACATCAATATTGGGTAAATTTATTTTAAACATCTATAAAAATTAAATTTATGAATGATTTAGATCTTGTTGATTTGATTAATCTTGATGTTTTAAGATTTTTTTTAAGAATAAAATATGTATCACTTGAGTAGTGATATGAATGCCTAAGATTTTTTATAATTAAAATCCATCATATATAATTATTTTGGATTTATGAATATTATTTTATGTTTTATTATCATGTTCTCCTTCCTTTTACTATTTTGTGTATGTTATGAATAAAAATTTTTTTAATGAAATGATATGAACTCCAAAATTGAAGCATTGATTTTAAAAGCTGATGATGGAGACATGCGTTTAATAGATAATGCAACAACACACATAATTCTGAAGGAAAATTTTTTTTTCTTAACTTTAGCACTAATTGAAGCTAAAGTAAATACTATATCAGGATTAATAAATTTGATTGAAGGCTCTGCAAGAGCCACGATTTTGTTGAAAAATGGGATCAAATTAAGCATCAATAATGCATTATATTCAAGTAGCTCTAGAAGAAATCTACTTAGTTTTAAATATATAAGAAATAATGGGTATCATATTGAAACCATGAGTGAAAATAGTGCATAATTTATTTATATATCTGGTAATGCTCTGGAAGAAGGCTTATAATAGAAAAATTATCTGCTTTATCATCGAATTGTATTATACAATTATAAAGACAATTGAAACCCACATAGTATTAAACCAGAAATTTGTTCATCCAAAAATCTTTATGTTTCGATATGAACGTCTAGGTCATCCAAGATCTATAATGATGCATAAAATTATTGAAAATTCATATAGATATACATTAAAGAATTTTAAAATTTTATTGTCTAGTAAAAAATTTTGCATTGCTTGTATACAAGACAAATTAGTAATCAGACTATTTCCCTCCAAAATTGGAGTTAAATCCATATAATTCTTACAAAGGATTCAAGAAGATGTATGTGGACTTATTCATCCACCAAGTAGGTCATTTCGTTATTTTATGGTCTTAATTGATATATCTGCATGATGGTTTCATGTTTGTTTGTTACTAACTCGAAATGTTGCATTTGCTAAACTATTAACACAAATTATCAAATTAAAGACACATTCCATAGATTATTCGATCACGTCAATATGGCTAGATAATGCTACTAAATTTATATCCAAAATATTTGATGATTATTGCATATTTATAAGGATTGATGTTAAATATCTAGTTTTATATGTCTATACTCAGAATAGATTAGCTGAGTCTTTCATCAAACGACTCTAGGTAATTGTACATACTTTATTACTAAGAACTCAATTACCAACTTTTATGTGGGGACATGTCATATTATATGCTATAGTGTTAATTCACTTTTGACCTTTTTCTTATTGCTAATATTCTCCTTTATAATTGGTTCTTGGTTACCAACTTGACATATCTCATTTGAGGATATTTGGTAGTGTTGTATATGTCTATATTGGGTCTTTTAAATGCACAAAAATGAGACTCCAACATTGTTTGAAAATTTATATTGGATATAATTCACCATCCATTGTTAGATATTTAAAACCATTAATAGGTAATCTTTCTACTGCATGATTTGCAAATTGTCACTTTGATAAGACAATATTTCCATGTTTAGAGGAAAAGAAAACGCCTTTAGAAGTTAGGCATGAACTTACTTGATATGTACCTACTATGTCTCATCTAGATCTTTGCACATCCCAAAGTGAAACTGAAGTGTAGAGGATAATACATTTACAAATTATTGCCGACCAAATGCTTGATGTATTTATAGATACATCGAAAGTGACAAAATCACATGTACGAACTACCAACGTACTAGAAAGAATTAATGTGATTGCTGAACAACCTATTTGAGTCACGACTAATCAATCTACTATATGTTAGAAGCATGGTAGACTTATTGGATTGAAGGACATTATTCCTCGAAAAAGAAAGGCAAATAATATGTCAATCATGATGATCCTAAAATGAATGAAAAATCTACACTCTTTAATATTTCTCCAAAAGAAGTTATGGTCCCTGAAAAAACTTAAGCTTTTAAAGTGGCACAAACTCTTGAAGTGATACAAAATCCTAAAGAACAGAAAACTGAGAATACTGAAATATGTTTAAATTATGCTTATACATGAAAGATGTGGAATTGTGAAATGATTTACATTGATGATATATTCTCATTTGCAGTGGCCACTGAAATTATGAATGATGATGATTTTGAATCACGTATTGTGGTTGAGTGTAGACAAAGACATGATCAACCTATATGGGAAAAAGTAATTTGAAAAGAATTATCTTCTCTAGTAAAATGTCAAGTGTTTGGGGCTTGTAGTTCTAACACCTAAGGTTATACAACCCATTGGATATAAATAAGTATTTATGAGAAAAAGAAATGAAAAAAAATGAGATTACTAAATATAAAGCCAAGTCTGTAGCCTAAGACTTTTCCCAAAGGCCAAGTATAAACTTTGATGAAACATATACATTTGTGATAGATATAATCACATTTAAATGTTTAATCAGTTTAATAGTCTCTAAAAGACTGGATATGTGTCTAATGGATGTAGTTACTGCTTATTTGTGTGAAAACTTGAATACTGAAATTTATATGAAACTCCTTGAAGGATATAAATTACTTGAAGCAAAAAAGGATCAATTCAAGAGGCATGTACTCAATTAAATTACAAAAATGATTGTATGATTAAAATAATTCGAAAGATTGAATGACCCTATATGCCCATGTGCCTTTATCAAAAAGTCAGAATCGAGATTTGCTGTTATAGCAGTTTATATTTATGATATGAATTTAATTGGACTTCTAAAGAGTTCTCAAAAACTGTTGAATACCTGAAAAAGGAATTTAAGATGAAGGATTTGGAGAAACAAAATATTGTCTAGGCCTACAGATCGAACATAATTCAAATAAAATACTTATCCATTAATCAATGTATATTGAAAAATTATTAAAACACTTTAATATAGATAAGAGTTATCATTTGAGCACCCCAATGGTTGTTTGATCTTTCGATCCTAAAAAGGTCCTATTTCATCCTAAAGAAAAAGATAAAAAGATACTCGATCTTGAAGTATCGTATCTTAATGTCATTAGAGTTTTATTACATTTGGCCTAATGCATTAGACTAGATATATCATTTGTAGTCAATTTATTAGCCCAATTTAGCTATGCATCAACCCATTACCACTAAAACATAATCAAATATATATTTCATTACCTATGTGGGACTAGAGATTTGAGATTATTCTATACTGTCAAATTCCCTAAAAATCCTAGTTTGGTTGGACATGCAGATGCTGGTTATTTTTCTAACCCTCATAAGGCCTGCTTACAGATGAGATATGTTTTTGCTTATAATGACACAATGATATCCTAGTGCTCCACCAAATAGACTTTAGTTGCAATGTCTTTAAATCATTTAGAGATTCTAGCTCTCTTTGAAACTAGTTGAGAATGTATATAGTTACTGTATATCATCTATCATATCTGGAATACATGCAGTCTTCCTTCTACACAAACACTAATTCCATATTATATGGAAATAATACAATATGTATTACCTAAATTAAAGATGGATACATTAAAAGAGATAGAACTAAACATATCTCACTGAAGTTCTTTTACACTCATGAACTTCAACAGAGTAGAAAGATTGATGTCGAATAAATGCGATCTAGTAAGAATTTTATAGATTTGTTCATCAAGACATTATCGAGATCAACATTTGAATAGTTAGTTTATAACATCGGTATACAGTAACGTAACAGACAACCAAATTAATCTTACTACAAAAAGGGAGAGTATTTATCAGGGGGAGTAAATTTTTGAATTTTATCACATAATGGACAAAATATGCACTATACTGTTTTTCTTTTTACTAGGTTTTGTCCCACTGGGTGTTCCTACTAAGTTTTTAATAAGACAGTTTAAACATGTCCAACATTACTTTATAAAACATTAAATAATTGCATTAATTTACTTTGGTTTTTTATCCCATTGGATTTTTTCCTAGCAAGATTAATATAATTATTTATAAGTGATAGAAATCCAAAGGGGAGTGTTAAATAGATAATAGATTTTCCACCACATAGTCATGCTTGATGTGGGAATGCATTAAATAACTTGGTGGCTTTTGTGAATATAATTTTCCTAACTAGCAAAGAAACGAGCCATTTATGGAAGCAATATTGACTTTGGGTAGCCTGCATTAAATGCTCTTGGAAAATTGTTTTATCTCATTGATTAGAGGCGACAAAAGTAATATAAATATCTCCACCTCTTTTCATTTGTAAGTGCTATACATACATTGATTATTAATTCATCTCTTGTCTTTTATTTTTCCTTCATTTTTCTTTCAATTCTCTTTTTAGTTATATAAATTTAATAACAATAAAATCTTTAAATAAAAACTTCATTTATTAAACCTTATGAAATTACTAAAATACCCTTATCAAAGTAAAAGTTGGAAGTATACAAAAGATGTCTCAAACTTAAAACATAAGCTAAAAGAATCATAAGGTGTAGTCAAATATACAAATAAACCCATGATACAATAAAAACCAATAAAAAGCTGAAACGATGAAAATGCGCTTGTAGCTCTACGACCATAGACCACTATTAATCTCACAGTCACCACGAGCACCTGCACCTACACACATGATAGTAATGGAGTAAGTGATAAAACAATTAGTAAGTATCAGACTCTGTTATTAACTTTTACTTAAAGGGAAAAAGACAATTTCCCACCCAAGTTTTAGCCAAATCTTAAAAACATATTTACAGTAGATAAAAAACTCAAATACCTACCATGAGCTAACTACTATCAAAATTTTCAGTTAGAGATAAAGGTAAATTTTTCATTAATTTACCTCTAAACCCTAAAAATTTAAAAATATATTTCATTTCCTCCTAAGTTTAGAAATCTAATAATTTCCTCCTATGATTAAATCTTGAAAAATGTATTTTTACACATTTACGTTTCAACTCCAGTAGCTTAGGGAATCTGTCTAGTAATAAGGAAGAAACGAGAGTCTTCTTTTGACAAAGGACGATTGTTTGTCCTTAAAATCTTGATGACAAAATGTCATCTAGATCAGGGAGAAACGATAAAGGAAGACATTTTATCATCCTTTATCACATCATCCAGATGCAACGTTAAAGGATGACGGAGTTTCATCCTTTATCATCTGGATTACACAATGAATGATAACACTTCATTGTCTTTTGTTGTCTCTTTTAGATAACACGATGAAACATAACAAAACATTATCCTTTATTACACGTTTTTCAAACAATGAAGAAGGACTCATTGTTATCGTTCATCATTATGGGAGGTCATCCTTTATCATTCTTTGTGGTTGGATCGAGAAAATGGATGGGAAGCAATTAGCTATAAGTCAGAATTGTGGTGGTCAAATAAGGGATACAAACCCTAGAGGTAAAATCTAGACTTTTCAAACTTTGAGAATGAGGTGAAATATTAGTTTTTAAAACTTGAAGGGTAAAAATAACGTAAATCTTAAGGTTTTAGGGTTTAGGAATAAAATAATGATTTTACCTTTACCTCTAATTAAAAATTTTGATAACAATTAGTTTATGGATAGGTGTTTGAGTTTTTTATCTATCGTGGGTACAATTTTGAGATTAGACTGAAACTTCGGTGGGAAATAGTCTTTTTCCCTTACTTAAATCTCATAAATCTCAAGATATGCTATCTTTGTCATCTGAAGTCAACATTAAACTTTTGTAAGGATAATGATGGGTCATATTTATCAATTATGTGTTCATACTGTACTATAGGTATTATTTAGATTACATATCTTAACTTTCAGATTGAACTATGTCTCGTTCAATCATTAAGGAACCATTCCCTAGATCTCTATTTCGTGTGACCATAACTTTACTTGGTAGAAGCATCTATATTTGGAAGCTTAACTAAAACTATATACTAGGCCAATCAAACCAGATCACATACAAAGATGTCACATCATAGCCATCTGAGCTATTTCTCAGTTCCATTACACTAAAACTGTGTTTTAACTAGACTTTTCTATAAGCAAGTACCATATTACAGGTATGATGTCCCATTATGGGTAGGATAAGAAATGTATACTCATGATGCCTTCTTGTAACGATCCTATGATTTCTACCATGCATAAAACTCGAAACTTAACTAAACTTTAGCTTGTACTCGCTTCCACCTTAAGCTTATCTTGTGCCTACACAAATCTCATCTCTTAGGCACATTGGGTACTACTGCATATTAGAATCTCTTTTTTAGCTCTCGGGAAGACCTATAGATTCATATGCCTAATTCCCTTTCTTTTTTCTTTATTCAGGTCTAAACACACGATTGTGTGCCTTTTGGCACATAAGGGTGTGTCATTTTATTTCTCACACAGGATTATTTCCTTGTATGACATTTCTCTTAAACACACAAGGGTGTACCCTTGTTTACACGGGTGTGTGCCCCTTTTAAAAATTATTGCATTTTCCTTTTATCATATTACGTTTTAAGGGTATTTTGGTGATTATACCCCTTACACATGATCTTGCTAAAACTATAAACAAGAAGACCATGTGTCTAAGTTGACTGCTCACTTTTCAATAATGTCCAATAATCATCAAAATGTCAAATGATTTGATTTGAATTCTAGGTGTCACACACACAGAGATGTGTCCTAATCCATACAACTATGTAACAAATCCAAAAGACTAATCGAGAGACCTAATTTTGCACTCTTCTTGGTTCTAACATAAATTCATACTCACAAATAGATGACTAAACATAATAACACTATATTATTGACCTCTGAATCATCGACATCTCAATAACAATCGATTAACATGTGTAACAGGTCTTAAAGACACTCATTTCTCTAAACACTAGTTCTTGGATTACTAATCTTGACATCAATCATCAAACACATAAACATCATAATATATATATGATAACAAAACATGTACCATACTATCATCATTTCTATAAAATTATTAGGCAATCCTTAAAATCCAACATAACAACAAATAAGTAAAGACATATTCATGAAACACAATCTTGTCGTGCTTGCAACATTGTTTAATCAAAATAATCACAATACTTGGCATTCAATCATCAAATCATCTCTATAAAATCATATTTATCATGAATACATAAATATATACATATTCTTTCTTCATGAATCGTCAAAGAGTAGAAGTAGATCAAACCTACTTACTTCTAATTTGCAGAGATCAAGGTACACAAAAAAGCTGCCTTCTTTCTTTTTCCTTATCACATTGTCGCTGGAGTTGCTAACGAAAAGTCTAAGGATCGACGTTTAAACTCTCTCTCTCTCTAAAAAAAGAGCGTCTATTTGGTTTGGGATAAAAATCCCTATAATGTAGCCATCATGTGTAACAAAACTCTTTAGATACTTACCTTACTTAGAATTTGTACCTAAAAAAACATTCTACTTTAAAATTTTCCAAGACATTTGTAACATTGATTCATATGCATGATGTCATGATAAATAAAACTACAATTCTAAAATGTTATATATATAGAAAAATAACAATATGTGGTCAATATCCAAATTTACAAATCCAATACGCATGAATCACAAGAAAACCAATATATAAAAAAAAAATAAATGAAGTTCATAAATTAAGTTTACATTAATGCCTTCTGGCTTTATCACTATTCCACTATCCTACTTACAAAATCGTAAGGAACACAGTAAGTGAAATACACTCAGTAAGTAGGCAAACTTATAGCATATTAATAATTAACACTTTTCTAAGTGTCTTATATCTATATATTGTAGGATCGAATGACCTAAGAGGGGGAGTGAATTAGACAATTTAAAACAACCTTTACCTAATTAGCGAATTAGATCAATTTATTTAAATCAATGAATATTGCCTATTTTTAATCTAATTTATGAGAATAACTAAAATATTTCAAATAACAAATATAATCAAAATAACATAACATAAAATATGAGTTTAAAGGAAAAGAAAATCAAACACATGATGTATAGTGGTTCGGCTCAACCCGGCCTACGTCCACTTCTTCAGGCTTTCTCCCTTGGAGTATTCCACTAATCTTTGGTTGACTAAAACCTTAACCAAACTTTTCTTCTCAACCAAAATAGCTTCCAAGGTGCTCTTAACCTTTACAAATGTTAAAGCTCAATTTCTCTCACTAGAAATTTTCTAATCCCTCCAAGAGTGAACCTTACTCTTTTATAGTATGAATTTTAGTACGAAATTGAAATATGATCTCTCTCAAAGAGTGTATATGAAAGTTAAAGCTTAATACAACCCAATGCAAATGAAATTAGAAAATGTACGAGCAAGGGTTTTGATTAGAGAAAAGAATTTCCAAGTAAATAGCTCAAAACTAATTTGCTCTCAAATATGTGAAAGTTCTTCATGGCAAAAGTTCTTTTCGAACGAATTTGATTGAGTTTATATAAGGAAAAATGAGGAAAGTTACCGTTGTGCACAAAGAATAGCCGTTTTAGTTTTCTAGAAAACGCACAATTCGATCAATCGGATGTGACGTAGCACTTCTGTGGAGCTTACGTAGCACTAACCGTTAGAAAATTCAAACCAAAATTTGATCGACCAGATTTAATTCGGGTCAACTAAATTTCTGAAAGCCAAAATACATGGCTTCTAGACAATTCAGCAGCTGTTATTGAGGAATTCGATTGGTCAAATTCGGTCGACCAAATTTTATTACATTTTACCCCCTTAATTTTCAAAAATTGTAATTTGACCCCTAAAACTTTGAAAAGTGACAATTTAACCCTTTTTTGAAAATTCTTTCAAAACCAACTTTAAGATATGAAAATATAGTTCACAAAACTTCATCATTTTAAATGAATTAATAAACTTTAGTAAAAAAAATTGGCTTAATCCAATAAGTTTGAAAAACAACATTCTAACCCAAAATGTGAAAGATATGAAAATGAGTTTTCAAGTGAGCTATCCCATACAAATAAATATTCTAATCAAAACGAATACTCCAAATTACAAACATGTCTACCTAAACTTGAGTTTTACTTCAAATCTTTAAGAATTCTTCAATTGAGTCTTCTCTTTCATTTCCATCTTGAAACTCCTTCAAGTGCATTAAATCAATTCTTGCAATCTAAGCTTACAGTCAAGTAAAATCATTAGTTAATATGCTTAGGGACATATTAGTTTGTTATTATCAAAATAAGAGCATAATGACCCATTGAGTCAACATATATATTATGACATTCCAGATGTTTTCCCAACATCCTACATACGTATCTAAATAACTCGGCACGCTGTGCCTAATTCTCATTATCAGTGTCATCCCCGATGACTCATGTCTAATGATGTATCTTGTAAACATGTAAGTTGGGTTTAAGGTTGAGGTCATATAGACGATCACATAAACTATCCCTAGTGCTTTCACCACTACACCGTACACAACTCATTGGCATAATCAAACTACACATAGCTTAGTGATACATTATACTGCACATAGCTTGGTGACAAGTTACATTACACATAGCTTGGTGACAAGTCACACTGCATATAGCTTGATAAGCAATCCATGTTGTACTGAGCTCACTGGAACGCACACATTGCACAAAACTAAGTGGCAAGAATCTCGTAGTACATAATTGGTATTTTTCACTTGAAACCATTCTAATCGGTGTTCGTGCCATTGTCCATATAGTTAGACATACCCAAAAATGGTTTTTGTTACAAACTGCCTTTATTATGACCTTATCATTTGTTTTCCTTACATCTATCCCTCATTGGGGTAAAATAGTCATTACAAAGATAATATGCAAGTGCTCTTATATTCCTACTCTTTAAATTCTGTCTTCCTTAATTATACAGGGGCATACTCTCTCTTGGTACACTGCCATGCAAGAGACATGGACAAGTATGCAAATTAGGGTAGGATAAATGACTATATGTCTTATACCATGTGAACGTATATTTGTTCCCAATTTAGCACACCTGTGGCATCAATCAACATAGGGAAAAATTTCCTATAAAAGTACATGGTCATGTGTCGAGTGACACATGAACTTGTAATGTAGATTTCCAGAATTTTGTCCTAAGGTTTCTATGCATTATGACTATTTTAAAACACAATTCATAAACTTGAAATCAACCTTTGTCATTAGTAGACATTTCTACTATATTTTTACTTCATTGTATACCTCAACAATAACATCAATAACATTCACAGATTAATAATTTTGTACAATGTCAAAACTTATACATAAAAATACAAACCATATTCACTTTAGATTCAACCTTTTCAAAGCATAACAATTGTCAATCATGATAATCAAACATGTCAAAATACAAGTATCAAAGAGCCTTAACAAGCAATTCAATCACAATAGTACCAAACACCATATTAATAACATACCAAAATACACATATATGGATTATTAAGCTAACCTTTTAACTATGAACATGATGTCAATTTACCCTAGAACTAAGTATCATAAATTTGTAACTCTTAGGCATGTTCACAATATTAACCAAACATACAAGATCTACTACCTATATCATAGTTAGAACTACACACAAATCAAGAGAAGAGTTGGTTGCTTATCTCTCTTTTAGAGCTTGAATGCAAAAACTTTGCGTGGCCAAGTAAAACCCCATGATTCCCATTTGCTTCTTGGTTCCCAAAAACCCTCATAGACCTTTCAACTCACTACTTTTGATGAGTTTTTATGGAAATGTGTTCAGTCAAATGTATTTGAACTTTTTTTATTTTCACTGTAATTAGCGATACACAGACATGTACTGTTCATACATGGTTATGTATATCATGACACAATAATGGTAGTTCCTAAAATTGTTATGAAACTGCTTCTTATCTTAAAATTCAAATATGTTGACCATGCACGGGCGTGTATATTAGTATACACAGGCATGCATAAGAGCCAACTTAGCCAAAATTCATACGTTTCCCTTGTTAACACATATACAAGTGTGTGCCAACCCTATAAAATCATGCTTCTTAATTTCTACATACTTAATCAATTAAACACAAATGAATATAAGCAAGGTCAAAAGACTAAAGTACCCTTAGACATACCTGCAGGTGTTACATTATGCCCTTTTAAAAATTGAAACAGTGCATAACGCATATAAGCATGTACCTAGGCCATACGGTTTTGTGTCAGAAATTTGAAAATTAAGTGAAAATCATCTTGTCCAACTGATGTGGCAATGACACATGGGCATGACCTCATTATACATAGTCGTGTGTCACTTTGAACTCATAGTTTAACTTTTAAATCCAAATAAGATCAAATATAAACATAGAAAAAAACCATTATACCCTTGAGACGTACTTATGGGTATTACATTATGAGAGACAACTTCTTTAGGAGGTTGAGAGTTAGCTGTGGATCTGATAGTGATGTACATGTCCTATGTTGATGTTATACTTAACATAGATTTCGTAAGCAAATATGGGTAGAGATTGACTAAAGAAAAAAGAAGGTCAGGTTCAACTTAGATAATGGTAAGGATTTCACCTTTGAAGAGGATCAAATCTTTAGCATGATGATTAGTAGTGTCCAAGCTAGAAAGATGTTGAGTAAAGGGTGTATAAGGTATTTAACGCATATAGTAAACAATTTAGATAAGGAAATCTAGAGTGTAAGGATACTTTGGTGGTGCAAAAGTTTCCAAATGTATTCCTTGACAATCTTCTAAGGTTACGCTAGGAAGAGAGGTGAAGTTTAGCATTGAGTTAGCCCTAGGGACTGTTAATTTCAAAGGCACTATACGAAATAACTCTAGCTAAACTTTGAAAGTTAAAGAAAAACTGTAAGAGTTGTTGGATAAAGGCTCAATCATGTCAAGTCATTTACCGTGGCATGTGTTAATCTTGTTTATGAAAAGGAAAGACAAATCGGTGAGAATATGTGTCGACTATCGAAAATTAAACGAAGTGACAATGAAGAATAAGTACCTACTTTTGAGGATTGATGACTTGCTTGATCAACTCAAGGGTGCTTAAACATTCTTCAAGATTAATTTGAGATTAGAATATCATCAGGTCTGAGTTGTCGAGAAAGATATACCTAAGACTACTTTCAGAATGAGGTATAGGCATTATGAGTTTGTAATTATGCTCTTTAGGTTAACAAATACCCTTATATTATGCATATTATTATTTGTGAAATTTCTAGAGTACAATAAGACTTGTGCATCTTATTGCGAAAAGATGTAGAAATAAATCAAAATCAATCTCTAGTTGATTTTACTTTATGGAATATAATATGTATCATGCTTAAACTAGGATATCTCCTTTTGGCTTCAAAACTAGATATCTAATCATGTAAGTGATAGTCAAACATTCATAAGCTTTATAAACAATATTATACAAATCCATATTCAATATACTTAATTAAAATAAACTGTCACAATATTACATTGTCATAGTTCAACCATTACATGACCTTAGTACAAGAAAATTAATTCATGGCTAAATCAATTATTACAACCATAATAAATATGAAAATATTTTGAAAAAATTACGAATGAAAGAAAGAAAGATGACTCCTTACTAGGCTACAAAAAATTAGTCATATAACACCCATCTTTATAGACATACCATTATACGAAATATAGACTTGAAGGGATGTGTAACCTTAAAATTTCTACTCAAAGAAATAGTGAAAATTAAAGCATGATATACACTTTATATACTTGTTGGCAAAAAGGTGAATAAAATAACTCAATTGAAACATCTCCAATCAAAACACAATCAGTGTTTGGAATACAAATCCATAACTAAAAAGTGCATACTCATCATACTTAAGTCCAAAATATAAATCCAATACAATAAATCAAATATAAACAAAGTTGACTAATATGCCCTTCGTCTAGCTAGACTATTGGCTCCTTGCATGTCTTGCTACTCACCTCGCCTACTTGCAAAAAGACAAACAGATGAGCTTGCAAGTATTATAACACTCAGTAAACAGGTGATCTCTTGTCACCTTAAGCACAAAACGAATGATCTAGTGTTCCTAAGCTAATTGGAACTAATCATGTGTGGTTAACTCTTGGATGTTTTCCGGTATCTTAGATGCCTATCTAACTAAAGTATGACACACTCATGCCTAGTATCCATTGGCACTATCTTCTCAGATGACTAGTCCTAAGCTCACGATATCAATTAGATGCCATCATGATCTCAGTATCTCGATGCCATGTGAAAACATACAAAACGACATCCCATATGTCTACTACTACTAGTACACATAGCACTTTGTCGGTTGGGCTTTGGTTTAACTAACATCAACACCTTGGTCACATGAGTTCGCTTTATTTTCTATCTGATCAACCAAATATCTTTTGTCATTTTCTAGAATATCTCCAGCCCAAGTGTTTGCTTAAGTGTAGCTCTCTCACCCAAATCATAAAAACAAATGCCATCTTAATCATCATCTTTAACTATTATTGTAGGGGAACTTCATTAATGACATAATCTCAGCCCAATTAGCCTTGTGATCCATGTAATATGCTTGAAATATATCTTTAATGATCTTATTTGTCTTCTTCATATGTTCTTCAGTCTGCAAATGATAAGTAGTACTAAAGGCCAAATTCGTGTCGAAGGATCGTTTTAGACGCCTTTATAGGGTAGACGTGAACCTCGTATCTCGATCAAAAACTATGGTGTGGGGCACTCTATGTAATCTGACTACTTTTCGAATATAAATCTATCTAAGCTAATCCGTGGAGGTTGTATCCATGATTGGATGGAAATGAATTGACTTGGAAAGTTGACCCACTATTACACAAAGTACATTGTACCCTTTTTGAACTTTTAGAAGCCCATCCCTATGTGCTCTCATTTCCACTTATGTATGCTCAGAGGTTGCAATAGTCTTGACTAACATGTCTAGATGGGCAATGTAAATGAAACACTAAGCCTTTATCAGGATCCTCTATCTTAGATTAAAAGTCAAAAGAACGGATTCTCACCCTCATAATCTCAATATCTCATCCACAACTTGGAACTTGGTCTCCAAGCCTTCTGTCAGTCTCTATCTCATTTGTCTACACTAATCATCATTAATTTGAAGGTCCATTGATTAAACTCTGCTTCCCAAACAGAAAATCAGAACAAAAATAGAAAAAAACCCCATTAATTAAAAATCAATCCTTCAAGCACAAGCAATAAAAAACCAAATACCATAATGCAAAATCAATAAAAGCAAGCAGAAAGGGCAATATCGATCAGGAAAGGTAAAACCCAGATTGGGGAGCAATCATTTACGCTGTAAATTAATGCAGTGGCTATTGTAGCTACTGTTTTAGGGCAATGGGCTAGTCGTCGCTTAAGTGAAGTGGGTGGGTTAAAAGAAATTCATAAAAAGAAAAGCAAGTGTTAAAGAACCGTGATGGGTTGTTTACTTTGCGAACAAATTAACGGAATGGAATAGGATTTCCCATTTCTCAATCCACTTAATTATTATATTTAGGAAGATGTCTCAGTCCACTTAATTATTATATTTAGGAAGATGTAAAGAGCTAACCATGCCCACAATTGAACAGTAGTCTATGTGCCAAGACAATTTCTATTATCGTTGAACAGTAAGTCACTATCATTGATTTGTCGATATCATCGAAATATTAATCAAGTGTCATGATTAGTGTATGAAAGACCAGAGTTTGGCATTTTGTTGATGGGAGAAGGTTTTGACTGTCAATCATACCACATGTGACATCGGATACCATAACACTTTGTGAAGTTTGCGAAGATTGTCGTTAATTTTTTGGAATTCTAGAGTTCGAAATGTAATTACATAATTAATTGTAAATAATTCATTCATTAGAATAGCAATTTCAGTGGTATTTTCGTGATAGAATTACATTTGGTTATACCATACATCTTTTGAGAAAAATTAAAAGAAAAGGTCAAGGATAGAGAAGTTCCAATACAACAAACAAAGTTTTTAAGCAGTAGCAACACTGTGAAGAACGACTGTTTCAACAGTAAGCCCAGGTCCAAATCCGAATAGAACTCCCCACTCAAGACCTTCTCCTGTGGTCTTGAATCCATTTTCAATCGATTTCTTTCTCATTTCATCCAAAATAAACAAGACACATGCACTTGACATGTTACCATACTCAGAAAGAATATGTCTTGTGGCAAGTAATTTCTCTTCTTTAAGCCCCAATTTGAGTTCGACTTGGTCCAAAATTGCAGGTCCTCCAGGGTGTGCAATCCAGAAAAGGGAGTTCCAATCAGAGATACCCAAAGGTTTGAATGCCTCAACCAAACTCTTCTCGATATTCTTTGAAATAAGCCCCGGGACATCTTTCAAGAGGTGAAATGTAAGCCCAACTTCACGAAGATGTCCATCAATAGCCCCGTCACTGTCAGGCAATATTGTTTGCGCAGTAGAAACTAATTCAAACATGGGCTTCTCAACTCCGAGAACAGGGTCAGAACCAACAATGACAGCGGCTGCACCATCGCCAAACAAGGCTTGACCCACAAGACTATCAAGATGGGTGTCACTAGGACCACGGAAAGTAACAGCAGTAATTTCTGAGCACACTACTAGGACACGAGCACCTTTGTTGTTCTCAGCCAAGTCTTTGGCAAGGCGAAGAACCGTGCCACCAGCAAAGCATCCTTGTTGGTACATCATGTAACGCTTAACAGAAGGACGAAGACCCAAGAGCTTAGTGAGCTGGTAGTCAGCACCAGGCATGTCAACACCGCTAGTGGTGCAGAACACCAAGTGAGTTATTTTGGATTTGGGTTGACCCCATTCTCTAATGGCCTTGGTGGCAGCTTCTTTGCCAAGCTTTGGGACCTCAACTACCACCATATCTTGCCTGGCGTCCAATGAAGGAGCCATGTATTCACAAATACTTGGGTTTTCTTTTAAAATCTCCTCAGTCAAGTACATGTATCGTTTTTTGATCATAGACTTTTCACCTGAAATGTATATGAAAAAATTAGATCAATTAAAAGTTTTAAAAGCTAAAATACTAAATTATTAAAAACAAGTATACTAAATTTACCAAACAATATTAAAACGAAGAAAAAAATCCTTAAAAAAAAACCTTGTACTAGCTATATACATGCTGAAGTAAGAAGGCAAATTAAAAAAGAAAGATGATGGATGGAATATAAGATAGGATGACTTACACATGCGCTTGAATTTCTCTTTAAGCTCCGTTTTGTGTTCACTGTTGGTGACGCGAAAATAATAGTCGGGATAGGTGCTTTGATCAACACAGTTGGGAGGAGTTGCCGTTCCGATTGCCATGACGGTGGCTGGGCCTTCGGCACGTTGAGCTTTGAGAACTTCCTGAACGCTCACCATTGCTGTTTTTCTATGCAAGCAAGCTGAGAAAGGACTAATAAGTATAATATTTGCTAAGGAAATAAAACGAGTGTTGTGTGCCGAATGATGTTAATATTGTGAGTATTTATAATAGAGGTTGAAGGTTGGGTAGCTTAGTTTAGGTGAAAATTTCTTTTGTCTTTACAATATTTTATATTTACATGAATTAAGTCAATCGTTGTGAAAGCATTCTTTGTTTTATTTAAAAAATACACTTGATTGTTGAATAACATTTGTTTAATTTGAGGATTTCAGGTTTTAGTGTTGGAGGGCATGTGACTTGTTCAAACATATACCAACAAGAGAGACGCGGATGATTGAAGGGTCAATTTATGGAATTGGTCAGACCAAACCATCTGACGCCAAAAATTTAATTAACTTAATTCTAAAATTTTCGGCAATTTCAATGTGAATTTCTCTGCTTTTAATATTCGTTAACAGGTTTAGGCAGAAGATGTTCAAGATGATAATTTAATTCAAACCATTGTGAATATAGGTGGCTGAACTGGTAGGAGGTGTAGATCCTAAAATTTACGATGTTGCAATGCTCAAGGTCAAATTTAGGATTTGATTCGACTGAATTTGTAGGAGGTGTAGATCCTAAAATTTACGGGTTTATTGGTTTAGCACAAGGTCTTCTCTTGTACCGAACAAAATAATAAAATTTTATATGTAAAAATCGTAAATATATTTCAACTTTGAAGGATTTGGTGTTCCAACAACCATGGTTTTGAATAATTTTGCTCCAATGTTTGATACAAAGTTGTTGTGGTGTATTTATTTGACGAAGGCATAGGGTTGATTCTGCAATATATTTATAAGAAATAGATCAGACGTCATGCAATTGAATATTTTTACAATAATACAAGTGGATTTAATTTTTCTTAATATCAATTGACTGAAAGATTGGTATGAACTCTAAGACTATGGGTAGGTAAAATTGACTTCGGGATCTAAATAATGAATTTTAGTTGTGTTTTAGCCTTATTTATTAGCTTTTCAATCACCTATTTTCAAATTGAAAAAAATACTTTAAAATTAGGCATCTATAATTAAAATGATTTTAGATGAGTAATAAGTAATCAGTGAGTAATATTTTACCACTTTGTGTACAATACTTCACAATTGGAATTTTATTCTATCTCAGCTGGCTTAAGTTCGGCTTGTAGCTTAGATTAAACTATAGATAAAAGATGATCCTAGAATGATTTATACCTTGGGCTTATTTATAAGCTTGTTTTTATAAATAAACCGAATTTAAATTGGGCTCACCTTGACTCATATCAAATCACGAGCCCATCCCATAGATTTTTTCTTTGAGTTGTGGGTCGGACTCAAGCTAGTAAATTAGAAAACGATGTCGTTTTGGAGTAAGTAAACTTCAAAATGACGTCATTTTGGAGTGAAGCTCAAATTTAACCTAATTTTTTATTCCCTTAATAAGTAATATTAAATCATTATGTATACTTTACTTCACTAGTAAGGATGAATTTGATCCAAGCTAGCTCAAACTCAACTTTCAATTCAAACAAAATAGCTCAAATTGAGCTCAAATAAATAATGTCAATGCTACAATGATTTATGGCTTGGGCTTATTTATAAGCTCATTTTTATAAATTTACCGAGTTCAGGCTGCCTTGACTCAACTTGAATCAATTTGTGAGCCCATCCCATAGATTTTTCATCTAAGTTGTGAGCTTAGTGTTAGTATATGTCCTAGAAACCAATCATGTTATCAATTTCAGGATATTTAGTTTTCTAATAATTTCCAGGTAATAATAAAAGAAAGAGTTCTTTTTCTTCACATTCGCATATTGCTTCAATTTTCATTTATTGATTTATTTTCTTATTAAATAAATTGTATATATGTTAAGTGTCTGGATGATATGAATATTGTAAAGATCAACTCATCGAATTTTCCATTATGTACGTGATGTCAATTAGGCAATGACATTGCATAGTAGACATACTAACTATTACGTTAAATATCATAGGATGATATTAGTGTGGATAATATCAAACTCATATCACTAGAGTATTAAGGTGAATTAACGGTTAAGGAACTGCTTTACGAATGTGGCCAATTATAATGAATCACATGAACTTTTAATATATGATCTATGATTATAGGATTATATTGATGTACTTTGGATCCTTAGATTTGAGATATCACGGTTGGATCTAGTATGGATGCATAGTTCTCATATAATGTATAAGTACAAGACTAATCATTTTATGTTTCAATAAGCTAATTTAGTCATACTTTGTTTGTATGTGGAATCGATGATAGGAAAGGTAAGATTCATTGTCTTGCATTTGTTTGGATCCAAGGTTTCAAATGAATATCGATAAATATTGAAAACCAAAATTTCTAGTTAGATATAAGAAAGTCATACGAAGGTTATTTGTGATGATGTGTTTCAAATATATTAATCCAAAATTTGATATATGATTAAGGTTAGTGTCTTAACATGCCATGATCCCGTCCTTAGTCAAGATTCGATAATTAAGGGATTTTTTTACATGTTATGTATGATTAGAAACATGTTCAATAGAGTATGTCTTTATTATGGTTTACGGGCTATCAACCACTTGTAAAATTCTGCTATGGTCATAAAGTCTCCAAAATTGGTTTCGGTTTATTCAATATCGACTCTCGACTAGGCTACAGTAAACCTAGAAGGTCATACCAATAAGCTTAAGAAGTTTAAGAAATATAGGAGAGAGATAATTATCTAATAATGGCTAGCACCTTCCAAACAATGATATGATAAAATCATATAAACAGTTACATGGAAGCATTTATGAAATTTTAAAAGGTTAAGGTGTTATATGATATAGTATAGGTGCTTAAGTGGTATTATGAATACATTCACATGACAACTAAATAATAAAGATTATTTGGTGTAGTCCCATGCAAAATTGATAATTGCTTTTAGCCCACAACTATATATGACAACCATATATCACATTTTAGTAAGATTTGTCATTTGAAACAAAAGCTTTCTCTCTCTAAACCTTTGAAAGCTTAATCTCTCACATCTCTCTTCGATAAGTGGATACGTTTGTAGACATTTGTGTGTTCAAGTATTCTACTTCATCAAACAAAACACTTTTTTTTTTTTGCGAAGGAAAGGTACAAAAACTAGATTTTTTCTTTCAATTATTCTTGTTTTCATCTATATGATTTTTTCATGATTGAAAGAGTTCATGTATGTCTTTTTCAAAACCATTAAACAACACTTAGCTTTAGCCACCCTGTATATTAATGAACATAAAGTAAACTCGAAATGTTGTTGTTTTTTAGTAAGTAAACTTCAAAATGACATATTTAAATCAAAATGAACCAATTTATTGGGTTTGGGTCTACTATATGGGTTGACCTAACTTGATTTGCTTAATTGCTAAAGGGTAGTTGGTGTGGTGGTAGTTAGACTTTTATTTAAATATCCGAACTGCCTCCCCAATATAAAAGGATTATGCATCTTATTTTTTCCAAAGAAAAATTCTCTTGTTCTTCTCCCTATAAACCAAAACACAAAGAGATTATGTTCTCAAAGAAAAACAGTACGTGGACAAATGGGGTAGTAGAAATGACTCAAGTTAATGCCTTGCAGTGTATTTGAATCATCCAAAAACTAGAATGCAAAACAAAGTATGGAATTTCCAGTTTATAGATTTCACATAATGTTAATTTTGGTATGTTTAATTGTTTCTAACATTAATATCACAGTATAGGTTATGTATATGTCATGTATTCTATGCAATTATATTTTGAATTACGTAATTTTTTTAATTGAAAATTGATTATAATTTGGATTTTGGGCACAAATTGAATTCGGCCAAATTTCATGAAATTGAACATTAAAAACATGTTAGGATAAAGCCTAGATGTCTTTTACATGCATTGAATTGAAAATCGCTTAAAAACGACATCGAAATCGACGGATTTAAAGCCAAAAACCCTAACCCATGATGTGACTTTCATGCCACCATTTCATCAGATTCCGACAACGTTGGCATCAAAAGTTGGTATGAGAAGACTCAACATTGTAAGAGCTTTGAAAGCCCTATGGCATCGTCATTGGTCGATGGCCAATTGAACCACCGAGAATCTAGGGTTCTTCATTGAGTCAGGTTATAATCGAGTCAGAATTCCCCCACATCATTCATCATGTATGCTCAGAGGTTGCAATAGTCTTGACTAACATGCCTGGATAGGCAATGCAGTGGCTATTGTAGCTACTGTGTTAGGGCAATGGGCTAGTGGCCACTTAAGTGAAGTGGGTTAAAAGAAAATCATAAAAAGAAAAGCCAGTGTCAAAGAACCTTGATGGGCTGTTTACTTTGCGAACAAATTAACGAAATGGAATAGGATTTCCCATTTTTCAGTCCACTTAATTAATATATTTAGGAAGATGTAAACCGCTAACCATGCCCACAATTGAACCGTAGTCTATGTGCCAAGACAATTTCTATTATCATCGAACAGTAAGCCACTATCATTAAAATATTAATCAAGTGTCATGATTAGCATATGAAAGACTAGATTTCGGTAATTTGTTGATGGGAGAAGGTTTCGACTGTCAATTATACTACATGTGACATCGGATACCAATTAAGGGGGATATCATAGCATTTTGTGAAGTTTGTGAAGATTGTTGTTAATTTTTGGAATTTTAGAGTTGAAATGTAATTACATAATTAACTGTAAATAATTCATTCATAAAAATAGCAATTTCTCTATTACTTTTGTGATAGAATTACGTTTAGTTATAACATAAATCTTTTGAGAAAAATTATAAATCAAAATAACGTAGAAAAAATTTAAAAAAAAGTCAAGAATAGAGAAGTTTCAATACAACAAACAAAGTTTTTAAGCAGTAGCAACACTGTGAAGAACGACCGTTTCAACAGTAAGCCCAGGTCCAAATCCGAACAGAACTCCCCACTCAAGACCTTCTCCTGTGGTCTTGAATCCATTTTCAATCGATTTCTTTCTCATTTCATCCAAAATAAACAGGACACATGCACTTGACATGTTACCATACTCAGAAAGAATATGTCTTGTGGCACATAACTTTTCCTCTTTAAGCCCCAATTTGAGTTCGACTTGGTCCAAAATTGCAGGTCCTCCAGGGTGTGCAATCCAGAAAAGGGAGTTCCAGTCGGAGATACCCAATGGTTTGAATGCCTCAACCAAACTCTTCTCGATATTCTTTGAAATAAGCCCCGGGACATCCTTCAAGAGGTGAAATGTAAGCCCAACTTCACGAAGATGTCCATCAATAGCCCCGTCACTGTCAGGCAAAATTGTTTGCGCAGTAGAAACTAATTCAAATATGGGCTTCTCAACTCCGACCACAGGGTCAGAACCAACAATGACAGCGGCTGCACCATCGCCAAACAAGGCTTGACCCACAAGGCTATCAAGATGGGTGTCACTAGGACCACGGAAAGTAACAGCAGTAATTTCTGAGCACACTACTAGGACACGAGCACCTTTGTTGTTCTCAGCCAAGTCTTTGGCGAGGCGAAGAACCGTGCCACCAGCAAAGCATCCTTGTTGGTACATCATGTAACGCTTAACAGAAGGACGAAGACCCAAGAGCTTAGTGAGCTGGTAGTCAGCACCAGGCATGTCAACACCGCTAGTGGTGCAGAACACCAAGTGAGTTATTTTGGATTTGGGTTGACCCCATTCTCTAATGGCCTTGGTGGCAGCTTCTTTGCCTAGCTTTGGGACCTCAACTACCACCATATCTTGCCTGGCGTCCAATGAAGGAGCCATGTATTCACAAATACTTGGGTTTTCTTTTAAAATCTCCTCAGTCAAGTACATGTATCGTTTTTTGATCATGGACTTTTCACCTGAAATGTATATGAAAAAATTAGATCAATTAAAAGTTTTAAAAGCTAAAATACTAAATTATTAAAAACAAGTATATTAAATTTACCAAACAATATTAAAACGAAGAAAAAAATCCTTAAAAAAAAGCCTTGTACTAGCTATATACATGCTGAAGTAAGAAGGCAAATTGAAAAAGAAAGATGATGGATGGAATATAAGATAGGATGACTTACACATGCGCTTGAACTTCTCTTTAAGCTCCGTTTTGTGCTCACTGTTGGTGACGCGAAAATAATAGTCGGGATAGGTGCTTTGATCAACACAGTTGGGAGGAGTTGCCGTTCCGATAGCCATGACGGTGGCTGGACCTTCGGCACGTTGAGCTTTGAGAACTTCCTGAACGCTCACCATTGCTGTTTTTCTATGTAAGCAAGCTGAGAAAGGAGTAATAAGTATAGTATTTGCTGAGGAAATAAAACGAGTGTTGTGTGCCGAATGATGTTAGTATTGTGAGTATTTATAAGAGAGGTTGAAGGTTGGGTAGCTTAGTTTAGGTGAAAATTTCTTTTGTTTTGGCAATATTTTATGCTTACATGAATTAATTCAATCATTGTGAAACCATTCTTTGTTTCATTTAAAAAATACGCTTGATTGTTGAATAACATTTGTTTAATTTGAAGATTTCAGGTTTTGGTGTCGGTGGCCTTGTGACTTGTTCAAATATATACCAACAAGAGAGACGTGGATGATTGAAGGGTCAATTTATGGAATTGGTCAGACCAAACCATCTGAGACCGAAAATTTAATTAACTAAATTCCAAAGTTAATATTGATGTACAGGTTTAGGAATAAGTTGTTTATAGCGACACTGGAAAAACACAAGTTCATGATGATAATTTAATTCAAACTATAATGGATATGGGTTAGTAATGGGTTTGGGATTTAAATTATCTACATTAAAATTCAGTTAGCATCGAACCATTTTAGCTCATAGGCCACCTTTTTTTTTTATTTGTTCATCCGAATATTATTTCATGTTAAATAAATAATTATTTAGATTTTTTAATCTTATGTTTTTGAAATAAATAAATAATTATTCCACTGAATTGGTAGTAGGTGTAGATCCGAAAATTTACAGGTTTATGGTTTTAGCACAAGGTCTTCTTTTCTACCAAACAAAATAATATGCTTGTTGGCAATTGCAATTTGACTAATTTCAAGAAGACAACGATATCTTTTTATATTCTTAATAAAATAAATAGTAGGACGAAGCATCACTGAATATTTTCTCAATCTATAAGAAATTTGATTTCTAAAATATTATATTTAAAAAAATCGTAAATATATTTCAACTTTGGAGGATTTGATGTTCCAACAGCCAGGGTTTGAACAACTTTGCCCCAATGTTTGACACAAAATTGTCGTGACGTATTTATTTGACAAAGGCATAAGATTGATTCCACAATATGTTTATAAGAACGATAAAACTATGTGTACCCACTTTAGATACATAAATGTGTACACATTTATATGTGTCATTATATGATTAGATAATTTTGAATTAAAAATAAAACAATAACCAATCATATGATGACACATATGAGTGTGTATACATTTGAGTATCCAAAATGGGTACACATAGTATTGCTCTTATAAGAAATAGATAAGACATCATGCAGTTGGATATTTTTACAATAATATAAGTAGATTTCTTTTTTCTTAATATTAATTAGCCGGCTTAGGGTAAGGTTTTTGAAATAAATTAGAGATCATAATTTATTTGATTCAAAGATTGGTATGAACTTTAAGAATTTTAATAACGACTTTGGGTTCTGAATAATGAATTTTAGTAGTGTTTTAGGCTTATTTATTAGCTCTTTAAATTAACTATTGTCAGATTATATCTTCAAATTGAAAAAACACTTTAAGTTTAAGAATCTATAATTAAAGAGATTTTAGAAAGGGTAATATGACACAACATAAAAGATTTTACACATAATTTAAATAAAATGTCATTGTAGGATGATTTACTGCTTGGGCTCATTATTATTATTATTTTTTATAAATAAGCCGAGTTTACGTTGGTATTGGCCTAACTCAAATCAGGTCGCGAGCCCATCAAATTGATTTTGTATTCGAGATGTGAGTTGAACTCGAGTCAACTCTTGTTAAAATGAATGTTAAATGTATTCTAAAATGATGTTATTTTGGAGTAAGTAAATTTTACAATAATGGCATCAATTTGGAGAGAAGCCCAGATTAAACTTATTTTTCACTCTCCATTTTTGGTGAGTTTTCCTCATCTTTCATTTTATTTTCATTACCAGTCATATAACAAAAACATTTCTCTAAATTTCTTGTTGGATCTAACCACCCTGAATAAGAAATTATCCTCATGAATATCTTCTTCACATGAAGATCTTCTTCACAAACCTTCAGAAAATGGCTTGTTATATCACTTAAGGGCTCTCTTATTATATTAGGCAAATCTTCAAACAGATCATAAGAGTGGTTTGACTGATAAAGGGAGATTGAGAATAGTAGTCTTACTGATGCCATCAGTTTATGAAATAAGTTAATTCCTTTTTTAAATATTATGATTTGTTAAAACCACTCTCCCTAAGACCTATACTAAAGCTAAAAATCCCTAATTTGTTGCTTACTATCTCTATTAGATCAAAGAGGTTGGCCAGTAAAGATCAGCTGTTATAAAGAGTTTGAAGTTATTTACTCCAACATTGGTAGAAAGACCTAACCCTAATTTCCAATTCATGATCGTGTGGCTAAATATTAACTTCTTGTTTAACTTTTAACTTGATAATTTTTTTAATCTAGCAATGATCATGGTAGGTTGATTTTATTTTGTTTGAGTCTATTTTACCTACGGTTTCAGATTCTTTTTTTTTTTTTTTTGCGAATTTTCTCTTGTTCACATATAAAGACAATTGTGATTGTCTTATTGTATGACAATTCTACATTGTTGTTTTTCCTTATATTTGTATTTAATTAAGTCAGAGTTGGACTCAGATTATATGTTTTTGGAAAATGATTAAGTTCAAACCCTGGCTGGTTTCATGAAGCTTCATATACGTTAATCTTCAAAATATTTTCTCTCTAATTAATTGAGTTATATTGAATAAGATCAATTCATTTATGTTAATCTTTAATATTAATTTCTTTGAAAGAAGATACGAGTTTGATTAATTTGTCTTATTGAGGAATGATGAAGTATCAATAATTTAACTCTTAATTGAACACTCACGGCAATAAAACATGTAAGCAAAAAATTAAAAAAAGAAAACACTATAATTTTTATATTGTTCAACTAAGAACTGTTTTAGCTTACATCCACAGGAAACTATTTAGGTTAATTTGCCTAACTAAAAGAGACAATTATAAATACCCAGTGTGGGAAAACTAAGAAAGACATTTGTTCAATTAAAAACTGATTAATTAAAATTAAAACAACTAATTGCCACCTGCATAAAATGAAGAAACAACAAAAAAATGTTCATACAAAAAACTGAATCAAATGATGCATATTATTATTTGTGAAATTTCTAGAGTACAATGAGACTTGTGCATCTTATGGCGAAAAGAATTTTAGAAATAAATCAAAATCAATCTCTAGTTGATTTTACTTTATGGAATATAATATGTATCATGCTTAACCTAGGATATCTCCTTTTGGTTTCAAAACTAGATATCTAATCATGTAAATGATAGTCAAACATTCATAAGCTTTATAAACAATATTATACAAATCCATATTCAGTATTCTCAATTAAAATAAAGTGTCACTATACTACATTGTCATAGTTCAACCATTACATGACCTTAGTACAAAAAAATTAATTCATGGCTAAATCAGTTATTACAACCATAATAAACACGAAAATATTTTGAAAAAATTACGAATGAAAGAAAGAAAGATGACAACTTATTAGGCTACAAAAAATTAGTCATATAACACCCATCTCTATAAACATACCTTTATACGAAATATGGACTTGAAGAGATGTGTAACCTTAAAATTTATACTCAAAGAAATAGTGAAAATTAAAGCATGATATACACTTTATAATACTTGTTGGCAAAAAGGTGAATAAAATAACTCAATTGAAACATCTCCAATCAAAACATAATCAGTGTCTGGAACACAAATCCATAACTAAAAAGTGCATACTCATCATACTTAAGTCCAAAATATAAATCCAATACAATAACTCAAAAATAAACAAAGTTGACTAATATGCCCTTCGTCTAGCTAGACTATTGGCTCCTTGCATGCCTCGCTACTCACCTCGCTTACCTGCAAAAAGACAAACAGATGAGCTTGCAAGTATTATAACACTTAGTAGGCAGGTGATCTCTTGTCACTTTAAGAACAAAGTGAATGATCTAGTGTTCCTAAGCTAATTGGAACTAATCATGTGTGGTTAACTCTTGGATGTTTTTTGGTATCTTAGATGTCTATCTAACTAAAGTATGACACACTCATGCCTAGTATCCATTGGCACTATCTTCTCAGATGACTAGTCCTAAGCTCACGATATCAATTAGATGCCATCATGATCTTAGCATCTCGATGCCATGTGAAAACATACAAAACGACATCCCATATGTCTACTACTACTAGTACACATAGCACTTTGTCAGTTGGGCTTTGGTTTAACTAACATCAACACCTTGGTCACATGAGTTCGCTTCATTTTCTATCTGATCAACCAAATATCTTTTGTCATTTTCTAGAATATCTCCAGCCCAAGTGTTTGCTTAAGTGTAGCTCTCTCACCCAAATCATAAAAACAAGTGCCATCTTAATCATCATCTTTAACTATTATTGTAGGGGAACTTCATTAATGACATAATCTCAGCCCAATTAGCCTTGTGATCCATGTAATATGCTTGAAATATATCTTTAATGATCTTATTTGTCCTCTTCATATGTTCGTCATTCTGCAAATAATAAGTAGTACTAAAGGCCCAATTCGTGCCGAAGGATCGTTTTGGACTCCTTTAAAAGGTAGACATGAACCTCATATCTCGATCAAAAACTATGGTGTGAGGCACTCTATGTAATCTGACTACTTTTCGAATATAAATCTATCTAAGCTAATCCGTGGAGGTTGTATCCATGATTGGATGGAAATGAATTGACTTGGAAAGTTGACCCACTATTACACAAAGTACATTGTACCCTTTTTGAACTTTTAGAAGCCCATCCCTATGTGCTCTCATTTCCACTTATGTATGCTCAGAGGTTGCAATAGTCTTGACTAACATGTCTAGATGGGCAATGTAAATGAAACACTAAGCCTTTATCAGGATCCTCTATCCTAGATTAGAAGTCAAAATAACGGATTCTCAGCCTCATAATCTCAATATCTCATCCACAACTTGGAACTTGGTCTCCAAGCCTTCTGTCAGTCTCTATCTCATTTGTCTACACTAATCATCATTAATTTGAAGGTCCATTGATTAAACTTTGCTTCCCAAACAGAAAATCAGGACAAAAATAGAAAAAACCCCATTAATTAAAAATCAATCCTTCAAGCACAAGCAATAAAAAACCAAATACCATAATGCAAAATCAATAAAAGCGAGCAGAAAGGGCAATATCAATCAGGAAAGGTAAAACCCAAATTAGGGAGCAATCATTTACGCTGTAAATTAATGCAGTGGCTATTGTAGCTACTGTTTTAGGGCAATGGGCTAGTCGTCGCTTAAGTGAAGTGGGTTAAAAGAAATTCATAAAAAGAAAAGCAAGTGTCAAAGAACCGTGATGGGTTGTTTACTTTGCGAACAAATTAATGGAATGGAATAGGATTTCCCATTTCTCAGTCCACTTAATTATTATATTTAGGAAGATGTAAACAGCTAACCATGCCCACAATTGAATAGCAGTCTATGTGCCAAGGCAATTTCTATTATCGTTGAACAGTAAACCACTATCATCGAGTTGTCGATATCATCGAAATATTAATCAAGTGTCATGATTAGTGTATGAAAGACCAGAGTTTGTCATTTTGTTGATGGGAGAAGGTTTCGACTGTCAATTATACTACATGTGACATCGGATACCATAACACTTTGTGAAGTTTGCGAAGATTGTCGTTAATTTTTTGGAATTCTAGAGTTCGAAATGTAATTACATAATTAATTGTAAATAATTCATTCATTAAAATAGCAATTTCAGTGTTATTTTCGTGATAGAATTACATTTGGTTATACCATACATCTTTTGAGAAAAATTAAAAGAAAAGGTCAAGGATAGAGAAGTTCCAATACAACAAACAAAGTTTTTAAGCAGTAGCAACACTGTGAAGAACGACCGTTTCAACAGTAAGCCCAGGTCCAAATCCGAATAGAACTCCCCACTCAAGACCTTCTCCTGTGGTCTTGAATCCATTTTCAATCGATTTCTTTCTCATTTCATCCAAAATAAACAGGACACATGCACTTGACATGTTACCATACTCAGAAAGAATATGTCTTGTGGCACATAACTTTTCCTCTTTAAGCCCCAATTTGAGTTCGACTTGGTCCAAAATTGCAGGTCCTCCAGGGTGTGCAATCCAGAAAAGGGAGTTCCAGTCGGAGATACCCAATGGTTTGAATGCCTCAACCAAACTCTTCTCGATATTCTTTGAAATAAGCCCCGGGACATCCTTCAAGAGGTGAAATGTAAGCCCAACTTCACGAAGATGTCCATCAATAGCCCCGTCACTGTCAGGCAAAATTGTTTGCGCAGTAGAAACTAATTCAAATATGGGCTTCTCAACTCCGACCACAGGGTCAGAACCAACAATGACAGCGGCTGCACCATCGCCAAACAAGGCTTGACCCACAAGGCTATCAAGATGGGTGTCACTAGGACCACGGAAAGTAACAGCAGTAATTTCTGAGCACACTACTAGGACACGAGCACCTTTGTTGTTCTCAGCCAAGTCTTTGGCGAGGCGAAGAACCGTGCCACCAGCAAAGCATCCTTGTTGGTACATCATGTAACGCTTAACAGAAGGACGAAGACCCAAGAGCTTAGTGAGCTGGTAGTCAGCACCAGGCATGTCAACGCCACTAGTGGTGCAGAACACCAAGTGAGTTATTTTGGATTTGGGTTGACCCCATTCTCTGATGGCCTCGGTGGCAGCTTCTTTGCCTAGCTTTGGGACCTCAACTACCACCATGTCTTGCCTGGCGTCCAATGAAGGAGCCATGTATTCACAAATACTTGGGTTTTCTTTTAAAATCTCCTCAGTCAAGTACATGTATCGTTTTTTGATCATAGACTTTTCACCTGAAATGTATATGAAAAAATTAGATCAATTAAAAGTTTTAAAAGCTAAAATACTAAATTATTAAAAACAAGTATATTAAATTTACCAAACAATATTAAAACGAAGAAAAAAATCCTTAAAAAAAACCTTGTACTAGCTATATAAATGCTGAAGTAAGAAGGCAAGTTAAAAAAGAAAGATGATGGATGGAATATAAGATAGGATGACTTACACATGCGCTTGAACTTCTCTTTAAGCTCTGTTTTGTGCTCACTGTTGGTGACGCGAAAATAATAGTCGGGATAGGTGCTTTGATCAACACAGTTGGGAGGAGTTGCCGTTCCGATAGCCATGACGGTGGCTGGACCTTCGGCACGTTGAGCTTTGAGAACTTCCTGAACGCTCACCATGGCTGTTTTTCTATGTAGGCAAGCTGAGAAAGGTCTGATAAGTATAGTATTTGCTGAGGAAATAAAACGAGTGTTGTGTGCCGAATGATGTTAGTATTGTGAGTATTTATAAGAGAGGTTGAAGGTTGGGTAGCTTAGTTTAGGTGAAAATTTCTTTTGTCTTGGCAATATTTTATGCTTACATGAATTAAGTCAATCTTTGTGAAAGCATTCTTTGTTTCATTTAAAAAATACACTTGATTGTTGAATAACATTTGTTTAATTTGAAGATTTCAGGTTTTAGTGTCGGAGGGCTTGTGACTTGTTCAAATATATACCAACGAGAGAGACGTGGATGATTGAAGGGTCAATTTATGGAATTGGTCAGACCAAACCATCTGAGACCGAAAATTTAATTAACTAAATTCCAAAGTTAATATTGATGTACAGGTTTAGGAATAAGTTGTTTATAGCGACACTGGAAAAACACAAGTTCATGATGATAATTTAATTCAAACTATAATGGATATGGGTTAGTAATGGGTTTGGGATTTAAATTATCTACATTAAAATTCAGTTAGCATCGAACCATTTTAGCTCATGGGCCACCTTTTTTTTTTATTTGTTCATCCGAATATTATTTCATGTTAAATAAATAATTATTTAGATTTTTTAATCTTATGTTTTTGAAATAAATAATTAATTGTTCCCCTGAATTGGTAGTAGGTGTAGATCCGAAAATTTACAGGTTTATGGTTTTAGCACAAGGTCTTCTTTTCTACCAAACAAAATAACATGCTTGTTAGCAATTGCAATTTGACTAATTTCAAGAAGACAACGATATCTTTTTATATTCTTAATAAAATAAATAGTAGGACGAAGCATCACTGAATATTTTCTCAATCTATAAGAAATTTGATTTCTAAAATATTATATTTAAAAAAATCGTAAATATATTTCAACTTTGGAGGATTTGGTGTTCCAACAGCCAAGGTTGAACAACTTTGCCCCAATGTTTGACACAAAATTGTCGTGACGTATTTATTTGACAAAGGCATAAGATTGATTCCACAATATGTTTATAAGAAATAGATAAGATAAGACATCATGCAGTTGGATATTTTTACAATAATATAAGTAGATTTCTTTTTTCTTAATATTAATTAGCTGGCTTAGGGTAAGGTTTTTGAAATAAATTAGAGATAATAATTTATTTGATTCAAAGATTGGTATGAACTTTAAGAATTTTAATAACGACTTCGGGTTCTAAATAATGAATTTTAATAGTGTTTTAGGCTTATTTATTAGCTCTTTAAATTATCTATTGTCAGATTATATCTTCAAATTGAAAAAACACTTGAAGATTAAGAATCTATAATTAAAGAGATTTTAGAAAGGGTAATATGACACGACATAAAAGATTTTATACATAATTTAAATAAAACGCTATCGTAGGATGATTTACTGCTTGGGCTCATTTGTAAGCTTTTTTTTTTTTTTTTAAATAAACAAACTGAGTTTAAGTTGGTATTGGTCTGACTCAAATCAGGTCTTAAGCCCATCGAATAAATTTTGTATTCGAGATGTAAGTCGAGCTCAAGTTAACTCTTGTTAAAATGAATGTTAAATATATTCTAAAATGATGTTATGTTGAAGTAAATAATCTTCGCAATAATAATGTTATTTTAGAGTGAAACGCAAATTAAATTAAAATTTTTTTTCTCTTTATTTTTGGTGAATTTTCCTTATCTTTCATTTTATTTTCATTTTCAGTCATACGAGTAAAATATTTCTCTAAATTTCTTGTTGGATCTAACCACCCTGAATAAGAAATTATCTTCTTGAATTTCTTCTTCACAAAGAGTAAGAGAATAACTTGTTATATCACTTGAGGGCTCTGTTATTATATCAAACAAATCGTAAGAGCGGTTTGACTGACAAAAGGAGATTAAGAATAGTAGTCTTAATGATGCCATCAGTTTATGAACTAAGTTTGTTCCTTTATTACATCTTATGATTTCTTAAAATCACTCTCCCTCGTACCTCTGCTAAAGCTAAAAATCTATAGCTTGTTGCTTACTAGTCTCTATTGGATCAAAGATGTTGACTAGTAAAGATCCCTTGTTGTAAAGAGTTTGAAGTTATTTACTCCAACATTGGTAAAAAAAAAAACCTAACCCTAATTTCGAATTCATGATAGTGTGGCTAAATATTAACGTTTTGTTTAACTTTTAACTTGATAATTTTTTTTTAAACTGGTAATGATCATGTTAGGTTGATTTTATTTTGTTTGAGTCTATTTTACCTAGGGTCTCAGATTCTTATTTTTGCGAATTTTCTTTTACTCACATATAAAGATAATTATGATTGTCTTGTTGTATGGCAATTCTACATTATGGCTTTTCCTTGTTTTTGTATTTAATTAAGTTAAAGTTGGACTCAGATTATATATTTTTGGAAAATGATTAAGTTCAATCGCTTGCTGGTTTCTTGAAGCTTCATATACGTTAATCTTCAAAATATTTTCTCTCTAATTAATTGAGTTATATTGAATAAGATCAATTCATTTATGTTAATCTTTAATATTAATTTCTTTGAAAGAAGATACGCGTTTGATTAATTTGTCTTATTGAGGAATGATGAAGTATCAATAATTTAACTCTTAATTGAACACTCACGGCAAAAAAACATGTAAGCAAAAAATTAAAAAAAGAAAACACTATAATTTTTATATTGTTCAACTAAGAACTGTTTTAGCTTACATCCACAGGAAACTATTTAGGTTAAATTGCCTAACTAAAAGAGACAATTATAAATACCCAGTGTGGGAAAACTAAGAAAGACATTTGTTCAATTAAAAACTGATTAATTAAAATTAAAACAACTAATTGCCACCTGCATAAAATGAAGAAACAACAAAAAAATGTTCATACAAAAAACTGAATCAAATGATGCATATTATTATTTGTGAAATTTCTAGAGTACGATGAGACTTGTGCATCTTATCGCGAAAAGAATTTTAGAAATAAATCAAAATCATTCTCTAGTTGATTTTACTTTATGGAATATAATATGTATCATGCTTGACCTAGGATATCTCCTTTTGGTTTCAAAACTAGATATCTAATCATGTAAGTGATAGTCAAGCATTCATAAGCTTTATAAACAATATTATACAAATCCATATTCAATATACTCAATTAAAATAAAGTGTCACAATATTACATTGTCATAGTTCAACCATTACATGACCTTAGTACAAGAAAATTAATTCATGGCTAAATCAGTTATTACAACCATAATAAACATGAAAATATTTTGAAAAAATTACGAATGAAAGAAAGAAAGATGACTCCTTATTAGGCTAAAAAAAATTAGTCATATAACACCCATCTCTATAGACATACCTTTATACGAAATATGAACTTGAAGAGATGTGTAACCTTAAAATTTCTACTCAAAGAAATAGTGAAAATTAAAGCATGGTATACACTTTATAATACTTGTTGGCAAAAAGGTGAATAAAATAACTCAATTGAAACATCTCCAATCAAAACACAATTAGTGTTTGGAATACAAATCCATAACTAAAAAGTGCATACTCATCATACTTAAGTCCAAAAATATAAATCCAATACAATAACTCAAATATAAACAAAGCTGACTAATATGCCCTTCGTCTAGCTAGACTATTGGCTCCTTGCATGCCTTGCTACTCACCTCACCTACCTGCAAAAAGACAAACAGATGAGCTTACAAGTATTATAACACTCAGTAAGCAGGTGATCTCTTGTCACCTTAAGCACAAAGAGAATGATCTAATGTTCCTAAGCTAATTGGAACTAATCATGTGTGGTTAACTCTTGGATGTTTTCTGGTATCTTAGATGCCTATCTAACTAAAGTATGACACACTCATGCCTAGTATCCATTGGCACTATCTTCTCAGATGACTAGTCCTAAGCTCACGGTATCAATTAGATGCCATCATGATCTCAGCATCTCAATGCCATGTGAAAGCATACAAAACGACATCCCATATGTCTACTACTACTAGTACACATAGCACTTTGTCGGTTGGGCTTTGGTTTAACTAACATCAACACCTTGGTCACATGAGTTCGTTTCATTTTCTATTTGATCAACCAAATATCTTTTGTCATTTTCTAGAATATCTCCAGCTCAAGTGTTTGCTTAAGTGTAGCTCTCTCACCCAAATCATAAAAACAAGTGCCATCTTAATCATCATCTTTAACTATTATTGTAGGGGAACTTCATTAATGACATAATCTCAGCCTAATTAGCCTTGTGATCCATGTAGTATGCTTGAAATATATCTTTAATGATCTTATTTGTCCTCTTCATATGTTGGTTTGTTTGCAAATGATAAGTAGTACTAAAGGTCAAATTTGTGCCCAAGGATCGTTGTAGACTCCTTTAAAAGGTAGACATGAACCTCGTATCTCGATCAAAGACTATGGTGTGGGGTACTCTATGTAATCTGACTACTTTTCGAGTATAAATCTATCTAAGCTAATCCGTGGAGGTTGTATCCATGATTGGATGGAAATGAATTGACTTGGAAAGTTGACCCACTATTACACTATTACACAAAGTACATTGTACCCTTTTTGAACTTTTAGAAGCCCATCCCTATATGCTCTCATTTCCACTTATGTATGCTCAGAGGTTGCAATAGTCTCTAATGGTTGACCTTAACTTGTTGACAAATAAGACATTTGGTTATGAATTCCCCCACATCATTCATCATGTATGCTTAGAGGTTGCAATAGTCTTGACTAACATGTCTGGATGGGCAATGTAAAGGAAACGCTAAGCCTTTATCAGGATCCTCTATCTTAGATTAGAAGTCAAAAGAACGAATTCTCAGCCTCATAATCTCAATATCTCATCCACAACTTGGAACTTGGTCGCCAAGCCTTCTGTCAGTCTCTATCTCATTTGTCTACACCAATCATCATTAATTTGAAGGTCCATTGATTAAACTCTGCTTCCCAAATAGAAAATCAGAACAAAAATAGAAAAAAAACCCATTAATTAAAAATCAATCCTTCAAGCACAAGCAATAAAAAACCAAATACCATAATGCAAAATCAATAAAAGCAAGCAGAAAGGGCAATATCAATTAGGAAAGGCAAAACCCAGATTAGGGAGCAATCATTTACATTGTAAATTAATGTAGTGGCTATTGTAGCTACTGTGTTAGAGCAATGGGCTAGTCACCGCTTAAGTGAAGTGGGTTAAAAGAAATTCATAAAAAGAAAAGCAAGTGTCAAAGAATCGTGATGGGTTGTTTACTTTGTGAACAAATTAACAGAATGGAATAGGATTTCCCATTTCTCAGTCCACTTAATTATTATATTTAGGAAGATGTAAATAGCTAACCATGCCCACAATTGAACCATAGTCTATGTGTCAAGGCAATTTCTATTATTGTCGAACAGTAAGCCACTATCATCGATTTGTCGACGTCGTCGAAATTTAATCAAGTGTCATGATTAGCGAATGAAAGACCAGAGCTTGGCATTTTGTTGATGGGAGAATGTTTCGACTATCAATTATACTACATGTGACATCGGATACTAATTAAGGGGTATATCATAGCACTTTGTGAAGTTTGCGAAGATTGTCATTAATTTTTTAGAATTCTAGAGTTGAAATGTAATTACATAATTAATTGTAAATAATTCATTCATTAAAATAGCAATTTCAGTGTTATTTTCGTGATAGAATTACATTTGGTTATACCATACATCTTTTGAGAAAAATTAAAAATCAAAATAACATAAAAAAAATTAAAAGAAAAGGTCAAGGATAGAGAAGTTCCAATACAACAAACAAAGTTTTTAAGCAGTAGCAACACTGTGAAGAACGACTGTTTCAACAGTAAGCCCAGGTCCAAATCCAAATAGAACTCCCCACTCAAGACCCTCTCCTGTGGTCTTGAATCCATTTTCAATCGATTTCTTTCTCATTTCATCCAAAATAAACAAGACACATGCACTTGACATGTTACCATACTCAGAAAGAATATGTCTTGTGGCAAGTAATTTCTCTTCTTTAAGCCCCAATTTGAGTTCGACTTGGTCCAAAATTGCAGGTCCTCCAGGGTGTGCAATCCAGAAAAGGGAGTTCCAATCGGAGATACCCAAAGGTTTGAATGCCTCAACCAAACTCTTCTCGATATTCTTTGAAATAAGCCCCGGGACATCTTTCAAGAGGTGAAATGTAAGCCCAACTTCACGAAGATGTCCATCAATAGCCCCGTCACTGTCAGGCAAAATTGTTTGCGCAGTAGAAACTAATTCAAACATGGGCTTCTCAACTCCGACCACAGGGTCAGAACCAACAATGACAGCGGCTGCACCATCGCCAAACAAGGCTTGACCCACAAGACTATCAAGATGGGTGTCACTAGGACCACGGAAAGTAACAGCGGTAATTTCTGAGCACACTACTAGGACACGAGCACCTTTGTTGTTCTCAGCCAAGTCTTTGGCAAGGCGAAGAACCGTGCCACCAGCAAAGCATCCTTGTTGGTACATCATGTAACGCTTAACAGAAGGACGAAGACCCAAGAGCTTGGTGAGCTGGTAGTCAGCACCAGGCATGTCAACGCCGCTAGTGGTGCAGAACACCAAGTGAGTTATTTTGGATTTGGGTTGACCCCATTCTCTAATGGCCTTGGTGGCAGCTTCTTTGCCTAGCTTTGGGACCTCAACTACCACCATGTCTTGCCTGGCGTCCAATGAAGGAGCCATGTATTCACAAATACTTGGGTTTTCTTTTAAAATCTCCTCAGTCAAGTACATGTATCGTTTTTTGATCATAGACTTTTCACCTGAAATGTATATGAAAAAATTAGATCAACTAAAAGTTTTAAAAGCTAAAATACTAAATTATTAAAAACAAGTATACTAAATTTACCAAACAATATTAAAACGAAGAAAAAAATCCTTAAAAAAAAACCTTGTACTAGCTATATACATGCTGAAGTAAGAAGGCAAATTAAAAAAGAAAGATGATGGATGGAATATAAGATAGGATGACTTACACATGCGCTTGAACTTCTCTTTAAGCTCTGTTTTGTGTTCACTGTTGGTGACGCGAAAATAATAGTCAGGATAGGTGCTTTGATCAACACAGTTGGGAGGAGTTGCCGTTCCGATTGCCATGACGGTGGCTGGGCCTTCGGCACGTTGAGCTTTGAGAACTTCCTGAACGCTCACCATTGCTGTTTTTCTATGCAAGCAAGCTGAGAAAGGACTAATAAGTATAATATTTGCTAAGGAAATAAAACGAGTGTTGTGTGCCGAATGATGTTAATATTGTGAGTATTTATAATAGAGGTTGAAGGTTGGGTAGCTTAGTTTAGGTGAAAATTTCTTTTGTCTTTACAATATTTTATATTTACATGAATTAAGTCAATCGTTGTGAAAGCATTCTTTGTTTTATTTAAAAAATACACTTGATTGTTGAATAACATTTGTTTAATTTGAGGATTTCAGGTTTTAGTGTTGGAGGGCATGTGACTTGTTCAAACATATACCAACAAGAGAGACGCGGATGATTGAAGGGTCAATTTATGGAATTGGTCAGACCAAACCATCTGACGCCAAAAATTTAATTAACTTAATTCTAAAATTTTCGGCAATTTCAATGTGAATTTCTCTGCTTTTAATATTCGTTAACAGGTTTAGGCAGAAGATGTTCAAGATGATAATTTAATTCAAACCATTGTGAATATAGGTGGCTGAACTGGTAGGAGGTGTAGATCCTAAAATTTACGATGTTGCAATGCTCAAGGTCAAATTTAGGATTTGATTCGACTGAATTTGTAGGAGGTGTAGATCCTAAAATTTACGGGTTTATTGGTTTAGCACAAGGTCTTCTCTTGTACCGAACAAAATAATAAAATTTTATATGTAAAAATCGTAAATATATTTCAACTTTGAAGGATTTGGTGTTCCAACAACCATGGTTTTGAATAATTTTGCTCCAATGTTTGATACAAAGTTGTTGTGGTGTATTTATTTGACGAAGGCATAGGGTTGATTCTGCAATATATTTATAAGAAATAGATCAGACGTCATGCAATTGAATATTTTTACAATAACACAAGTGGATTTAATTTTTCTTAATATCAATTGACTGAAAGATTGGTATGAACTCTAAGACTATGGGTAGGTAAAATTGACTTCGGGATCTAAATAATGAATTTTAGTTGTGTTTTAGCCTTATTTATTAGCTTTTCAATCACCTATTTTCAAATTGAAAAAAATACTTTAAAATTAGGCATCTATAATTAAAATGATTTTAGATGAGTAATAAGTAATCAGTGAGTAATATTTTACCACTTTGTGTACAATACTTCACAATTGGAATTTTATTCTATCTCAGCTGGCTTAAGTTCGGCTTGTAGCTTAGATTAAACTATAGATAAAAGATGATCCTAGAATGATTTATACCTTGGGCTTATTTATAAGCTTGTTTTTATAAATAAACCGAATTTAAATTGGGCTCACCTTGACTCATATCAAATCACGAGCCCATCCCATAGATTTTTTCTTTGAGTTGTGGGTCGGGCTCAAGCTAGTAAATTAGAAAACGATGTCGTTTTGGAGTAAGTAAACTTCAAAATGATGTCATTTTGGAGTGAAGCCCAAATTTAACCTAATTTTTTATTCCCTTAATAAGTAATATTAAATCATTATGTATACTTTACTTCACTAGTAAGGATGAATTTGATCCAAGCTAGCTCAAACTCAACTTTCAATTCAAACAAAATAGCTCAAATTGAGCTCAAATAGATAATTTCAATGCTACAATGATTTATGGTTTGGGCTTATTTATAAGCTCATTTTTATAAATTTTCCGAGTTCAGGCTGCCTTGACTCAACTTGAATCAATTTGTGAGCCCATCCCATAGATTTTTCATCTAAGTTGTGAGCTTAGTGTTAGTATATGTCCTAGAAACCAATCATGTTATCAATTTCAGGATATTTAGTTTTCTAATAATTTCCAGGTAATAATAAAGGAAGAGTTCTTTTTCTTCACATTCGCATATTGCTTCAATTTTCATTTATTGATTTATTTTCTTATTAAATAAATTGTATATATGTTAAGTGTCTGGATGATATGAATATTTTAAAGATCAACTCATCGAATTTTCCATTATGTACGTGATGTCAATTAGGCAATGACATTGCATAGTAGACATACTAACTATTACGTTAAATATCATAGGATGATATTCGTGTGGATAATATCAAACTCATATCACTAGAGTATTAGGGTGAATTAACGGTTAAGGAACTGCTTTACGAATGTGGCCAATTATAATTAATCACATGAACATTTAATATATGATCTATGATTTATTATAGGATCATACTAATGTACTTTGGATCCTTAGATTTGAGATATCACGGTTGGATCTTGTATGGATGCATAGTTCTCATATAATGTATAAGTACAAGACTAATCATTTTATGTTTCAATAAGTTGATTTAGTCATACTTTGTTTGTATGTGGAATCGATGATAGCCAAGGTGAGATTCATTGTCTTGCATTTGTTTGGATCCAAGGTCTCAAATGAATATCGATAAATATTGAAAACCAAAATCTCTAGTCAGATCTAAGAAAGTCATACTAAGGTTATTTGTGATGATGTGTTTCAAATATATTAATCCAAAATTTGATATATGATTAAGGTTAGTGTCTTGACATGCCATGATCCCGTCCTCAGTCAAGATTCGATAATTAAGGGATTTTATTACATGTTATTTATGATTAGAAATATGTTCAATGGAGTATGTCTTTATTATGGTTTAAGGGCTATAAACCATTTGTAAAATTCTACTATGGTTATAAAGTCTCCAAAATTGGTTTCAGTTCATTCAATATCGACTCTCAACTAGGCTACAGTAAACCTAGAAGGTCATACCAATAAGCTTAAAAAGTTTAAGAAATATAGGAGAGAGATAATTATCTAATAATGGTTAGCACCTTCCAAACAATGATATGATAAAATCATGTAAAGAGTTACATGGATGCATTTATGAAATTTTAAAAGGTTAAGGTGTTATATGATATAGTATAGGTGCTTAAGTTGTATTATGAATACATTCACATGACAACTAAATAATAAAGATTATTTGGTGTAGTCCCATGCAAAATTGATAATTACTTTCAGCCCACAACTATATATGACAACCATATATCACATTTTAGTAAGATTTGTCATTTGAAAGAAAAAGCTTTCTCTCTCTAAACCTTTGAAAGCTTAAGCTCTCACATCTCTCTTTGATAAGTGGATACGTTTGTAGACATTTGTGTGTTCAAGTATTCTACTTCATCAAACAAAGCATTTTTTTTTTTTTTGCGAAGGAAAGGTACAAAAACTAGATTTTTTCTTTCAATTATTCTTGTTTTCATCTAGGTGATTTTTTCATGCTTGAAAGAGTTCATGTATGTCTTTTTCAAAACCATTAAACAACACTTAGCTCTAGCCACCCCGTATAATAATGAACATAAAGTAAACTCGAAATGTTGTTGTTTTTTAGTAAGTAAACTTCAAAATGACATATTTAAATCAAAATGAACCAACTTATTGGGTTTGGGTCTACTATATGGGTTGACCCAACTTGATTTGCTTAATTGCTAAAGGGCAGTTGGTGTGGTGGTAGTTAGACTTTTATTTAAATATTCAAACTGCCTCCCCAACATAAAAGGATTATGCATTTTATTTTTTCCAAAGAAAAATTCTCTTGTTCTTCTCCCTAGAAACCAAAACACAAAGAGATTATGCTCTCAAAGAAAAGCAGTATGTGGATAAATGGGGTCGTAGAAACGACTCAAGTTAATGCCTTGCAGCATATTTGAATCATCCAAAAACTAGAATGCAAAACAAAGTATGGAATTTCCAGTTTACAGATTTCACAGAATGCTAATTTTGGTATGTTTAATTGTTTCTAACATTGATATCACAATATAGGTTATGTATATGTCATGTATTCTATGCAATTATATTTTGAATTATGTAATTTTTTTAATTGAAAATTGATTATAATTTGGATTTTGGGCACAAATTGAATTCGGCCAAATTTCATGAAATTGAACATTAAAAACATGTTAGGATAAAGCCTAGATGTCTTTTACATGCATTGAATTGAAAATCGCTTAAAAACGACATCGAAATCGACGAATTTAGAGCCGAAAACCTTGACCCATGATGTGACTTTCATGCCACCATTTCATTAGATTCCGACAATGTTGGCATCAAAAGTTGGTATGAGAAGACTCAACATTGCAAGAGCTTTGAGAGCCCTATGACATCGTCATTGGTCGATGGCCAATTGAACCATCGAGAATCTAGGGTTCTTCATTGAGTCAAGTTATAATCGAGTTAGGAAAACCTAATTGCCTAACCCATTTGGTCAATAGGTTACCCAAACCAGTTGGTCAATGAGTTAACCTGTGGTCAACTGAGTTAAACCCAAATCGGTCAATGCCCACCTAGGTTAGTTGACCAGTCAACGATAATTAGTCAACACTCGTCAATGGTCAATAGTGATCTTTCAGTACAGGTAAGCACGTGGAGGTGGTGAGAGATTTTTCCATAAGCATGGATGAGCGTGAGAGTCTTTCCTTGTCACTTGAATGAGCATGCATGCATTGCTTTAGCACATGAATGAGTGTGTGATGTTAACTTGGTGCATAAAAGGCATGTATGACCATGTTTTGGCATATGACAGTGCATGAGACACTATTTTCGGCACGTTTGAATGCATGAAATCCATTTGATGCATGGCAATTGTGTCATGCTTGGATCTACGTGTGAAATGTGTTTTATGCATCCTACAATGTGCAAAGGCATGTAATACTTCATTTCGGCTCTTGAAAACAAATAACGATGTTTCAAAATACATCTTTCTAATTCAAGCAAGTTTGTTGACTAAGGACCATTATATTAAGTATATAATATGACCATTTGATGATCTTATAGTGCATGTTTAGTCTATATATATAAAATTAGTTGTACTCTCTTAACTGAAAAAGAGATAGTATATAGTCTAATAATATTCATGCATGACCAGTAGCCTCGTAATGAATAATCTTGTTTGGGACAAGGATACAAAAATTTTAGGACTGTATAGATACATTACAACTTGCTAAAGAGTGATGCATAGTAATGTTTGTGAGAAAATCCATTGCTTTGACATTATTCCCAAAATTGATGAAATACAAGGTATTTGACCTATCACAAATGACATAAAAACTTTATCATAGGTAGAGTGCCTCTAAGAATGATACGGGCTGATGAAATAGTCCTAGTCATAATAAATGATACAAAAAAAAGTATCATATATTTTATATATGTTAAAAGTGTGAATTTTAAGATTGGCAGAATTTAGTGAAATTCTTATCCAAAATTAATATTGACATAGTTAGATTGAATTTTAAAATGTCAAATATTTGAGTTATGAAAGATTATTGGGAATATAATAAACTTTTGATTTGTGTCTTATGTGAGATATTTTAAATTTTAATGTGTAATTGTGGCAATTAATGTGTATTTGGTTGCACTGATTGAGTTGTGTCTAATATACGTTTTTGTGATCTAGTTAACCATAATATCCTGGAACATGATGACTGATTTAAATGCAAATGATACTAAATAGGGATAATTACAATGTGTGACATTAAAAATGCATAATATCTTAGATGAGTCAAAGGCTTTGGATGCCATAAATCAGATTATGATAGAGTGTAGCTAACTAAGAGACAAAAACAAAATGATTTTGTTACAATTAAAGCAACAAGAGTCATTTCGCCTATGAAAGCATGGAGCTAAAAATGATATTGTCTCGTTCTACATAAAGCGATAAAACTTTAGTTTCTAGTACTGTAATATATAACTAAGTATTATCTTACGTGGATTATAGACTCAAAGGCCACTGACCAAATAGCTCACAATAGATGAGCTTTAGTATATTTTTGTCGAATTTCAAAGGAGATGAGTTGCATTCTTGTAGGCAACAACATAAGGGTTGAATTAAGAAGGATAATCGCTAGCAAATGAGTTTTGCAAGATGGAAGAATCCTATACCTACATAGAATCCAATATGCTTTAAATATTCAGTGAATCTTGGTCAAAATACTTGTTTTTCTTAAATTAGGTGTTCTATCAAAATGTAATAGAATTGATTTCTATGGATTTGGTTTGTTGGTTGAATGGTTATATGGTGTTTGTCACCCTTCACTATGATAATGTTAGTTTTCCATTATTTGCTTCTTTTATATGTATAGATATGAATGCAAATATATGCATGCTAGATTAGGGCATGTTGGCCAAAATGGATTAAATAAATTAACCCATAAATATTTATTAGAAACTTTCACATAAATAAACCTGCCTACGTGCAAGCATTTCCCAGTTGAAAAATTACTAGAAAACCATTTGACAAAACTATAAGAGCTTGAATTCTTTTGCAATTTTTATACTTAGGTATATGTGTTTCCTATGAATGTAAAGTTTTGGAAGGTATCTCATATTTCATTACCTTTGTTGATGACTATGCTCGATTTGATCTTGTCTACTTGATCTCTTATGAGTCAAAAGTAGTTGACTACTTTAGACACTATATATATAATTAAAGTTGAGAATCAATTAAACAAAATGGATGAGTTTTTTTAAGATCTAACTAACATCTTGAGTTTTTGTCTGAAAAGTTCAAGGAACTGAGTAATGAAAAGAAATAGTATGACAATTAATAATTCCAAGAACTTCATAATAATATGGTGTATCGAAGACGAGTAATTGAATTTATTAGAAATGGTTAGGTTAATGATGGCACAGATAAAATGTCAACATCACTTTGTGATGATATGATGTAAACTAATGCCTATGTACTTAACCGAGTGTTTACTAAATCAGTTACTTTCACTCCTTATGATTTATAAAAAAATGGAAAACTTGAGTTAAAAGATTGTAACCTTAGTGGTTAGCAATGTTTTATCCATATTATCCATAAATTTTCTCATAAGTTTGAATAACTAGGATCGAAAAGAAAGGATTGTATCTTTATAAGATACATTGAACACTCAAAAGGGCATATGTTCATTAGAAATGATTTCGTTGGAAGATTAACTGAATTGTATCAAGAGATACTACATTCATAAAGGATATTTTTTTCTTGAAAAGGTTGATGTTGATAAAGGTTTCATCTGAATGAGATAAGAGAAGAATAAGGATAATTATATCTTAACGACTATTAGTTGAGTCCTAAAAGATAATACCTATACTTATTCCTACTAGTGGGAGTAAATGCAATTAAGCTTCAACTTACTTTTTATAGTGGGAGCAATGATCCTTACTTGCTTATTTTATCCATCTCAACTTAGTGGGAGCATTGAGATTAAACTTTAATCCATTTCAGATAATGGGAGTAATTAGACACGTCAATTGGGCCGGGTCGAATGGAGACCTGACACGAAGCACAAAAAAAGCACTGCACGAGAAAGCCCGATCCGACTGTAGCGTGTCGAGCTAGGCCCATGGGCTTATTGGGTCAGGCCTCGGGCTTTAATATTAAGCCCATGGGCTGACCCGGCCCGGCGCGCTACTGTTTAAAGATTTTTTTTTTAAATTTTTGTTGGCAGAAGCCTTGCTTCTGCCTTGTGTTTTCTTCTGCATTACGGCAGAAGCCTTGTTAGACAGAGAGAGAAGTAGCAGAAGCCTTGGCCTTCAATTTTTTTTTAATTTTTTAATTAATTTTTTTTATATACATCTATTCAATTTTTCTTTATTTTCACTTTCATTTACAAATCTCTCAATCTCAATTATTTTATTATATTTTCAATCTCATTTTCCCTCATCAATTATTTTTTAGAAAATATCTAAATTCATAAATAATAATTCTTTGTGTTTATAATTTTATTTTTATTTTAATTTTATCATTACAAAATATTACAAATGAATCAAATATCAAATGAATTCAATCCATTTGAATATTATCATAGTATATATTTATTTATGTTTTATAATTTGAAAAATAATTTGTATTTAAAAATTTTAAATAATTTTTTTAAATATTTAAAGCCCGGCCCGACCCGACCCATTTAAGGCCCATTTTTATATGGGTCGGGCCTTGTGCCTTTATATATTAATGGGTCAGCCCGACCCGAAAGCCCATTACTATTTGGACTTTGGGCTCGACCCGACTCGACCCATTAGCCAGATGGGTCGAGCCTGATCCAACCCGACCCGACCCGGCCCATCGACACCTCTAGGAGTAATGATCTTCAATTGCATAAGAGTAAATGTCTAAAAGTACTCTAGTGACGTTTTAAATTGAAAATGAGGTTTTTATAACCATTCCCTAAGATAATGAAGATCTAAAATCATAAATGAAGTTGTCTTATTTCTTGATAAAGAAAAATGGTAAGATGCATTAGAAGAAGAGATGAAATACTTAGAAACAAACCAAGTATAGGTTTTGGTTGACTCACCGTCAGGTTAGAAACCTATTAGGAACAAGTAGGTTCTCTGAATTAATCGTAAAATGGATGACTCAATAAATAGATACAATTTCGTCTTGTGGCAAATAACTATACCCAACGAATAGCTATAAATTATGAAGAAAAATATTTTCGCCATTTATGAGTATTATTTCATTTTGTTTGATTCTAGTTATAGTAATGCATTTAAATTTAGAATTGCATCAGATAAATATCAAGACAACTTTCCTTAGTAAAGAACTTGATGAAGAAATCTATGTGAAACATGATATAAATCTCGTTGTAATAGGTTAGAAGTGTATAGTGTGTAAGCTTCAAGAATGTCATATGACCTAAAACTGTCATCTAGACTGTGATACTTGATATTTCATGAGACTTTAATATCTCATGACTTTAAAATGATTAATCATGACTACCATGTTTATGTGACAAAGTTTAATGACAAATTTGTAATTCTATCTATGTGTGTGATGGTGTATAGATAACTGTAAATAATTTGAAGTAAGTGATGATCATCAAAAGATAGTTGTCTATGTTTTTGACCTGAAGGATATGGGTAATGTAACATCCCTCCCTAGAAGTACTACCCACCGAAGGAGAAATATTACGAATTAATATTCAGAGCGTTTATTTTTTTTCTTTTAAAATACTTTAAAATAAACGCATCACTAAAAGTGTTTAGAAATTATTCTAAGAAAACTGAAAATCTGGAAGAGAACAAAAGATGTATATACTCATATGAAAACTCATTTGAAAGCATCTGAAAACATGAAGTAATCATATACAACTGTACAATCATCTCAAAAAGCTCATAAGTCAATAAGAACATGTGACTGTATACATGTAATATAAACTAGAGATAACCTGCACCAGTCGGATCTATCTTCACTGACTTGACCCTGCCTCGTAGCTACCTCGATCACCTGTACCTGTAATCATGAAAGAAAAGGAAGTGAGAGATAAGAACACTCAGTAAGGGGCAAGAATTAAGTAAACTATCTCCTTTCTTGTTATAACTCCCTTTCGGGACTCAACCCCATATCATAACCTCCATAAGAAATCGAAGGGATAATCTAGTTCATTCTTTACTATTTGGGTCATACTTTGTCCCATCTGGTGTCTATTTGATACTTTTTGGAAGCTGACTATAGGGATTTGACACTTTTCTAAGCTCAAGCTCTCTTCCTGTCTCTCAATACACCATTTTTGAATTTGAATTGAGCTCTACTATGAGCATACTCTACTACGAGCAGACCCTACTAGGGATCTATGTCTTACTATGAACGTGTCCTACTACGGGCGGTGTAGTGTAAAGTGCCCTCTCATAGTTCATAGCATGCATGCGTATCTTATATCTTACTAATCTTACTTCCATCTAAATCTATTCACAACTCACCAAACCATACTCTTAGGATGACTCCTGAATCTTGAGCCCCAAATTCCTTGCTTTTCTTTCTTTTCTTCTTCTTTTCTTTTTCCCTCCTTTCTTTCCTTTCCTTTCCAAAAACTGTGAAATATTGTTCATGAGACTATTTGTGTGGTAAGGCAGCCTTTTTTTTCAAACAATTTAATAGTCCAAACGGTCTCTAATTCATACAAGCTATATATTTGAAAAGCAGATTCAAAGAGATTTCCAACAAGCTATAATAGCACTTATAATTCATTAGATAAGACAACCAAAACGTGAGATGAAATCAGTGGCAAAAAACTGTCTTCACTGCTTATTTGGTAAAGCAGTCCTTTTAGTTCATACAATATTTTAATAGTACAAACGATCTCTAATTCATACAAGCTATATATCATTGGAAAGAGGATTCAAAGATCTTTCCAACATGCTATAATATCACTCATGATTCATCATATAAGGCAGCCAAAACGTGGGATGAAGTCAGTGGCAAAAAACTGTCTACACTATTTATTTGGTAAAACAATTTTTTTCTTCATGCAATTTAACAGTACAAGCGGTCTCTAATTCATACAAGCTATATATAATTGAAAAGAGGATTCAAAGAGCTTTTCAACAAGCTATAATAGCACTCATGATTCATTAGATAAGGCAGTCAAAACGTGAGATGAAATTAGTGGTAAAACTGTAAATATTATCCAACTTTCTGCCATGAACAAAATCACACACATAGATACCCCAATGGCAAAACAACATTTCTTAACTTCAAAATCATCATTTATAACATTGATCCAAGAAAATAAAAGCCTAAAACATGCAACATATCAAGGATAATACCTTTTATCTTGTTTCAAGCCAATCTTTGCAAGTTGGCTCTCTCCTCATTGTTTTGCTTCCTTTATCACCAAAATCACCTTAAATCAACACCAAAACATACTAACATATTCATATAACATGCATCCAATATTTATAAACATAGGTAAAGGGAAAAGAAAGAGATCTTTTGGCTACCAAAGCTTCTAAAGTGTTTCCTCTCCTTTTCCTTCCTCACGTTTCTTTCAAACCCTTCCAAATCACCCACTTTTCTTCAAAAACATAGCAAAAATGAAGAAGAACACTGCTTTCTTCTGGAAGAGATGGGAGAATGATGGAAAAAGGGTAAAAGTTTCCTTTTTTGACTTTTCTCTCTATATATATATTTACATATTTTTTAATATATTATATATATATATATATATATATATATATATATATATATATATATATATATATCTTTGTTTTTCTTTGTAATTGCTTTGTATGTAACACACACACACATACATTTCAACATATAAATTTAAAACTGGAAATGTCTCAAAGTAGGATCAAAAGACACAAATGCCCCTAGAACGTATTTGAGGGTATTACAGGTAAGTAGATTACATATTAAGAATTAAAATCTAGAGGGATTGTTCAAATAAACTTTTCGCTCTGTCACAAGAACATAATGTTCAAAAGATTCTAAAATAATTAAATATGGTAAACTGTAAACTCGTTGATACTCCTATGTCAAATGGTGAATTATTAAGCTGAGAAAAATATCCCAAAACTCAAGATAGAAGTAGAGAAATGTCAATAGATATCTATTCAAATGTCATCAAATATATTACGTATGCTAGGGTGCGTACATGCCTAAACATCTATTTTTTATTGTCAGACTGGTTAGTCGATATAAGTCAAACATTGAAAAGACCATTGAAAAGTTGTTATGAGTACATTGATATATCTAAAAGGCTTTATGGATTATTGTTTTTGTGATTCAAGATTGAATTTGTGTTTGATTGGCTATTGAGATGCTAGTTGGGGAGATAATTTAGACTAACACAAATCAATTTATGGCTATATTTTTTAACTCTAAAAGGGCCCATATCTTGAAATATTAAGATACAAAAATGTGTAGCCTTATCCACATTAGAGGTTGAGTATATAGCCTCTTTAGTGATTGTGCAAGAAATTGTTTGGTTAAAAAGATTCTTTGTGAATATGGGAAAATAAGATGATATTGTCAAAGTAATGGTTGTCTATTGAAATAATCAAGAAAAGATAACTTTCATAAAAGATCCTAAGTTTTATAGGATAACCAAGCATATCAACACTAGATACAATGTTTAAAAGACTTCATTTAATGAGTGTACTATATAATTCTATGCATTGTATGGTCACTAATCATTTGACTAAAATTGTTCCATGAAATATATATCTTGAGCATGTTGAATCTCTTGAATTGCGTAGACTATGATTGATAAGTTGTTGAACTTATATATATTATACCAGTGACATAACATTGAAAACCATGAATTCAAGTTTATTTTGTTGAGAATTTGCATCCCAAAATTCTTGGGTTTTCATTGCATACATATCGTTTTTAACTCAATGAAATTAAAATGTCACACAAGCTAATGATTGGCTCGCCCACACAAGTAATTGCCTTTGTCACTGAGAAAGTGAGCAAAGATGAGACATTATTTTTGAGAAAAGTGGCATTGAGAGATTGTGCTAATGGGAGAGAATTTCTTGATAAAAGATTTGTCAAAGTTAAAATGTCACCTTGATAATCAATCAAGATGAGGTCATTGATAGATATATTTAAAAATGACCAATTAAGGTTCCTATGTCCAAATAACTTGTGAATGTCAAATATGAGTTCTTAATATAAATAATGATCTGTAAGTGTAAAGATGATTAAAACTCAAGTTAGCGACTGAACTAAGATTGCATAGTGCTAATAATGATATTTATGGAGAATACACACTATAACACATGATTCATACCATGTGTGCATAAGAAAAATGACCAATTGAAGTAGTGAGATGATGAATCCTTGCTCCTTCACTGTGTAAGACTTTATAAAGATTGTTTCATGTTAGTACCCTTTAACTTTTTGTTGATGTTTGATGTTTACTTTTAGTGTTGTTATCTTAACTTGGCACCTATAGCCATACAAGATTCGGTCTATAAAACTTGACTAGAAAAATAGTTAAGTTTAAATTAAGAATTTCGAGTAGAATTGAAAGCCTTATATATTACGTGTGTCCATTGGTCAACTAATCATGTCACTCATATGAGAGAATGGACTTGATTATAGATATATAGGAAAATAACACAATGATAAATGAGGGATTAAAGGGAGCTTGTGCTATTGAGTAAGTCTAGGGTGTTGCAAGCCTAACACTTTAATATGTTTTATTTGGGTTAAAACAACTGTGCTATTCCTAATAGATGCATAGTATTTAGCTTCTAAGTTCAGGTTGCTCGTGAGGTCACACGACACATTTGCAAGTATGAAATATACTACCGTATGCGATTTCTGTGGATAAGTATTTGGTTTAAGGCTTTAGTAATATGTGAGTGGGAGATATTGGGTTTGGGTTCACCCATGACAAGTCAACCCAACCCAATTTTTTTAATTGCCAACTGGTAGTTAGTATGGTGATAGTTGGACTCTTATTTAAATATCCAAATTGCCTCCCCAATAGAAAAGAATTACGTATTTTATTTTTCTAGAGAAAAATTCTCTTTTTTTCTCCCTAGAAACCAAAACACAAAGAAATCATGTCTCCCAAAGAAAACTGGTACATGGGCAAATAGGGTCATAAAAACGACTCATATCGATGCCTTATATTGTATTCGAATCATCTAAAGACCAAAATGTAAAATCGGGTACGTAATTTCCAGTTTATAGATTTCAAAGAATGTTAATTTTGGCATGTTTAATTGTTTCCAACATAACTCTTGTTTTGAAATTAACAGTAAGTAAACTTCAAATTGACGTGATTTTATAGTAGAGCCCAAATTAAACCTTTTTTTTCCTCTTCCTCTTGGTGAGTTTTCTTCATCTTTCAAATTATTTTCTTTATTAGTTAGAAAAGAGAAACAATTCTTTTAATTTCTTGTTGGATCTAACCAACTTGAATAAGAACTTATTCTCATGAATTCCTTTTTCTCAACCATTAGGAAAATGACCTCTCATTTCACCTAAGGGCTCCATTTGTAGAAAAAAAAAAAGGTCTTCAAATAGCTCATAAAAGAGGTTTGACTAATGAAGGAAAGTGAGAATAGCAATCTTACTAATGCCCTTAGTTTATGAATTGAGTGTGTTCCGTTATTAAGTCTTATGATTTCTTAAGACAACTCTCACTCAAAACTCTCCTAATGCTGAAAATTTGTAGTGTGCTGCTAAATAATCTTGATTGGATTGAAGAGGTTGGCCAATAAAGATTTGTTGTAATAAAGAGTTTGGAGTTTTTTGCTCCAACGCTGGAGAAATACCTAACCCTAATTTTGATTTCATGGTAGTATGGTTAAAAATTAACTTCTTATTTAACTTTTAACTTTATGATCTTTTAAACTAGTAATTAATGATCATGGTATTTGATTTTATTTTGTTTGAGTCTTTTCTACCTTGTGTTTTGGATTGTTATTTTTGTAAATTTTCTCTTTTTCAGACATATTCTTGATGTCTTATTGTATGGTAGTTCTAAATTTTCACTTTTCCTTGTATTTGTATTTAAGTCAAAACTAGACTCAAATTATATGTTTTTAGAAAATAATTAAGTTATCAAACCCTCATTGGTTTCATGAAGCTTTACATACATTAATCTTCAAAATATCTTCTCCCTATTAATTAAGTTATACTTAATAAAATCAATTCATCCATGTTAATGTTTAAAATTAATTTCTTTGAAAGAAGATTGAATGTGTGAAACAAGTTTGATTACTTTGTCAAATTGATGAATGATAAAGTGCCACTCATTTAACTATCAATTGAACACTTACCAAAAAAAATACAAGCAAAAAATAAAAAGAATGTCGTGATTTTTACTTGGTTAAGCTAAGATTTCTTTTAGCTTACATCCATGGGAAACTATTTCAGTTAGATTGCCCAATTGAAAAAGACAATTATAATTACCTAGTATGGGAAAATCTAAGAATTACACATGTTCAGTAAAAAACTGATGACTTAAAATTAAAACAACTAGTTGCTACCTATATAAAATGAACAAACAACATGAAAATGTTCACACAAGAAGTTATATTAAATGAAACACTTTATTATTATTATTATGAGACCTGTTGGTAATCTTATTGTGAAAAGTTGTACAAAGAAAATAAATTCAATCTCTAATCTATTTTATGTCATGGTGTATGATATATATGATACTTAACCTAGCACACTTGGTGTGAAAACAAGACATCTAATAATCATGTAAGTGATGGTCAAACATTCAGACGTATTATAAATAATATAATAGAAATTAACAATTTTGAATGCATTCAAATATTCCATTAACTCAGCTTGGAATAAATTTAGAGAGACTAAAGAAGAGGTCAAGTGGGCTTTTCTAATTTGGCATAAAAATTTCATCCTACGCCACATTATAATCCTTTGGCTAGCCATCGAAAAAATATTATCCACTAAAGATAAGCTCCTTAAATTTGGTCTGATTTCAGAAAACAAATTTTGTATTGTGTAATCAACATGAGGAAGACATCAATCACCTGTTCTTCTAATGTGAGTTCAACTTTTTGTTTGGGAAGGGTCCCTAAATTTATGTTGTTTAAGATATGGTGGCCAAAACTGGGACAACTATATTGACCTCATATCCTCTGCATGGAAAGGAATCAATTTGTAATTCATTTTGGGGAAATTATGTCTTGGGGCTACTGTGTGTGCAATTTGGAGAAAATGAAATTATATATTTTTTTGCTAATAAAGCTCAAGAAAGAGAAAGAATTATAGAAAATGTTAGGTGATTTGTTAGAGACAAATGCTTTGAGCTTTCCTAAATCACTCCTTTTGAGTCAAATTTAGCCTTAGTTTAAAGATGGTGTCTCCCCCGTTATATTTTTAGCTAATAAGTCTTAATAGATAAAGATGGTTTCTCTAATAATGTTTGTATTAGAGTTTGTCATATTTTATTGTTTGTAGAGGTTTCCCCGTATAAGGTTTCTTGCAAGTGAAACTATATATCGCAGTTTTTTTGGAGCCACTTCTTATGGTTGGCCAAGATTTGTTTCATCTGCTGGTTGTTATATTGTTCATATGTATTAATGGAAATTTAACTATTGGGTGCCATCTGCTACCAACTGAGAAATATTTGATGACTAATGTTTGCCTGGAGACACACGACTTATTTGGTTCTATGTTTATGGGTTATAGATATTGGATTGGTAAAATCTGGTGTTAAATCTATTTTTGCTGAGAGAATGTGTATTGGCTTTTTGGAACTATAGTTGAAGTAGATGATTTTAGAAATTTTCTAATGTGGGCTAATATTAAATATGTTTTGGTTTAACAAAATCAAGTAATTGAATAATCCAATGTCAATTTACAGATGGGCTTGGGCCTTGAGGTTTATTGGACCTTGAGGAGGGGTTAATTAACTTACTATATATTGGCTAGGTCCCTACTCCAAAAACTAATACAATATGCCTGTAGTATAGTTTACCCATTCAAGGTTGTCATTTATAGAGGTTTTTAGAGTAAAAAACCAAATCATATTGAGAGGTAATCTCGACATGTCATTTTAAAAGTTTTGCATAATCAGATTGCATGACAATCCATATATTCCTAAAACCCCAAAGTTTAATTCAACATTTTATAATCAATGCATAGGTCCTGTGGATTAGGATTGCATGATTTTATTTGTTTGTTCATGCATATTAAATCTTACATGTAGTATTATAACATTATGTATTAGTTTATAAAATTTGAATTTTCTTTGGAACTAAAATCAAGATTATATAGTTTGAAACTATAATTTGACAATTTTGAATTAGGAACTAAATTAAGAAATTAGGGTTTTGGTTTGATTTTAAAATTAGGGTTTATATAAAATTGAACCTTATTGGCATGAATCATTAGCAACGACATTACCTGTGATGTCGCCAATGTGAGCTATGTGCCCAACCACTTTGTTGTCAACTAGAATCTAAAATCGATGAACGAAATTAAGAAACAAAGGGTCGTCAGTGTCACTGGCTTTTCTTTGTTTTGCTGCGACATACAGACTAAAATTCGATGAAAGCATCAAGTGAAGATCAATCATGGTGAGTAGTCATTTAAATCCTCTATCTATTGAAATAGATTAGACAATCTAAATCTTTAGATTTTGTCGTCAAAGCCATGAAAACAACGATTAAGGTTCGAATAAATCATGGGTCATAACTGAGTTAGGTCAATCTGGTGACCCAACCTAGTTTTAATTGGTTTATATCGACCCAGTTTAATTCAAACTAGATAAAATCCAACCTAGAACTGTCTTAGGTCTACCTATCTTAAACCCAACTGATGATGCATGTGATACATGCGCCAAGTCAAATCTTGAAAAGGGTTAGTTCACACATGTGCAAAGCTCAATTAGGCGTGGTGAGAATTTAAAGGCATGTGAAAGGATTTCTAGAGTGCATGTGAGAGTATAAATGTTAGTTTGCACATGTTAGAGTGCATTCAAAGTCTAAGATAGTGCATCAAACATGATAAGGACATATGATAGTGTGTGAATAATAGCATGTGAAAGGCAAACAACAATCCATGACATGCATGAAAGACTTAAGAAAAGATGTGAATGACTTGTGGTGGCATGTAAAGACATAGAGGCATTTATAGGTCTCCATTTGAAAGTGAATTGAATTTCTAAATTAGATATAAAGTACTCTCCTAGCATTTGGAATTAATAAATTTAAGTATAATATCAACTCTGTCAAGTGTGGTTAACACATAAGGTTAAAATTATTGTTCAATGGGTTAGATGCAACAATTTTTAAGAAAGATTTTTAAAGACAATAAGATATTATGTCTTGTGAAATATTGATTAAGGCAATATTGTGTGAGTATAATTAGAATAATTTGTGAATTTTCATGATGATAATCACCAAAGTGATACATTATTGAGGTTTACAAAATTTTTTCATTGGTAATGATACATTCTTTTTTTTTTTTTATACATAAGGTTAATTGTGGAAATGTACTAGTCATAGAGAACTCAAAACACCCAAAGACGATTGTGTTTATTCAAATCAAAACTAATATATGGTTTAGAATTAGATATAAGGATTTATTAATCTAGTTTCTAAATGTTATTGAATAAGAGAATGGGAAAAGAATAAATCTCTTATAATAGATTTGGTTGCTTATTAAGGCCCAATTATAAAGTAAAAAGCAACAATAAGAAATACTAATCTTGTTGCACGAATAAGGTTAAAGGTTTTGAATGTGAAATTGGTTAATAAAAGAAGGCTAATGGAGTAAAAACCCATATTTAAGATTAGAAATTACGTGGACATTAAGGTTATTAATAGAGGCATAATGAGTATTTTTACTAATTTCCAAGATTCTAAGACTCTAAATGAGATAGTTGAAAAACTCAATTATAGCCTTAAAGTTATGATGGGAAGCAAATGTGGCTAAGTATCCAAGGGGTAAAGTAGTCAAAGTGGCATAGTGTGTTCTCAATGAAATTCCTTGAAAATCTATGCTGAAGATTTCTTTTGGATCCTTTGACATGAAGAAAACCTAGCTTGAAGTGTTAGTTGAGTTAGGGATGGTGCACTTAAAGTAAGCCTTTATTATCCTATTGAGAAGAGACTAAAACCAATATTAGTTTGCTACTACATCATTGATCACTTGAAGTATTCCAAAAGATAGGATATTTATCACCCGAATCAAGGTATTAAAGAAATTGGCTCTGATATACTAAAGGTTTCAAGTTTTAAAACTGTAGAAAGTAATGCTCTTCCATTGTTAAAGAAGGTGAAATAGATCTATCCGATTATTAAAATACTCGTAAAGTATAAAAGTGTTATGGATAAAATAATAGTAGAAGTCAATAAGGTTTACAAAGACCTATGAAATCTGAGATCACTTTGGGGGATGTTGTCACCAAATAACTGATAGCTAATCTCATAGTAGATAAGTCAAATGCAATTGATGTAGTTGTGAAAGCCCTTTTGAAAAATCTATTATAAGAGAATGATTCGCTATCACTAAGTATTGTTATGCATATCTCAATAAAGAAGATATGTGATTGGTTAGAATTGTGAGTCCAACTATTGTTTAGAGGCCTTTAGAATTATCAATCTAAAAAGTTGTTTAAGTCATGAGAAAAGATAAAGTTAATGATTGATAATAAAGTATGAGATCTTATAAAACAACATCATGACATTGAAAGCTTATTTGGATTAGAGCCATGTAAGATGGACATCAAAATTATCTTTTTGAATGAATGTCTTAGTAAATGAGTCTATATGATACAATTAGGTTTATCAAAAGCATAATGGACAAAGTTTTTGGTACGTGATCTTAAAAAGTTTATATATGGCTGAAATAGACTTTTTGAGAATGGTTTTTCAGATTTAATAAAATGCACTTCTCATGGCCTTATAGAGAATAAATTAAACCAATATAAATATATGAAGATCATTGGGAGAAAATTTATTAGCATGGTATGGTCTTTTCCAAAACTTATGATGTAAAAGATCTTGGAAATGCATAATTTTGTTTTGGTATTGAGATTCACTATGAAATGACTCATGGACTTAATGGTTTATCTCAAATGCATACTTGAAGCGTCTGTTTAAAAGACTTAATATGTAAGATTATTGGGCAAGTGATGTGCTTGTTGTGAAATGAGATAAGGTTAACATCAAACATTGAGTAAAGAATGAGGTTGAAAGGGAATTCATGTGAAATGTCCCTTACGATGGTGTTATTGGAAGCTTGATGAATGAACAAGTATGCACAAGCCTGATATAACTATTGTATTTAAAGTTTTAAATCTTTACCTCTCAAATCAAAGTTTTGATTATTGGGTTGTGGTTTAAGAGGTAATGAGATATTTGCAAAAGATCAAGTTTTTGGTGATTGTAAAGATAATCTAATGTTTATTTGGAAAAGTATTCAGTAGTATCTAATATTAACCTCAAGCATAGACATTGGAATTATAGTTTTCCATAAGGCAGCTTCTTAGGTTGTGTAGTTGAAAGATCACTTTTTGGATTACTTGGTGTCAATTTTATTTACCATAGTAATAGTGCAATTAGGTAAAAGACCACCAGTAGATTGAGACATAAAAAATAAAATATTTTATAATAAAAAACTTCATTAAAAAAATAAACATTAGGATAAAATACAAAATACAAAGTTGATAAAGGTTAAGCCTCAAACCAAAGAATAAGATCTATAGCCCATAAAGTCATATTGAAAACATGAGGTTGTTTAGGGTTTTTTGATATTTAGGGTTTGTGAGAGTTTTTATTATTATTGTTTTTATTAGTGTGTGTGTGTATACATACATACATACATACATATGATCATATTTGCATATTTACTTGCCTATAGATGTATGTACATATATATGATTAAGGTACAACATGTGTCTCAAGATAAGGTTTCTTTTGAGTATGAGTGTTGTATGTGTATGTATTGGATCAAGGTCCACCCATGACAGGTTGATTCGACTTGATTTTCTTAACTACCAAAAGGCAGTTATTGTTGGTTAATAATTAGCAGTTGAACTCTTATATAAAGTCCTAACTGCCTCCCCAAAACAGTTTTTACGCTAATTTTATCATTAGAAAGCAGAATTCTCTCCCTTCTTCTCCTGCCAATGTAATGCAAAGACTTTATCTCCCTAATTGAAAATCAGTATGTGGGCAAATGACGTCATGGAAATAGACTAATATACCTTGGGCCATATACGAAGAAGCTTCATCGAAAATTACTTCGGGTACGCAAATCCTTATTTACAGAATTCTTAGAATCTGATCCTGGCATGTTTGATTATTCCCAACATTGGTATCATAGCCTAGGATAAGTATTTGCTATGTTTTCTGGGAATCGTATTGCGTATATTATGCAAATTAGAATCTGTATATTGAATTTTGTTTTAAAAAAATTTGTTTTCGGACATGAATTTAATTCGACCAAAATTGCATGAAATTGGTGTTGGGAAACAAGTTGGATGAATGATTGGAATGGTATTACATGTTTTAAATTAAAAAACGACTCGAATTAATGTTAGAATTGATTAAAACTGACCCAAAACCGAGACCATAGGCTTTTTTATTCTTTGTCGCTGTTTGGACGAATTTCGATGCCACTGGCATCGAAACTTGGAATGATAAGACTAGACGTCGATTGGGTTACAAAAGCCTCATGGTTACACCATCAGAAAGTAACCAAAAAATAGCCAATTAGAAGGACAAAAAATCTACGGTTTGTGCATAGAACTGATCAAAACTGGGTCAACGGACTGGTGAAGATCCATCGATCAATGGGTTAACCCGTTGAGTCAATCGATTCAACCTGAATTGATCACCGCTTCATCGGGTCAGTTAATCAGTCAAAGGTCAAATTATTGACCGTAGTATTGACTGGTGAGCGTGAGTGCATGACAGCCTCATTTCGAGAGTGGTGGCATGTTTGACTCATTCCTTGCATGTGAAGGCGCATTACAAACTCTCTATGGCGTGTAGAGGTATGTGCGACATCGTCTTAATGTGCAAAGGAGCATATGAATTTATTTTAGGGTGTGATAGGGCGTGAAAAGCCCTTGCTAGGGCATTTTGGGTCCTTGAAAGTTGTGTAATTCTCAGATCTGTATATGGGATGTGTTCTATGGGCCTTACGATGCATAATGACATGTAATATCTTATTCCGACTCCCGAAAACACATATTGGTGTTTTGAAATACATGTTTTTACTTCATCCAAGTTTGTTAACTAGAGACTATCACATTGCATGTCGAAACTATCAATACTCTATTGAATTTTCTTAATTGAAAAAAGAGATAATATTCATACATGAATATGAGCCCTGTAATCACTGATCTTATTCGGGACAAGAATTTGAAAATTTTTTGGGACTGAGTGGATTTATTACAGCTTGCTATAGAGCGATGTTTAGCAATGTACGAGAGAATATCTACTATTTTAACGTTATTTCCAAATTGATGTAATGCGAGGTATTTGACCTTACGCAAATGTAATAGAGACTTTATCATGGATAAAATGACTCAAAGATCAATATGGGTTGATGAAATGGTCCTAGTCAAAATAGATGATGCATTCGTTGTATTATATATATTTGTTAAATGTGGGAATTTTAAGATTGATAGAATTTAATGAAATTCTCATCCAGAATTAATATTGGCGCAATTAGATTAAAGTTTAAAATGTAAAACATTTATGTCATGGAAGATGATTGGGAACATAGTAAACTTTCGATTTTGTGTCTTATGTGAGATATTTTAAATTTTAATATGTAGTTGTGACAATTGATATGTATTTGATAGCATTGTGTCTGATAGATATGTCTCTGTGATCTAGTTAACCATAATATCTTAGAAAATGATGGCTGATTTGAATGAGAATGATACTAAATAGAGAGAATTATAACGTGTGTTGAAATGCACAATATCTTAGATGAGCAAAAGACTTTGGAGGCTATAGATCAAGTTAAGATAGAGTTGTGGCTGAGTAAGGGATAGAAACCCAATTAGTGCCTTACACAAACGTGATATGGACGCATATCACACATGTAAGAAGCAAGACTCCCTTCATGTGATATCCTAATTAGTTTCATGAATAATGATCTGGTATATGAGTATCAATAATGTTCAACTACATATGCCATAAGTATGGTTTTAGTTGAAAAGTTTAGAGGAACTGCAATCCCCAAATAAAGATAGTTGATTGTTGAATTTGATTCAATGTCAAATCTGATTATGGAACTGAAGTCAGCCACACATAACTTGATACATCAACAATAGATTTATTTAGAAAAGCGATCTCTTCCCGATAGTAAGAGCGTATAAAGGTACATATGACCTACAATGAGAAAAGAAAGACTTTTGTTAGTTGTTCTAGCCACATAGAATTAGAAGATATAATTTGAATAGTTACAATGGAAGCAACAAGAATTATATCGCTTGTGAATGAACAGAGCTGAAAATGATAGTCTTGTTCAACATAAAGTGATGCAACTTTATTTTCTAGTACTATGATATCAACTGAGTATTATCCTACTTGGATTATGAACTCAGAAGTCACCAACCAAGTAGTTAATGATAGATGATCTTTAGTAGATTTCTGTCGAATTCTGAATAAAGTGAATTGGATAGATGTAGGCAACGACATAAAGGTTGTAGTAAGAGGAACAAACACGAGCAAATGAGTTTTTGGGTGGTCGAATCTTATACTTACACGAAATCCAATATGCTCCAAATATTCAACAAATATTGGTCGAAGTACTTATTCTTCTTAAACTATGATATAATTTGAATTTCTCTGGGTGTTTTATTGAAATGCGATAGAATTGACTTCTATAGATTTGGTTTGTTGGCTGAATGGTTCTATGGTGTTTGTCACCTTACATTTTGATAATGTTAAGTTTTTCATTATTTGCTTCACCTATTTGTATGGATATGAATGCAAATATATGGCATGTCAAATTAGGGCACATTGGCCAAGATGAGTTAAATAAATTAGCCAATGAAAGTTTATTAAGAACTTTCATATAAATAGAACTGTCCACATGTGAGTATTGCCTAGTTAGAAAAAATTCTAGAAAACCATTTCGACAAAGCTATAAGAGTTTGACTTCCTTTGTAATCTATATACTTAGGTATATGTTTTCCTATGAATATAAAGTTTGAGAATGTATCTCATATTTCATTACCAGTGATGATTACAATGTTCAATTCAGTCATGTCTACTTGATCTCCTATAAGTTAGAAGCAGTAGACTGCTTTAGACACTATATGTAATTGAAATTGAGAATCAATTACACAAAATAGATAAGAGTTCTATGAACTCACCGAGATCTTAAGCATTTGTCCAAAAAGTTCAAGAAACTAAGCAATGAAAAAGAAATAGTATGGTAAATAATAATTCCAAAACTTCGCAACAACTAGTGTAGTGAAGAAGAGTTATTGAACTCTATTGGAAATGGTAAAGTCAATAAAGGCGCAAGCAAAACGTCCAGTCACTTTGTGATGATATGATGTTTATTGTTGCTTGTGTACTTAACCGATTGCCTACTAATCTAGTTGCTTCCACTCTTATGAGTTATGGTTAGGTAGTAAGCCTGAGTTAATTGATTATAGCCTTAGTGGTTAGTAATGTCTATCCATAGCTTTTCCCATAAGTTTGAACAATTGAGACTGAGAAGAAATAAATGTATTTTTATCAGATAAGACTCCAAAGGGTATGTGTTCATTAGGAAGGATTTTGTTGAAGATAAACTAAAATTGTACTATGAGATACTACATTCATAGAGAACATTTTTCTCAATAGGAATGATATTGATAAAAGGTTTCATCTGAATGAGATGAGAAAAGAATAAGGATGGGTATATCTTAATGACTATTAATTGAGTTCTAAGATATAAACCTATACTTGTTCTAAATAGTGGGAGCAAATACAATTGAACTCCAACCTATTTTGGATAGTGGGAGTAATGATCTTCAATTGCTTGCTTCATTTATCTCAACCTAATGGGAGCATTTAGATTAAACTTTAATCTATTTCGAATAGTAGGAGCATTAATTCTCAATTGCATTGGAGTGGACGTCCAAAAGTATTCCAGTGATGTTTTGAATTGAAAACAAGATTTTCATAACCACTCCCCAAGATGATGAAGAACCTGAAATAATTGTCTCATCCTTTAATAAGAAAATTTTAAATGCATTGGAAAAAATATGGAATACAAAGAAAACAAACCAATTCTAGGTTTTGGTTGACTTATCGCCAAATCAAAAATTCATTGGGAATGAATGGGTTTCCTGAATTAGTCGTAAGGCGGATGGCTTAATAAATAAATATAATTTCGCTTAATAGCGAAAAACTATACCCAATTAGAAGGTATAAATTGTTTTAAAGGATATTTTCATCATTTATAAGATTTACTTCAATACATTTGATTCTAGTTGTAGTAACACATTTGAATTTAGAATTACACCAGATGAATGTTAAAACAATTTTCTTGAGTGAAAAACTTAACAAAAAAATCTACGTTGATAGGTCTGAAGCACAGAGTGTGCAAGCTTCAAAGACGTTAAATGACCTAAAACTGTCATCCAAATATTGGTACTTGAAATTTCATAAGTGTTAATAATACCTTATGACTTTGAAATGATTAATCAAGACCATCATGTCTATCTGACAAAGTTTTATGACAAATTTGTAATTCTATCAATGTGTGTGATAATGTATAGATAACTAGAAATAATTTGAAGTAAGTGATAATCATCAAAGGATGGTCATCCATATTTTTTACTTGCAGGATGTGGAAAAATAGATTACATATTGTGAATTTAAATTTAGAGGAATTATTCAAAAAAACTTTTGACTCTGTTATAAGAGCATAATATTCAAAAGATTATAGAACAATCCAATACGATATACTGTGAACCCGTTGATATTCCTGTGTCAAATGATGAGTTATTGAGCCAAAAGAGATATGTCCCAAAACTTAAGATAGAAGCAGAGAAATATCAAAGGTTAACTATTCAGATGTCATCAGATGTATTATGTATGCTATAGTACGTACATGCCAAAATATTTATTTTTGTTATTGGGCTGGTTAGTCGATATAAGTAAATTTTGAAAAAAGCACTGAAAGGTTGTATGTAGAATTTTGATATTTTTAAAAGGCTTTGTGGATGATTGATTATGTGATTAAAGATCAAACTTGCATTTGATTGGCTATTGAAATGTCAGTTGGAGAAAGAGTTTAGACCAAAGCAAATTAAATTATTGCTATGTTTTCTTACTCCAAAAAGGCTCATATCTTGGAGTGATAAGAAATAGAGATGTGTAGTCATATCCACATTAGAAGCCTATTATATAACCAGTTCAGTAAATGTGCAAGAAACTATTTGGTTAAGAAGATTCTTCGTGAATCTGAGTAAACAAGACGATATTGCCGAAGCAATAGTTGTTTGCTGAAATAAAAGACCTTGAATTTTTTCTAAGATAACCAAATGTATCGATACTAGACACAACGTAATAAGAGACTTCATTTCCAATAGGGAAATAAACGTACAATATAATTCTACGCATTGTATGGTCACTGATCCTTTGACCGAGATTGTTTTAAGAAAAGTATATCTTGCACATGTTAAATCTTTTGGATTTCGTAGACTATGATCGATAAGTATTAAGCTTATATATTATACTGGTGACATAACGTCGAAATTAGAAATTCAAGTTCACTTTATGTTTTGAACTTGTGTCCCAAAATTCTTGGGTTTTCACTGCATACACATCATTTTTAGCTTAACAAGAATGTAGTGTCACTTAAGTTAGAGATTGGCTCACTCACACTAGCAATCGTCTTTGGCACTGAGAGAGCAAACAAAGATAAGACATTATTCTTGAGAAATATGATACTGAGAGAGCATACTAATAGGAGACAAATTTCTCAAGAAAAGATTTATTGAAATAAAAATGTCACCTTGATGATTGATCAAGATGAGGTCATGAATAGATACATTTGAAAATGATTGATTTGGATTCCCCATATCCAAATAACTTATGAATGTCAAATGTGAGTTTGTAATATAGATAAATACCTATAAGTGTGAAGATGATTAAGAACTCAGGTTAGGTATTGGGAGTAGCGACTGAACTAAGATTTGTACAGTGTTGTGAACGACATTTGAGAAAATATACACTGTAGCACATGATTCATACCATGTGTGCATAAGTAAGACGACTAATTAAAGTAATGAGAGGGTGAATCCTTGCTCTCTCACTGTGTGAGACTTTATGAGGATTACCTCATGTTGGTACCCTTTGACTGTTTACTATTGGTCGATATTTACTCATAGTGTTGCTATCTTAGCTTGGAACCTATGGCCATGCATGATTCGGTCTATGAAACACGACTAGAAAAACAGCTAAGTTTAAATTGAGAATTTCGAGTAGAAGAGGAAGACTTATATGTTATGTGTGTCCATTGGTTGACCGATCATGTCACTCATATGGAGATTGGACTTGATCATGGATACATAGGAAAATAACACAATGATAAATTAGGGATTAAAGGAAGCTAGTGTTATCGAGTAAGTCTGGGGTGCTACGAGCCTAACGTTTTATTTTTGTTTTATTTGGGTTGAAACAACTATGCTATTCCTAACAGATGCATAGTATTTAGCTCCCAAGTACAGGTTGCTCCTAAGAGCTAATGTTATCGACACATTTGCAAGTATGAAACATACTATTGTATGGGATTTCTGTGGCTAAGCATTTGGTTTGGGTCTTTTGTCATGTGTAAGTGGGAGATATTGGATCCAGGTCTACCCATGATGAGTCGACCCGATTCAGTTTTCTTAACTGCCAAAGGGCAGTTATTGGTGGTTAATAATTGGCAGTTGGATTCTTATATAAAGTCCTAACTGCCTCCTCAATACAGTTTTTACACTAATTTTATCATTAGAGAACAGAATTCTCTCCCCTTTTCTCCTACCAATGTAATGCATAGATTTTATCTCCCTAATTGAAAATCAGTACGTGGGCAAATGACGTCATGAAAATATACTAACGTCAATACCTTACGCCGTATACGAAGAAGCTTCATCAAAAATTACTTCGGGTACGCAAATCCTTATTTACAGAATTCATAAAATTTGATCTTGGAATGTTTGATTATTCCCAACAGTATGTTTTACAAGTCTCAAGCAATGTTGAAACATATGAGCTTTGTTTGAAGCAGAGAGATTTCTCTTGTTTCTTTTAAAACATTAGGTTAAAGAGAAATCACAAAGAGAACTGATAATGACATAGCACGACTTATGATCACCTTGTTGGATGCTATTTTTGCCACACTCCTAAATTTAATCTGTGTTGATTTGATTATTAGTAATTGTGATTAAAGACAATCTTATATTGATAGAGAACATAAGTAATACTTTGGTTTGTTATTGGTGATCGTATTAACTAGATTGTTTATTAAAGTGTAATTTATCTTTGGACTATTTTGTTTTCTAAAATAGTGGTCACTTAAAGTAAAAAATGTTGATTACCTAAGAGTCAAAAATTGTTTTCCTTTTCTTAAAATAAAATAAAAATAATTAATGTTGTCCAAGTGAGGAAATATTATAAATTTTCTAATATGGGCAAATATTAATTATGTTATGGTTTAACAAAACCAAGTAATTGAATAGTCCAATATTAGTTTACAAATGGGCTTAAGTGATCCATAATGATAACTCTAATACACTTAAAAAGTATGATCTGGGTGGACAACATAAGTATGGGTCTTGAGGTTTATTGGACCTTGATGAAGACTCAATTAACCTACAATATTTGGCTAGGAACCTAATGCGGTATGTCTGTAGTATAACTTATCTATTCAAAGCTGTCATTCAGGAAAGATTTTAGAGTAAAAGACCAAGTTTGCGTTAAGAGGTAATCTCGACAGGTAATTTCAAAAGCTTTGTGGAATTAGATTGAATGGGGATCCAGGTATTCCTAAAACCCTAAAGTTTAATTCAACATTTTATAATCAATACGCAGATTTTGTGGATTAGGATTGCATGATTTTATTTGTTTGTTTATTCATATATACTACTTGATTCTATCTGGATCTCTTTAGGTTCATGTTTATTGTCATCATGGCCTTTTTTTGGTTCATTTAGTGGGCACATTTTGCTGCCGGTATGCTCTAGTGAGAACTATAAATTGTTGATATGTCTCCTAACTAATTCTCCAATGTGCAATCTATTGCTCCTAATGGCTCTGAGCTACTGTAGTCTAATATTTTGGTTCCTTTTGTTGTATTTTGGCATAGTGGCAATAGAAGCTGAGCTACTTTTGTGGTATATCAGTCTTTTTTTGTTAGTTAGGGAAAATAAAGTATTTGAAAAATCTGACCTGCCGGATTTGAACCAACGACCTAAGGATGTGCTACTGGAAACCCCACTACTACTTTCATCTGCATTACCAACTGAGCTAAGGTCCTTGAGGTATATTTGTTGATGTCGAGCCTTTGTCTGAATATTTATGTGGTTTTTGGAGATTAAGGCTGATTAAAGAGGGTTGGAAGATTGGTTGTATTAAGGCTTTCTATTCATTTTGGGTGTTTAACGGGATGTTTTGTAGATTGATTGTTTTTTGGTAATTTGTAGATTGATTATTTGGTAGACTTTGTCTCGTGTTTTTGGATAGTTATGGTGGTTTCTGTTCGTTGGCTTTATAGTCTATTATCAGAAATTTTACTATGTTTTTGCTATCCGTCCTCAGATTCAACGAACATAGGATGTATTTGTCGTCCTCGGATGGTTCTTTTTTTGGTGAAATGTATAATTAAATTATCCAAAAAAGAAAAGATAAAGTCTCAATATATTACATAACCTTAGTATAAGAATCAACTATTGCAACCATAATTAACATGAAAATATTTAGGAAAACTTATAACGAAAGAAAGGAAAGATGACTTATTATCAGTCCACAGGATATTGCTACCAAAGTTTTTGCCAAACAACATAGTAAAACTTAAAATTGTAAGCTAAAAAATAATTTCACAACACAATTATAGAATCACAAGCCCTATTGATTCTACTGTAATTCAATCAAACACATAATAGACTATAAAATATTGTAACTAAAAAAATAGGGATTTAGACAAACCTGTTTGTGTCATTCTAATACAGAAATTGATGAAAAAATAATCAATTATCAATTTCTAGAGCAAGTCTTCCTTCCTAGGTTCCAAAAGCAATAAGGAGAAGAGATGCCAAGAAAAAATTGTGCACTAGAAAGGGACCTAGCCCTTTTATTTAATTTTTCAAAATAAAAGGTTAATTGTGCCCTCTTATCAAAAACCCAATAACTTTTATTAGCTTATGCTTATAACCCCAATGTTGTAATTCAGTCAAACACATAATAGACTATAAAATATTGTAACTCATAAAATAGGAATTTAGACAAACTTGTTTATATCATTCTAATGCCGAAATTGATGAATAATGACCGATTATCAATTCCAGGAGCAAGTCTTCCTTCCTCGGTTCCAAGAGCGATAAGCAAAACTAATGCCAAAAAAAAATTGTGCACTAGAAAGGGAACCTAGCCCTTTTATTTTACTTTTTAAAATAAAAGGTTAATTGTGTTCTCCTATCAAAAACACAGTAACCTTTATTAGTCTATACTTATAAGCCCGATTAATAATTACAATATGAAGTGCATTGGGCCATTTTCAAACGATCACATTGAGCTCATAAAGCAAATTCTTTTTGGACTACACATTAGAGTTGACAATTTTTAACACGATTCAATAACTCAACACTACACGAAAAATATTGAGTTAGGGGTGAGTTTTTTGATACAAAATTAATTTTGGGTCAATCTGACATGACTTGAAATTAAATCGAGTAATATTAGGGTTCACATTAAAGTAACTTGATACAATCTGAATCGACTTGAATAATTTAAGAAAATGTTACTTTAATAGATTTTGTTAAAAATAAATTATATAAATGTTAAAAGATAATATCAGCAACAGTTGAAATCTTCATAAATTGCATATAATTGTATTTTTATATAATTATAATTAATTCATATTATTATTTAAATATTTTTATTTTATTATTAATTAGTAAAAAATTAATTTAGTTAACCAAATTATAGAGATCTTTTAAAATTCTTACTCATATTATAGTTATATGTTGTATTTTTATAGTAAGAATTTGAAATATTTACAAATTACATATAATTGTATCTTTTTATAATTATAATTACTCATATTATTTTTTATTTTTACTTAAATATTTTATTTTAGTATCAAGTAGTAAGAATTTGATTTGATCAGTTCGATTATTGAAATGTTTTAAAAGCCCTAGTATGCAAATTTTTAGATCATTTGCCAATAAGACAAACTGTTATATCGTGTGCTTTATTAATAGTATGTTGGGGTAATTTGGTGAAAAAATTAAAATAATAAAAACACTTTAGAGAGTAAAAACAATGATAATTTTGGGTTAATTTGAGTCGGATCGAATCAACTCAAATATTAGAGGATTGCAATAAGATTAAAAAATTTTGATATTATTCTAATTCAGATTGGGTTAGAGTTAAAGGTCTTTGACATGAAATCCGAACTAACACGACACGAACGTGACTCAATGAAAGGAATTGCCAAGTCTACTACACATTCACATGATTTTATATTAAATGATAAAAAACTTTAATCAATATGTACCAATATTATTCCAACATTCTCTCATTTAAGTAACAATGATTCATATATATATATATATATATATATATATATATATATATATATATATATATATATATATATATATATATATATAAAAAAATAACTTTTTTTAAAAAAATTTGGGTAAATGACATTTTATTATTCTAAGGTGGCCACTAATTTATGACAAAACAACAAAATCCGAAAACAACACTTCAATCAAAACAATCATATCAATATAATTATCAATAATGAATCAAAGTAATCTGTCTAAAAAACTGTCATACTCAAAAGAAGTCTTATTCTTAAGATACATGTATAAAATAGTATGTTCAAATATATCCGCATATATTTAATATATTTATTTCACTCAGTGAACATCATGCAAGAAATATGCATGAATGTTCAATCACAAGAAAACTTTATTAAGGTAATAAGAAATACATTAATGACTCCTTCCATTAACCTAAGATATCAAAAGACACCATGACACCCGTATTTTCTACATGTTGCTTAAAAACAACGGGTCTCAATCTTTTAGTTATGGGATTAGCCAACATGGAATTTGTATTAAAGTATTCTACAACAATGTCACATTTCTTTACTAAGCCCCTAACTATCAAATATTTTATTTTCGTATGTTTTGATTTCCTACTAATTTTATTATTCTTATAAAGAACATATTTGCATTATTATCACAGTAAATCATCCAAACCCTTGAGATGGAATTAACTACCTGAAGCTCAGCAATAAAATTCTTTAACCGTATTGTTGCTCCATAACAAGCAACAAACTTTGCATACATGGTTAAAGATGTTATCAGAGTCTATTTTGCACTATTCCATGATATGGCCCTACCAACGAGCATGAAAATGAATCCTAAAGTAGACTTGTAATCATCCACACAACCACCAAAGTCTGAATCAAAATATCCTACTACTTCAAGATTGTTAAGCCTTCTATATGCCAATTTGAAGTCTTTTGTCCTTTATAAATATCTCATGACCTTCTTGGCTACAATCTAGTGATTAGTACTTAGATTAGAAAGATAATGACTAACCACATTCATAATAAATGTAATGTCTGGGCTAGTATAGACCTAAACATACATCAAGCTCCTAATTACACTAGCATAAGGAACATGAGACATAGATGCCCTCTCCACATCATTCTAAGGACATTTCTTAGTACTAAGCTTATCTATTTTTCACCACGAACACCTCATCACCTTTATAATTATGCATATTAAACCTCTTAAGTATTTATTCAATGTACACTTTTTGTGATAATCTCATTAACCTACGATCCCTATCATAGTGAATCTCAATACCGAGGACAAAAAATGTTTCTTCAAGGTCTTTCATATAAAAAAACCTTAAACAAAAAATGTTTTGACTCATGAATTAAATTATTATCATTGTTGGCCAATAGAATATTATCAATATGAAGCACCAGAAAGATGAATCTCCCCCAAACAATCTTGACATATACACACTGATCAAATGTGTTTTCAACAAACCCATATAAAGTATTACCTCATCAAATTTCAAATATTAATGCCAAGAAGCTTGTTTCAATCCATATGTCGACTTTTTTAGCTTGCATACCATGTCTTTTCCTTTAACTTCAATATATTTTGGTTGCTTCATATAGTTTTTTCATAAAGATTTCCGTTCAGAAAAGTTATCTTCATATCCATTCAATGAAGCTTTAAATCAAAATGAGCTACCAAAGTCATGATAATTCTAAATGAATCTTTAATGGACATAAAAGGAAAAGTCTCATCGAAGTTTATACCTTCTTTATAGGTAAATCGTTTAGCAACTAGTCTGACTTTAAATCTATCAATTCTACCATTGGAGTTTTTCTTGTCTTAAAAGCCCATTTACAACCAATAGGTCTAACCTCATTAAGTAACTCTACAAGATCCCATACACCATTATCACTCATAGATTGCATTTCTTCCTTCATAGCCTCAAACTATTTGTCTAAATATAGGCATGAAATGGCTTTTTTAAAATTCATAAGTCCTATAGTATAACCAATATTATAATTAGACTTACCAAAATAGACTTCATAATCACAAAGATAGTTGACCATCATTATATAGATGATCTTCTAACTAAAATTTTAGCTGTAGGCTTATTATGTACAATATCAGACACAAGCAATTGAACTAATAAGGGATTTGAAATAGAATCATCAATAGTGGCTTCATTTTGGATAAACTCAGTTTCTGTAGGATTCTCTAAAACCTGTTGTCTGGGCTCCTCAATAGGAATGGATAAAATACCACTATATATATTAATCAATGACTATGGTGCTATGAGAAAGGCAATATCTTATGTTGAATCTAGCTTAAGAAACTTAGTTGTCATTGACTCAACAATTATGGTGCTACGAGAAAAGCAATAAAATCTATATCCTTTGGAATGTTCAGGACAACCAATGAAGTATCCTCAAACAATCTTAGGATCTAATTTCTTCTTACTAGGATTATAAACCCTTACTTCAGCTGGATAGCCTCAAGCTTGAACATGTCTAAAACTAGGTTTTTTTCCTGTCTAGAGCTCAAAAGGAATCTTAAGAATTGATTTCAAAGGAAAATTATTTAGAATATATAATGCAATCTTGATAGCTTTACCCCGTAAATGTTGTAACACCTCTCTTTAAACATATACCCTTACACATAATACACACCTGAAAAGATGTGTCTAAATAAAATTTTACATGAAAAGAATCTAAATCAATATACTTCATTAAATAAAACCCCATAATCCTAAAAGTGCATTTATTATTTGACCAATTAAAATCACAAAATCTGAATACCAATTATAAAATCTATGTGTATGGTAAATCAATACAATTCAACACGAATGAAAAACCCAATCACAAAATGTACGTAAACAAAGGCAATTAACTCAAAATACATGAATCATCAATATCATAGTAAAATGACAAAATCACCTTTACCTTCATGCACCTCCACAAGCTAACCTGTTGGTTCCCCCACTATCAACCTGTTACTCCATAACTTTATTTGTAAAACCCTACCAAAAAAACGTGTGAGTGATACACTCTTAGTAAGTATGAAATCCATAAAACACAATATATAATCCCACATCTATACACAACAGGATTGATACACCTTTTATTGTTTTATTTGTGGTCCTACGTATGTTTTCTTAGCATTCTATATACCTATCCAAATTATTTTAGTGCCCAATGTCTTTTCCTCAGTGGTAGTATCATCCTTGATGACTAGTGCCAAATGATGTATGTTGACATTCTAAACGTCTGGTGAAAGCAAGTGACATCCTGAATGTGATCCAAAAAGTGTACTCTATACAAGTGTCAGTCAAACTTAGGCTAAAGATACCATATCAAAGAGTTGTGAGACCTCAAGCCTCTTTACTATTACACGTGCATTCCAGATGCTACAACACTCGTTATCGATGTATAATTATCCAAGGGTATCAAGATCATATATATATATATATATATATATTTTTTTTGTAACACACGTAAGTAAGCCTAAGGGTATTTTAGTATTTTCTATGTATTCAAATTTATGTTTGTAGTGTCATTTAAATGGAGTGATAGTGAGAATGATTGTACATCACAAGGGTGGCATCCATTCATACTTGGGAAAGGCAAGAAAGTCATTTCATGCAAGTGTGTGAAAATGGTTAAAAAAAAGGGGCATACGCCCCTATGTCATGTTTAGGCAAGATTCATATTTAAATGTAAAGTTCCCAGGGAGAAATGAGGGAAAAGAGAGAAAAGAGGATCATAGTCACCATAGAAAAATCCACGGTCATCAAAATCCATAACGCTAATAACTTAGAAGTCAAGTAAGTTGGTCTTCTTTTTGGTTGTTAAAGAATTGACTAAGAGAGATATATGTGCTATGATATTGAATAGTAGTTCTCTAATGGCTTTAATAAAGTTTTGATAGATGATTTAAAACATGTTTCTACTAGATGATTCATGTCGCAAGATTGGCTATCACGATAATAGCATAGTTAGTAGATATACATATGTATTGCTTGTGGATTGTTGGTAGTTTTGGCTAGTTATTAAGGTAGATTGGAACCATAAGTTTATTTGTATAACTAGATATAAATATGTATAGGATAATGCCTCTAAAACTTTGAAGATTTGCTATTGATATCGATCGTGCTGGTATGTGTATGTGTAAATCTTGTTAGTACAATATATGAGATTATTAAACATATTGATTTGAGTGATTAAGTTTGCTTGTATATGTATAAATAAGATAACCTGATTTAGGGTATTTAAAGACATATTTATATGCTTGTATATATGTTGGATTGTCAAAAGATAACTGGAACAGAGTAGAAAAATAATAAGTTGTGATTCCAAATTGTGACACACGACTGTGTATGACCTCATACACACCCGAATGTCCTTAGTGAAAAATAAGAAATTTCATAGTTTTCACATGCTCGTTTTAAGGAATGCACTTGTATAGTCAGTTAAAAGACTATTTTACCTCTATACAACCACAAGAGAGGGGAAGAAGATAAAAAAGGAAAGAATAAAAGACTTTAGTAAAAAATACAAACTAGATAGAATTAGAAGGAGTACCTGACTATGTGAAAGATATTGTAAGACCCTGACCGAGTTAGATCTGTGTTGAAAATCAAAAAACTTTATATGTTATTTAGGATATCACAGAGCCTAATAGGTTATATGGCATGTGCACAAGGCACAATATTAAGTATACACACAAGGTGTTATTTGTTTTCACTAAGTCATCAAATATGTCAAGATCAACTTATGCCTTACTAGTCCGTGTGAGATAGCCCATGTTTTCAGGGCAAAAAGGTGTTAAGAATAGACAAATGGGCAAAGGAGAGAGCCAAAAAACATCCGCTTCAGCCATACAAAAATTTGTCGATAGAATGCCAATATTTCAATTTTATGTTTTATACAGAGTATCGAGGTGTCATCAACTTACTGAGTGTTTTCACTCGTGCATTCCTTTTTGTGGTTTTACAAGTAAAGGTGAGTCATAGGGTATACGAAAAAGCCAATGGTCCAGCTGAACTGTTGTATAACGGTGAGGAGCAAAATCATCATTTATAAAAATTATGCTATTTATGTGTTTTGTTTTCAAATATGCACTTTATAGATTTTTAATTGTTTTTAGACACCTTATTTGTGATAATAAAGAATTTTGATGCATGTTAAAGTATTCATTCCGTTTACACCTTTTTGCACGTTTTTAAATATAAGTGAATCAATTACATACTCTTAATTAATTTTGTTGTTTTTAATAAAGATATTAAGTAATGCACGTCTCTTCGAGTTGTATTCCATATAAGGGTATGTTTTTAGAGATGAGTGTTACATATATTAGCTTTGTTGTTTTCACTACCACCCTACACATAGTTTAATGGCTTATATTAGTATAGTACATCATTTCTAGTTTTTAACTCAAAACACCTTTGGTTGGGGTTTATGCTATCATTCATATAGTAGTGCACACCTATAATGATCTCATCACCAACAACCTTCGTTAGGACCTTATTTTTGGTTTTCCTCATAATCATCCCTTTAGGGGTAAATTAGTTATTTTCTTTGTATAGGAACGGGCGCTCACTGCTCTGATTAATCGTTCATAAATTTTCATTCATTACTAGATAATACTCATAAGTCTGAATAGACGTTCCTTTAATTTCTGACTAAAGGTCTTAGTTTCCTATTTGTTCGCACCTAAGCTAAGTCGTTGTACTTATGATGCCATGAACAATTAATCATCTTATACTGAATGAATGTTCATGGCCACCATAAGAGATTCATTTTGATCACTTCTATGATAAACGAACTAATTCTATGCTATTACAAAAGAAAGAATGATCGATATTGCTACCAGTAAAGGTCGTTTCATGTGATTTGAAAAATTTTGATCAATTTATTCTTATGAATTTTGGCAAAATTTTCACAATCCAATCAAACCCTTTTAATAATAACAAGTTTCTAATACTCTAACATCCATGTAGATTACATAAACCAAACAAAATACAAGCTGAACTTCCAAGTCTATGATTCATCGCATATTCTATACTAAAATTTGTATATACAAGTATGCAACTCATTGAATACTAAATAACGCATAATAAACATGTCTTCCATTCTACCAACATCATTATCACAAGAAATTAAAGAACAACATAAAATTTCTCGTTATAAACTTATGAATCCAAAGAGAAAGTCATCTACTTACCTTTCTTCTAGCTTAATCACAAGATTTTTCATATGGCTTTGGCTCTCTTACATGTCTTGGAGCTTTAGAGTTCCCTTTTACACTTGTTCTTTGCACTTTGTATATTGGTAATGAACAAAATAAGCCAAACAACCATGACACCCTTTTTATTTTCCAGAAATAACATCAAGAATAGGTGTCCTCCTCTAAGAATGATTATTCATATTTGTTACATTTCTCTTTCCCTCAAAATAATTTTTTCCTTTAAATTCACTCGAACAGCTGTAGGTACCTTTGTCTTATATCCTACTCTACCTTTCAAATGACCTTTTTAACCTGATAGTTTCTCTAAAAAACCTTAACTAGAGGAATTTGCTTATTTTTTAGATGTTTTACCCATCTATCTAGAATTTGAATCAAGCATTCCTCATAGACTATATTATCCTCAAGCTCTACCTTATTAAATCACAACACATACGTTGAGTCACTAATATACTTGCATAACAATGATACATGAAAAACATTATGAATTTGTTCCATGCTTGCTTGTAACGCAAGTTGGTAGGTAACCTTACCTATACGTTCTAGAATCTCAAATGGTCTCACAAATCTCAAAGCCAATTTACCTTTCTGCTTGAATCTCATCACATAATGGTAGAGAGCAACTCTGACAAAAACCTTATCACCCACTGTAAATTCTAGGTCTTACCTCCTCTAATTAACATAACATTTCTAGTAACCATAGGTCTATTTTATCCTCTCTCTGATCAACCTCATCTCTTTGATCATTTTCTAGGTAATCTTCAACCCTAAAGCCTGTATCAAGGCATCTCTCTTGCCTATTTCATCCCAACAGAGCAATGATATACATTTTTTCCTATAAAACGCCTTATGTAAAGCCATCTGAATGGTTGTTTGATAGATATTATTGTAAAAAAACTCTATCAATGGCAACGCATCAATCTAACTCACTTCCTAATCTATGAAACATGTCATCAACATATCTTCAATCACTTGGTTCACCATCTCAATATGTTTATTAGTCTGAATATGATAAACGATGTTGAATACTAATCTGGTAACCATAGATCTCTATAAACTTTATTAGAATGTTAAAACAAACCTTATGTCGCTTTCCAACACAATTGTCTTAAGTACCTCATAGAGCCTCAAAATCTTTTTAACATAAATCTGACTTAATTGATTGATACTTATGTTACCCATAAATCATTATATTCACCTCAAACCCTCAGTAAACCAATCACAAAATTTATAGGAATATGTGTCTACTTTCACTCAAGTATACTCAAAGGTTGTAACAATCATAATGGCCTCTGATGTTTAGCCTTAACTTGGTTACACACCCAACATTTAGCATCATAATTTGTCATATCCTTGTTTGTACTAGTCCACCAGAATGATTTCCTTAAATCTTGGTACATTTTTACACTTCTAAGGTGGGTAGCATAAAGGGAACTATAAGCCTCGAAAAGAATCTTATCTCTCAATCCAGGTGCACCAAGAACACATTGTTAGAAATTTTCTAATATGGGCTAACATTAATTATATTTTTGGTTTAATAAAATTAGGTAATTGAATAGTCCAATACCAGTTTACAAATAAGTTTAAGTGATCAATAAAGATAAGTCTAATACACTTAAAGATTATGATCTGAGTAGATAACATAAGTGTGGGCCTTGAGGTTCATTAAACCTTAATGAGGGGTCAATTATCCTATTATGTAACACTCATAAGTAAGCTCAAGGGTATTTTAATCATTTCTTTATATTCAAAATTATGTGTGAAATGTCATTCAAATGGATTAAAAGGGGCACACATCCATGTGCCTTATGATACATGTCTATGTGTCATGTCTTGGTAGACTTTTATTTAAACACAAAGTTTGATCATTTTATGAGAAGTTTTTACCCCTAGTAGCGGTTTAACTAAGGGAGAAAAAGGGAAAAAGAGAGAAAGTTGAAATCCCTATAACAATGCTAAGAACATGCAAGGTTTGGATGAAAGGTAACTAGGGTGATTTCTTGGGTTGTTTCATTAAGATGCATGTTATATCATAAGTTAAGGCTGAAGATTTGGGATTAATAGATGTTTTAAAGAGGCAAAATCATGTGATTGATGAGTTATCTTTGATTATTAACATTGATGCCATTACAGTAACGAATTTCTTGTGTATTATTAGATATATGTGATGTAGGCATAGACATTCATGTGTAAGGTTTCTTAGTTAATCATGAAAGTTTGGTTGTTTATAAGATACATGAAAATATGCCTTTGTTGTTGTGCTTAACACTGAGATGATTATGTGAATGTTTTGAATAATCCTTGTGATATATTGATAACATGATATTTAGATCTATTGAAGCTTTATCAACTTGATAAATATACACAAGTGGATTAATGGTTAAGCATGAACTAGGAAGTTAGAGACTTGTTGAGATATGTGTTTTCCATCAAAACCCAATCAAAATGACATATAAACCCTTAGGATGCAATTTTCAGAAATATATAACTGTGTATGGCTTTATAAACATCCATATATTGCCTTAGAAAAAGTAGGTTTTTGAATTTCCCATATATTTGTTATGAAGGAAGACATGCATAGTCATGTGGTATGAGATGCACACCCATGTATAGCTTCCTAAAAGTAAACAAAATGTATCAGAAGACATGTGGCATTATGCATGGCAGTGTATTAAGAGTACTTCTCCGTATGTACCTGCTCTATACACAACTGTATGGTGAGCATCATATACCTATGTATATTTGTCAAAAGGCACATGGGGTGTGGGTAGAAAGCACACGACCATGTACTCTTTAGTAAAGTGATGCATATTCGACCACCTCTTCACTTTTGGCCTCTAAACCTACCCCAAGCCTACTTACCACAGAAGAAGCTAATGAGCATGAATTTCTAGCAATGCACCAGCCTAAGGATGTCAACCTTTTTCATTTTTGGCCCAAAACCACTTTTGGGTATAATCTCATTACATGCACCTAAGGTCCAAGTGAATAGTTTGCTCCAATTGATCCAAAAGTGTAACTTTTGAAATCCATCAATGGCCCAAACGTCTAAGCATCACTTTGAGAAGCCCAAAGAGCCCAAAATTGGGTTTTAGTTACATTGGAACTAAGTTAGAATTTAGTTGTTTTAGTTAGGAAACATCATTCCTAAAGTTAAGGAAAAAAGAATTAACTTTTGTCTTTAGTTAATTATTATATATGGGTTTGGTTTAAAATGAATGACTTAGCTTAATTCATGCCATTTTAGTTGACTTTTGTGGGAAATATTATATCATTGCCATCCATGCCTCCTATATAAAGGGGTGGATATTCATTTGTAAAAGTTTTGGTTTTGCTCTTGAATGATAATTTGAAGACAGCTTGTTAGCTTTTTTTTCTTATTTCCTTTATCCAATCATTCTTGGTGGAAGATTGGTGGTGGAAGACCCCAAGGATGGTGGAACTTTCCTTTATGCCTTGGTTAATTTTCTTGTTACTCTTAAAATCCAAAGTGTGAAGATTTGAATGTGTGTTGTATGCCTCAAGTACTGTTCACAGTGTGTGATTTTGCAATTTCTAGTTTTTGCCAACAAATTTTGAAGCTAGTTTTGAATACCTTGTTGATTGATTTGTGGTTGACGTTATATACCGTTAGAAATATTTTTGAATGCTTTTTCCAATGATATATAATTTGCATGATTTGGAGGTCATTTGATTAGATAAAAATTGAAGACAAATTGTTGTTGTGCCAAAATAAATAGTAACTTTCAGAATTGAGTTTGTGTGTTATTGCATTGTCTTGATGGAAATGCACCATAAAGGTAAAAAAACAATAATACCTTAGGCTATGTGTATAGAAAGGGGAAAACTAAGAAAAGAGAATAAAGAGCAACCAGAAGATAATATAAATCAAGAGAGACATAGAACAAGTGCCTGATTACGTGGATGAAGATAAGAACTTAGATCGATTCGAATTTAGGTTGAAAGTTAGAAAATCTAAAAATAGTGTTACAGAACTAGATAGTCATCAACTATGTGAGTAAATGATGATAATTCGTGAAAGCATTAGGATCGAATACCTATGAGATATATCATGCACTCGATGCCAAGGTGTCTAGCCACCTAGTTCAGTTCATGTGTGCTTGCTAAGGATGTAGCTTTTAGTTATCCTTACGTGATCAATAGGGATGCACCAAATATGTACCCGAGGTAGAGGTCATCTCTAGATGATTAATCAATAGTTCTAATTAGCTTATATGGTAAGGAACAAAGTCACTACCAAAGATTTTTTCGTGTGATCAATGTGTCCTAGTTAGTTAGCCTGATAGGCCCCGTGACATGTGAGCAAGGCACAATAGTTAGTAACATGCAAAGTGTCTTATGCTTTTACTGGGGCATCAAATATGCCAATTTTAGCTTAGGTCTGATTAACCTTTGTGGATGGCCTATGTTAGGGCACAGAGGTGTTGAGACATGACCATAATGAGATTCACGAATGGAATGCCTAGTTTATCAGTTTTATGTATTATGTAGGGTATCACAGTTAGTTAGTTCAATAAACAATATAGCGCGTGTGCAAGGCATGATGTTGGGTAGATACCAAAATGTCATTTATTTTCATTAAGACATCAGAGATGTCGAGATCAGCTTAGGCCTTAACAGTCTGTGTAAGATGACCTGTATTTACAAGGCACAAGGATGCCAAAAATAGATGGATGGACAAGGTAGCAAGTCGAAAACATCCGCTTTAGCCACAACAATATTTAACAATGAAAAACTAAAATTTCAGTTTTATGTTTTGTGCAGAGTACCAAGATGTCACCAGCTTGTTGAGTGTTTTTACTCACATGTTCCTTTCTATGGTTTTGCAAGTAGAGACGAGTAACGGGGTATGTAGGGGAGCTAACAATCTAGCCAAGTTGTTGCATAAGGGTGAGAGGTAAGACTATCATTTCAGAATTTTTATGTTATTCATTCATTGATTTCTAAATTATGCACTATAGAGACTTTCAGTTATTTTTAGACGTTTGAGCTGTAATAATGGAGAGTTTTACTACATTTAAAGTATTTATTTAGTTTACACCTTTTTACACGCATTTTAGATTTAAGTTATTATTATCATGTTTTTTTTTCGTTGTTTTAAATGAAGAAGTCAAGTTCAATATGTCTCTACAGATCATATTTCATATAGGGATATGTTTCTGAAGAGGGTGCTACATACTATAAATTGATTAGGTCTCTGCTCCAAAACTTAATACAAGATAATTTCAAGGTTGTCATTGAGGGAGGTTTATGGAGTAAAAGCCCAAGTCATGTTGAAAAGTGATCTCGGTAGATAATTTTAGGTGCTTTATGGTTTCAAATTTATGGAGATCTAGATATTTCTAAAATTCTAAAATTTAATTCACATTTTATAATCTATACGTAGATTTTAGGATTATAATTGATTAATTTATTTTTTTTAATTTATGCAAAATAGAGCGATACAGATTAGAGTATAAAATTTGAAATTGTGAAATCTATTTTAGGATTTTGATTGAATCTTGATATTAGGGTTTTTTATTGATTCATCAAATCTTAAACTGTGTGAAACTAAAGTTGATTTATAATCAATCAGATTTTTATTCCATTTCAGTCTACTTTTTACGACAATTCAACCTTGAAACTGTCGCCTTTTGTGGTGCTTTCTCTTTCTATTGGCTGTTGTTATTGTTCAATAAAGTAATAGAAATATGAAATATTAGCTATAAAATTTACAGAAGGAAGTTAACGAGGAAGGAAGAAAGGCATAAAGGTCAAAAGTAATTATTGATTATTAAGATTCCTTTCAATGAGATATATAAATAATTTAACAGTTTTGACTAAAAACCATCTATATAAAGTAATCAATTATGGATTATTATGGATAAATATACATATTGTTATAAATATAATAGTATAAATGAAAGATGATAACGCTTTGAAAGAGATTTATAATGGAACAAGGAAGAAATAAAAGCAAAAAAATTGAGAGATTGATTTTCCGGATGCAGAGAACATATGTATTAAAAGTGATAGATGAGAGGGGTATTTATACAAAAAGTTTTTACCAACTCCCCTTGACAATTTGGCTTACTCATATAAAAGGCATTTAATGCCTTCCTTCAATTTTCCAATTTCACCATCATATAGCAACCATTTCATAAATGCATTCCCATGGATTTACTTTACTTAATTAGGTGGAAAGCCACCTGGATATGTAACACTCCCCCTTAGATTTCCATCACTTATAGATAATTATATTAACTTTGCTAAGGAAATACCCAATGAGATAAAAACCAAAACAAAGAAATATAATTATTTAATGTCCTGTAAGTTAGTGTTGGACGTGCTTAAATTGTCTCATTAAAAACCTTACTAAGAAAACCCAGTGGGACAAAACCTAGTGAAAGAAAAAAGAGTATAGTGCACCTTTTGTCCAGTATATGATAAACTTTAAAAATTTTCCTGACAAATGCTCCTCTTGATAGATGCTCCCCTTCTTTGTAGTAGGATTAATTTGGTTGCTTGTTGAGCCTCCGCATACCAATGTTATACACTAACTTCTCAAATGTTGATGTTGGTAGTGTCTTAGTGAACAAATCAATAAGATTCTCATTGGATCTTATTTGTTTGACATCAATCGTTTTACTCTGCTGGAGTTCATGAATGTAAAAGAACTTCGGTGAGATATGTTTGGTTTTGTCTCCTTTGATATATCCACCTCTAATTTGGGCAATACATGTTGTATTGTCTTCATATAATAGAAATGAGTGTCTGTTGTAGAAGAAAGACTGCATGCATTCCGGATATGATAGATAACAGATCGTAACCATATACATTCTTGGTTGACTTCATAGAGAGCTAAAATTTCTAAATTATTTGAAGAAGTTGCAACCAAGGTTTGTTTGATGGAGCGTCATGAAATAGTTGTGTCGTTATAAGTGAAACCATATCCTATCTGTGAACAGGGCTTATAGGGGTCAAAAAGATAACCAGCGTCTGCATATCCAACCAAACTAGGATTTTTAAGGGATTTAACAGAATAGAATAATCTCAAATCTTTAGTTCCACATAGATAACAGAGTATATGTTTAATTCTGTTCCAATGGTGATGGATTGGTGCAGAGCTAAATCAGGCCAATAAATTAACTGCGAAGGATATATCCGGTCTCATGCATTGGGCTAAATATAATAAGGCTCCAATGACATTAAGATATGGTACTTCAGGACAAAGTATCTTTTCATCTTCTTCTTTATGAGGAAATGGGTCATTTTTTGGATCAAGAGACCGAACGACAATTGGGGTGCTCAAAAGATAAGCTTTATCCATATTAAAGCGTTTTAATAATTTTTCAATATACGCTGATTGATGGATAAGTATTTCATTTGAATTGTGCTTGATCTGTAGGTCGAGACAATATTTTGTTTTCCCCAAATCCTTTATTTCAAATTCTTTTTTCAAATATTCAGTAGTTTTTTAGAGCTCTTCAGTAGTCCTAATTAAATTCATGTCATCAATATAAACTGCTATAATAGCGAATCTCGATTCTGACCTTTTGATAAAGAAACATGGCCATATAGGGTCATTCACATAGCCCTCTTTTTTCAAATATTCACTGAGGCGATTGTACCACATACGTTTAGATTGTTTTAATCCGTACAATGATCGTTGTAATTTAATTGAGTACATGCCTCTTGAATTGACCCTTTTTGCTTTAGGCAATTTGTATCCTTCATGGAGTTTTATATAAATTTCAGTGTCCAAATTTCTATACAAATAAGCAGTAACTACGTCCATTAGACACATATCCAGTCCTTCAGAGACTATTAAATTGATTAAATATCTGAATATGATTATATCCATCACAGGTCCATATGTTTCATCAAAGTCTATACCGGACTTTGGGAAAAGCCTTGGGCTACAAGTCTGGCTTTATATCTAGCAATTTCATTTTTCTCATTTCTTTTTCTCACAAATACCCATTTATATCCAACGAGTTGTATGTCTTGAAGTGTTGGAAGTACAGGCCCAAACACTTGACGTTTTGCTAGAGAAGTTAATTCTACTTTAATTACTTCTTTCCATTTAGGCCAATCATGTCTTTGTTTACACTTACCCACAGTACGTGGTTCAAAATCATCATCATTTAGAATTTTAGTAGCTACTACAAATGAGAATATATCATCAATTATAACTGTTTCACGATTCTACATCTCTCGTGTATGAACATAATTTAAAGATATTTCAATATTCTTATTTTCCTATTCTTCAGGATTTTGTACTATTTCAGGGGTTTGTGCCACTTTAGGGGCTTGAGTCTCTTCAGGGACCATAACCTTTTCTGGAGGAGTATTAGAGAATGTGGATTCACCTCCAATTTTGGAGGGGGATGGGCTTATTACTAATTTGCCTTAAGAACAGGCAGTGCAGAATTGTTCATTGGACGAGAAAATTTTATGATTCTGTAATGTATGCCCATGTGAATTTTCAATAATCCTACGCATCATTGTAGATCCTAGATGGCCTAAACGATCATGCCAAAGCATAAATGCTTTTAGATCAACAAACTTTTGGTTCGATACTGCGTAGGTTTCAATTGCCTTTATAATTGTATAATATAATCCAGATGATAAAGTAGACAATTTTTCTAATATAAGCCTTCTTCTTGAGGCATTACTAGTTATATTGATGAATTCTACACCATTTTCACTCATGGTTTCAAGGCGATAACCATTTTTTCTTATATCTTTAAAACTCAGTAGATTTCTTCTAAATCTACTTGAATATAATGCATCATTGATGCTTAATTTGGTCTCATTGTTTAACATAATTGTGGCTCTTCTGAAGCCTTCTATCAGATTAATTGATTCTGATATAGTATTTACTTTAGCTTCAATTAATGCTAAAGTTAAGAAAAATTTCTTTTCCTTGAGAATTGTGTGCGTTGTTGCACTATCCACCAAACACATGTCTCCTTCATCAACCTTTGAAGTCAACACTTCAATTTTGGAGTTCATTTCCTTTCATTTAAAAATTACGTTAATTATAACGTACACAAAATATTGAAAGGAAGAGAACATGATACTAAAAGACAAAATAATATTTATAACTCCAAAATAAATATATATGATAGACTTATAAAAATCTTGGGCATCCTTATCACTATTCAAGTGACCCATATTATTATTTTTTGAAAGAGGATTTGAAACATCAAGAATCATTAGATCGACAGGTCTAACTTATCAAAAATTTAATTCTTATCAGTGTTTAATATAGATCCACCCAATGTTTGTGTGTACTACAGGTACACCACCAATGACATTTATAACCACATTTATTGTTTTATAGTTTCCTCTGCATTATCATTTATTTTGTCTCAGTCTTAGTCCACTTCTGGTGGTGTGACTGAGATTTTCTATTATTTTCACATCTATGATAACTACTTCTGGTAGTTGCGTTCACTTCAAGAAACGATGTAATACTTATGGGGCAAGTTACTCATACTCATGATAACTACTTTTGGTAGTTGCATTCACTTTAGGGAATGATGTATAACGAGAAAAAATTAATTCAGAATTTCTTTTTCTGATATTGCTACTACAGGAGCATAAAATAAAATGTGGGAAATATTTTATCTTCCACATTTAGGAAAAGATTCTAAACATTGTAGAGTTATACTAAATTATAGAGTCATTGAGAGTATTATTGAATCTGATGTTTAAATCTATTTTTCAAATTTCTCCACAAATTTAATGGATTTATCATTATATCAATATTTCGGTTTGCAATCTTTCAGGGATATGATGCCAAAAGATAATAGCCTTGTATTTGTCATTCTAGGACATTTTACTTAGTTTTTTAAGGCTCATAAATCCTAGGTGTAGACTCATGCAAAAAGCCCATTTAATATTATCCATCTAATTTTAGGAACTTCAAGTTCAATTATTGTCATATTTACAAAACTTCTGATTTTGTAGACAATATATATGAGTTAATCTTTGAAACTTCAGGTTCAAATATTATCTCATATTTACAAAATAGTTGATTTTGTAGGAGAAATATTGGGACTAATTTTTAGAAACTTCAAGTTCATATGTTATCCCATATTTACAAAACTTCTAGTTTTATAATTAGTATTTAGAATATTATAATACATATTCTGATTATATTTTGGACTTCAAGTCCATATTTTTCACTCTTTATGCAAACTTCAGGTTGCAAAGGTGATATCATTATTCTAAAATAAAGACTTTGATGAAACTTGGGACTTTTGGCCCATATATATGTATTCTCATGATTTTACAAACTTCAAATTGCAAATCGTAAAACTTGGGACTTCGGGCCCATATATATATATATATATTTTCATGATTTTACAAGCTTCAAGTTGTAAATTGGATATAAATAAAAATAAAGATTCAAATAAATAAATATTCAAATAACTAAAGATGCAAATAAATAAATATTCTAATAAATTGAAAACAATTACTATAATAAAAATAAATATTCAAATAATATCAGGACTTCTGGTCTAGATTCATGGTTTTTGTAAACTTCAGGTTACAAATGATATTTATGACTTCAGGTTTAAATTTATGATTTCGTAAACTTCGGGTTACGAATAATATTTAGGATTTTAGATCCAGATTCATGATATTCAAGACTGCAGGTCCAGATTCATAATTTTGTAAACTTCAAGTTATATATAAGATTCAGAACTTCGGGTCCAGATTTATGATATTCCAAACTTCAGGTCTACATTCATAATTTTGTAAACTTTAGGTTACAAATAATATTCAGGACTTCGGGTCCAGTTTTATGATATTCTAGACTTCAGGTTTAGATTCAAGGGTTTCAGGGCTTCAGGTCCAGATTTACAATTTTGCAAACTTTGGGTTGCAAATAAGATACAATTATAATGAAAAATTAAATAGAAGCATAACAGAAATTAAAAGTTAATTAGGACATTACAACTGGGATATCCGTATTTATAATATATAAACAGTATAACGACATAACAGAAAAATTATAATATACCTGAGCTGATCGTGCTGATAACGTGTTATAAATATAATAGTATAAATGAAAGATGATAAAGCTTTGAGAGAGATTTATAATGGAACAAGGAAGAAATAAAAGCAAAGAAATTGAGAGATTGATTTTCCGGATGCAAAGAATATATGTATTAAAAGTGAGAGATGAGGTGGGCATTTATACAAAAAGTTTTTACCAACTCCCCTTGACAATTTGGCTTACTCATATAATGTAACCTCTCTTAACCAATAGGTGTGTTACAAAAAAACAATAAGAGTTCCCCTATTTTAGAGGGTCTGGGGAATTTCTTTTTTTTTAAATGCCCTGTAACACTCCTAATTAGCAATTCACACAAACCAATCATATCAATCGACTGGATTTTCATCAACATAATCACAATTAACAAAATAAATACTTAATAGTAACCATCATAAAAATTAGCACTCACAGAAACTTTATAACCAATTTCAATGACTAGCCATATATATATATATATATATACACACAATCACATATATAGATATAGGAAACAAAATATATACATATCCACCAATATCTATATCAAGTAATTATGTATGCATATATTCACATATACATCAAAAATATATAAGTCAACAAAAATATGGTGTCTTCCTCCCTCAGCCTCATGTCTCACTAGTGCTCCCCGGGAACCTTTGCTGCAATTTTTTACCTGTAAAATATTAAATTAAACGAAGTGAGTGACCATGGCTCAGTAAGAAGATCATACTTAATACTCAAAGCATTTCATACCAGTATTAATCTCTTCCATACTCAGTGTGTCTGGGTTATTTACAAACAAAATAACTGACACGGAACACGCATTAAACACATATCATAATTCTTTTTTTTTTCACCCATTTATTCATTTCCTTACTATACAAAAATGATTCACTCGTTATAATTTATGCATGTATGAGTGTCATGCCTTTTCTATTTTCTGATCATACATCTTTCACAACTCTTTATCAGCCACATAGGCTTACATGCATGATTCTAATGCAAATGACTTCCATAAAATATTTGTTGATTCTTTCTCTTTTTTTTTTTGTTTGTCAAATATTTTTATTGACCGGTCTAGACTACATAAGACAGTACTCGCAGTCACCATACAAGGTACAATCCTCTCTTACACGCATATTTCTTTATTTTTTTTCTTTGTTGTCCACACAGTACAACTGACATTTTTTTCTTTGCTGTCCACACAGTACAACTAATATATTTCTTTGTTGTCCACACAGTACAATTGACACTTTTTTCTTTGTTGTCTACACAGTACAACTTGCGTGTAAGGATTTTAAGCATGTTTTCTGCTTTCCTGTATCATATGAGTTATTATAAAACCAAAAACAATTGCTTTCCATTTTCTGAAAACATGCATAACTTAGAAAATGTTTTTCCTCCATCTTTATTTTGCTGAAACCATGCATATGTTATGATTTCTCATGTATACGTGTATAACTATAACATGAAATATACCCATTCATTGTTTTTCCTTATTCTTTTTAAGCCTCATCGAGCATCAGATTATTTTCTCATGCATTTACATATATCTCATGCATTCCATATGAATATACATATTTATTATAATGGTTTTTTACACATATCATGCACATAATTAAGCAAAATTAGCCTACATCACATAAAATAACATTTTTGCCCTTATAGATGTAAGGATTATTCCACATATCATGCACATAATTAAACAAAAATTAACCTTATGGATAAAATTACATGCTTACCCTTAATGCAAATTCTTTCATCAATTCATCATTTCTCATATATTCAATACACAAAATCCACAAAGCTAACCCTAGGAACATGAAATGTCTAAAATACCCTTATGGCAAAAAATTACATCATGAATCATAATGAATTTCTTTATCCTTTTAAGCAAAAATCACCTTAATTCTAATACCTTACACACTTATACAAGTAAAGGTTATTTAAACAACCTAACTCAAATTACTTCAAGTATGTAAAGTATGAAATTCTTACATTTTCTTTGCTAATTAGGTGATTTAAGCTTATCCTCATTCTTTTCTTCTTCCTAGCAACCTTAATCAACCAAAAACATAATTATCCATCAAAACTCTAAACTTGATATCTCTTAAAAATTAAACTTTTTACCTTAGAACTTACCAGAATTGATAGATCTACACTTTTTATAACTGGAGGCTTTAAAAATTAGGCGGTATAGCTAGGTTTTTTTGATGAATTTTGCTTGAAGGAAAAACTTTAGTTAAAATTATGGAGATTCTCGGCTAAGGAAGAAGAAAATGAATAGTTGGTTGGTTTTATAATCTTTTTGGACTAATTTACCCTTAACCTTTTCCAAAAATGACTATTTTATCCTTAACCAATTACCAAAAACCCTTAGCACCATTATATAATTTCAAGTGTGCCATTCAATTTACATTCCCACTTTGTCTCTTAAATCCTTCTAAAATGACCATTTTACCCTATTTAAAAATTATTGCTCATTTAGTAGTTTTCTATAATTCTTTTACAATTTCTTTAAACAAGAAGTTATAAAATCAACTCTAGGGGTAATTTTGGAAGTAGAGTTCACTGGCATACTTGAAGCTGGGTGTTACATATAAAAGACATTTAATGTCTTCCTTCAATTTTCCAATTTCACCATCATATAGCCATCATTTCATAAATGCATTCCCATGGATTTACTTGACTTGCTTAGGTGGAAAGCCACTTGGATATGTAACACATATAAATTACATTAATTATTGTGGACATTTAGTTTTTTCTCAGAAGACAACCCATGGCCCATATAACCCACTTTGGTCCTAGCCATCCTACTTGCTTTTATATATAAAATTAGAAATAAACTTTATATATGTTATGTAGATAAAGAAATAAGGCAGGTTTTTATTTTGATGGGTTGGTTTTACTATTAATTGCTGGGTTTTTGCATTGTTTTAAGATGGGCTGATTAATTGGGCCTAAATTAAGTTAAAAATAGTTTTGAGCCCATATAAATTACAGTGAATATTTTGGGTCAATTGTCTACTTGTCTTGTCTACCTATTATTGCACCCAATTTTGTTTAGAGACCATTACCAAATGTTGTTTAACCCATTTCTGTGTACAAACACTGTAACTTTTTTATTGTTATTTAGCCTCTTAAGTTTACTACTTAGTCTAGTAATGGTTAGAGAACAATATGAAGGTCTATTACTATTCAAATTGTTGTAATTTGTCTTATTACTATTAATGGGTTGATTCAACTTGAAAGTCAATAGGCAATGATAATTCAGTCAACTTGTCCTAGATGATGATTATGTATATTGACCTCAACTAGGTCCACACTTGATCCATTTAACCCAATCAGATAAGTCAAAATGTGTGGTGCTTAAACATTAAAAAAAAACATGTGAAGGCATAAAAAGTTAGTTTAAGCATGTTAGAGTACATTAAGAGTGTAAGATAGTGCATTAAGCACGTTAAGGACATGTAGCAATGCTTGCGTAATAACATGTGACTGGCTTGTGGTGGTATGTAAAGTTGTGTGACGCAGTTGTAAGTCACTATTTGAAGGAGAATTTAATTCTTATAATGAATATTATGGCGTATAGTACTCTTCTGTTATTAGGATTGATAAAATTAAGTATCAACTTTGTAATGTTTGGTTAAGTTATCATATAAAGTCAAAATTATTGTTCATTGAGTTAAATACACTAATTTTAAAGAAGATTGTCTGAGACAATAAAGTATTATGTCTCATAAAATCTTAATTAAGACAATAATTTTTAGTATCATTGGAAAAAATTTGCGAGTTTTAATGACGGTAATAACTAAAGTGGTATATTATTGAAACTTACAAGATTTTCCCTTCAGTAATTATACATTCTTTGGTTTTTAATGCATAAGGTTAATTTTGAAAATGCATTGGTCATTAGGCTTATTCAATTGACATGTGTTTTCATATTAAGTAAAGGAGGAACAATGGTCTAGAAAGTTTTATTTGCCTAAATGTGATAGTACTTTCGAAAACTATATGTTCTAATGGTCTTCATATGGGTATATAATCTTGTGTTTAAGATTCTAATAACGTGTTATTTTTTCTACACAAAGGTGATTTAATGATGATGTGCCAAAAATCTTTATAAGATATGACTTATATGGTTTCAAAGTTACTTTGATTATTGTCTAATATGGTTTTGTTGCAATACTTAACTAAGATTGTTAGAGATAATTCGGTGTCATATCTCATGAAATTTTAATTTTGGTAATATTATTTAGTCTTAATAGAAATCATTGTAAGTTGTCAGAATGTTTAATCGCCAAAGTGATGCATTCACTGAAGCTTGCAAAATTTCTACATTCAGTGAAAAAGACATTCTTCAATTTGACACATATAATTTCCTACCCAAAGGTGGTTATTATGTGTGTAAAAATTGATAGTTGCATGAGGTGATTGTGATTTTTCAATCGACATATATTTTCCTTATGGTGTGAAAGATAACAGTAACCTAGGGAGTTTATCTACCCAAAGGTTATAAACTTTCCAAAAATTATTAGTTCTCCTTATTTGTAACCTTATACCTGAAGGCCTTTATTACATGTTGTATTCTCTACCAAAGATAATTATATGATGATGTGTCTACAACCATCGCGGATAATAACTTATAAGGTTTTCAAACTATTTATTGCCAATGATATTGCTTATTGCATCTCATCTCTAATAGACTCAATCATTGTGAACAATAATAATAATGTTACAATAGAGGTCCTAAATGACTTTAACTTTAAAGAGTTAGAGATAAAATTTGAATTTGCACTACTATTAAGGATAAAGCTTTGGCCCAACGAGTTGATGAACCACTCAAGCCTAAGATAACAACTCCATGAATAATAAGATTTCTATGATGAGTGGAAGAAATCCATTAGGTTAAATTGCTTGCCACAAAAAATCAATTTTTTGATCACCTCATTAAAGGCGTAAACCATTAGTGTTAAGAAGGGTCTCACTTAGATTGTCTAGACATTTGAAAATATTGGAATTGTTGGTTTAATGAGTGATATGATTTGGACAAGTTATGTTAGTTCTAAAGGAGTTAATTAGTAATAAGTTATGCTAGTTCTTAGTCTTGTTGCCCAAATAAGGTTAAAAGTTTTGGATGTTAAATTAGTCAATAAAGGAAGGCTAAGTAAGTGGGAGCCCACATTTAGTATTGAAATTATATGGACATTAAAGTTATCAATATGGGCATAATGGATATCTTGCCAAGATTTTAGGACTCCAAAATGACATAGATGTAAAATTTAGTCATCTCTGAACTTATAACGAAAAGTAAATGTGACTAAATTATATGGGGTAAAATAGTGAAAAAGGCATAGCATATTCTCAATTAATTTCCTTGTAAATTTATGTCAAGGACTTCTTTTAAGTTTTAGACATAAAGAAAATTTAAACTTAGATAGTTTGAGTTTAAGGATGCTCTATATAAGAACCCATAGTCATGTTGAGAAGAGACTAGATTCAAAATAAATGTGTTACTACATCATTAGTCATATGAGGTATTCCAAATGATATAATAAGTATTACCTTGTTAAGGCACTAAAGTGATTGACTTATATATGGAAACTATCCTGAACTTTGAGACTTTCGAGAGTTATACTCTTCCATTTTAAGGAAGGTGAAATAGATCTGTGAAATTCTTAAAATATTCATAAGGTTTGAAGGTGTTACGATTACATTAACCATGAGAGTTAATAAGGTTTACAAAGACCTATAGAATGTGAGATCATTTTGGAGGATATTCCCACTAAAAAACTGATAGCTAATCTCATAATAAATAAATCAAATACATTGACATAGTTGTAGAAACCCTATTAAAAAAGTTTACCATAAAAAAAAAAATTTGCTATCACTAAGTATAGTTATATGTATCTCAGTAAGGAAAATTAAGTAGTTGGTTAAAATTTTGAATCCAACTATTATTCAAAAGTTTTCATGAATTATCAATCTAACAAGTTTTTTAAAGCCATGAAAAAAAATAAGGTTTATGATTGATAATAAAGTATATGATTTCTTGACATTTGCAGCTCATTTCAATTAGATCAAAGAAGATGGATAAAAAAGTTGTCACTATAAACAAAATTCTTAGTAAGGAAGTCTAGATGGTGCAATCACGTTTATCAAAAGCATAATGAATGAAGCTTTAGGTATGTAATCTAAATAAGTCAACCTACGGTTGAAATAGACTTCTTAATATTGGTGTCTCAATTTTAATAAACTTAAATTTTTCATAGCTTCATAAAGAATAAATTGGACCAATATAGAAATATAGAGATCAGTGAGTGCGATTTTTCTTCATGGTATGGTTCAATATATTAGTAATAGTGATATTAATATCAAGTCAATTTTATCCAAGGCCTATGATGTGAAGGATTTTGAAGATACATCATTTGTTCTTGGTATTGAGATCCACTATGAAAGGACTCATGGATTTAGTCGTTTATCTCAAATGCATACTTGAAGCGTAAGCTTAAAAAGCTTAATATGTAGAATTATAGGATAAATGATATGCCTATTTTGAAAAGAAGATAAGTTTAACATCAACTAGTGTTTAAAGAATAAGACTTAAAAAAAGTTTGTGAAAAGTCCCTTATGATGATGCCATTGGAAGTTTGATAAATGTGCAAGCAAATTTTGTATTCAAGGTTTTTAATCCTTGCCTCTCAAATTAGAGTTTTGGTTATTGAGTTGTATTTTAAGAAATGATAAGATACTTGCAAAAGATCAAGATTTTGATGGTTATAAAAATGATCTAAAGTTTATTTTAGGATATATTCTTATACTCGTTGAATAGAACATATTTGTAAAAGTACTAAGTAGTCATTAGTAGCGGTCTCAACCAAAGACATTGGATTTGTAGTTTGCTATAGGGCAACTTCTCAGGTGCGTAATTGAAAGATTACTTGGTTAAACTACTTTTTGTCAACTCTATTTACTATGATTACAATACAATTAGATGAAAGACCACTAGTAGAGTAAGACATACAAAATAAAATATATTATAGTCAGAATCCTCATAAAAAAAAAGAATATTAAAGTAAAGTTAAAAAATACAGAGTTGATAAAGGTTAAATCCCTAACCAAAGAAATAAAACTTGTAGCCCATAAAGACATATTAAAAACATGAGGGTATTTAGGGTCTTTTGATATTTAGGGTTAGTAGGAGTTTTTGTTATTATTGCTTTTATTGATATATTTATTTATTTATTGATCATGATCATGTTGACACATTGACATATTTATTTGTCTATGGATGTGTGCACATATATACAATTAATTAACAATATATGTCTTAAGATAAAGTTCTCTTAAATATGACAATTGAATGTGTATGTTTTATGAGTCTCGAGCAAGGTTGAAACATACAAGCTTTATTGGAAGCAAAGAGATTTCTCTTTTTTTTGTTTTTTGAAATATAAGGTTGAAGGAAAATCATAAAGAGGACTGACAGAGGCATAATGCATGTTTGTGATCATTTTGTTGGGTGTTATTTTTGTCACACTCCCAAATTTGATCCATATTGATTTGATTATTTGTAATTATGATCAAAGACAATCTTATGTTGATAAAGGACATAAGTAATGTCTTGATTCGTTATTGGTGATCATATTAACTGGATTGTTTATTAAAGTGTAATTTATCTTTGAACTATTTTGTTTCTAAAATAGTGGTCATTTAAAGTTAAAAATGTTGTTTAACTAAGAGTCAAAATTGTTTTCTTTTTCTTAAAATAAAAATAATTAATGTTGCCCAACTAGGAGAATGTCAGAAATTTTCTGATATAGGCTAACATTAATTATGTTTATGGTTTAATAAAACCGAGTAATTGAACAATTCAATACTAGTTTACAGATGGACTTAAGTTATCAATAAAGATAAGTCCAGTATACTTGAAGGTTATGATCAGGGTGAACAACATAAGTGTGGGCCTTGAAATTTATTAAACCTTGATGGGAGGTCAATTAACCTACTATAAATTGTCTAGGTTCGTGCTCCAAAACCTAATGTAATATGGCTTACCCATTCAAGGTTGTCATTAAGGGAGGTTTGTGGAGTAAGAGACCAAGTCATGTTGAAAGGTGATCTCATTAGGTAATTTCAGACGCTTTATGGTTTCAAATTGTATTGAGATTTAGGTATTTCTAAAATTCTAAAGTTTAATTCAGTATTTTATAATCTATGCATAGATCTTGGGATTATGGTTGATTGATTTATTTTATCCAAGATAAATCTTACACACATAGCTACCTTTGAATCTTAACACATCCTCAGCGACATTAAAGACTGAATCAATACCCTCAACAACTTTTTGCCTCATCTAAATACACCAACCATCTAATAGTTGAGCCTCATAGATCTCACACTAATAAGGTTGATTGAATCCTGAATTCAGCCAATATCTTAGAAATCAACTTTATTTGATCCCTCTTCAATTCCTGTTGCAACTCTCGACAAGTTATAAGATAAGACAACATGACCTTTTTACTCAAGGCGTCGACTACCACATTAACCTTTCTTAGGGGATACTTGATACGTGTCGAGCACAACCAAAATTGAATTGGTCTACTTACAAATAGTAGGAACGACAAGTAAAGGTTGATCTACAAAGGCTAATTAATCAAATTATCTAATTAATATCACAAATTACTAACGAAAAAGGAAGGGGGATTTATTTCTATAAGTTGATAGATGAGAACAAAAATTTCTAAAAATTGAATTGAGTAATAAAAATTTGATCAAAGACAATCTTGAATTGAGAAAAATTACCATGGTCGTAAAATGATCACTGACCTCTAATATATAAATTTTATTCTTTATTCAAATATTTTACTTTAGATTACCAAAGCTAGACAATCTGTACCTTCCCTAATTTCTTTACTCTAAGCCTGGCACACAAATTAATTCTTATCAATAAACTAGTTGTATTAAGCAATCCTCGTGAATTTAATAATAGCATTACAAATTAGGGAAGAGTTAAAGATGAATAAAAATCTAACAAGCGTTAGATTATTTAATTCATTCTATGTCTCTTTTAAACAAGTACCAAAAACTTGATTCATAATTGTTCTTGCTTAATTGCTACTCCAACTGAACATCATAACAATTACGGATTATGGATTCAATTTAGCTATAGACCACATAATTTAATTAATTAATAGGCCTCTTAATTAAGTAAATCATATAATCATTAACATGCACAATAAAGAAACATAAATATTTGAATAGAAAAGTAAATAAGATTACGAATAGAGTCTCATAATTTTGATAACTGGAATAAAGTTCCCTTGAATTGAATTAAAGAATTTAGTTAGACATTATGGAATGAAAAGCATGAAAGAAAAAATTATGTTCTCTCCATTTTTTTTAACCTAGTAACTTAAGAGTTATATTTATAAACCAACAAAAATGTGCAAGGGTTGCCTTACCAACTCCTAAAATTAGATCAAATAAAATTCTAGCTAAGGCACATGTATTTCCAGCTTTCCAGACCTATATTTGACTCCTTCTTGAAGTTGGACAAAGTTTTATGTGAGTCATGCAGAAATAATCCAATTCAGCTAAGGATTAGGGCTCTTAGATTCCAATAATAAATTCTTGTCCAATTTCAGATAGGAAAACGATCTTTCTGGACTTTGACCCCTTCATAAGAATTGTAGCTTAGGCTGCATAGATGAATTTGGACTTTGAATCACCTTAATTGGATATTGGAAGCCTCGAATATGCACTTTTAAAGATTTAGTGTTTAGATAGAAATCCTACTATAATTAGGATACGAACCAGCTTTCCAGATTTACTTTTGAAGCAACATTTGGAAATCCAAACAAACTTAGATTTCAACCCATTATACCATTCTAGAAAGCTCAGGATGTCTTCTACAAAAACTCTGAAGGCCTCTTCCTTATTCAAGAACTTAAGTTGGTTAAACACAAATAAAAAGCATAGAATGTTGAAATCACTAAAATTGTAGAATTTTCTAATTAAAGGCTCAAATCATTCTAACCTATCTAACCATGCCTTAACCATAAAAATAAACATAAGCTTACAAAATAGGGCATAAAATGAAAGATCCAATGCAAGGGAAATAAATATATGAAAATATGCACTTATAAGTACCTGATGTCATAATCATAGTCTATTACTAGCTCTAACCACCATCTCTATCTCATATTTAACTTTTTCTAGATGAAGTGGTACTTAAAACTGTTGTGGTCCATATAGATATTACATTTAACCTGAAATAAGTAATGTCACCAGATTTTTGATGCAAATGCGATCACGACCAACTTTAAGTCATAGGTGGGATATTGGATCTTGTAATCATTGAGCTGTCAGGAAGCATAAACAATCACCTTCCTTTTTTGTATTAATACAGCTGCCAAACCTTGGTGAGAAGCATCTGTGTAGAAATCATGATCCTCACCCTCAGTCAATAATGCTAAAACTGGTTCCAAAGTTAATTTCCTTTTGAATTCTTAAAAACTTAGCTCACAAGCATCAGATCATCTAAAAGAAATATTGGTCTAAGTCAACTCAGTTAATGGTCATGCTAACTTAAAGAAAATGACATACTATTAGAATCCCAAAGCACAAGATTATAAAATCATATGAGGATCTTACAAACAAATGATTTTTGAAAAAAATATCTTTTTTGGGCAGATAAACTTATAGACCAATATTTATCCTCTCTCTAAAAGAAAACACACGTTGATTGAATAAATATAACCACTTTTGGGTGAACTGGATTTTTTCATGAACATTTATTTCATATAATCAATCTTATACTACCATTAGTCTTAACACACATAATAACCCTTATTGGACAAGAAATTACATGTATTAAAACTAAAGAATATATCATTACCGAATAAAATATTTCTTTAGCCTCAATGAATGCACTGCTTTGACAGTTAAACATTTTGACAACTCACTAATTTATTCCTATGATACTAAGCAAAATTGCTCTAAAAAAGATTTTATGAGATATCAACTTTTATTATTTTTGACAATCTTTTAAAGCAAAGGTACATCAAACATAGTGAACAAACAACCATTTATGGAATTTTAATGCTCAAATGCAATAATTTATAGTAAAATGAAGTCATATATGTGTTATAAATGAAATAAAACACAAAAAAACAAACATATGCACATCTAGAGAACAAATAAACACTCTCACATGCTAACAAATGCCAGAAAACTGCTGTCACACACCTTCACACATTACCACACATCGTCACGTGTGATACTAGCATGCACTTGCACGTGCATCAGATCCAGATCTAACATGAATCTTGGGTCAATTCTATTATGGGTCAGCCTACTTATCTGGATACGAGTTGACTCGTTGACCGTTAACCTTCAAGTTTGGTTAACCCATTGACTAAATAGGTTAGGTGATCAGGTTTCCCAACACGATTACAACTTGTGGTTTAGCAATAAACCCTATAAAATTCATCACTGAATTTGTCGATTCCAACCAATAATTGCCTAAGAAACCTTTGGGAAAATAAAGAGCACTTGTCATCGACTTCCCTGCTACACTGCCAGCCAGCGATGATAAGCAAATCAATCAGAATTGAGGCGAAACCCATGACTGTTATATGATGATTCCAACCCTAATTTTGATTTATTCAAGGTTTAATAATAAGTTTAAAAACATATATTGTGTTCGATAGATGCAAACACATTATTTTCATGCTCAAATTGCAATTAATTTAACAAAATTTAATAAAACCTAATTTGAGAATTAATTCAAGAAATAATCTAATTTTCAATAGAAAAACAAAGATTTTATATCCTAAATGTGCTACTTTGACACCAAATGTAAGCTAAAACATAATTTCACATCACCATTATAGAATCATAAGCCTTGTTGATTCAACTGTAATTCAATCAAGCACACAATAGGCTATAAAAATATTGTAATTCATAAAATAAAGACCTAGACAAACTTGTTTGTGCTATTCTGATGTAGAAATTGATGAAGAAGTGATCGATTATCGATCTTTGGAGCAAGTCTTCCTTCCTAGATTCCCAAAGTGATAAGAGGAATGGATGCCAAGAAAAAATCGTGCATTGGAAAGAGGACCTAGCCCTTTTATTTTATTTTCCATAATAAAAGGTTAATTGGGCCCTCTCATCGAAAGTCCAATAACCTTTATTAGCCCACACTTATAACCTAGATTAATAACTATAATATTGCCATTTTTGAACAATCACATTGAGCCTATAAAACAAATTCTTTCTAGACTACACATTTAACCAACTTTATATTAAATGATCAAAAAAAATAATCAATGTATGCTTATATTATTCCAACAAAAATATCTCCTCTGTTTTCTCTAACATAAGCTGTAGAATTTAAATCTTTGATGGAATGGACATTCCAGTTGTTGGAATGCCCGTTTTGGATTTAAGTCATGACCATTCCATTAGTCATTCCTCAAGTCATTCAACATGTTGCTTCCATTTTGAGTTTAAGCTTGGAACACTTTTTCTCCTTTGGGGACACCTGTTATAGAATTAGTCAAGGTCGTTATATTAAGAACGACATTATTTCTCTAATTATTATCTATTCTACCTTAAATTGGGGATTCATCCTAGAATAATTGTTTCTCCTAGAATTTTCCTTCATCTGTCTACAGGCTATATAGCGACTCGATCTCAAGAACAAAATTCTTGTATCTTGATTAAATTAACTATTTTTGCCTAAAAAGTGAAATATAACCAAATCAGGGTAATATTTAGTGTAAAATAGACCAAATATATGAAAACTAAATACATGGGACTTTAAAATATAATAAAATATGAGCTTATCAATAACTAATTTATGAGCTTACATAATTTGGTATACAGATGACATGTATCAGTTTTAATTTTTGCATGGAATATTGAATTAAAGTTAATAATTTAGGAATTAATAAATCATTAGGATGTAGGAAAACTGAATAATTAATTTTTGAGTCTCCCTGCTAGTTTCATTATTTCATATCAATAATCTGATTTCTTTCTGTGGTTCTATTGCTTAAGTTTTGGGTTTTCAACGGTCCACATACATGTATTCTAGTTATGACACGTGAATTTTTCTTGTTGTGGCAACTCTTCAAACTCACAAACCTCATCATGCTGAGAGGAAGAGATTCCTGTTTTAATAAATGTTGATTTATTCATTAAAAAAAGTAAGCGAAATTCAAGTAGAAATTTCATAACAAATTTTTAGTGACTAAATATTAAAACACTGCTGCGGCTACCTTAACACATAACAAAGTAATTTGTTTCTTAAAGCTGATTGACCTAAGAACTTTAATTAAACATGAAGAGACACATAAGAACGCTAAAGAATCTACAAAGAAATCACCAAAACTAGGGTCTAAATTCTACGTACAAGACAAAAAATCATTACAAAAATAGAAAAAAAGAACATTGATTAAAAAACTATCCTTCAAACACAAGCAATAAAAATCCAAATGCCCGCAAAGCAAATTCAATAAAAGCAAGCAAAAGGGGCAATATTAATCAAGAAAGGCAAAACCCATATAGGGGACAGTCATTTGTGTTGTGAATCAATGCAATGGTGTCACACCCACAAATATGCTTCAAGAGCATTCTAGTCATTCACTTTTGAGTAAATAACATTTTTTCACCCAAGGTTTGGGCTAAAAACACTTTTCCACCCAAACTCAAACTCTATTAAAAAAAACTAATGACGTCCAAGAAAAACAGTAATTTAAGTATCCACTAATTTTGAAAATAAAAGGGAAATTGAAATTTTTACTCTTTTTTTAACTATGTATACATATATACCACTCATCTCAAAGCCTAAACAAAAATACCACACCAGTATTTCATTTTTTCAAAATACTCTCATTGATGTAACTCCTATATATAGAAAGAGTGAATCTTTTTCTTCAGCCTTCCAATGAGAAAGGAATCTCTGCAGCATGGGAAAAACACTTCTTCAACAGAGAACACATGATTGAACAATAGAACCCATGAGAAAGACATTATAAAAGATTCAAATTGGACACAAGGAGGAGAGACAAAAATTGTTAGATTTATTTAGAGAATTAACATTTATTGCAAAGATTTCACAGCAAAATTATCCACATTCAGGTCAGTCTTGATTCAAGCTCATATGTTCTATGTTTTTTTTATGAATAATTGAAAATCAAATAATGTATAGTAGATTCTTGTTCATGACTTCATGTGAAATTTAATTTTGTTGTGATTTTATGTTGTTAGATTGTTTAATGTTGTTATTTCATATTGTTTTTATTGTTTAAAGTTGTTATAATGTTGTTTAATGTTATATTGATGGTTAAAAAATACAAAAATTCTAGTATGAAAAATTTACAGATGAAGAACGGGTTGGTGACACCAACCTCTTGGCGGTAGGGCTTGGTATCACCAACACCCGCACTAATACTTTTCCTATTTTCTTCCATTCCACTCAATTTCAAGTTGTTTAATATTGTTATTTAATGCAATTTTTATTGTTTAAAGTTGTTATAATGTTGTTTAATATTGTATTAATGGTTATAAAATACAAAAATTCATTTCTGAAAAATTTCCAGACCAAAAATAGGTTGGCAATGCAAACTCGAGTTGGCAACGTCAACCCCCCGGATTGATTTTTCTCCTTCCATTCCACTCAATTTCATGTTTTTTAATGTTGTTATTTCATGTTATTCTAATTATTTAATGTTGTTCAATGTTGTATTAATGGTTATAGAATACAAAAATTCAAGTCTGGAAAGTTTTCAGACGAAGAACATGCCAACCCCACAAATTTAATTTTTTTCTGTTTTCTTCCATTTTACTAAATTCCTTAATTCTATTCTCCACACCTGAGGTTGTTTGTGTGAGCTAACTGTGATTCTCTTCATTTCAAAGTTACTATTCTTTTCAGAAAGTTACTGTTCATCAATGGTTACTATTCATAGTATATATACTTTGCCTAGACATTAGTGTTTTTATGTTTTTAAGGATATTCCTAGTCAAGATGAAAAAAACAGCATTTAAGATTCGCTACAGGGGCCAGTGGATTGAAGGTGATGACAATGTGACAAGATATATTAGTGGGAATGAGAAAGAGATATGTATTGACATAACTATTAATTTTGAAGGATTCATTGTGAGAATCAGCCATCGTCTAAGACTCGATCGAAGTCAAACAAATGTGCACGTATTTACCCTAGGTGATGTGGGTCTAATGAAGATCGTAAACAATGATGATGTGTAGTTTTTTATGGTTGTAGCAAGAGGTTCACAAGGATACCATAACCTTTATGTTACCGAGAGTCCAATTGGCGGAAGGGATAATCAACAAGTCAAAGATATTCATAAGGAAGAAAGAAGAAATTATCTGACAGATGAGTGGGCACATCCATAAAGTTTTCAAGAGTTTAGTGGGAATTATAGTGTTGATGATGATAATAACGATGATATGGATGAGGATTATGAAATAGAAGATAATGAGGATGATGATGAATTTTCAGGATTTGATAAGAACCTGTATGGTAGTTCAAGCCAACACATTAGCAGAAGTCAAAGTGATGCTTGTAATGAAGGGGTTGAATGTAGCAAGAGACATCATGGCTTTATGAATATTGGAGCATATCCAACTTACATCCATAATCCAAATCCATTTCAATGGGTTCCTGAGCATACCATTGATGTTGAAAATGTAGGTATTAATAATCGAGCAACATAAAGGGCCAACCATTTACAAGTCACGAACAGACCTGTATTGTAACTTTGGTAATGTATCTGGCGGTTGAATTCCCTTTTATGCATAAAAATTATTCGCCTTCATTAGGTGTGTCAGTGTCCTATATAGCATCATCAACTTCTTCACCCTCTTTAAGCTAGTGGTATATTAGGCAGAGTGGTATACATACAATTTCCAATTATTGACATCCAATATGTCACACACCCAATGTTGGTTGTCAATGTTTAGTGGAATGAATACCTGCCAACCAATGAAGAGAAATAAGTACAGTTATTAATAATCGCATACTATAAACGACTTACAGTTGTAAATGACCTTGTTAACACTACTCCATGGCCAAAAGAATTCAACGGATTATAGATATGAGATGCCGTTAATTTAATCTAGGAAAAATTATGACCACTCCATATTTGCACCCAACTGTTTGAACCCATTATAGCACTATTGGAGAAGTGCTACAAAATAGGTCAAAACAGTCGTCTAGTTATCATCTAGTTCCCATAAAGGCTTTGAGGTGTTGTGTATACAAATAAGTAAGACCATAAGTTGACAGTGATACCCAATATGAGTGAATACAAAAGAATGATACATACTGTGTTTTCTAACCATTGACCCTGATTAACAATTTGGGCCCACCAAGGTTTGCTCACATAAGTTGTTGTTTTGGTTGGTCCCCCGAGAGAGACACGTTGGTTGTTAGTATCTGATGCATGATGGTACCATAGTAAGAACTCATTGTAGTCCTCAGCCAATTGCGAGTCAATAAGATGGTTCTCAGGTATGGGTTGTTTGTTCTTTTCGGCCTTCATTTGATCTATGAATGAACTGACCAATTATTTTCCTTTTCATAGCACATGACCGAATACTGATATTTTTTTGGTTGTCATCAGCTTCTGAGTAGTCGATAATAACCTCTACTGATGAGTCATCCAACTGAAAAAAAAATTTATGGTTATCATTATTTCATAATGCAACTAATTGAAAAAAAAAAAGTCTAGTTGATAATAACCTCTACTGATCCTGATGTTTGAACATAGGAATCCTCAAGTCTTATCATTCGATTATTTAATTAGGATTGGAGTTCCTGCATCTCCCCTTGAAGCATCAATGTTTGTTGTTGCTATTGCTTTTGCATCTCTCCACGAAACATTGATACCTGTTGTTGCCATTGCGCTTGTATATCCCTACGAAACATTGATATTTGCTATTGCCATTGACTTTGTATCTCCCCACAGAACATCGATGCCTACTGCTGCCACTACGCTTACATATCCCCATGAAACATCGATGCCTGCTGTTGCCACTGCTCTTGTATCTCTCCGTGAATCATCGTTGAATGTTGCTTTCACTCATTGTACATCATGGCAACGTGTTGGTCTAATTGTTGCTGCATCTGAGAACTGATGTCTCTTTCATGTTCCATTAAAATTTACTGAAGACAGTCATACAAGACACCATTGTACAATTTCCTATTAACTAAGTGCCTTGTAGGCTCGTCTCTATGGCACTCTCGAGGATAGGAAGCACGAGAGGTAGACCTCTATGGAGGAGATACACGTATATTAGCAAAGACTCTATTTAACTCTCGGGAGTATGCAGTACGAGAGGATGACACCTGTGGAAGAGATGTCTATCTAGCACGAGACGTCCCAGGAACATGAGGAGAGAAATCTTGTACTGGTGGGGATGCCATTGAGACAAAGGGAACTTATTACCTAGCAGTTGAGGACCGTGAAGACCCTTGAAAGGCTACTTGATAAGGAACAAGACGAATCAACTGGGCATTATAATTATTGTCAAAATCTATAACCTCATCATCTGATGATGTCGATAGAGCCTATTCTCTCATAAACTCCAGAGCCTGGATGTACCACTCAAAGTTGCATTCATCTCAATTGGACACAATATAGCTATAATCCCTTCCTAAAACATGAAGGAAATTTATAAAAATGAATGAAATGATGAAGTGAATAATAAAACATAAATCAACCAATGAGCAACTTACTGGAGGAGTGTTCCAAAGTTTTGATATGTTATCCCAAGTCAGTAGTACATTTGTCTTCTACTTCAAGATACGGGGGATTTGATCATTTGCTTCTAGACAAACATGAGGTGATAGATTGTAAATCGTCTTATAAATCTAATACTACACGATGTACAATATTTATGGTTAGTATTAACAATTGTTAGGATAAATGTTAACTATATTCATTACATGATACTTATCTGGAAAGCAATTTGGTATCCCAAAATATTGTAACTAAGAAGTGGGAGCAGACTTTTGTAGGGTAGGTAGTGTTCAACAAAATATTGATATTTATTATGAATACCCTTATGCATCGATTCAATTGTTTTATTCCATGTAATTGTCCCCCACGGGTACCGACTAAATGCATTTAGATTGTATGCTAAATACAAAAAATGATAAGGTATTCTTGTTCTATTGTCCACCCCTAATAACCCCACAAACGCAAAGTACAGTACCGCGGACTTCACTGCGTCGTTGTCATTGTCTCCCCATATTTGATCCTCAACTGCTTGATCGATCTCCTCATAAGATAACAACCTGTAAATACGAGGGAAGTATTCCTCTTTCAATCGAGGTGTCCCTGTGCAATCAACATAGTTGGACACATTGATATCCTCCTCGAAAATTAGACCATTGACTAATGCAAACTCTATAGGGCTAAATCGAAACTCAACACGATATATTCTGAACCATATTTCTTTTTCTAGCTTCCCGCGGTTAATCATCCGAAGTAACATCAATTGTCTGAACATGACACTAAACTGTGGCTCCGCCAAATCTAAAAAGTATCCAAAATAGGTTATCTGAAAAATAGTTCTCTGAGTAAATGTTAGTTTATTCCTAATTATAGTCATGGTGTCCATCTTTGTCCGAAGCGGCATGTGCACTCGGAATTTATATTGATCATGGAATTAGTATGCCCCGTCTTGATAGTTGATTACAAATGTTGGGAAAATATATTAATCCATTAATGTAATTAATGAAAGATTAATTAAAGACAATCATTATCAATCAAAGATCAATCAAACAAACTAAATTATCATTATCAAAATAACATGGTTGATATCAACTAATGTAACATTAGAATAAAACTGTTGTCTGTTTTTCTTTACTGGCTGGATACTTAATAAATTTATTATTTAATGAAATAATATTTATTTTAACAAAATAATATTTATTCTAACCAAATAAAAAAATATATATTTATTTATATATCACAGTTTATATGTCAAGTAGATGTTGAAAAACTAACAAGAAATATTTATTACTTAACAAATTAATATTTATATATATCATGGTTTATACGCCAAGAAATATTTATTTAAATAAAAAATTGCTTGTTGAATCATGAAATAGAAAGAATGATTAGCGAGATGTTTCATGTACATGCCCACGGTTGGGACCATCTTCAAATGACTTTTTATGATGAATTGAGTACATGGAAAGGGGATTGTTTCAATGATTCATTGTGTGGCCAAGTTGTTAATGCTTATGCAGCCTAAGCCTAGTCAACTTGTGCTTTGTGCACCTAATATATAAGTTGTAGACATTTGAGATGTTGAGATAAGAAATGTTATGCTTTCATGAGACATTTGGGATGTCAAAATTGATAATATAGGGTATCCATGTGATATCAAAGTTTCGAGAACTAGTTATTTAAGATGCTAAGATCCTCCAAGAATAGGCAAATGCGATATTGTATATTAATTGAATATAAAGATGTGTTGTGCTATTGAATATCCAAAAATGGGTATATGGGATGTTGAGGGATTTTTCAAGTGTAGACATATGGGATGCCGAAGGATAAAAGGATATTAATGAATGTGTAATGTCATCGAAAGAAAGGATGTGTAAGAAGTCCTAATGACTATTGTTGTGTCCTAAGATGACTTGATATATAAGAGATGGAATGGTAAGGATTACATTATGTTATGTGCTTATTTTTGTGACCGATAAGTCATCTACTTACGTAGTGTTTCTACACTCATATGTTTTTTTATGTTGTCTTATAGGTAGGAGATGACTGAGTGGGACTGCAAAATTAGATGGGTCAACTAGCATGGATGCATGAGGGGCTTATGTGTCATTTTATCATGTTATGATGCTTTGTATTTATGTTATGCACACTTTACATTTTATGGATATTATGTCACTTTCATGTATGAATGATACACATTTCTATATATTTATGAATTGATGCCTTTTGCAAGCACCTATATGGGACTGTTCGTGCTCTTGATTTAAATTTAATTGTTCCAGTGCATTGGTTGAAGTATTGTATGGTTTTAAGTAAATTAAATCAACACGCCTCTTTAGATGTGGATTCTTCTTGGAGGAAATACACTTGGAGAGAGGTGAAAAAAATTACTATTGTAACTACCATGTTGGGGCAGCTCGATTGGTGGCCACTTAAGAGAAGTGGGTTAAAAGAAGTTTATGAAAAAGAAAGAAATAAAAAAGAAAAGCAAGTCTTAAAGAACATTGATCCGAGTGTTTACTTTGTTCGCAACGTAACCGAATGGAATGGAATTTCCCATTTCTTAGTCTACCCGGGCAAGATTTTGAGGAACGCCCACGGGTATTATGTAGGTAGGAAAGGGTGTGAAATTATTTCCCTACCCCTTATTTATTTATTTTCCCTGTAGTGTTTTCACAATATTTTTTTAATTTAATCATGTAACTATTATATTAAAATTATTGATAATTATCATATGTTGGAAAAAGTAAATTACTAACTACACCCACAATTAAACCATTATGGACATGCCAAGGTTATATCTATTGTCGAAATAATGATCTAATTGTTACCTTTAGCATGTGAGAGACCAAATGTTGTTGATTTTTTTATCAGAGAAGGTTTCAACTATCAAGGGGTATGTTTTGATAGTTTGTGAACTTCATGTAGATTGATGTTAATTTTTGGAATTGTCAAATAGTTATACAATTGATTGAAAATAATTCATTCATTAAAATAGCATTTTCATTGTTATTTTCACGATTATTAAGTATGGTATACCATACATCTTTTGAGAAAAAATTTAAAAAAGAAATTCAAGAATAGAGAACTTTCAATTCAACAAACAAAATTTTTAAGTAGTAATAATACTATGAAGGACGATTGTCTCAATAGTAAACCCAGGTTCAAATTCGAAGAACTCCCCACTCACTCTCTTGTGGTCTTGAATGCATTTTTAATCTATTTCTTTCTCATTTCATCTAAAATAAACGAAACACATCCACTTGACATGTTACCATAGTTAGAAAGAATATTTCTTGTGGCACGGAACTTTTCATCCTTAAGCCCCAATTTGAATTCAACTTGGTCCAAAATTGCAGGTCCTCCAGGGTGAGCACTCTAGAAAAGCGAGTTCCAATTGGAGATATCCAAAGGTTTGAATGCCTCAACCAAACTCCTCTAGATATTATTTGAAATAAGCCCAGGGACATCTTTCAAGAGGTGAAATGTAAGGCCAACTTCACAAAGATGTCTATCAATAGCCCCATCATTGTCAGGCAAAATTGTTTGGGCTGTAGAAACTAATTCAAACATGGGCATCTCTACTCCGAGCACAGGGTCAGAACCAACAATGACAACAGCTACGCTATCACCAAACAAGGCTTGACCCACAAGACCATCAAGATGGGTGTCACTAGGACCACGGAAAGTAACAGCAGTAATTTCTGAGCACACTACTAGGACACGAGCACCTTTGTTGTTCTCAACTAACTCTTTGGCAAGGCGAAGAACCGTGCCACCTCCCAAGCAACCTTGTTGGTACATCATGCAACGCTTAACAGAAGGACGAAGAAGTGAGTTGGTAGTCAGCACCAAGCATGTCAAAACCACTAGTGGTGTAGAACACCAAGTGAGTGATTTTGGATTTGGGTTGATCCCATTCTTTAATGGCCTTGGTGGCAGCTTCTTTGCCTAGCTTTGGGACCTCAACTACTACCATATCTTGCCTGGCGTCCAATGAAGGTGCCATGTATTCACCAATAGTGGGGTTTTCTTTCAAAATCTCCTCAGTCAAATACATTTACCGTTTTTTTTAATCATAGATTTTTCACCTAAAAGGTATATGAAGAAAACGAAATTATTAAATTTACCAAAAAGATTAACTTGACGAAAATTTACCCTAAAAGATCTTGTATAAATCGGTACTAGCTATTTAAATGCTAAAGTAAGAAAGCAAATTAAAAAAGGATTATGGATGATATGTAAGACTGGATGACTTACACATGCGCTTGAATTTCTCTTTAAGTTCGATCTTGTGCTCACTGTTGGTGACACGAAAATAACAGTCAGGATGCTTTGATCTACAAAGTTGGGAGGAGTTGCCGTTCCGATAGCCATTACGGTGGCTGGACCTTCGGCACGTTGAGCCTTGAGAAGTTCCTGAACGCTCACCATTGTTTTTTTAATGTGCGCAAGCTGAGAAAGGACTTATCAGTATTGTATTTTGCTAAGGAAATGAAACGAGCGTTGTGCCGAATGATGTTAGTTTTTTGAGTATTTATAAAATAGTTTGAAGGTTTGGTAGATTAGTTTAGGTGAAAATTTCTTTCTTCTTGACAATATTTTATATTTACATGAATTAAGTTAATCATTAAGATTTCAGTTTTTAGTATTGAAGGGCTTGTGACTTGTTCAAATATAAACCAACAAGAAAGACATGGATGAATTTATGGAATTGGTCAGACTAAACCATCTGAGACTAAAAATTTAATTAACTAAATTCAAAAATTTTCGTCAATTTCAAAGTGAATTTCCCTGCTCTTAACATTAGTTAACGGGTTTAGGAATAAGATGTTTATAACTAGAAAGTTGATAATTTGATTCAAACTATAATGAATATGGGTAGGCAATAATGAGTTTGGGATTTAAATTATCGACGTTCAAATTCAATCAGTATTGAACGATTTTTGTCCATGGACCACCTTTTTTTTTTTTTTTGGTCAAAAATTATTTTATGTTAAATAAAGGCCAAAAGACTTATTCTCACCCAAGGTTTAGTGTAAATCCAAACTTGCACCTGTTTATTTTTGAAAATTTAAATATTTACCCGTTTGTTAAATTTTTGTTATTACTGTCAGGGGTAAAATTGTTATTTAAAAATTGTTATTTAAAAATTTTATTTAAACTAATATTTAGAAGTACCCTCAGTTTTGAAATTTTTATTTCTACCCTTTAACCTCATAATTTTCATATTTAAAAACTGACGTTTTCCTTCCCAAATCTAGGGTTGCAAAACTCTTATATTTTTCCTATATACAACAGCCCATAGTTATAGAAAACTTCACTTCACCCCGATTCAACTTTATATTCATTTTCAAGATAGCAATCGTTGTCATTGATGGTCAACTCTCTCCCTCCCATCTTCTGAGTTGCTCTTCAACCGTCTTTGTTAAAAACGAAGACGAAATCGCTTCGTCTCCAGCAAAGATGAACTATTTTCATCTTTGTTTGAGACGAAGACAATCGAAGAGAGAAGGAAGAGTGACCGGGAGGGAGAGTGTTGACGGCTGAAAACAGTGATCGGTCATCAAAGAGAAAGATCTAGCAACCCTAGGGAGAATAGGAGTGAAAATGAACTTTTCTAAAACTCTTTGTGTGTGTGTGTGAGGGGGGGAGGGGGGGGGGGGGGGGGGGTGGTGGTGGTGTATATGAGAAAAATATGAGAGTTTTACAACTATAGACGTAAGAGGGAAAAGTCAGTTTTTAAACTTAAAAATTATTAGATTAGGGGGCAAAAATAAAAATTTCAAAACTTGAGAGTAATTCTGAAATATGAGTTTAAATAAAATTTTTAAATAACAATTTTAGCCCTAACAGTAACAGTAAAATTTAATAGATTAGTGGGCATTTAGATTTTTGAAAATTAATAGATGTGAGTTTGGTGGTACGTGCTGTCGTTGACACCCAAATTAAAATCTTAAATTCCTACAACAAAAATGAAGTAAAGTAAAGTAGGGATTATTCCCTCAAAGAGTTTTAATTATTACGTCATCACAAATCAATCAGAACAAGGAAATAAAGGGGGGGTTTTGAATTGAATGCAAATTATAATTAAAAAAAACAATAAATAAAAATTCAGCGAAATAATCTAAAAGGAATAAATCAGTTTAACAAACCTTGGTCTACGGTCACATCCACCATGGAAACTACAATTGATCATCAATACCAAAAATATCAAATTATTTACTCAAATATTCGTTACGGTATTAATTACCTGTCCTTCCTTATGATTAGTTAACCAAAAACATGTATTCCAATTAACCCTTATTGATTAATAATTCAGATACAATCTCGAATTTAATTAAACAATAACATTACAAATTAAAAAGACCAACGAAGCAAGACAACACAAACGTACGACATTGCAGTTAATCCAGTTGATTATTTTCCTAGGATTTACAGTTCCTGACGCAGCAAACGATAAACCTAGTTGCCACTTCGATTAGATTGATTGAACAATTACAGATTTAACACCTAAACTAGTGGTAGATTATATTAATTGATAAACTAATCGCGTGCCTTAGCAATCAACCAACACAATCATGAAAAATAATTCAGAAAGATAATCAATACTTGAATAATTAAAAAAGATGCATTAAAGAACAAAAATAAATCTCACAATCATTGTAGTTCTATGGTTTCAGATCCCTTTAACCAAGAGAAAATATTCAGCCACTATAAATCATATTTAGCTCTCTAATCCTCTAATTACAATGATGAATAATCTCTAACAAAATAAAAATAAAAATATATATATTTTCTCCCTACTAAAATCTGGAAATAAAAGGTAATCCTAATCTCCTAATCCAGCCAAGCAAAGGTGATACATATCTTCCCAAAAAGAAAGGAAAAGATATATATTTTAATGTATATCTTTCCTCAAAAAATATTTTTCCTTATCTATCTCAATTAATCCCCTTTTCCAGCTAATAATTATCCCTTTTCTAGGAAGCAAATCTTGACATTTTGTAGACTTTTTCAACTGATCTGGATGTCCAGATTTAATTTTCTAATTTTGTTTTCGTCATTTCACGTGCCCACGCCTTGTCAGTATCACGGCTTTTTGTTAATTCGTAAATCTGCTTTAGTTTTAAACTTCTTGGCCCAACTTACTCCAAAAAATATTCAAAGCTTCCTAAATGCAAAAGATAAATAATTCTATTAGATTGAATTAAATTTCCACACAACATAAGGGAATTAGAACTCCAAATAATAACAATCAACTGCGTTATCAAATTCCCTCACACTTATCTTTTGATCGTCCTCGAGTAAAACAAAAACAAAAACAAAAATAAAAAGGTTCTATCAATCTCTTTTCTTATGCTATCAAAAAGTATGCATACCTTAGGATTCAAACCAACCAAGACTCAAGTATCAACACTCATCATCATCAAACTTCACAAGGAAATATGCACAAAGACAAATGAAGACAATCGCATTCTAAAGCATGTATGAAGTTTTGGTGAATCTCCTCACGGTTATCACTCATATCACTCATGTGTTTAATGGTTCGGTGTTTCACTCAAATTCGTCCAATGCTAGCATTCTACCATAGGCTTGCTTATGCACCAAATCTCCATCAATTAGATTGTATACATGCATAAATCAAAAAGGTTTTATTTTAGGTTGTAATGGGACTTTGGGTAAAGGTGAGGATTAATGGATACAAAAGGTTAAAACTATAAGCATTAACAAAGCATTTAAACACATAGAGGGAACAAAAATGTAAAGCTAAAACTACCACATTCACTAGATTTCTTTGCTACTTGCTATTGACTTTCTCTTCTCTTTTTTTTTTTTCTTTTTTTTTTCATTTCATTTTTTCATCGTTTTTCACTTTTTTTTTTCGAATAACTAAGAGAATTGGATAGTAAAAATAATAACATAAGACAGTAACAATAATAATCTTCATGGCAACTTCTTTTTATCATCTCATCCTAATGCATTTAAGTCTCCTTTTCCTCCCACACTTAAATTTTTCAAGATAGTAATTTCACTAAGCAACAAAATTTAGTTTAAATGCCTGCTAATTTTCATGGTTGGGTAAGGATATTTGCTTGAAGGCTTGGGTTTGTAATAGGTTGGCTTTTTAAGCTAAAGGTTTTAAACAAGAATGCCTTTATCATTTTCATGCATGCATGTATCAATGCGATCTCAAAACGGTTCAAAGCAAGTTCTAGAGATATGTTCACATGGGAGAACATCACTCATCAAAGAAGACATAGATTGATATGTATGTTTCAATCTTTTTCGGCTTAAAACTCACAGGTTAAATCAATTCACCTCAACTTCAAACAAAGCTCTAGCACTTAATTATCAAAATTTGTTTAAGTGCATACCCCTAGTTAATCTAACAAATCAGTGTACATTACTCTCCTACTTAATCAGTTAAATCCCAATGCATGCATACAAATTAATTCATTCAAAATGAAATTAATGGAACTGTTTGGTTGACTAAAAACAGGGAAGAATACACCAACTACCATATCAATGAAAAACAAAAACAAAAACCAAACTTTAACCAACAAAGAACAACAACACAGATAGAACAAGACAAAAAATAAGGCAAAACCACAAGAAGAAAAACACAAGACAGATCAGAAAAAAAAATAGAATAAAGAAGAACAAAGCATAGAAGAATAAAACATAAAAACAGAACATAGAAACAGAATAGAAGAGCAGATAAACCCTCCCCCACACTCAAACCAAACATTGTCCTTAATGCTTAAACAAAACACAATAATGAAAGCTAGAATATAAAAGAAAAGGGAAAGAAAACTTCTCTGGATTTGGGGAAAAAGAACAGCAAGCAGTAGAGTTATGATTGACAAAGGATGTTTCAGGTTCCGATGATGGCTCTATTGTAGGGGGTTTCCAATAGGTCGATCTTACTGGCCTTTGATGTTGTGAGCAGGTTCTAACCATGGCATTGTAGAATGAGTATAAGGGCTGCTAGGGTTTAAGTGGGAGAGAAAGTGTAGTTTGACGGTATTGGCAAATGAGATTTCATATAACCCAGCATTATACTTGCACTTAAGCATATGAACCCCTTATGTTTAATAGAATAACAAAGCCAGAGTTGGAGTTTGACAGAAATGCATGACCTAGTTCCAGAACACTAAAATGCAGATTTCTCCCCCGTGAGCATTTACAGAAGGCTAACTGGAACCTGCAGGAGGAAGAAGATGATTGAACAGCAACATAAAAATAAATCAAAATGAACCTAATCAAAAATTATAAAATAATTACTGATTAAACATCCAAAAATCCTAAAACTGAAATTTAAAACTAAAATTGAAACACATAAACCGAAATTAAAAAAACAAATGTCCAGAAAAATTAAAATTGAAGTATTAATTAAAATAAGATTAAAAGTTTGGGGTGCCTCCAAAGTAGTGCCTTTGTTTACAATCATCGGCTCGACGTAATGTCTTCGTCTATTTATCCATGTAGACAGGATCTTTCAGCTCCACTTCTTCGACATTTTCAGCTTGCACTCCTTCATAAAAAGGTTTGAGTTTGTGGCCATTAACTTTAAACACCTTCGAGGTCGCTAAGGTCCAATCCAACGAGAACGTAACAACAAAAGGTCCAATCCAACAAGAACGTAATTTACCTGGAAACAATTAAAGTCTTGAATGATAAATGAGAACTTTTTGGCCAAGTGAAAATTCTTTTTTGGAAATCATTTTGTCATGAAATGCTTTCGTTTTCTTCTTTATAAATTCTAGAACTTTTGTAAGCGTCATTGCGAATTTCTTCTAATTCTTGCAACTGTAATTTCCTATGTTCACCACTCTCATCCAAATTAATGTTGCATTGCTTGACAAGCCAATATGTTTTATGCTCTAATTCAACTGGAAGATGGCAGGCCTTACCGAATACCAACTTGTACAGTGACATACCAATTGGCATTTTGTACGTTGTTCTATATGCCCATAGCGTATCCTCCAAGCGCAAACTTCATTCCTTTCTTATTGGATCAATGGTTTTCTCAATGATGGATTTAATTTCTCGATTCGAAACCTCAGCTTGTCTGCTAGTTTATGGATGGTACGTCATAGTAATCTTGTGTGTTACACCATATTTTTTTAGCAACGCCTCTACTGTTCAATTACAAAAATGTTTCCCTTGATCACTAATTAGAGTCATCGGAATGTCGAACCTATTGAATATGTTAGATTTAAGGAAACCTAAAACAACTTTAAAGTCATCAGTTCAGGTAGCTTTTGCTTCTACCCACTTCGAGACATAATCAACTACTAATAAAATATAAACGTAACCAAACAAAGATGGAAAAGGCCTTATGAAATCAATACCCCAAACAACAAAAATTTCACAAACTAAAATAGGAGTTTGAGGCATTTCATTTTTTTGTGAAATATTACCTGTTTTTGACAGTGTTTACAAGATTTACAAAAAGAGTATGTGTCTCGAAATAAAGTTAGCCAGAAAAATCCACAATCCAGAATTTTTCTTGCTGTCCTTTTGGCTCCAAAATGGTCTTCACAAGCATACAAATAGCAGAAGGTAATAATAGAAGAAATTTCAATTTTAGGTACGCACCTTCTTATAACCTGATTAGCATAATGTTTCCACAAATACGGATCATCCCATGCGTAATACTTTGCATCATTTTTTAGTTTGTCTCTTTGAGCCTTAGACAAATCAGCTGGCAGTATGTTAGTAACCAAATAATTCACAATGTTTACGTACCAGGGCAGCCTACAGCTTGTTAAAAATAACTGTTCATCAGGAAATTACTCTTGTAGATTTTGCTCTGTTTTCACATGAACCAAGCAGCTTAAATGGTCAACACGATTCTCTTGTCCAGTTTTGTCCTTGATCTCCAAGTCAAATTCACTCAGCAAAAGAATCCACCTTATAAGCCTTGGTTTTGCCTCCTTTTTTGTTATCAAATACCTAAGGGTTGCATGATCAGAATAAATAACCACTTTAGTACCCAATAAATAAGAACGAAATTTTTTTAATGCAAAAACAACAGCCAAGAGTTCTTTTTCAATGGTTGAATAATTTTTGTGTGCATCATTTAAGGTCATCAAGGCATAATATATAACATGTGGCACCCTTCCAACTCGTTGGCCCAATACAGCTCCTACGACGTAATCACTTGCGTCACACATTATTTCAAATGGGAGACTCCAATCAGGTGGCTGGATTATTGGTGTAGAAGTTAGTAGCTGCTTCAACTTGTCAAATGCATTTTTAGACCCTTCATCCAACTCGAAAGCCACATCCTTTTATAGCAACTTGCACAATGGCAATGCAATATGAGAAACATCTTTAATAAAACGTCAGTAAAACCTGCATGGCCAAGGAAAAAATGAACTTCCTATACACTAGCGGGGTAAGGTAAAAATTGAATAATTCCAATTTTAGCCTTATCTACCTTTATACCCCTAACTGAAATTACATGCCCCAAAACTATACCTTGCTCAACCATAAAATGACATTTTTCAAAATTTAAAACAAGGTTAGTTTTAATGCATCTTTGTAAAACAAGTGTGAGATTGTGCAAACAATTATCAAATGAATTCCCATGAACAGTAAAATCATCCATAAAAATTTTTATAATGTGCTCAGCATAATCTGAAAATATACTGACCATACACCTTTGAAAAGTGGTCGGTGCATTACAAGCTCTGAATGACATTCGTCAATATGCAAAGGTTCCAAATAGGCATGTGAAAGTCATCTTCTCCTGATCTTTTAAAGTAATTGCAATCTGAAAATAACTTGAAAAGCCATCTAGAAAACAGTAGTAAGCTCGGTTAGCTAGCCTTTCCAACATTTGATTAATAAACGGCAACGGAAAATGATCTTTATGGGTTACAACATTTAATTTCCTATAATCTATACAAACTCGCCACCCATTTTGAACTCGAATGGGTACCAATTCATTATTTTGATTTTTTACCACTGTGATGCCAGTCTTCTTTAGTATAACTTGAATAGGGCTAACCCATTTGCTATCTGAAATTGGATAAATTATTCTGATTTGAAGTAATTTCAAAATTTCCTTCTTTACTACTTCCATCACCAATGGGTTTAGCCTCCTTTATGGCTGCCGAATTGGTTTAGCTCCCTCTTCAAGAAGAATTTAATGCATGCAAATAGAGGGACTGATTCTTTTAATATCAGTAATGGTTCATCCTATGGTTGGTTTGTGCTTCTTTAAGATCTGCACTAGTTTTCTTCTTGCTGCTTATTTAATTTACTAAAAATGATCACTAGTAAGGTCTCCCTATCTCCAAGGTACACATATTTGAGGTGATTTGGAAGAGGTTTCAGCTCCAGCTCTGGTGCCTACAAAACAAAAGTACCAGTTTTTTATTAGGCACTGACAGCTCAATATAAGATACATTGCCTGTATTTTTCAACTCCCTGAACTCATTCATTTCTGCCACTGTATTCTGCACATCTGAATTTAATTTAACCTTATCACTTTCTTTCAAAATATTTTCATGGTTAGCCACTTCCAACTTATCATCACCATTAAGTTCAAAAATATCCTACGCTAGAGAATCAATTAAATCAACTGAATAAACAGGAAAATCCACATCAAGATATTTCATAAGATCATAAATATTAAACTGGACAGCTTCACCATCAAACTCTATAATCAATGTGCCTTTATAAACATCAATTTTTGTTCTAGTTGTTTTCAAAAAGGATCTGTCTAACAAAATAGGTGTTGATTGGTCATTATATTCCATGTCTAGAACATAAAAATATGCTGGAAAAATTAACTTGTCATTAACCTGAACAAGAACATCTTCAATCAACCCCTTAGGATATGTGTTCGATCTATCGGCCAACTGAATAACTACACCAGTTTTTTCTAAAGGTCCAAGATTAAGAGCAGAATAAATGAAATATGACATTACATTAATAGATGCTCCTAAATCTAACATGGCCTTTTCAATTTTAGTGCCACCTATTATGTAAGAGATGTAAAACATATCTGGGTTTTTGCATTTTTCAAGAAGACTTTTTCGAATTATCGCTGAAACATTTTCTCCTACCCATATTTTTTCACATCTTTTGAGTTTTTGCTTTCTTTTCAATGTAGCTCTTTCAGAAATTTAGCATAGCGAGGCACTTGTTTGATGGCATCCAAAAGTGGGATATTAACTTCACACTTTCAAAAGGTCTCATATAAATTCGCATTTCGTTCGTACTTCAGATTTAAAGCTTCAGGAAAAGAAGGAATAGGTTTATATTCGCTGAAAGAAGGATATTTACTTGTCACTGCATTTTTGGAAGAATTATTTTCTGCTGCCAATTCCTCTTTGTTTTTTGCTTATTGTGTTGGTGTAGATGGTGCTTTAATCGGTATCTCCAACTCTTTTCCACTCCTTAACACTATGGCACTAGCATTCTCCTTTGGGTTTACCACAGTTTGTGACAACAGTTTGCTTGAATTTTATGCTTCTAGCCTACTGATTGTAGTAGCCATCTGACTCATTTGATTTTTCAGATTTTGAATGTTGGTTCTTGTTTCCTGCTGAAATTTCACAATGTTAGTAGTCAAAGTTTTAACAATATCTTTAAGAGATGTACCTGAATCAGAATTTTGAGTTGGTTACTGTTGTCTAAGAATATAAGGCTGTTAGTATGGCTGAAAGTTATTCGAAGGCTGATTTGCATGTGTATTCCCATAACGAAATTAAGATGATCTCTCCAACTTGGGTTGTAAGAATTTGAATAAGGATTATAATTATGATTTCGCTGTTGTTATCCTAGAAATCCACCTATTGCATTAGCTTGTTCAGAGCAGTCTTCCTGAAGTGTTACATATTACATATTAGTTGGATGCCCCCCCACTGAACAGATTTCGTAAACTTTTGCTACCTCAATTTTTCCTACAGCCATTTGACGTACAAGAGTAGTTAGATCATCAAGTCGTTTTTCAATAGAAGAGATATTTGCCTCATTGACACGTTGAGATGAATTGTCCGATCTATTCCTAAATTGTTGTGAATTCGACGCCATGTTTGCAATTAAATTTCGGGTTGCTTCAGGTGTTTTGCCAGCCAATGCTCCACCACTCACTGTATCAATCATATTCCTATCATTTGATAAGAGTCCTTCGTATAAATATTGAATAAGGAGCTGGTCACTAATTTGGTGATGCGGATAACTTGCACAAAATTTTTTAAAGTGCTCCCAATATTCGTATAAAGATTCTCCAATATGTTGTCTAATGCCACAGGTTTCCTTTGTTATGTTGGCAGCTCTTGATGCTAGAAAACATTTCTCCAGAAGTAGTCTTTTCATCTCATGCCAACTGGTGATACTTCCAGCAAGTAGGTAATACAACCAATCTTGCGCATCATCTTTCAAAGAAAACGGAAAAGCTCTCATCTTGATTTGTTCTTCGGTTACTCCATTCGGTTTCATACCTATGCACACCACATGAAATTCCTTTAAATGTTTATGAGGATCTTCACCTGCGGAGCCACGAAAAATAGGTAAAAGATGGATCAGTCTAGATTCTAATTCAAATGTAGTATTAACATCTAAATTAAGAAAAGTAATGCAGTGTGGTTGTTGATTCAAATCTGGAGCAGCAAGCTCTCTTAAAGTCTGATTTTTAGCCATGTTTTCCTCTGTTTCACGAGTAGATCTATGTGCTTGCAGTCTCCTTTTTGCTTCTTTTCTCAGCCCTTTTGCTATCTTTTCAATCTCTGGATCAAATTGTAAATTAGCTTATTTCGAAGATCGTGTAATGAACATACAAAGTAAAAACTCCCCGACAACGGCACCAAAATTTGGTACGTGCTGTCGTCGACACCCAAACTAAAATCCTAAATTCCTGCAACAAAAATGTAGTAAAGAAAAGTAGGGATCGTTCCCTCGAAGAGTTTTAATTATCACGTCGTCACAAATAAATCAAAACAAGGAAATAAATGGGGGGTTTTGAATTGAATGCAAATTATAATTAAAAAAACAATAAATAAAAATTCAGCGAAATAATCTAAAAGGAATAAATCAATTTAACAAACCTTGGTCTACGGTCACATCCACCATGGGAACTACAACTGATCATTGATACCAAAAATATCAAATTAATTACTCAAATATTCGTTGCGGTATTAATTACTTATCCTTCCTTATGATTAGTTAACCAAAAACATGTATTTCAATTAACCCTTATTGATTAATAATTCGGATACGATCTCGAATTTAATTAAACAATAGCATTATGAATTAGAAAGACCAACGAAGCAAGACAACACAAACATATGAAGTTGCATTTAATCCAGTTAATTATTTTCCTAGGATTTACAGTTCCTAATGCAGCAAACAATAAACCTAGTTGCCACTTCGATTAGATGAATTGAACAATTACATATTCAACACCTAAACTAGCAGTAGATTATATTAATTGATAAACTAATCGCGCGCCTTAGCAATCAACCAACACAATCATGAAAAATAATTCAAAAAGATAATCAATACTTGAATAATTAAAAAAGATGCATTAAAGAACAAAAATAAATCTCACAATCATTATAGTTCCATGGTTTTAGATCCCTTCAACCAAGAGAAAATATTCAGCCACTGTAAATCATATTTAGCTCTCTAATCCTCTAATTACAATGATGAATAATCTCCAACAAAATAAAATAAAAGTATATATATTTTCTCCCTACTAAAATCTGGAAATAAAAGGTAATCCTAATCTCCTAATCCAACCAAGCAAAGGTGATACATATCTTCCCAAAAAGAAAGGAAAAGATATATATTTTAATGTATATCCTTCTTCAAAAAATATTTTTCCTTATCTATCTCAATTAATCCCCTTTTCCAGCTAATAATTATCCCTTTTCTAGGAAGTGAATCTTGGTATTTTGTAGACTTTTTCAGCTGATTTGGACGTCTAGATTTAATTTTCGAATTCTGTTTTCGTCATTTCACATGCCATGCCTAGTCAGCATCACGGCTTTTTGATGATTCGTAAATCTACTTTAGTTTTAAACTTCTTGGCCCAACTTACTCCAAAAAATATTCAAAGCTTCCTAAATGCAAAAGATAAATAATTCCATTAGATTGAATTAAATTTTTACACAACATAAGGAAATTAGAACTCAAAATAATAACAATTAACGATGTTAACATTTGGGTTTACACTAAACTTTAAATGGGAATAAGTCTTTTGGCCTTAAAAAAATAATTATTTAAATTTTTTAAACTTATCTTTCTGAAATAAATAATTTAGGGCTTTATGGTTTCAGCACAAGGTCTTTTTTTTCCACCAAACTAAATAATAAACTTAGGCCAAAGGACTTACTCCCCCCCAAAGTATGCTGTTTTTCTAAGTTTCTCCCCTTTAACTTTGAAAATCCCAAATACCTGCCCATAACTAGTTAAAATTAACGGTACTAAGGGCAAAATCATTATTTTATTTGTAATATTAAAAATAAACTAAAATATAATCTACTTTTTCCCCCCTAAACTTTAAAAACTAAAAGCTTTCCCCTAACCCAAGTTTTAAAAAAAGACAGTTCCTCCCTAACGTTTAGTTTCTAGATCTCTAACACCATTGTCGACGTCCTTTCCCTCTCAAAGTTTTCTCTCCCTCTAGTAGTCTCTCTCTACTCATTTGGATGTCTGATCGGCATCCAACAAAGCTTGGGAGACGAAGACGGGATTCTCATCTTTGTCTCCCACACTTCGTTGGACGTCGATTGGGAGTCTAAGTGAGTGGAGAGAGACTGTCGGAAGAAGAGAAAGCTTCGAGAGAGAGAGGTTGTTGGCAATGGCGTCGAAGATTTGGAAACTAAACTCTAGGGGGGAACTATCATTTTTTAAAACTTGGGTTAGGGAGAAACTTTTAGTTTTTAAAGTATAGGGTAAAAGGAAATAAAATTTTAAGGTGTTAGAGTTTCGTTAATTTTAACAGTCTATAGGTGGGTAAATGAGATTTTTAAAGTTAAAGGGTGATAACTTGAGATTAGAGGATGTTTTGGGTGGGAAATAGTCCTTTGGCCATAAACTTATTAGCGATGACAGTTTGACTAATTTCAAAATGACAACGATGTCCTTTTATATTGCTAATAAAATAAATAGTAAGATGAAGCATCACCGAATATTCCTCAATCTATAAGAAATTTGATTTATAAAATATTATATTTAAAAAAATTGCAAACATATTTCCAACAACAATTTTGCTCCAATGTTTGAATATAGCGACTCATTGCATTTGAATATTTTTTCAATAATACAAGTGGATTTCCTTTTTCTTAATATTAATTAACCGCCTTATGGTAAGATCTCTAAAATTAAATCAATTAGAGATCATAATTTATTTCATTCAAAGATTTGTATGAACTTTAAGAATATGTGTAGGTAATTATGACTTCGGGATCTAAATAATGAATTTTAGAAGTGATTTAGCCTTAAGCTTAAGAATCTATAATTAAAATGATTTTAGACGAAGTAATATGACACTTAAAATGGTGAGTCATTAATTAAGGATTAATGATATATATGTCAATTAGTGAGTCATATTATTTCACTTTCTATACAGTACTTCAGAAGTAGGGCTTCTTTCCATTCCAACTGGCTTATCCCCGGTTTGTAGCTCAGACAAAATAGCTTAGAGCCTAAAATTCTCCACCCCAGTTAGATTGAAAACTTTTAATTAGACAATCGAAATATTTTTCAATAATACAACAAAATTTAATAAAACAACTAAGTAACTCGAACTTGTACTTAATAAAAAATATCTATGAATGTTTGCTAAAATGATCATAAAATAGAACATAATAACTAGCACTATTTATTGAGGAAATTTGAGCATGGCCCAAAATGTGTGAACAAACCAATTCTAAAGGAGTGGAAGCATTAAAATTAGTGCATGAGAAAGGTAATTTAGAGGATTTATTGATGCTACAAGCATGACAATGAGTACTAAGATCATTAAAAAAATTAATATTAGAGCACCGTAAGACATGTTTAATAGTTGGGATTGAAGTATGCCCAAGGCGCGGATGCTAGACTGACAAGGTAGAAGAAAAAGCTTTGCAACTGGCAGAAGAAGATTGAAACAGCTCCAATGAAAGAGAACATAACCCCTTATCACTCAGGCCTTTGTACATGATTGGTTGAAACGTCAAATCTTTAATGAAAAAATAGTTAGGAAAAAATTCAATAGAAACACGATTAATACAAATAAATGCATTAATGAAATCATAAAATGATGTATGTCATAGGCTCATTTATAAATTAGTTTTTATAAACAAATTGAGTTTAAATTAGGCTTGACCTAAGTTATATCAGGTCGCGAGCCCATCCTATAGATTTTTTATTTGAGTTATGAGTCAAGTTCGAGTTAGCTATTATTAAAATAAACTACAAAACGATATCATTTTGCATTAAGTAAACTTCAAAACTAATTTTTTTTTTCTCTTTCATTTTATTTTTCATTATCAATAAAAAAAAGTAGAACAATTCTCTTAATTTTTTGTTAGATCTGACCACCTTAATAAGAATTTATCTTCTTGAATACCTTTTTCACAAACATTAGGAGAATGACCTCTTATATCACCTAGGGGTTCATTAATATATCAAGCAAGTTTTCAAACTACTCTGAAGAGAGGTTTGACTGAAAGGAGAGTGAGAGTAGTAGTCTTACTAATGTCGTCAGTTTATGAACTAAGTGTGTTTCTTTATTAAATCTTATGATTTCTTAAGACTATTCTCACACAGACCTCTCCTAATGCAAAAAAAAAAAAAAAAAAAAGAGTAGCTTGCTGCTTACTCGTCTTGACTGGATTGAAAAGGTTGGCTAGTAGGGATCCGTTGTAGACTTGTAATAAAGTGTTTGGACGTTTTTGCTCCAACATTGGGGGGAAAAAAAGGCCAAACGACTATTTCCCACCCAAGGTTTGATGTTTTCTCAAATGTCCCCCCTTTAACTATGGAAACACCAAACACCCACCCATGAGTAGTTAAAATTAACAATGGTAAGGGTAAAATCATCATTTTCTCTATAATATTAAAAAATAAACTAAAATATAATCTATTTTTGCCCCCCTAAAGTTTGAAAACTAAAATTTTTCCCCAGCCTAAGTTTTAAAAAATGATAGTTTCATCCTAGGGTTTGGTTTTGAAATCTTCGACGACCTCTCCGGCTCTGTTGCCGACGGCCTCTCTCTCCTGAAGCATCCTCTCCTTCCGATGATCCCTTTCCTTCCATTTGGAGGTCGGATCAGCTTTGAAGACGCCTTGGGAGACGAAGAACTTCGTCGAGGAAGACGAAGTTCTTCGTCTTCTAGAAGAAGATGAAGCCGTCGTCTTCGTCTTCTAGACGAAGACGAAGCCGTCGTCTTCGTCTGGGAAGACGGTCGTCTTCCTAGAGGTCTTGACGACGACTTCGTCTTCATCTGGGAAGACGAAGAACTTCGTCTTCCTCGACGAAGTTCTTCGTCTCCCAAGGCGTCTCCGACGCTGATTTGACCTCCAAATAGGAGGAAAAAGATCGCCGGAATGAGAGGATACTTCGGAAGGGAGAGGTCGTTGGCAACGGAGCCGAAGAGGGTCACCAGAGATTTCAAAACCAAACCCTAGGGTGAAATTGCCATTTTTTAAAACTTAGGCTGAGAGAAAATTTTAGTTTTTAAAGTTTAGGGGGTCAAAAAGAGATAAAATTTTTAGACGTTAGAGTTCCGTTAAATTTAACCAGCCATAGGTGGGTGTTTAGTGTTTCTATAGTTAAAGGGGGGACATTTGAGAAAACATCAAACCTTGGGTAGGAAATAGTCGTTTGGCTAAAAAAAAACCTAACCCTAATTTCAAATTCATGATAGTGCGGTTAATATTAAGTTGTTGTTTAACTTTTAACTTTAATATATATTTTTTTAACTAGTAATGATCCTGGTAGGTAGATTTTATTTTGTTCGAGTCTCTTTTATCTTGGGTCCCAGATTGTTAGTTTCGCAAATTTTCTCTTAGTCAGACATAAAGATGATTATTAATGTTTTATTATATGGTAATTCTATAGTGTAGTTTTTCCTTGTATTTGTATTTGTATTTATATTTAAGTCAAAACTGGACTTAACTTGTATGTTTTTGGAGAATGATTAAGTTATCAAACCCTTGTTGGTTTCATAAAGCTTTAAATACGTTAATCTTCAAAATATCTTATCTCTAATTAGTTGAGTTATATTTAATAAAATCAATGTGTTCATGCTAATCTTGAAAATTAAGTTTTTTGAAAGAAGATTGAACATGTGATATAAATTTGATTAATTTATCTGATTAAAAAGTGATAAAGTATCACTAATTTAACCCCTTAATTAAACGGTCATGACAATATAACATACAAGCAAAAAATAAAAAGGACGTCACGATTTTTATATGGTTTAACTAGGATCTAATTTAGTTTACACCCATGGTAAATTATTTAGGTCAGATTATCTAACTAAAGGAGACAATTATAGCTGCCCAGTGTGGGTAAATCTAAGAAATACACTTTTTCAATTAAAAATTTGATAAATAAAATTAAAACAACTAGTTGCCACACACATATAATGAAGAAACAACATGAAAATATTCACACTAAAATCAGCAATGTGTACAGACATGTCCATGAGGAATATGTGATCACAAAGTTGCTAATTTGCGAAAACTCTTACGATCTCCTTTTTGAAAAAATTTAGAGCAAAGAACCAAAACAAAAAACACACATGAAAAACATGAATCACGTTGAAAACGAAATGAAAAATAAGGTCTCAAACATGAATCAGAGCTGAAAAACGAACATGCCTAAAGGGATTAATCTAAGTCCAAAATTGCAAAATCTACTCCCCTCTTTATTCTAAAGTTCTTCCAACACTATCTGAGTCTGGTGGAACGACAGGGAACTATGGTAACATACCACTATCGTTGGGCAATAATCTTGACTCGTTTTCCAAATGCAAATGGAAACTGGATAATGATATGAATCAAAGATTAAATAAGAGCCCGCGCACAAGACTCGGAAACTGTAAGTACCATTGACGAGGAGTTGGTGTTAGAAGGAGACTTTAAGGATGCATACAAGGGATAAGTAATAAGTTCCAACTCAGGTTCCTCCATGTGGAGAACTACTAAATCATGAGTCATGAATCTGTGGGGTGTGAATTTTGTGCAATAATTTTCAATAGAAGCGATTCAATATTCTCCTTTCTAGTGTTTATTGTGTTTCACCTAAGAGTATAACTTACCAATTGAAGTACTTGAGTCCTGTAGCTGTTGGAACCACTTTGATTGCTAAGAGTTATGTTTAAAATCAAAATTAGTACTTGTTGAGGTGGTGTTTTTGGCAATGGGAAGGGCAATATGGTGAAGACCTGGCTGAATCTCCACCTCACGGCTCACTCCGGCAACCACCAGTCCTACTATAAGAATTTAAACTAGTGTACAAAATATAACAGATTATAAATTGTAATCAAATTGTAACTTTCACTCACTTTAAATATGAAATGAAATTTGTATTGAATGGCAATGTTTATTACAAAGCTGTGTTACACTAGTGCTCACACTGGAACTCACAATCAAGAGCAATTTTCTCAAATTCACTGCCTAATTCCAGCATTTGAGAGTTGGGCTCTCCCAAGGTTACTCTACTAATTCTTAATTCTCTCCCCATAATCGCTCTTTTTCACCACTTTTATATTGCGTTCTTTTCCTGCCACTTTAACTGCCACCCCTTTCGCTGCCACATCACCTTTGTTAGCCTTGTGGTCCTCACAATATTTCGTAAGCTGAAGTAAACTTCCTCTGTTATAACTTACCAGATGTATCCTCTGTTTCTCTACCACTTGTGCTATCTTCCCTTCTCTTCATCCCTTTCCCCACGTACATCCAAGCTCTAACATTATCCTGCCCATTGAGAGACACCTTGCCCTTAAGGTGTAGGTGGGGAAAAAAATTGCAAGAGATTGGAATAGGATTCCCATGTATTATCGCAAGGCCGCAACCCCTGCCATTTGATCAACAACTCAAGATGACCTATAACTGAATATCTATAATCCAACACTTCTTCAGGGTTCACCACCTATTTGAAATCATTCTAAAACCTTCAGGTAATTGCTGAGGTTGGACTTCAAGTCCTACATGCTTCTTTAATTGAGAAACATGAAACACATCATGAATCTTGGCAGAAGCTGGCAACTGTAATTTATAAGCAACTTGACCAATGTGCTCCAAAACTACATATGGACCATAATACCGAGGTCTTAGCTTTTCATTTGGCTTTAGTGCAAGAAACCACCATTTGTATGGTTGTAATTTCAAATAAACTTGATCCCCCACTTGGTAGTAAACATCTCAGCAACGTTTGTTAGCTTAGGGACCTTTGAAGGCTTTTCCACCCCAATGAATTAGCAAGGGTGGATCACGACCATAAATAGCATGGAATGGTGTCATTCTAGCCAACGAATGGAAAGAGGTATTATGCCAAAATTTAGCCCAACCTAACCATATGGGTCACATGTGAGGACGTTGAGCGTAGAAACAAGGAAGATAAGTCTTACATGTGCGATTAACAACCTCCACCTAGCCATCCGTTTGAGGGTGATAAGATGAACTGAATTTCAATTGAGTCCTTGCTGAACAAAACAACACCTGCCAAAAGTGACTCATAAAAAGGTAGCACAATTTGAAACTATAGAAAAAGGAAAGTCATGAAGTCGTATGATTTCCCTAATAAAGATATCCACCACTTTTTAATTATAGACGACTATCGAATGGCAATAAAATAGATGTACTTCATAAAAAGATCAACCACAACCAAAATGACATTCACCATTTTACCTTAGGCAACCTAAGAATAAAGTCCATCAACAAATCCTCTCACACCTTCTAAGGCACTAGTAATGGTTGAAGAAGACCTGCAGGTGTCAAAGCTTGATACTTCATCCATTAGCAAACATCACATTCAGAAACAAACCAATGGACATCACGTTTCTTACCCTCTTAATACACTACAAAGGCCAGCCTTTTACAAGTCTTAAAATAACCAGAATGGCCACCGTAAAAGGTGGAATGAAATTCAAGAAGGAGACGTGGAATAAACTTGGAGAATTTTGGAATAACCAGTCTATTATGGCATAGCAATACCCCTCCCCATAAAAAAACAGCCATCATAAGATTGAGGAATAACAATAAGATCTTGAGTAATTTTCTTTAATTTGTCATCATGTTTCACTTCCTGTAAAATGAAAGTTATCCCTTCTGCATGAATAATAGACATTGCCTACAAAGAAAAAGTAAAAGAAGGATTCATGGATAAAGCATTGACAAATTTATTTTCACTTTTGGGTTGATAATTGATCTTAAAGTCAAAGCCTAACATCTTTACAAGCCACTGTTGTTATTCATGCCCCACAATCTTTTGCTTTGTAAGGAATTTGAGACTCCGCTGATCTATGCGGACTTTAAAATGGCGACCAAGTAAATAATGTCTCCATTTTTAAGAGCAAGAACTATGGCCATCAACTCCTGTTCATATACAAACTTACCTTGATTTTGAAGAGAAAGTACCTTGCTTAAGAAATTGATAAGATGTCCAAGTTGCATCAATACAACCCTTAGCCCTTTTCTTGAAGCATTAGTTTCAACAATAAATTCTTTTGAAAAGTCTGGAGCTGCCAACACCATAATTATGATCATTGCTTGTTTTAACTATTCAAAGGTGTGTTACGCCTCCTCAGACCACCAAAAGGCATTTATTTTCAACAAAGCAGTCAATGGTTCAACAATTCGCCCATAGCCATGAACAAAATGATGATAATATCCCATTAACCCTAAAAACCCACGTAAGTCACTAAGACCACGAGGTACTGGCCAAGTTGCCATAGCTTGAATCTTCTTAGGATCAGCCTTAACTCCTTAACTCTTTAACTAGACACAATGTGACCTAAGTCTCAATACGGTCCTTCCCAAATGAGCACTTCTTTTTGTTGACTACAAGTTGTTGCTCTTGCAAAATGTTTAGAACCAACTATAAATGCTCCAGATGTTGTGCAAAAGTACCACTATATATTAATCTGTCGTCAAAAAAATGAGAACAAATCTCTGCAAATATGGACAAAAGATTTTGTTCATTAAACTTTGGAATATGGCTGGAGCATTCGATAAACCCGAATGACATAACTAAAAATTCATAGTGTCCCTCATGTGTTTGAAACATCGTTTTCTCAACATCTTTCTTCTTTGACTCGAATTTGATGGTATCTAGACTTAAGATCCAATTTATTGAAGACTTAGGCTTCATACAACTGATCTAATAATTTATCAATTATCAGAATAGGAAACTTATTCAGCACAGTTACTTTATTCAATGCATGATAATCTACACAAAACTACCAACCATCATTTTTCTTTTTCACCAAAATCACAAGGCTGGAAAATGGACTAATGATTGGGCTAATCATGTCAACAACAACCATTTCTTGAACAATCTTCTCAGTTTCTCCCTTTTGATAATAGGGATATTTGTATGGCCTTAAATTTGGTGGTTAAGCACCTTCTAGTAGCTTAATAACATGATCATGCTTATGGTTCAGTGGTGGATTATGAGGTTCACAAAATAAACCATCAAACTTCTGTAAAATATCAATAATATTTGGATGCACATCTAAATGAGTATTTTCTTGCTACTTCTCCCGAGACCCTAACTCTACCTAAAATGCATCTACTTTTTCACATACCAACTTAAACAAGGTTTTCAAAGAGATTTCCAACTTTGTTAACATCGAATTACCCACCAAGGAGACTGGTGTGTTGTTCCACCAAAAGTTCATAGTTTGTGTCAGCCAATTGATCTTGACCTCCCCTAATCTAGTTAACCAGTTTACACTTAATATCACATTTACACTGCCCAATTTGAATGGTAAGAAATTTTGCTATATGGTGATGCCCTGTATTTGCAATGCCACTCCCTCACATTGACCAATTCACTTAATTCTTCTTTCATCTCCCAGAAACATAGAATAATTCACAGTCTTAGTTGGAATGTCCAATTCTCTCGTCAATCTGTCAGAAAGGAAATTGTAGGTTGCCCCACTATTGATAAGAATCAATACCCTTTTGTTGTATAACTTGCCCATCAGTTTCATTGTCCGTGGAGAATCTATCCCCAAAGCTGAACTTGTTTTGAGAGTGGCCTCCATCTCCTAGTCTTCGATGACTTCATCCTGCTCCATTACTCTTTCTTCTTCCACATCTTCTACACTGGAGATCATTATTCACAATTGACGAAACCTACACTTGTGACCCAATGTCAATTCCTTATCACAACAAAATCACAAACTCTGTTCCACTTTTGAATGATAGTCTTCATCAGAGAGTTGGCAGTAACTATCATCATGCCTATTGGAATAGTTGTTGACTTAAAGTTGGAGTTAGGCACTTGTAAAGTCTGATTGGTATTTAGTCAACCATTTGGATTTTGGTGTCCATCATTTAAACTATGGGTCAGGCTACTTGTTAGGCCAACTATATTACTAGGTGGGATTTTAAAGTAGGGTTAGATTCGAGTCAAGCCGAGCTCGAGCTTGGATCGGTTCACATATATTTGGCTCGAGTTCAAGCTTATAAAAGCTAAGCTTGAATTCGGCTCGAATTAGGCTCAGCTCATTTTTTATTATCAAAACGACGTCGTTTTAACATATATTGGTCAAAATGACGTCGTTTTATATGAAAAATTTTAATTAGAAAATTTGATGAACAGCTCGAGCTTAGCTAAGGCTGGCTCTTTTCAGACTAGACTGAATCGAGTTCAAGCTGGCTCAGTTCAAATTCAACCCTATTTTAAAGCTTGGTTAGGTAGGTGCAGTGGGTTGGTTGTTATGATTTAGGCTAGTATATTTACTATTAGTAGAAATTGGATTGGTAGTTATGAAGATTGGGTTACTACTGGATGAGTGAATCCAATGGCCCATGTTAGTTGAAACATTTGGATATGACATCCTCCCCGATTATGTCACATACTTCTTATCAACGATGAAATTCTTCTTCTCAATCTACCTAACTCTATTCATCACTTCCACCAGTTTTTGGATGAAACATTTTCACTTCAACCCTTATTTCTTATAACAACCCATTTATAAAAATTGTTTTCATCGTGTCTTCTGTCAAACCATCAACTACTATTGAAAGTAACTCAAATCTACTTTTAAACTCTTGCACTGTCTTTATCAAACAGAGGCCAAACAACTCTTCATCAATTGTCCTTTCATTTGGTGGTGGAAATCTTTCTAACACCCCTACTTTAAACATCTTGAAAACGACTGATGTTTCTCCCTCAATTGCGACCAATGCAAGGCGTCTTCTTCTAAGAACACTCCTGCAGCCATGAGCTTTTTAGCTTTTGATAACCTATTGACCAAAAATACTACTCCAACTTAGACACCCAATCAAGGGTTCATTTTTTACCAAATAGAGGAAACTCCAAATGCCTAAACTGTAAATCTCTATGAAAACCATTACCATTTTCCCTTCTTTTAGCCTAATCATAGTGAACTCCTTCTCTCTCAACTACCTCTTCCGTTGGACCAGAACGAGGTGCAAGCAACTCTTTCGATTCCCTTATCGTATCCTTCTTGGGCTACAGTTAGCTCTTTCAACTCCAAAAGGAAATCTTTAATTGTTTCCACGTTAGTCTTCATCTTTTCCATTCATTTGTTTCCATCTTTGTCATGCTCTAATACCAATTGGTAAAAACCTGGTTGAATCTCTATCTTACGGTTCCTTCTGACAACCATCAATCCTACTATGAGAATGAAAACTATTGTACAAAATATAATAGATTGTAAATCGTAATCAAATTGTAACTTTCACTCAGTTTACGTATGAAATGAATTTTGTATTAAATGACAATGTTTATTACAAAGTTGTATTACACCAGTGCTTACACTGAAACTCACAATTAAGAGCAATTTTCTCACATTCATTCTCTAATTTCAGTATTTGAGAGGTTAGGCTCTCCTAAGGTTACTATACTAATTCTTAGTTCTCTCCCTATCATTGTTCTATTTCATAACTTTTATGTTGCCTTTTTCTCCCGCCACTCCAACTGTTTTTCTCGCCACTTTAACTATCTCCCCTTCCATTACCACGTCACCTTTATTAGCCTTTTGGTCCTCCTCATAATATTTCATAAGCTGATGTAAACTTCCTCTATTATCTCTCTCTGTTATAACTCTTCTACCACGTGTATCCTTTACTTTTATGCCACTTGTGATAGCTTCCATTCTCTTCATGCCTTTCCTCACATACACTCAGGCTCTAACACAATGGTAAAAGGAACATGAAAGTTGGTTTTGATTACTAATCTTTAGGGACACTTTAGTAGGGAAGGCTTGAGTCTTAGAAGGAGCATCTAAACTATATATTAAACATATGAATGATAAAGTATGAGACAAATTGTCGATAGTGGCTTCTAAAAAGTTTTGTTGCAGATGAGAAAGCCAAGGTTAATAGTCATACCTCTGCCCATGACAAAAAGCATTTGGTTCCTTTCTAGATAGACAAAGGAATTGTGTAATGATGGTATCTATTTGTTGAGGGACATTATGAATAACATGAGATAGAAAGGTTTCAAACATGAGTGTGGCAAGGTACTAGACGTAAGCCACTCAGATATGGTGCCACTAAATATGGTACTAGCTATTAAGGACAAATCAACCATATAATAAACCTAACCAACTCTAGCATCAACTAAAATCACAATTCAGGCTAGGTTCCTCAACATTCTTGCTAAAATTGGCATAATGCTTTTAGGTAAGGGTTTGTGATAGGATCATTAAGTGTTCAATAATCTTAGCCCACCCACGAGATGCTAACCAAATCCTAAAACTTAGATAAGGAAAGTGATCTAAAAAACATGATTTATAAAAGACTGAACTATGGGCAATATAAGTCATATTGTGATGTTCTACCCTAGAAGACACAAAAGTGATTAATTTATTAAACCAACCTAATTTTCCATTTTTGAAATGTATTAAAGCTTCCTATCCTTCTTCCCAATGCCACCAATGAGCTATAAGGCAAACTAAGCTTTTGCCTAAGGATTAGACTTGGATTTAGACTTGGCCTTGGCCTTGCCTTTACCTTTACCTTCGCTAACTATAGCATTAACTAAGAGCAAGGATTCTTAATGTTTAGCTTTACAATGTATAACAAGTTTAAAACCTTAGCTAAAAACTTCTCCATCCCACTCATAATGAATTTGGAGAGACTTGAGAAAATGCTACAAGACCAAGTTCATCATCTATGAAGAAACCCAAAGTAGCAAGCCTTTTAATATACTTAATTATCTTAGCAATATGAGGGCCATCGGTGCATAACAAGGTTATTTAAGTCATTCTTATTATACATGACTTGAATTTAATATAGGTTAAGAAAATTTGAGCTTATATAAGTTAAAAGAATATAAGAAATAAGATGTTGAACAATGATTTAGTTTGTTCTAGGTGGAAGAATTAGATAATGTCACATCATAAGTAGATTAAAAGTTGTATGACCATTCCATTAAAGCGAACACTTGTTCTGATGATTGTCTAATCAAAACTTTATGTAAGAAACCATATATCACGTGACTCATGCCGTTATCCAATACATAGAAAACCTTAAACTATTTTTTTACTAATTTCCTAGTCATATAGGACAAACTGTTTTAATTGGTGTGTTTAAATTGATAAGATGAGAATAGGTTTGTGGTTGTGAAAATTTGATATTGAAACATGTTGATAACCTATTTGTCTGAATATTTATGATTATATGTCAAATTCATCAAGGATATGATACATATGTTGGAATTTATGTTTGTTTATGCATAAAATTGGCATGATGAATGAAATTCATAATCTAAGACCCTGATTTGCTTGGTAATGAGAGTTAAAGGCATATTTTTCAAGTAAAAGTACATTAGAAATTGAGGTGTTGTTTAATTAGATTAAGAGAATTTTAACAAAATAATCAACTTCCACGTTACAATACGATGGAATGGTCATTCCAAGGAAATGAAAATTTTTTCCTTAGCAGAAATTAAGGTTTTAGATATTACAATGAATATTCATCTCTAGGACATGTATGACCATTCTTGATATGTAGACTACGTCCTGATGAACACTTATGCTAAAGTATAATGCAATCATTCATATAGGGAAATGATGTGAATACCCTTAAGTGGACAAATGATCAAGAGTAAAGACAACAGTGAAAATTCAAAGTGAAAGAGAGTGAACGCCTTTTTCCAAGTTCTGAATGGCCATTCTTTAGCCATTAATATAAATAGTTGTTCCAAAGTAGAGAACACCTATTTTAGTAACTTCCCCACAAGTTTAAGGGATGTTATGGGTATGTAGTATTACCGAGGCAATCCTAAAATAGTATATGAAGTAAGATGTGAGTCATAAACATGTATGTATGAATAGTGAATGAGATGAACAAGCCTAAGATAAGTTTTACAGTAAGGGGCTTGAGCATTAATTCATCAAACCAAATATAAGTTTTTACATGTACTCTAAGTTCCTTAGGGTATAAAGTCATGTGGGACCAAGTTTTCCAGTAATACAAATTGACCTAGTGTCTTATAGTTTATGTGTGGGACTAGATCTTATAACTTTTTATAAGTCGTATGACACTAGCATCCACGAGATTTTATATGGCCATAGTAGGGTGCACCCACATAGAGGTGTTATGTACTCCACCTTATGCACCCACAGTAAAGTTTTATAAGAGTTCTATATGTGCACCCACAATTTAGATGTTAGGACAAGTTTTGTTATATTATGTGATTATGATAACTTATGGGACTCACGTGGCTAGGATGTCAAATCCTTGCCTAAACCTAGTCTAGTTAACACATATGTTTTAGTTATTTAGAAGACAGGCTTTTTTATGAAAATGCTTTCACCAAAAAATTTTCCAATAAGTTTTTATCATGCATTGAATATCATATCATCCGAGTTCGAGTTTGTAGATGTATCCTAGATGAAGAAGTTCATAAGTTAAGGAATGTAAGTTATTGAATATGGAAAGGAATTAAGAGAAATAAAATGTAGGACCATGTGTCTCTTACTTACTGAGAGGATATGTCGAATTATGAGTTTAATTATGATACATTTTATGCCTTTGAGGTTTTATGTTACACATCATTTTTAGTTATTGTTCTGACATCTTTTGTATGCTTCTGATGTTATGAAGTTTTATACATTGAGGTTATTTTAGTAAATAAGTTGTGTGCTTTTGTAAGTTCAAAGCTTAAAATTATCATCATGCATTAATAGTTAAGTTAATAATATTTCTCTTTGAGAGGCAGCATTTTTGGAGTATTACATTTATTGGCATCAGAGCATGTAACAAGCATAGGTAAGCTCAAGGGTATTTTAGTCTTTTTAATTATTTTAAAATGAACTAATTTATGTTTTCTATAGGGTATATACAACTATATATCGTTAGCAAATTTGAATTTAGTAGATAAGATCATGATCGCAATAAAATGAGATGTTACCTTAGTTGTGTGACACGACACATGCTCGTGTATAGTCTATACACATCCATGTATCATGTCTAGCAGGCAAAAATAAAAACGTGTTTAACCTAATTTCTCTCATATAATTCTCACCCAACAGCACCTTAAAAAAAGGGAGTAGAGAGAAGTGTTTTGGTCGTCAGAGGAAGCAGTCGATTACTGGAAACACCACAGCCACACAAAGACTAAAGCATTCGTTGGAGGACAGGTAAGTTGACACCATAATGATCAAATCCTAATCTTCTTAACATTGTATTGTGGCTATAAAGTTATATGTGTGTGAATTAGTGCATTAATTAAACTATATTCGTTGCATAAATTTTGTGGATGCATTGATTGTGATTAGTTCATGTTTGATGATATGATTTGAGTTGTAATGGTTGTATAGAGTTTGTGGTTAGAGATAAACATGTATAATTATTTAAGAGATATGCTAGAACCCTTTATATATGAATGAATGGCTGGAGGTAGCCGAAAAGTGTAGAACTAATGGCTTTTCATGATCTCTAGATCACAACACACGACCTTATATAGCCTCATACATGCCCATGTGTCCTTAATTTAAAATAGGAAATTCCACATTCTTTGTACGCTCCTTCTAAGGAAAGTCATACACGACCATGTGGCATGCGACATATGCCCATGTGTGACTTTTCGAAGGTGGACATCGCATGTAAAAGGAGGCACACAAGAGTGCACCCTAGGCACACACCCATATAGCCAATGAAAAGACCATTTTACCCCTAGTTCAAGCATAGTGAAAAGGAAGAAAAAAGAGTAAGAACAAGAGACTTTATTAAAGAAAAACAAACAATTTAGAATTAGAAAGAGTATTCAACTATATGGAATATGACACAAGATCCCAATCAAGTTAGATTCAAATCGAAAATTAGAAAAGTTAAAGAAAGCAGTTAACATCTAGATAGCCTTCAACAGTGCGCATAAGTGGCAAAACACATAAAAGCAATAGGGTTAGCTACCCATAAGATGCATCATGCATTTGATGCCAAGGTACATAACCACTCAGTTCATATTAGGTGTGCATGGTAAGGATAATGGCTCTTTAAATATTTTCTCACAAGTTAGCAAGATACATCACATATGTACCCACGATAAAGGTCATCCCATTATGGTTTAGACAACAATTTTTATTAGCTTATATAATAAAAGAAAGGACTATTACTAGATTATTCCCTGTGTAACCATGGTGTCCAAGATAGCTAACCTAATAGATCTCATGGCATATGCATAAAGCATGACAGACAGTGACACGCAAGGTGTTTTACGCTTTCACTAAGGTATCAGATATGTCGATTCTAGCTTAGGCCTTAATAATCTTGGTAGATAACCTATTTAGGGCATGAGGGTGCCAAATTGTGGGCACATCCAAATCCATAAATGGAACGTTAGGTTTATTAGTTTTGTGAGTATTCAAAGTATCAAGAGATCACTAACTAACTAAGTGTTTTCACTCATAGGTTCCTTTTTGTTGTCTTACAAATAGAGATGAGTAGTAGAGAGTACAGGGGAGTTAGTAATCTAACGAGCAGGTGCACAAGGATGAAGAGCATAATTGTCATTACTCCAACAAATATTCAATTTAAGGACAAAAAATTTCGTCCCAAAAAGTCAAAATTTTGTTCTATAAAGCCATTTGAGACGAAAGATCAAATCGTCAAAAAATACGCATTAGCATTTGGTAATGTCCACGAGAAAAGAATTCATCCTGAATAACTAGTCATTATAGATAAAATAGTGTTTTATCATACAAGGATACATATTTTGGGATAAAATATTTTGTTCAAAAATAAAATAGATTTTGTCTCAAATAACTCTATTTCATCCCAAAAAATTCACATTTAGGGACAAAATTTTTGGTCCTTAAGGAACAAATTTTTTTTTTCTGAATTGATAATGAATTAAATATAATTTTTTTTATCTATGATCATTTAATAAATTGAAGATAATTTTTTCGTTTATAACTTTGTAGTGAATAAAAGACACAATTTTTCATCTTTAATTATGAGATGAATAAGAGACAAATTTTTTTGTCTTTAATTTTATATTGAATTAAAGACATTTTTTCATTTTTAATCATTTAATGAATTTAGAACAATTTTTTATCCTTGATTAAATAGTAAATTAGAAATAAAAATTTTTATTTTTGTTTATTTGGTAAATTTGCGACGAGAATTTCCATATTTTATAAAAATTAATAGTTATATTAATTATCAAATTCCAACAATTCATGAAAGGTAAAATGAATCTAGTCCAAGATATAGACAAAAAATAATATTATATAGTTTAAAGCTTAAAGCTATTACCCGAGAGCACATCAATCAAACAAATGAGAGTAGAAAGTAGGCTCAACGTAGAACAAAATGGTTCATAACAATTTGATATATCTTACTTTTCTCTTAATGCTTTAAGCTTTCATTAAATAAGACAATTTTTGGTTTTAACGCTGGCAACACTTACTAATGAAAAAAATTACAGCTAAAATTTAAAAAAAAAAAGAACAGTATGAGGCCATTAATATAGAATTGATGGTCATACCATGTGAACCGGATTGGTAATCTTCCACTCAGCAAATCCTGCACAAATATATGTGTTCCCACTCACATAGAGACCTGCAATAAGAAAGCAAATTAGTTTCTAGAAGATACTGAACACATGAAACCTTTCATATTTAACTTAATAAAGGTTAATTGGAGGGCACGACTTATAGTTTAATAACAAATAAACTAAGAAGATTTTACCATCAGTACGGAAGCTCGGTCCTAAAAGCCACGTTTTCCTCCATGAACCATCATATTTTGATCATAATAACTTACAGTTTTCTACCACTCCAGTAGGCTTCATAGAAGAGGTCTAGTTAAAGCTTTGAATAATTTACGTATCATAAATTAAGAGAATATTCACAAACACTAACAAGTTACCTACCAGGCCTTTAAGCACGCATTAGGCCGAAACACAGGGTTACAAATCGTTTATCTCCATTTTCGATAGACACAAGATGCCCTTGCCATGTTATATGGACTCATCCATGCAAAGACCTGCAAATGAATATTTATCATTCCTATTTATCGTTTTAAAATAACTGTAACACTTCACATATGGAAATTAGTAAGACAACTATAGTACTTAAACACATACATGAATATTAAGTAATAAAGACTATGAAGTATCACTAATCTATCTGTATAATTGAAACTGAATAAATGAATTCTTGCAATGCAATACCTTGAAAAGGAGCTCATCAGGCAAACAACAGTGTATAAATGCAAAATCAACATAGGGTTTTCTACTTATGCTTCAAAAGGCGCAACCGGTCTAACATTTATATGATGGAGATCCAAAGCAATAGAATTAGGAGCATAACAAGATTCATAAAGCAAATAAATTAAAAAATTAAAACAAGACAGAGAATAAAAGATAATGGAATACAATAGCTAAAATTGTACCGAGCCTTGGCCTTTGAATGATGAAGCTCTATACACTCTTCAACTGTAAGGCTGATTCTAGCTCGACAGGAACATTCAAGATGAAATTTTTATTAAAGCAAATCAAACCAATTTTTAAGAAACAATTTCACAATTTGAAGACTCGAAATTTTAAAACAGCAAATAAATATAGCTTATGCATTACCAATATGTATACAGGAAGGAATTAAGATTTTAGACCCCCATTTAGAATAACCCGACACCTTCCTATCTATTCCAAAATGTGAATCAAGACAGAGAACGGTGCTGTTGTATGCATAATTGAGGACACATCACAAACAAATATTAGCCAGGCTTTGGATAGCTAATATATTTGAATATGTCACTAACAATATGTATACAGGAAGGAATTTAGATTTTAGGCCCTCATTTAGAATAACCTGACACCTTCTTATCTATTCCAAAATGTGACTACATCAAATAGGAAACGTACATAATAGATCTGCCTATACATCTACTATATTGCCATACTGAGAACAGAGACAGTAGTATGCAAATGGATGGCCAAAATCTTCTCCCTCTGTCCCAATTATGAGGATAATTACAACAAATTAGGCATAAGATTTGCTTCCTCAACTAATTTATGTGTTAAAAAAATTGTCAAAATTCCCTAATCACCCGGCAACATAGAAAATTGTATTTTCAAACATCAACAATTTATTAGCAACGCCCATGGCAAGTGCACCACCAAAGCCGCCCTCCCCAATAACAATGGAAATAATCGGTACCTTAAGACCAAACATGGTCCTCAAATTGTGAGCAATTGCTTCACCCTGCATTCATCTAACAGACCCAATAAATTGAGCCATTAGTAGAAGAGAGTCATCTGAAGTTTTTAACTAAAATATTTCACATATTTGACCCAATTCCTCAGATTTTAGGTCTGCATATGCACCAGGTGTATCAATGAATGTGACAATTGGGAAGCCATGGTGATCTGCATAATAAATCATGCGGAGAGCCTTCTGATAACTGTTTAAACATCTATCAGTTAACATAAGATAAGAGTAGCTTGACGAGTCCAAAAGGCTAGATGAATATAATGCAAACATACCATGGACCACACTATACACAAGAAAATGAAAGTAAATTCAACTCCCCATTGAGTTAGCAACACTAAAATGTTATAATTTCCAAAGAGGGACTCCCTTAAAGATTTATGGATCATACAATTAATTTTTTAAATAAGGCACATTCTAACCAACCTAGAACAATCCTTTTTGCAAGAAATTTCTCACTCTCCAAAACATGTCACACATTACTAGTCATTCAAATAATGTGTCTCCATCCACAAATTGACAAAATTTTCTAGAACATTTGTAAAAGAAAATATACAATCACTTTAAGCAGCAATCCACAGACCAATAACAAATTTACTAAGCAGAAGGCAGAAAGTTTTAACTCTTCAAAAATTTAATAAGCTAATGCGTACATCCATGTTCAAAAGGAAATACTCAAAAAAACCATTCAAAGAGCAAACACATTTCTTCACTGAAGAATAAGCTAGATATTAAGCCTAAAACTGGGTGGAAAATTATATCCTCCCAGATTGATAGCATTTTCCGGAATTTTTTGTGATAGAAAATTCACAACCACTTAAAACAGCTATCCACAAACCACAATAGCAAAAAACAGAAAATTTTATCTATCCATGATTTTATCAGATACACCCTACAACCATTTTCGGATGAAAATACACATAGAAATGACTTTGAAAAGATCTATTCAAGCATTCAGATATCTTCACTAAAAAGTTGACAAATAGGAACAGAATTGTAAAAACAAGAGAAAGAGACGAAGCTGAACTCAGCAGGAGCTTGAGGACTCTGCAAAGAAACAACACGAAAGAATTCCTCTTAAACTTTCTAGCACCGTCTTTCTCCAACAAGTAGTTCCATCTCCGACCGCCGATTTCCTCTGCACAGATCAACCTCAAGCTCAACTCAACAAACTGTGGTCGTTCCGCCAATCCAAACGATGACGACCTCACATTATCCACAACCACAGCCGCCTCGCCGATCGACGCACTCAACGTCACTAGATTCGCAATGATACGCATCGTCTCACGCACGAGAAGGCGCACGCCCTATGCCGCGGATGCCCCCGGAGCCGAGTTCGGTGGCTGCTTGAACTTGATTAGCGGAATTTGATAGAGATTTTGTTACTGTTAATGATTTGAATTTTTTTATATCTGCGAGAGTTTCATTTAATTTGTTTTAAAAAAGGGGTTATGAAAGAGCCAGCCGGGTGGCGGGTAGACAACACGAAGCTACAGGTACAAAATCTACTTGTAATGGAATTTGTTTGGGCATGAAAGTGAAATCGTCTCTGAATGTTTGGTCTTCAAACTCATTATTCTGAATAATACTAAAAAAATTTTTAAAATTAAATATTAAGTTTTTGGTAGGTGAAATTAAATTTTTATGTCTAAAATTATTATTTGACGACAAAACTAAAATTATTTCTAAAAATAAATTCTAAGCTTTAGAAAACGAAATTTAAATTATTATTTTGAAAAAAAAAATTAAAATTATTTTTAAAACGAATCTTAAGTTTTAAGAGATAAAATTAAAAATTGTGTTCTTACAAATAACATTATAAAACGAAAGTCAAATTTCTTTAGGATATAAAATTTAATTTTGTTCCTTAAAATAATTACTCTAAGATGAAATTAAAATTTTATCTCTAAAAGTCATTTTTTGAAACGAAATTAAAATTTCGTTTCTAAAAGTAATTTTTTGGGATGAATATAAAATTGTCTCTAAAAATAAGTCATTAATTTTAGAGCACAAAATTAAAATTTCATATACTAAAATAGTCATTTTCATCCCTAAAAGTAATAGTTTGGGACGACATTTTAATTTTGTCTCTAAAAATAGCATTTTGAGACGAAATTAAAATTGTTCCTAAATTAAATATTTGTTGTAGTGCATTTTGAGATTTTCTTTCCATTATGTAGTTTGTTTTGTTGTTCATTCTATTACAGATCATGAGTTGTTAGACCCATTTACTAAGACGATTTAGCTTTCAGATATTCCTTTCATTTATGAAGTTTACTAAATGATATATTTCAATATTTATTCTCATTGCACCTTTTTGTATGTTTGAGTTTGCATAATCATGCATTGAATGACAATATTTTAAATTAAGTAGTCCAGTCGTATATGCCACTTTGGGTCATACTTCAAGTGGGGGTATGTATTTAGAGATGATTATTACAAAACATAATTTTAGAACCTAAAAGATGTCTAAGTAAACGTGTTATGCGTAGTAAGTTAAGTAAATCTCACATGTTACGTTGACCGCTCTTGCAGGCAACCAATTTGAAAAATAATTTATTATCTGTAAGTGAACCATTCTTGAGTTAATGAATATGGGTTTCGCAGGTTCAGTATAAAACATTCAAGAAGACTTAATAGAAATTTCATAGAGGTTAACCCACCAAAGGAAAAGAATGTAGGAAGTTTTACCTAAGCCTTACAGGGCCTTAATGCCACCCACATCAAAAACATATTGGAGTAGGTGCCAAGAGAGACACAAGGTGGAACTCTTGGCAATACATGAGTCAATTTTGGCATCGTCAGTAAATGTGGAGGGGCATCAAAGGGAAGAGATATGACACTGGTTGTAGGTCAGGCTCAGTTGCATCTTATATATGGACTGTTTAGTATACATTCAGCCCCTAAGATTATCAGGCACTAGTGATCCCTTTATAGCTGAAGAGTGTTTAAAGGTTGTAAAGAGTGTCATATCCTTGTTTTTTATGTCTGATGTAGAGAAAGTGAAGTGTGTCAACCATGTATTGAAGGGAGATGCTTGAGTGTGGTGGAGAATGGCCATGTCATTTTACACGCTACATGTTTTGCCATTGGTAGCAAGGACAGTATGCTGATTGTTAGTTATAATCCCCATAACTTTTTAGTCACTTAAGCTTAAAAAAAATACGATTTAAAACAAATTTTAAAATTTAACCCCCAAAAAAAAAAAACACACATAGGATGTTGATCGATTAACTATAATTAAAAGTAATTCATTTGCAAAGATTGAGATTTCATTATTACTTTTGCAACATTATTACTTCTTGATAACACAAGCCAAATAACATGAGAAAATAGAAAAGTAAGGACAATAAAAATTAAAACAGAACAATGACAATCTTCAAGCCACAGTAACACTATGGAGGACAACTGTCTCAACAGTAAGTCCAGGTCCAAGTCCAAAGAGTACTCCCCACTCAAGACCTTCTCCTGTGGTCTTTAATCCATTTTCAACTGATTTTTTTCTCATTTCATCCAAAATAAACAAGACACATACAGTTGACATATTACCATATTCAGAAAGCACCTGTCTTGTGGCACGTAACTTCTCTTTGTTGAGACCCAATTTAAGTTCAACTTGGTCCAAAATTGCTGGGCCACCAGGGTGTAGAATCCAAAAGAGTGAGTTCCAATCCGAAATACCAAAAGGTTGAAATGCCTCAACCAAGCTATTCTCGATATTCTTTGAAACAAGCCCAGGGATATCTTTCAATAGGTGCAACATAAGCCCAAATTCACGAAGATGTCCATCAATAGCCCCATCACTATCAGGCAAAATTGTTTGACCTGTAGAGACTAATTCAAAAATAGGCTTCTCAACTTCAGGTATTGGATCAGAACCAACAATGACAGCAGCTGCACCATCGCCGAACAAGGCTTGACCTACAAGACTGTCAAGGTGAATGTCGCTAGGACCACGAAATGTAACCGCGGTAATTTCTGAACACACAACAAGGACACGAGCACCTTTGTTGTTCTCAGCCAAGTCTTTGGCAAGGCGAAGAACCGTACCACCAGCAAAGCAACCTTGTTGGTATATCATGAAACGTTTAACAGATGGACGAAGACCCAAGAGCTTAGTGAGTTGGTAGTCAGCACCGGGCATGTCAACACCACTCGTGGTGCAAAACACCAAGTGGGTAATTTTGGATTTGGGCTGACCCCATTCTTTAATGGCCTTGGTGGCTGCTTCTTTGCCTAGCTTTGGAACTTCAACCACCACAATGTCTTGCCTAGCATCCAATGAAGGTGCCATGTATTCGCACATTGTAGGGTTTTCTTTCAAAATCTCTTCAGTCAAGTACAGATAGCGCTTCTTGATCATGGAATTGTCACCTGAAATATATTTTAAAACAAAAAAAGTTCAATTGAATTATATTGCTGCAAAGCGAGTATGGAAACATATCTATTAAGAGTTATAAAGTTCAATGAGTTATCTTAATTATTAATTTTACTAGGTTGGTGAGGATAAAATAATTTTAAGGAAATTATTGTAGTCTCATTATGTAGCTGCATATTTAAAACAAATTAAGAGCAAGATAATGGATAAATTTAGAAGTCTGATTACTTACACATGCGTTTGAATTTCTTTTTAAGCTCGGTCTTGTGCTCACTGTTGGTAACACGGAAGTAATAGTCAGGATAGGTGCTTTGATCAAAACAATTTGGAGGATTTGCTGTTCCAATGGCCATGACAGTGGCTGGACCCTCGGCACGTTGAGCCTTGCAAATTTCGTGAACGCTCACCATTTTTCCCTTATTGAGTATGTATTTGCTAATATCAAGTGAAATGAGTGAAGTGTGTTGAATGCAGTTAGTTTTAGTGAGTATTTATAAGAGGAGAAGAAGACTTGGTAGCTGAAACACGTGATATTTAGACTGGCAAAGCTGATAATAAAAATGTGACGAAAGCCCAACAACTTTTTAAGTGGCTAGGTGGCAGGTGACGCATAAGTTTGGTGTATCTAAACATTGCTTGGCTATCCAACCTCTCCCCATCATCGGGAGTTTTTGTTTCTTCTTAGTTACCACGTTTAAAATCAAACATTTTTACACTAATTAATCTACCCAATTCGACAGTTTTGATTGATTAATTACTTATTTGATTGAGGGTGATTGGATAATTAGAGGTCTCATAAGGGTTAATATAATTTTTTGGATTTCAATCAATCGTCTCATACTTCAGTTTGAATCGGGCAATGTTATTGAAATGATATAAATATAATATATCTTTCTTAAAAGAAAATTTACGAAACAAATTAGCAGTCACTAATTTAAGCCCCAATTGATTATTAATTGGACATTTTAACATATAATTATTAATTTATTCTCAAATTTGTTACATCAATAGTATGTTTTCTTTAGTTTTTACAATTGATGATTCTTTTTTTAATAACTGACGGGACGGTGTATCGAGTGTTACTAAGTATAACAAATAGTGTAAAATAATAAATTAGATTGAGAGAAAAGTATTGTTTCCTTAGTATGATGATTTATTAAAATTAAGTTTGCAACGTTAAAAATATAGTGTAAAGTTTAAATTTGGTTTAAAATTTTAAGCATAATGGTATACCGAAAATAAAGCTGAAGTATTGTATATAATATATTGAATATTTCAACATAAATAATCAGCTTTTAAGATTATTTGCCAAACCGTCATAATTGGATTATATGTGATAATCCAAAGAACGGAGAACTGATGACGAAAGAAAATGGGAATTCATTCATAACTACAAAACTCTCAAAGCAATATCAATACTGTGGAGGACCAAAGTTTCAACAGTTAAGTCAGAGACCAAATTTAAAAACCACTCGCCACTCAAATTCCTCTACTATGGTTTAACTCACATCTTTAAATGATTTATTTCTCTTTTCGTGCAAAATAAATAGTAGCAGTATTCTTGACATGTGGACTTGTCTAGAATTGCAAGTTCACCAGGAGAGCTTTCACCATACGCCAAAAAAAAAAGTTAATCGGAAATTCAATCTCTTCTACCATAAAATTAAAGTGAATATATATGATGATGCCAAAACTATATATCTTTCTGATCTTAAACTTGAATGACTGTTGCATTGATTTCACATTTTGCAAGTCAATTAGCAGCTATAAGACTTTATTCTTCTTTCCTTTTTCTAGGAGTTGACATAATTTGATCGATTCAGTTTAACCCACTTGAGCTGTTTCTTATTGAAATAATTAAGAGGGCTAAGAGTATAATTCTGGGCGCTGATGCCAAAACACTGCATAAAGTACTCACACAACTTAAAACAGAAAGTAATGAGAAAATCAGGAATATTGTATCACCATCAAAATAGCTATAAAATAATGTGTTATTTTATTTTAAACAGATATATATATATATATATATATATATATATATATATATATATATATATATATATATATATGTTAATCCTGTGTTTAATTTATATATATATATATATTTTATCAAACAGACGACTTTTCAAACATTAAAATATAATTTAAATTAATACTTTTTGTATTATTTTCTGTTGTATTTTTATTCAATATTTCAAAATATATATATTATGATTATTTATTATAAATTAAAATTAGTATTTCAATGGGAGTTCTATTTCATTAAAATATTTAAGAGTTATTACAATTTAGTATGAACATGAATAATTAGCATATGATTAACCTTCATCCTAACATCTCTGTATAAAATAAACCATTATGTAATTAAGCTTTTCACGTCTCTATTCATATAAAATTTCGCTCAGGAATAATATTATGCAAATTCATTCTTTCCAATCTATTAACACTTTTAAGACAAATTCAGATTAATGAAGAAAAGAAAAATAATTATTGTTTGACAAAGATTTTCTTACAAATGCTTTACATAAACCCTAAACAATTTGGAGGATTTGCCTTCAGTACGTTGAGCTTTATGAGCTTCTCAGTCGTCACCATTTCTACTATCAATTGTATTATGTATATAATTTTTTAAATATAATTTAAATATATAAATAATGTATCTTTATTAGATATTATTTTATATTTAATTTAAAATTATGTAATCACATAATGATACATTATCTATATGCCCAAATTATATATCAAAAATATACTTATATAATTTTATTGTTCTACTATAATGTTTAATAGAAAATTAAAATGAATTTATAATTATTTTACACGAGACTTCTTTTAAATAAACAAAAGGTCAAACCACATGTTCCCACCTAAAATTTGGTTGATCTAGTACCCTTGGGTTCACAAACCATCAGCGTTCCACCCTTCTTTCAATTCTTGCAGTTAAACCTAAAAATGTCATTATTCCTAGTATAAAGCGCAAAAAAATCAAACAAAGATAACATTACATAATACCAAGAATACACCAATACTCATAAACCTCAAAATAAAACCCTAAAATGCATTTTAAAACTCAAAACTAAAAAAAGAATTATATTTAATGATACTATTTTGACATTTGAATAGAGAATCACTACTTTTTGCCTTTTTTTTTTTTCAACCAATAACATTTCTATAAAAAATATTCTGGAATCTAATAACATAAACTCTTTTCATCTTTACTTGTCTCCAATTTCAAAATCTTCACATCTTGATAGTCTTTGAATAATTTTTTTCCTTTGCTCATTATTTTTGCAAAAGGGATTTTTGATCATGTTTGAATGGATTTTTACTTGTTTTCTTGGGTTTTGGTAGCTTGTGTTTTGGTTTTTTTATTGGCCAAAAGACTTGTTTCCACCCAAGATTCGGTGTAATCTCAAACTTCTATACTCTAACTTTTAAAAACTCAAACTCTCATCTATAAGTAAAACGATCATTTAACAAAATAATTTTAAAACTAAAGTTTCATCACATTTTTTCCCTTCAATTTGAAAATCTAACATTTTTTTCACTTATAGTTTGAAAAATAGCAATTTCACATCAAGGTTTTGAAATCATTATCGGAGACAACGAAATTCACTATCTTTGGTCGCACTCATCCTCCCACCACAACTATCTCTCCCTGCCGACTTGTTCCCCCCACCAATTAAAATGATTAACTCTGATGAAAACGAAATCGTTTTTATCAGTGGATGGAAACAAGTCAACAAAAGGAGATAAGCCGAGAGGGAGAGTCAGCATAGTCGAAGACAATGAACTCCACCATCTCTGACGACGCTTTTAAAACCCCAAAGGTAAAATTGCTACTTTTCAAACTTTTGATTGAAAGAAATTGTTAGATTTTCAAACTAAAGGGAGGGAATACAATAAAAATTTAGTTTTTAAATTTTTTTATTAAATAACGATTTTGCCCTAAACATTAACTGAGTTTTTTAATAAAATTTTACTTATAAGTGAGAGTTTAAGTTTTTGAAAGTTGAAGAATATGAGTTTGTGATTACACTTAGCCTTGGGTGGGAACAAGTCGTTTGGCCTTTTCTATGTTGGGAAATAGAGTTTGTATATAGAGTTGTTGAAACTTTAAATATTTTGTTCTAGATGTGCAACGAACTTTGCAATATTTTTGTTTTAACCTCTGAGATTTGGATTTTAGTTTTTATGTTGGAATTTAAGATTTGAGATATGGTTTTGGGTTTTATGTTTCACATGTAGGTTTTTATGTTGAAATAATTCAATGACTTAAACAAAATGATATATTCATGAACTATTAAACACATTTGCCAATTTTATTAATTAGTAAAACATTCTCAAAATGAGGAAAAAATTATTGGTCAAATGAGGTTTCAGTCGAACTCGACCAACATAAGTTTTGCCCATGTGGCAAAAACCTTGGGTTTCAACTGGATTCAATTGAGTACTGTAGGGGATATCACACATTTTTTTGCCAAAGGGATATTTATAATTTTACTTGGCCAACTTCCACCCATATAAATTATCCATTACGAAATTATGATACCCACTTATATGTTTGATATAAAGGTGTTAGAAACCTCTAATTCGGCCAATTCTTTTTGGCCAAAACATAGGTTTCACAGGCTAATTCTTTTTGGCCAAAACATTGGTTTCACAATAACAATTTTATGTTTTCTTTATTTTTCTAGGTTCTTTGGTAAGCAAATGTTTGAATTGAAGAGGATTTTTTTTTTCCATTTAGTTTTCTAGAAAGGGCAGGAAAAATGGAAAAGGAAGTTTAAGATTTAGAGTTTGGATTAGTTGTTCCATTTAGTTTTCTAGAAACCGTAATTATTAACACCAAATCTTCACATAAACATCCCTTCTTAAAGTCAATCCAATACCCCTTCTAACCGCCATACTATCAACCAAGTTGCAATAGTGTTGCTTCTCTTAATCTTTCTTGAAATTTTATTTTTATTTTTGAAAAATTATAGTGCAGTAGAGTTCTGGTTATATAGAAGTGATTGATTGAGCGAAGATGAGGAGTTTTATAGCTGTCGTAGGAGAGTCGATTAACACAGTGGGAAAGTATGGGCTTCAAATGGTTGTTGTGGTGGCCAAATGGAGGCAAATGGATAATTGAAATTTTAGGGCACAAATATGGAGATAGTGAAGATGAAATGGTTCATATTATTGGATTTTAAAATATTTTCAAAAGTAAGAATCGTTAAAGATAGAGAAATGCTATTAGCTAAGTAAAAAAGTTATAAAAAATTGTCGTTTGTCAATTCAAGGGTCTCAGTAGTGCCATTAAATTATTCTCAAACTAAAAAAAATAAAAGAAAAATTGTGAATCACTATGGTTTACTTTTACATAGCAGTAGCCAAGCCAAGATTGGCCTAACTGTGGTCTAAGTAGTGCTTCCCATGTATGATTGACCATATCGTGATCCATATAACATTTACAAGGTTGTAACTGGCCGAGCTGTTACCCATGCGACATTGCCAGGCTAGAGTCTTATTAGCCATAATTCTTTTAATGTTCTTTTGCATGCCATGAATCCTTTCCCTTTTCTGCAGGTCCTAGATTGTTTGTAAAATGACAAAGTGACACAAAAGCGTCCTTCGGATTTCTACACAAATAAAAAATTAAGTTTTCATGTCAAGTCCTTGACAGATGTGGCAACGATACAAATGACAAGTGAGTTGCTAATAGCCTCCAATAGGTCAAGCTGGTAAGCTTGGTTTTAAACACATAATGTAAGTTCTAAGAAGGGAACAAGCTCATATAGGTTGTTTGTGAGAAAAGGTGTTTTTGAAGATCATCAACGTAAAGCGAATAGTTGAATAGGGCAAATGTTATGGTCGTTTGGGATTTTGGAAAAGATTGGTAAAGTAGCCTGTAGAATTGTCTTGTCAACAAGCATGGATAATATCTATAATGTATTTTATGTGCCATTGTTTTGCAATATGTGGGAGACCCAAACCACATTCCAAAGACTAACAAGTTAGAGCTAATTGAGGACTTTGTGTATAAAGAGTGATTGGGGAAGATTCTAGACCAAAAAAAAAAAAAAAAGAATCGGTCAAAGTCCTTCAGAGAAATTAGAAAGTTAAAAAGGCTACTTGGGAGTTCAAGCAAGATATGAGAGATCACCACCCAAAGCTACTTAAGTTGAATTTCAGGAACAAAATTTCAAATGATTCTAAATAAGGAAGGGAGTCCTAAGGGCATTTTAGTCCTTTTTCATTAGATTGTATTCAAAACCAGGTCAAGAATGACCATGTATAGAATTGAATTTGACTTTTGGCCTAAAGTACAATCGTGCATGGTGAATGCATGTCAGTATGCTAGTCACCATGTTGGACAACTCACGTAGGTTACCACATTGGCAAGAATAATGCATGCACATCTGTGTATCCTTGAAATACGTGATTGCGCATCGTGTTTTTAGAGGGAGTCCTATATAAGGACCAATTCTTGATGCAAGAAAAATTATGAATAATTATATATTGACTCTACCCTGTTATAGAAAACCCTAGAAGACTAAGAATCTTGGAGCAAGGTCAAATGTTTGGAAAAGCTGACAATGGAATTCATTTAGAGTGAGCTCCAACGATAAGATTTATGAAGAGAAAAACAGCAATAGCAATCTTCTTTCTTGGTGACTAGCTAAGTGGGAGTCTTCTTCCTTTTTGACCTAAATTTATTAGGAAATTGATTGTTGAGAGTCTGAGTGAAAATCTGGCTTGTGATTTGTGCTTTTATACGTGGAATCTTGATTTGTATAGGCACGGTTAATATGTAACATTTTGGTTGGGCTTGACTCAGTTAAAAAAAAAAATTGAAAGAAACAATAATATGGTATCATAATAGTTTGAAAGACATGAGATAGTTGTTTATTAATGTTGTAGATGTTTTAGAGGCATATGATGTAAAATTTTTCCGTATCTATGATTACTTTCTTGAGTAAGTTGAGTTGATGAACAAAGATAGGTTATAAAGGCTTAATTTTAGTTGCTTTGATCTTAATTTTAGTGCTTTAATTTCTACTGCCATGGCATGTCTCCAGTTCTAATCTTTGAATGCTTAGTTATAGGTTTTTGGTTTTGTAGTTGGACAGAAAACATTTTGTGTGGTGGTGTGAAATGAAAATGAGAAAGAACTTTGTCAAGAGAATGATGAGATGTACCTGATAAAGGATACGAGAATTGAAGGCAAAAGATGATGAAGAAGCCAAAGCTTGAAGAAGGTTACAATGGTATGCTTGCAAGAAAGAAGGTGGATGATAAAGTCTGGTGGATCATCTTAGTGAAAGGGAAGTAGGTGGTATAGAAGAAGAAGGTTCAGTGTTAGGTGTAGCAGAATAAGGACCAGTAATGTCTACAACAAAAATGGCAAAAGATAATAATTCATGATCATCATATGGTACAAGAAAGACAAAAGAATTATTAGAATCAATTGCAGAAAATGGAAAAACATTTTCGTGAAAAAATACATTTCTAGAAAGAAAAACTTTGTAAGAAACTAAATTGAAAATTTTAAAACCTTTGACACCAACAGGGTAACCAAGAAAAATGCATTTGGATGCTCTTTTATCAAATTTAGTTCTGTTATGCTCAAGAGTATAAACATAACATAGACATCTAAAAATCTTGAGATTAGATAAGTTTGGAGGATGGTTATGAAGTTTTTGAAAAGGAGTATTATTTTGCAACAAAGGAGCAGTTCTATTGATTAAGTACACAGAATGAGCAATATAGTAATTCCAAAAAGCCAAAGGTGAATGACTTTGGAATTTTAACACCCGAGCAATATTTAAAATGTGTTGGTGCTTGCGTTCAACTATGTTGTTCTGCTGAGGAGTAGCAACACAAGATTTTTTATGTAAAATACCTTTTTCATTATAAAATGAGGGCATATGAAACTCTTGCCCATTATCATTTCTTATGCATTTAACTTTGATATTGAATTGGGTGAGAACAAATGAGTAAAAATTTTGCAAATGTGACCTAGCTTCAGACTTATTTTTCATAAAACATAACCATATGTACCTACTATGATCATTAACACTGCTGAGAAAGTATCTATAGCCATCCATTGAAGCACAAACTGGCCCCTATATACCTACATGAATCGTGCCAAAACAAGAAGAGGTAGAAAGGTACTAATAGGAAATGGAAGTTTCTTTTGTTTAGCAAAGTAACAGATATCACAAACATGTGTATCAGAAACAGAAATGGTTGAGTCTAGTTCTCGAAAGAAATTTATTCTAGATAAAGGGACATATCCTAATCTGCAATACCACGAATCAAAAGATTTAGCAGTAATACAATTATGAACTGTTGTTGATTGTTGAAAAATGGGTTGAATCAAAAATATAAACCTTCTTCTTGCTTAGCTTACCCAATCATCTTCAAATGCTTCAGATCCTGTATGACACAAGTATCAGATTTAAAAATGAGACAAAACTTTGATGAGGAGGTAAGTTTATTGCTAGAAATTAAATTATAGGTGAATTGTGACACGTATAAAACATCAAGTAACAAAAATTTATCATTGAAAATGACTGAGCCTGTGTAGGTGACAGGAACATACTGGTTATTTGGCAGTTTGACAAAGTGCTTATGGACTGGTTTAGGATTTTTTTTAAAAAGAAAAGGAGCAAGTGATATGATCTGTTGCTCCTATATCAACTATCCATGCCTTATGTGAAGAATGAGAACAAAATAATGGTAAAGATGTACCAAATGCCACAGTGGAGATGTAGTTAGCTGAAGTAATCGCAGACTTTTATTAAGGTTGTTAAATCAAAGCAAGAAGTTGATCATACTGTTCTTTAGTGAAATAAGGAGCAGCAGGAACTAACTGTTGTGTAGCAACATTCTATAGATTTTCTTTCAAGAAATTACTGTCAACATCACCAGAAATTTCATACCTTTCTACTTGATTGACGGTGCTGGTGGATGCACAAGACCTTGGTTTAAAACCAGGAGGAAAGCCATGTTTCTTATAGCAGTTGTAAATAGTGGGCCTATACCAACCATAGAATGTACATAAAGGACATTTAACATTTGCATTTTGATCATTAAATGATCTTTGATTATTTCTATGAGAAACAAAATTATCATTTTGAGGTCCAGTTTAAAATCCAAGAACACCAGAACTTGCTTTGGTGGCAAAAGCCATGGACTCTGAAGTTGATGCCCCTTTAGTAACAGATGACAGCCTATCATGTTGAATGACTAACGAAAACACTCTGTTAATGGATGGAAGTGGCTTCATTAACATTCTCTGAGATCGCAAAGTAGAGAAGTTGTCATTCAATCCTTTCAAAAACCTGATGACATACTCACAACATCAATTGCACCACAAGTACATGTTAGATTGCAAGAACAATTAGGCATTGGCCTTAGATTTATCAGCTTGTCCCATAGGATTTTTAGCTAAGTAAAATAGTTAGTAATTGACTAATCTCCTTGCTGGAAATTAAAGATTTCATGTTACAAGTTAGAAATTCTGAAAGAATCACCTTGAGAGAATCTATCTTTAAGATCATTCCAAACTTCAATAGCATTGTCTAGCCAAATAATGCTTTGTGTAATAAAAGGAGAAAGAGAATGAACTAACCAAGAAAGCACCATTGTATTGCATCGTTGCCATGAAGAGAAGGCTGGATCTGTAGAAGCAGGAACTAGAATGGTTCCATCAACGAACTACAATTTATTCTTTGAGAGAAGTGCCATTTTCATGGATCTGAACCACGAATGGTAGTTAGATCTAGTGCATATAGGAGATACGAGAACTAATGATGGATTCTCGTTTCGGTGAAGAAAATATAGACTGGAAGCAGACTTTTCTGGTCTAGGAGTAACGAGAAACTGATTTGTAGCCATTGAATCAAATGAAAAACAAACGAAAAGAAGAAAATTCTAGAGATAGAGGGAATGCTCTGATACCATAACAAGAAAACAGAGAGAAAAGAGATAGGTTGAAAATTGAAGCTTGTATTTAGTAAAGAGCTATTGTTCCAGTTATATACAGAAGAAACAAAAAACTAATACTAATGTGGCAAAACTAATTAACTAGGTAATAACAGAAAGCATGCTTAACTACTGCTAAACAAACATAACAAAATACAAAACTAAGAATAAATTATGATTACGAATGTTATTTGCTTGATGCATATAGTCAAAGGACATCCTGACAAAAAATTTTGAAACAGTAAATTGTTTCTATGCAACATTCTTACGTAAGCAACAAAAACCCTAAACTATACATATGTTACACTAATACATAAAGGACCCCAACACAACCCAGAACTCTATTCAAGAAAGAAACTCTAAAAAGCATCAAAACGCATACAAATAAATTTCCTTTAAACATACACACATTCCATGACCTAGTACACATAACAAATAAAAACTACAACAAACATGATAAGCCAAGGAAAGACTAAACCTCGACCGCAAGAAACAGACTGATAAAACTCGTCGGCGAAATATACTTCCATAGTGATAAGACATCTTCTACTGATTTTAAAACTCCGAAAAGAGCACTAAAGGAATCGTTTGCTCTTAGTATAGTTTTCGTCAATCTTGTCATCGTTATCATCGTTGATGTGTCCTCTTCCACGATTTTCACACAAACAATAGCCTCATACAAATAATATTTGACACACTAACGAGAAAGAGGAAGAAATGAAACTCTTCATTTTCCTTGTTTTGGTTTAAACCTGTAACTCCATGTGTTTCCATCTGATTCAACTCAAAATCTATATAATATTTTTTAGGGGAAATTATTAAAAATGGCCAAAATACCCTCCCACAAAGCAAAAATGCCTAAAGTCACTATTTTCAAGCAAAAATACCCAAATTCACTATTCTTAAGCAAAATTGCCCATGACTTTTTTTAAAATACCAAAATTACCTTTCCCTTTATTTATATAAACCTCCTCACTCACTAGAAGGGGTTAAATGAAATTTTATTAAAATTAGGGGGGTATTTTGATATTAAACATTATAAGAGCATTATAAATTTCTCAATGAAATTTTAGGGATAGATAATTGAGGGGTCAAATGAAATGTTATTAAAATTTGGGAGGCATTTTGACACATCGACTCATATTTTTCAGATTTCTAAAGGATTTTTCGATTGTTGCCATTCTAGGGTTTTTCAACTTTTAGAATTCGAATTTCAGTTCTATTTTTTCAAATTTCACCATTTTACGATATATCGACTCGTATTTTTCAGATTTCCGAAGGATTTTTCGATTGTTGTCATTCTAGGGTTTTTCAACTTTTAGAATTCGAATTTCAGTTATGTTTTTTCGAATTTCACCGTTTTACGATATATCGATTCGTATTTTTCAGATTTCTGAAAGATTTTTCGATTGTTGTCATTCTAGGGTTTTTCAACTTTTAGAATCTGAATTTCAGTTACGTTTTTTTGAATTTCACCATTTTACGATATATCGACTCGTATTTTTCAGATTTCTGAAAGATTTTTTTATTGTTGTCATTCTAGGGTTTTTCAACTTTTAGAATTCGAATTTCAGTTCCGTTTTTTTAAATTTCACCGTTTTACGATATATTGACTCGTATTTTTCATATTTTCGAAAGATTTTTTTATTGTTGCCATTCTAGAGTTTTTTAACTTTTAGAATTCGAATTTCAGTTCCGTTTTTTCGAATTTTCACCGTTTTACGATATATCAACTCATGTTTAATAGTAACATCACTCAAATCACATATCTATATATAATGACAGATAAAGTACATCGTACACATATGCACATACAATAAATATATACATACGAACATATGAAGAACGATAAATAAACAATGAGCTAACTAAATATACATCTGTGAGCTACTCGATATACTGAAAATACAACTGCGACGCTAAACGCCGACGCATAGAGGTAGACGACTCTCAGGGAAAATCGACACTCCGTGACAACGCCAAACAAAAAAACGTAACATAAACACGTCGTAATCACCGGAGCCCAATCCCTACTAAGGGACATCCGTCACTCGATACAAAGCGAGGGAATCACGTCATGGAGTCCTCCCAGAAGCTATCCAAAAACTCGTTGCCTCTAATATCACGGGTATGAACGTGGTATACGGTCACATGCGCTGCTCAAGAGTCCCCATATTCCCCGAATATGATACCTCCGAATTGTATACCGTAATCGACCACTCACAAAAATCTATAACTCCAGCGACCTAATGTGCATTGTCGAAGTTTATAGGGATGTAAACTTATAAACAGTGACAAATTTTAGTTAATTATCGTTGTCGTCAACCAATTCAATATAATAGAAATATATATATACTATACCTGATCGACCATCCCCGTTTTACGAATGTACAACAATCCCAGGGTGTACGCTGCGTCAACCATCCTCGTGAAGAGCCCCGAAAACTCAAACTCGTCAATCGGTGTGGTCTGCCAACTCTTCCAAGTCATCTCAATACGGCCTCCGAAGAATGTGTGGGCAGTAATCCAACACTGGAAAACAGTGGCATGGTGCTCGTCCTGCTGCCGACGTAATAAAGCTAAAAAAGAATTCACATGCTAAAATGGTATAAACAAGTTCACATGTGTTAGTTATTGGTAAATTTATCAAACTTTTTCTCGAATTATATAGTATAGACAACTTACATCGTCGGTCAGCCACTAGCGTAACTCTACCACAAACCACCAAAAACTGTCCTTTGACTTCGACCCGATGAAGTAGACATCATGTGCGTTGGAAGCCACAGCTCTGGTGTACCACGTGAGGAAAGATTCCTCACGCTCTGAGGCAGAGGATGGAATGGTTTTAAGTTCCCATTTCACCCTCCCTTTGAGTGGATTCGTATACGGGGTGCGAACTAACGGACCCTTCCGGACGATCTGACCGCATGCTGTATGAATCATCTGCATAATCCTAAAAAACTATTAATTCATCATTCATCCTACGTAACAATTAGCATTAATGGATTTATTTTACCTTCTTCATGTATGCGGGAGGAGGTTTAGCTGGAGAATCCTGAATCACGGTCAAGTCCACCACGCGTGCTCCCTCGGCTGACTAGAAAATTGTAATTTTGAACATCTCAGTGACCAATATGTACGAATATTTATATACTAAGTATGATTGATATAACTCAATATGGATGGCCTCAAAATCATCCTCCTCCTGTGAACCAATATCTACTATCTTTTTGATAGAGCTCGGGATATCAGCAAGTAACCATAATCGTTCATCTTGAAAAAGAGTCAAAACATCATTACAATTTACAATATAATTGAAAAGACAGATAAGTCAATGACTTTTTTAAAAAAAAGTTAACCTCAACTTTCGGGGAAGGTGTTCGGGGAGAACCCTCGATCGATAATATATCAATACCGATTCCCTATATGCATGAAAATGACAAAATGGTAAATAATATTTCATATAAAATATAATATCACATCTAAAAGTCGATATAATGTATAATAATTATCATACCTCATGTGGAGGATCTAAAGAACCTATATGAGATCCGACCAGATGGCTTTCATGAGAAAGACTCTATACGAATATATATATCCTATATTAATCGATAACCAAACAATCATAAAAATAAAGTTCCATTGATAAGTGACATACCTCAGCTCGGACAGGTGATACAATAGAAGGGCTAACCGGTGCGTTCTCCTGGCGACTACCCTAAGATAATAGTAATAATAACTTAATTAGTGACATTTCATATATAACAATACTATAATATAATAATGACATTCAACAATAAATATAAATTTGAAATGTCATATGGACCTCGCGTGGGTGATGGGATAGTATTGCGGTATCAATGGGGGATGTCGGTCGGATATCGTCGTCCCTTTCCTGTACGAATGTAATAATAGTTGTCAGAATAATAACATTGTAGACATTTTTTATAAGTAATAAATTAGAAGTGGTTTTATAACCTGAGCGATGAGGGCTGGATATGTACGAGTGACGATATCCTCCAAACGAGTCATACGATCCTCTAATCGAGTCATCTGGAAAGAGATATCATCGCTTAATTGAGTCATCTGGGAAGAGATATTGTCGTGAAAACTCGATATCTCACGTAAAATCGTAGCACCCCAGTGCGCTAATATAGCATCTAATGTAGAAATACTGGGTGCTACGAATGGGGGACACTACTCGGTGGCATGATGGGTAGTGCGGTCCTCTACTCCAAGATGGTCCTCCACTCTAGGATGGTCTGTCATCCGTGGGCTCTGAACTACAGGGGAACATATAAGCTGCTCTATAACAGGAGGTTGAATAGGCTCCTTATGTGTCTCAGAAGTCTCGACAGGTACAGTTGAAGGTCCTGAGGCTAGAGAAGCCCCGTCTCTAGTCGCAGTCGAAATCGAAGAAGATGAGGAGGAATCAGCATCGGGTAAACCAGTGTACTTACGAATCTCAGCGTACCATGGTAAACCCTCCTCGATCAGTGATGGACGAAGAGGGAATGTGACATCCTCCTAATGATGAAGATATATAAGTCAAAATAATTGTAATATATAATAAATTAATTGACTTATTAATTAACTAGTACATACCGGATCACCAATGAAAATACGACCTATGTGAGTCCAACTAGGGACGTCTCGTGTACGCCACCTAAACATACGTGGGGACGAATAGGGATCAATAAGGTCAATCCAATCGTGTAATGTGTCCAGAGTCTCATATATCCAATACTGCAATATAATCATTTACGATTTAAATAAATCAATTCATATTTTTTCAAATTAATATATATAATCAATAAATTAAAACTAACCTGAAATGCGAAAGGAAATTCGTAAAGGTCGTATCTACGCATCTCAGGCATCCGTCCGGAGCATACTCTGTCACTCGCCTGTGACATAGACTCGTATGTCATTTGCCACACGGGAACACCCCAGGGGTAGGAATTAAACCCGTCTAGATGATCGACCAACTGTAAATACTCTAAAGACACCTTCTTTCGTTGATCATTCTCTAACAAAACCATGTGAAGAACATACAATAAGGCTATCTTGACTGCGTCAATATCGTCATTCCCCCACGGCCTCAACAAGTTAACACGCTCTAGGTCATGATACGACACCTTCAGACAACCTCGAAAGTACGTATCTCTGATCCTATGACTGAAGGAGCGAGGAATATATGAAGAAATTTCAATGCGTCGGCTAAACGAAAGATCTGTCACCAAAGCAAACTCAAACGGGCTAAAACGAACATCAACCTCGCTAATCCGAAACCAAAACTCGTCTCTGGTAGAGAATTGATGTAGCTGTCATAGTATAAATGAGGAACTAATATACCAGAGAATTTGGTCTCGGGTAAACGAAGAAGATACCCGAAACATGTCCTCTCAAATAGTCTTAGTTGCTCCGGGGTCAGTGTAGACGTAATCCTAGATAATGTTGTGCGTTGTGCACGACATATCAGATCTGTCTGAAAGTGTCTGGACTCATCAGGGATTCATAGCTCGCTTTCAACACGTCTTCTTTTACGAGAAATATCTTGCGAAAATTTATAAAATTCGTTAGTCATTCATAAATAGCAAATATGTAAACAAATGTCTTCATGGAAAAATCATAAAAAGAAAAAAAATACAAAACAATAAAAAATGTGATCCAAAAATTTTAAAAATAAGATTTTAGGATTGTAAAACAGTCAAAGGAAAAAAAGGAACTAAAATTTGAATTCTAAAAGTTGAAAAACCCTAGAATGGCAACAATCAAAAAATTCTTCGAAAATCTAAAAAAACGAGTCGATATATCGTAAAACAGTGAAATTCAAAAAAATAGAATTCAAATTCAAATTCTAAAAGTTAAAATACCCTATAATGGCAACAATCGAAAAATTCTTCAGAAATTTAAAAAGTACGACTCAATATATCATAAAACAGTGAAATTTGAAAAAATGAAACTGAAATTTGAATTCTAAAAGTTGAAAAACCCTAGAATGGCAACAATCAAAAAATTCTTCAGAAATCTGAAAAATACGAGTCGATATATTGTAAAACGGTGAAATTCAAAAAAACGGAACTGAAATTCAAATTCTAAAAGTTGAAATACGCTTTAATGGCAACAATCAAAAAATTCTTCAAAAATCTAAAAAGTACGAGTCGATATATTGTAAAATGGTGAAATTCAAAAAGACGAAATTGAAATTCGAATTCTAAAAGTTGAAATACCCTATAATGCCAACAATCGAAAAATTCTTCAAAAATCTAAAAAGTACGAGTCCATATATCATAAAATGGTGAAATTCGAAAAAACAGAACTAAAATTCAAATTCTAAAAGTTGAAAAACCCTATAATGGCAACAATCGAGAAATTCTTCGGAAATCTGAAAAATACGAGTCGATATATCGTAAAACGGTGAAATTCGAAAAAACGGAATTGAAATTAGAATTCTAAAAGTTGAAAAACCCTAGAATGACAACAATCAAAAAATTCTTCAAAAATGTGAAAAATACGAGTCGATATATCGTAAAACGGTGAAATTCAAAAAAACGTAACTGAAATTCAAATTCTAAAAGTTGAAATAAGCTTTAATGGTAACAATCAAAAAATTCTTTGAAAATCTGAAAAGTACGAGTCGATATATTGTAAAACGGTAAAATTCGAAAAAACGGAATTGAAATTCGAATTCTAAAAGTTGAAATACCTTATAATGCCAACAATCAAAAAATTCTTCAAAAATCTGAAAAGTACGAGTCCATATATCGTAAAATGGTGAAATTCGAAAAAACAGAACTAAAATTCGAATTCTAAAAGTTGAAAAACCCTGGAATGGCAACAATCGAGAAATTCTTCAGAAATCTGAAAAATACGAGTCGATATATCGTAAAACAAATAAATTCGAAAAAACGGAATTTAAATTCGAATTCTAAAAGTTGAAAAACCCTAGAATGGTAACAATAAAAAAATTCTTCAGAAATCTGAAAAATACGAGTCGATATATCGTAAAACGGTGAAATTCGAAAAAACGGAACTGAAATTCGAATTCTAAAAGTTGAAATATCCTATAATGGCAACAATCGAAAAATTCTTCGGAAATCTGAAAAGTACGAGTCGATTATCGTAAAACGGTGAAATTCGAAAAAACGGAACTGAAATTCGAATTCTAAAAGTTGAAATACCTTGGAATGATAATAATCGAAAAATTCTTCGAAAATCTTAAAATACGAGGTCATTACATTGTAAAATGTGTCCAAAAGGCACAAAAATCGAGAAACTTAATCTAAAATTTGAGTACTACATATTGAAAAATCTTAAAGCAGAAAAAACAGATATAAAATTCGAAAACTAAGCGTCGAGAAACCCTAGATGTGAAAAATATCAATTTACCCCCTGAGAAAATTTCTATTACAAACAGGTCCAATATTTATCCCTTGCCCCTCATTAATTTTCGAAGTTATTACCGCCCCTGTAATTTCAAAATTGTTAATTTTCCCCCCAATCCACTGTGACATGGCAAATTTCAGAAACGCCTACAGTGGACTAATAATGACGATCGGACCCCTATTATTTTTAAAAAGCCACTTAACCCCCCTAACCACTGTCACAGTGGGTTGTTCGTCCTTACAGTAGGAAACACTGTTCCCACTGTCGGACTGCCGATGACTTCCGATGAATTTTTCGACCAAAAATTGCTCATTTCAACCTCCAATTTCAACATAAATCGAATCTACATAGGCTTTAACACAAAACCTCTCAACAAATTTAACAAAAACAGCCAAGAATCAAAACATATTAAGCATTGTTCAAAATCGAAACCCTAATATTTCAAAATGTAAAATCTCACTCAAATCTCAATAATATGAACAATAACTTGATTCAAACAAGATCATGGGAGATATACTAACCTTCTTGACCATTTTCAATTGCCGGAGAGCAAGAAAAATGTCAGAAATCGGCTTCACAGTGGGACGACAGTGGGCGATGGTTCACAGTGGGAAAAAAGTCTATTTTTCTTTGGATTTGCACAGTGATCGTGGGCGTTTTACAGTGGGAATTATGAAATTTTGGCTTGTTTATATATAGGGGTAGTTTAGACATTTCACAAATGTTGGGCTTTTTTTTTTAAATATGAATTTTTTGGGCAATTTCGCTTAAGCCCCCTTACTTTTGCCTTTTTTTATAATTTCCCTATTTTTTAATTCAAAGATTTTTACTCTTTCAATGAGAAATGACAAAATCACCCTCGATGTGTCACGATTATATTTGCTAACACTTTCTAAACTAATCTTATCCATCTATTACTGTCGAAATTCTCTCAACCATCAATGTCAATTTTAATTATGACACATTAATTGTGTCTAACACCGTTGGCATTTTAAAATTCGAAATTTGTCACTAAATTTTTGTTCAATATGTTGATTATATTTCCCAAGGATTAAAAAACCAAATCAGAACGATCAATCAAATCAGTCAGCCTATAAGCCGACATTCTAGACGAATACCATAGAAGATAAAATCGTTTTAAGCTTAGAATCAAGTTGAACCATGGTTGAACAATCAGTTCACACCTAAACCGTGGTCCAACCCGGTTTAGGCTATTTCCAGTTCAAGGTTTTCATATAAAATAAAAGTTTTATTCCTTTCTTCTTCCTTGCTATGCACACAGAAGCGCAGTTCCTATAGGGGACAACATTATCCAACTTCACAAATTCAAAGCGCCATTGATTCAACTCTTGCCGACGATGGTTTAAAAACGTCTGTCGATGACGACAACGATGCCAAGGGGTGTTGGATTCAATCACAGGCTCACAAGACAAGAGTATCTATGGCTATATTTGTAAACTTTCACAGCGACTTCTTAGGTTCAAACGGTAGCTGATGACTGGTGATTATAAATCAACAGCAATGACAGCACACTGGTCTTTTGTAAGACATTGTAAACTGTTTGTTTAAATTTTGAAATTTATTTGAAGTTCAAACTGTATATATACTTATTACTATTTGATGGCTAAGCTATCAACACTGGTTATATACTGTTTGAAGTTCAAATAGTATTTAAATTAAACCTGTTTGTGCTTTGTAAATGGTTTGTTGAAATTAAAATGTTTGTTTTATATACTATATATTTCAACTCTAAAGCATATTGTATAGTGTTTTTTTAAATTTTTTCTTCTAATAATTTGATCAAATAATGTACAGTAAATCAACATTGTAATATTTTAAATTTTAATTTAATAGGTTTTGGCTTTTAAAGCTTGTCAGTTTGTGTTATGATTTTTGGTGTTTGATAATAGGTCAATTTGTTATTGTTAATTTGTAATTAACTTATCATTTTTGTCAATTCAATATATTATTGTTAATGTTTAATTGACTTATTGTTAATTTGTAATTTTATTATGTATCTGTATTGGATGTCTGAGCTGAATGTATTTCATTCATAATATGGTTAGTTTCCAAAAATTTGGAAGTTAGATATCAATCTTTTGTGATACCCTATTTATATATAATGAATCAATGTATGGCAATTTTATTTCATCAAGTCAGCTTAGTGATCAAATTATGAATATTATTGTTTATAACGAATGTATGGAGTTATGTATGTTAAAATTCAACAGTTGAATTGAATGATAAAATTGATTATGAGTTTTTGAGTCTTCGACTTTCATATAACAAATATTGTTGGTATTAAATTTTAAAATTAAAAGTTATACTTTAAAAACCTAATATATAATATGATAAAAATATGCACATTTATTTGCATAAGTGGTATTTATTATTTACTTTACTACTCATATACACAAAAATTTTATTTCATAATTCAACCATTACAGATGCGAATTATAAAATTTTTTTGTTCTTGATGCTTAGTATATATTAATTAGTATTTTGATTTTATTGTTATTTTTCTATGCAATATATAGATAAAGTGAAAGTATGTCATCATTTGGATCTGAGATTTCTTCGACACCATATCGAGTGAAAGGTGATATTGCTTGGGCACATGTTTTTGAGAGTATAGATGAGAATGGAAGGAAGATGTTGAATTATTTATATTGTGGTAAGACAACTAGAAAATGGGGTGTATATAAAATGAAACAACATTTGGCTAGGAAAAAAGGAGATGTTGGTTCATGCACTAAAGTTCCTCATTATGTTAGATATCAAATGGTGAATGCAGTAGATGAGATTGTAGCGAAAAATAAAGAAAGACAAGAATTTCATAGGCTTGCAACTCCTTTTGGTGCTATTATACATTCATTTGAGAGTGATACTGCAGTTGAAGAATTTGAAGGGTTGTCTCCTCCTATGAACATGACTGAAGGCAATACTGGTATTAGATTTTCTAGAAAACAAATTAGACTTACAAATTATCCAAAAAGAAAAAGATCGATTGGGGTTGGTGATTTTTTTGCTCCAAGGACTACTAATAGGGCTTAACCTTCAATACGGAGTGTTTTGGCTGGAAACGAAGCCAAATGGAGAGCCAACATGGTTGTTATGAGGTTCTTATATGATGTTTGCATCCCTCTTAATACATTCTATTTATTTCCAACTTATGTTAAATGCAATAACTTCAATTGCGCTTGGATATAAGCAACCGACATATTATGAAGCATAAGTGAATTTGTTCAATGATTCAAAGAAGGAAATGCAATTACTTATTGATAGTTACAGAAAAAATTGGTTGATAGTTGGATAGGCATTTCTAGTAGGTCGTTGGTAAATATTCTAGTATATTGTCCAAAAGGGATTTGTTTTATCAAATCAGTGGATGCATCTGATGTTGTAAAGGGGGCAAACACATTATTTGGGTTATTTGAGGAAATAGTATTATGCGTTGGGCCTAAGAGTATTGTCCATTTTGTAACTAATAATGGAGCTAATTATAAAACAACTAGAGGATTATTGTGTGAAAAATATAAAACTATTACTTGGTTGTAATACCCTCAGATATATTCCAGAGGTAATTATGTCTTTTGACCCTATTTTGAGATTTTTCCCATTTTAAATATATATATGTATGGGTGTGTTATATATATATATATATATATATATATATATATATATATATATATATATATATATATATATATATATATATATATAAATACAAAAAAGTCAAAAAGAAAAAGAAAAAGAAAAAAGAGATAAAGATGTTTATAAAAAAGACAAAAGACAAAAGGAAGCTTCAAGTTTTTCTATCATCTTCTTCTCCCATAAAGCTCTAGCAGCCAGCCTCCTTCATGTTCTTTTGTTTTGTTTTGTGAAGCAAAGGGAAGAAATTGAAGAGATATTGGAAGATAAAATAAAAAGAAAAAAAAGAGAAGCACCTTGGAAGCTTTGGTAACCAAAGATCTCCTTCCTTCTCCTTTTATCTATGTTTATATGAATGTTATGTGAATATGTTAGTGTGTTTTGGTATTGATTTAAAGTGATCTTGGTGATAAAGGAAGCAAAACAAAGAGGAGGAAACCAACTTGCAAAGATTTGACTTGAAACAAGGTAAGGGGTATCCTCCTTGATATGTTACATGTTTTAGGCTTTTTGTTTCTTGGATCTATGTTATAAATGATGAATTTGAAGTTGAGGAATGTTGTTTTGCCATTTGGAATGTCTATGTGTGTTATTTTGTTCATGGCAGAAAGTTGCATGATATTTACAGTTTTTGCCACGGAGTTCGTCCCATGTTTTGGCTGCCTTATCTATGGAATTATGAGTGCTATTATATCTCTTTGGAAAGCTCTTTGAATTCTCTTTTCAGTGATATATAACTTGTATGAATTGGGGATCATTTGGATTGTTAAATATTGCATGAACCGCAAGGACTATTTTACCAAATAAACAGGGGAGGCAGTTTTTGCCACTGATTTTATCTCACGTTTTGATTGCCTTATCTATTGAATTATGAGTGGTATTATAGCTTGTTGGAAAGATCTTTGAATCCTCGTTTCAACGATATATAGCTTGTATGAATTAGAAATCGTTTGGGCTGTTAAATTGTATGAAAAAGAAGGCTGCCCTGCTAAATGAATGTTCTGTGAACAGTATTTCGTAGTTTTGGGCAGGAAAGAAAGAAAGAAATGAAGAAGAAAGAAAAGAAAGGAAAGGAAAGGAAAGGAAAGGAAAGGAAAGAAAGGATAAAAAAAAAAAAAAAGAAGAAGAAAAGAAAAAGAATTTGGGGCTCAAGATTTAGAAGTCGTCCCAAGAGTAATGTCTGGTGAGTTATGAATAAATTTAAATGGAAGCAAAATTAGTAAGATATAAGACCCGCATGCATGCTATAAACTATGAGGGGGCACTTTACACTACACAGCCCGCAGTAGGGCACGTCCGCAGTAGGACACGTCCATAGTAGGACATAGACCCTTAGTAGGGTCCGCTCGCAGTAGAGCATGCTCGCAGTAGAGCTCAATTCAGATTCAGAAATAGTGTAGTGAAAGACAAAAGAGCTTGAACTTAGAAAAGTGTCAAATCCCTATAGTTAGCTTCCAAAAAGTATCAAATAGATGACCCAAATAGTAAAGAGTGAACTAAATTACCCCCTCAATCTCTTATAGAGGTTATGATGTGAGGTTGAGTCCCAAAAGTGAGTTAGAACAGGAAAAAAAAAGATAGTTTACTTGATTCTTTCCCCTTACTGTGTGTTCTTATCACTCACTCCCTTTTCTTTCCTGATTGCAGGTACAAGTGATCAAGGTAACTGCGAGGCAGGGTCAGGTCAACGTAGGTAGATCCGAGTGGAGTAGGTTATCTCTGGTTTATATTACATGCATACAGTGGCATGTTCTTGTCGACTTTTGACTTTTTGAGATTATGGTACAGTTGCATATGATTACTCCCTGTTTGTAGATGCTTTCAGATGAGTTTTCATATGAGTATATACATCTTTTGTTCGCTTCCAGATTTTCAGTTTTCTTAGAATACTTCCTAAACACTTTTAATGATGCGTTTATTTTAAAGTATTTTTAAAAAGAAAAAAAATAGATGCTCCGAATATTAATTTGTAACATTTCTCCTTCGATGGGTAGTACTTCTAGGGAGGGATGTTACATTGGTCACCTTATGCAACACACTATACTAATTTGATTTTGAAAGATATTGGTGAAATTGATCACATTGTTAGAATTTCCAAATACGCATCTCTTATGACAAAGTTTATTTATAATCATACATTATTGATAGCTTAGTTGAAAAAAAGAGAAGGATGGAGAGAAATTATACGCCCTAGTGCAACCCATTTTGCTATGACTTTAATCACATTACAAAGCTTTTTTGAGCATAAACATGACTTAAAAGCGATGGTTACTGATAGATTTTTTATTGATTCCAAATATGCAAAGAGTAATCAAGGCCAATAGGTTGTGCCCATAATTCTGAATAATGATTTTTGGAATGAAATAGGTATATTGTAAAAGTTATGGGTCATCTGATGCATTTGCTTTGTATTATAGACTCAGATGAGAGACCTTCATTAGGATATGTCTATGATAGAATATATAAAGCTAGGTTGGGGATAAAAAAAATTGTTCAAGAATAAAAAGAAATTATACAAGCCTTATACTCAAATAATCAAGTTGAGGTGGGATAGGACATTGTATCGAGGTATTCATGCAGCTACATATTACTTGAATCCTACTTTTCAGTATGATCATGAATCTTTTTGCACAAAACCAAATGTATTGTAGGTTTTCCTAGATGTTCTTGAGAGTAAAACATGTATGTTTAATGTTAGTAAGACAAAGTTAGTGGAAAAGAGTCGAATGTTTCGTGATTGTGAGAGGAGTTTCTCATGTCAACTTGCTATTGAAACGTGCAAAACCACGTGACCTAGTATAAATTTAATTTATATGTTTTTTATGTCTCAATTCTTTTTCTAATTTATGAAATTCTATTACATAATTATTTACATGTTATTTTGTATCAGATGAATAGTGGAGAACATATGAATACAGTACTCCCAAATTATAGTAGCCTGCAATTAAAATTGTCAGTTAAACTTCAACATCTTCAAGTTGTGAGTGTAATTGGAGTGTTTTTGAATAAATACATACTAAGAGGAAAAATAGATTAGAGTATCAACGTGTAAATGATCTTGTTTTTATTTATGATAATTTACGGTCGCAAAATAGGTAACACAATTGTTATTTATGCATCATTACATTTTTTAATATTTTTATTATGAGTATTTTATCACATTGATTGATTATTTACAATATGATTTTACTCTGCTTATTAGCTATTGTTATATTGCTCTTTACTATTATAATTCTTTACTTCTTCTCATTTTGACTATTTAGGTTATGTTACAACGAATCAAATTTTGACCCAATTGATAATGAAAATATCAATAAAATCGAATTATGGATATTGGATGAGGAAGAGGAGTTCAATGAATTTACTGCAAATGAATTGGATCAAATGTTTTATGGAGAGGAATCTATTCCCATCAATAATGATCCAACGATTTATGATTTTTCACATAATTTTTTAGGTAAAAACTTTTTTTTGACACTTATACAAATATTTATATACTTGCATAAATGATTGATTTTTAGGGTGAAAGAAAATAAAAAATTCAACTATAAATTTTATAGATAATGTTATTGAAGAGGATGCTGTAGAAGCTGAACAAATGTGGAAGGTGCAACATAAGCGATAACATGATCTTTTACCATTAGTGATGAAGAAGAATGATCAATTACTCATTTATTAAACTTTATGTTAAACGAATTATATTTTTTATATGTTTTGTTAAATGTAGAATTGAATATTATTTATTCAATAATTTTTATGTTAGTTGGTTGGTGTTATATTTTATTTAATGCATTTATTAGATTTGTGTTTTGTTTGGGTGTTCAATAACGTATATGTTTGTTGAATTGAATTTTTTAAATACATATTTTTTTTATGCAAAGTTATTGATTATTACTTATTAAATTAATGTTCAATAATATATATTTTGTTAATTATGAAAAGTATGCAAAATATAAAATTTAGTATGTAAAACATATATAATTAAATATAATTTTTTTAGATTATTACATACAATTAGAATTTCAATCAAATCAATTAATCCAAACAATCTAATTAATTTGATTAAAAGCAATACTTAAAATGATTTTACTCTGATCATATTTTAAAAACCTTGATATTTCCCAAAGGCATGTGCCCATGACATATAGGAAGCCACCCCAACCCTTAGTAAACAATCGTTGAGCAATTTGTTTCCAAACACTAAAATTTTGTTTGTTATACTAGGTGTCAAAAAAGGATTGGACAAAGGTAAAAAATCTGTTTTTTCTTCAGCTGCCTTTTCTTGTGCATCATTTATTTTGTTTCAAAATCAATTTGTAAAAATTGGATTTTTAATTACTAAATACATTTAAAATGAATTTACTGTTACTGTATATAAAAACAATTATTTTCTTATTATTAACAGATTTCATTAATATTAATATTAATAGTTGAAGAATAAATATTCAAATTTTTAAAATTTTATAAGTGAGAATTTGACAACAGAGCAAATCTTATGTGGGAATTAGTCTTCTGGCCAACTTTAAATTATAATGTAGTTACTGAAAGTCTTAATAATTGAAGAAGGTTAAAGGAAGAAAATGGCTAAAATTCAAATCCTCATTCTCCAAATGTGCTCCAATTTTTTTAGGGGAAATCATTCTTAAGGATATTACAGTAAAAATTGTTTCTATATATATATATATATAAAAAGGGAGGTTGGAAAGGCAATTAGTGGGGACTATTTATCACCACCAAAAAGAATGAAATCCATTGAATAATTTTATAAGATGTTCTTAATAAAGGCAAAGGACCATTTCCCACCTTAGTTTTAACTTAATTTCAAAAATATACTTGTGATAGTGGAAAAACTTAAATACCCATCCATTCCTAAATTTTGGTTAAATTTATATTAAAGATAAAGTAAAATCATTATTTAATAATAATATTAAGAAATATATAATTTTATCTCATTTTCTCCTTAATTTTTAAAAATTAATATTTCACCTCATACTTAAACTTTGAAAAGTGACTCCCCCCCCCTCCCAAATCTCTAATTTTTTTTTTCACCCTTTCTTCTGGTCACTAGCGATCAATAAGGTGTATTGATGGGCAATGAGGGTAATCCAAATCTAGACGACACTTGTCGTTCTTCGTTAGACGACTAAGTATTGTCCAAATCTAGACAAATAAGCATCGTCCAGTGAAGGTGATGAAGCGTCTCCAGATCTAGATGACGCTTGTCGTCCTTAGACAATGGTAGTTGTGCCTTGGACGATGCTCATCATCCTTAGACAACGGTTGTAGTCCTTTGGACGACTTTATCTTGTTCGTCCGTCATTGGGTCATCATTCATCGGAGAAAGTTACAAAATTTTAGATTTGGTATCCTAGGAAGGAAAAGTAAATTTTTCAAAACTTAATCTAGAAGAAAATTATTAATTTTTCAAACTAAAGAGTAGAAAATAAGATATTATTTTAATTATTTTAATATTATTAGTAAAATAACTATTTTACTCTTTAACCCTAATAAAAAATTTGTAGATATGTCCTAACAAATTAAAACTTGTATAAGTATTTGAGCTTTTTATCTCCTATAAGTATATATTTGTTATTTCACCAAAACTTGAGTGGGACATAGTCCTTCGGCTTTTTAATAATTGTAAGAGTATTTTTATTAAGGCTTCCTATAAAATAGGTGGGTATAAATCACATCACCCATTGGAAACCAAACAAAGTTTTTAAAAAATCAATATATTAAGCATGGTCGCATGCAGTTTGTTCCAAAATTGGCACTCTTAATTCCCAAATTAACATACTAAATTGCAAACAGATTACAACTTACCGTGTTTCAATAGAAAACTGAAATGATAAGATGTAGATATTGTTCAAAGTGTTTCAAGTCATAATAATATCAACTTGCAAAATCTAAAAAATATAACAAGATCTTCATGTAGCAAATGAATTTTTAATTTTTTGAAATCTTGTTCGCGCTTCTAGAATGCAGAAGCAAGTGTTACATATTTAAAAAGTTTTCTACAAAGTTAACTCTCGAAATATGACTATAACTAATAACTAGTAGATAATAAAGTAGTACTCTAGCTTGTAGGTTATAGAACTAAGTCTCGAGAAGGACAATTTGACTTCTACAAGCATTAAATGAATGTCTCTATTCAATAGTTTGCAACCTACTAAAATCTATTCAAGATATAGATGCCTTGACAAGTGATTTGATGATCCTTAGCTCCATACTCCATGAAGTAGAAAAGGTTCTCCTAAAACAAAATACTACAAATGGATGCAACACACACTGTCTCTCTCTTTCTCTCTCTCTAAGCAACACTACAAAACATCATCTTAATACTAATTTCTTGTAATACACTATATTAGTAACAATATTGTAGAGATAAGAATTTCTATTATTTAGACGAACCACATTAAAAACTTTGTGTCTCATAAATTATTTTATTTATTTTTATTTATTCTCTCAAACACCATAACAAACTAACTAGAGTCTTTTTATATTATAATCATTATTATCGTAATCTATTTTATGTAAAACTGAGAATTGTGGACATCAATTGGTGAGAGAAATCACATCAATAAAAAGAATAAATGAGAAGTTTACATGGAAAGTTTAACTAGTAAAGTAAAATTTGTTTGATGAGCCAATTAGTAAATATTGTTTAAGATTTTTAATAAATTCCCACAAAGGTTCATATTCATATGACTATGAAAAAGGGTAATCTTTAATTCTAAAGTTTGAAAATTCATTTTGTGAAGATGCAATTCGCTTAATATATACAAATTCTTTTCACTTTCTCTCTTTCTCTTTCTTATTCCAAACTTCAATAATTTTCAATTTTAGAAGGTCACCAACAATGGCAAACCCAAAAATGAAACTTAAGGAGATTAAGGTCAGAATAAGACATATAAATTTTAAATAAAAATAAACATAAATATTCATATTAATAAAATAATCATTAACTAATACATTCATAATTGTCCTCGATATGATTTTATCTTTTTGAAAGTATTAAAGAATGATTTTGTTATCTATATTATGACAGACTTCCTTCTCTATATAAACAATTAGGGTTAGATCTGAACTGGATTAGCTCATCTTAGAAGTCAACTTGGCACAGTTCTTCTTGACTCAAATTCATTTAGTTTGAATTTAAGCAAAATTTTAGTGGGAAGATTTGACTCATATTCAAAATTGAACTAAACTCGAGCTAGAGATGTTCATCTTAAGTTTGACTTGAATTCATAGCTCAAATATATATTTTGGATTCATGGCTCAAATTTGGCATGAATTCATAGCTCAAATTGGTCACTCAAAATCGTGACTTACATTTATGGTATAAGTTTATAGTTCATTGACAAAACGATATTGTTTTACTCAAATGATAGACAAAACAATATTGTTTTATAAATATGTCATGAACTTAAACCATAAATCTAAGCTATGAATTTGAACTATCGATTTAAGTCATGAATTCAAACTATGCTCAAATCGAACCAAACTATTTTTTATTTCAGTCGATCTTGAGCCACGTTTAATTTTTGCTCAATAAACTAGAGCCAAACTCAACTCATATCCACCTCTATAAACAACCAAACTATCATTTAACTATTGATCAAATTCATTAAACCAAAAAACAACATATTCATACATTTTTTGATATTTTATTAGAATGTCACGGTGTGATTTTCTTTCTTCTTCGAAAACAATCTCAATGTGATTTCATCTTTAGGGTGTACTATAAGAGTTGTTCTATTCAAATCTTTAACAAAGGTGTATCAAAATTTTCAATACTTAGCACTAGCCAAAATGCTTAAGAGAAGAATGGTTGGTAGCAACTTTCGTTTTAAATGTATAGAGTGAGAGTATAATACTTTTTTTCAAAATGGAATGAGGGACATATTATATTATACAATTGAAACTAGTAGACAAGGTCAAATTGAAAAAATTTCTAAACTTGAGGGTTTTTTTAAGTCCCCACCTCTATCTGCCTCTGGTCACTAAAGAATCAAGACATCTTCACACTTCAAACTTGAACATTTATATCCTCAGCATCTATAAGATTATTTTCCTATTCAAACTCATGTCTATAGGAAAAAAAAATATCATCTCCTATCAAATTGGGATCATGCAATCAATGTAGTTATCTTATCTTTCTACAATTAGTATAGGAATAAATCTTTAGATTCACAATTGTATTATAATTACTTTGATATTATATCTGCATGTGACTATCTTTTCATCTTATAAATATAAGAGATAGAATAGAAGTAGGGGGCTTCATTCAAGAATAATTATTCTTTTATTAACACAATTGATATTTAGTCAAAATTCTTCCCAAGTTCATAAATAATATAACCATGGACATAGATTTCCAAATAGTGGGCCAAACCACATAAAAAACTTTTGTATTTCTCTCTCACTCACTTGATCTCACTTATTCATCGTCATATCAATTCATCATTGAACTATAGTTGACACAGAGTTAACCAACTAAGTTCAATCACCACTATCATATCCTTGTGCTTGGTCTAGCTTCATGTATTTCTTGTCGGTGTACATAAATTCATATCAACATTATCCCTTAAATTTTAATAATGATAAGTGATTTTCAAATATTTTAAAATCCATTCCATCTTTAATGATTTAATGTATCACTTATAATAATGTTTTCTTTTTTAAAAAATCCAGAAGAAAAAAAACAATTGTTAATTATGAAATACTAGAAAAAAAATAAATATAAATTAAGATAATTAAAAACCCAAATCAGCTAGCTAGAATAGAAGATGTTTTATTAATTATATATAATTGTCATCACATAACAACTTTCTCATAGCTCTCAAGACACCCTTATCAATAAAAATTGAAATATAAATAATATAAAATAAAAGTAAAAACATAATAGAAGCACCTAAGCAACATTAACACTGTGAAGGACCACGGTTTCAATAGTAAGTCCTGGACCAAATCCAAAAAGCACTCCCCATTCCAATCCTTCCCCTGTGGTTTTGAGTCCATCTTTAATTGATTTTTTCCTCATCTCATCCAAAACAAATAATACAGTTACACTTGACATGTTACCATACTCGGCAAGAACATGTCTAGTGGCATGTAATTTCTCTGGCTTAAGATCTAACGTGGCTTGGATTTGGTCTAAAATTGCAGGCCCACCAGGATGTGCAGCCCAAAAGATTGAGTTCCAATCAGAGATGCCAAGAGGTTTGAATACCTCAATCAATCTCTTCTCAATGTTATTTGCAATAAGTTCAGGAACTTCCTTCCCAATATGAATTAGTAGTCCACCCTCACGTATAGCTCCAGTAATAGACCCAGCACTATTTGGCACTAATATTGGGGCTGTAGAAACTAGTTCAAAGATTGGTTTTTCAACACCAAGCACTGGATCTACACCAACTATGAGAGCAGCCGAGCCATCACCAAATAAGGAATGGCTCACAAGAACATCAATATCATACACATTAGGGCCATGCATACCAATCATAGTTACCTCAGATACAACGATAAGGACACGTGCACCTTTATTGTTCTCAGCTAGGTCTTTGGCCATACGTAGTACAGTGCCACCTCCATTACAACCTTGTTGATACAACATGAGCCGCTTAATAGATAACTCAAGGCCTAAGAGTTTGACAATTCTATAATCAATCCCAGGTAAGAAAGCACCCATAGTGGTACAACAAATTAAGTGGGTGATTTTGGACTTGGGTTGGCCCCATTCCTCAATTGCCTTAGTTGCAGCTTCCTTGCCTAGCTCTGATATTAGTACAGCCGCTTTATCTTGTCTAGCATCTAAAGAAGGCTTACTGTATTCACACAAATATGGGTTTTCTTTCACAAACTCCTCTGTTACATACGTGTGTCGCTTTTTTATCATAGTTTTAGCACCTGAGATGATTGGATACATATTGGTTATATAATTTTTTTCTTACATGATCACATCAACAACTCCATAATATTCACAAATACAAAGAGCTGAGATGCGTAAACAAGATCTCTTCAAATGAAATCATTCTGATTTTACAGCAGTAATTCAAGGTTCATGTTTAAGGTTTTCATTTACTTCATTTCTTTTTTGTAAAATGACATGGGGTGTCTAAATTTAGAGAGCAATGAAGTTTATATGCTTTGCTCTCGCTAATACAAAAAGTTTATTTAATCTTTTGAAAACAAGTAATTCAAATGACTTTTGAACTTCTATTTAAGAAATGATCCTTATTTGTTTAGGTCACATATGGCACATTCTTAAACTTGGAAAACTCATTTGTAAACAATACCAAAAATGGAAACATATGAAGTAATTAGCAGATAGAAAAAGGTATATTATAAGCAACAAAAATTAAAAAGGACAAAGAAAAAGCTGTAGAAACATTTCTTACACATGCGCTGCATTTTCATTTTATGCTCAGTCATGTGCTGGCTATTGGTCATCCTGAAATATCTATCTGCAAATGTGCTTTGATCATAATAAGTTGGAGGATTGGCCGTTCCAATTGCAAGAATTGAGGCAGTGCCTTCAGCACGTTGAGCCTTGCGAATTTGATCCACGCTAACCATTTTTTTAATCTTAAAAAACTATACCTTTTCTTACTCTTGAGTTATATTTTTTTCTGTTGGTAACTCATATATATATATATATATATATATATATATATATATATATATATATATATATATATATATATATATATATATATATATATATATATATATATATATATATACATGTAAACACCTTGAGCTTTAAATCGTGATGCATGCTTTACACAAGTCCTTAAAAATGAATAAAATGTTCTAAATAAGAAACCTTGTGATGCAGTTAACATTCTCAAAAAAGGAAGCCGACAAAAAAATAGAGGGTGTGTTTGGCTGGGCTAATATTTTATTATTAAAATTAAAATATTATTTTGAAGATAAATTATCTAAAAAATTATTGGGTATAAATTATTAATATGTTGGATAAAATTAGTAGGTATAAATAATTATTGTGTTTGATTAGAGATAATAAAATAATACTAATATATTTTTTTACTTAAGTATCCTTAGATATAATTATTCTAAAATATTTTTTATATTACTTATTATATTAATTAAAAATGAAGTTATTTTTATCCTAAAAAATTAATAAATAAATATATAATTATAATAAAATAAAAATTATCTTAATAATCATTACATATCTAAGGTAGAAATGATAATCAAATTATCACTTATATTACCTATTATATCATCATTGTTAATAGAAGATTATCATAATTTTTTATTATTAATAAACAAAATAATATAATACAAATAATAAAAAATAAATTATCAAAATAATATTATGTTATTGCAAACCAAATAGCACCATAGAGTATATCATTATTATAATAAAAGTCTTTCTTTACAGGCAGTAGTTTACAGGTTTTAGAACGTTTGAAAGTTTCCACAAATCATTAAATCATTCTGAAAATTTTTGTCCGTACCTAACAAAATCTATGTATAAGTTATTAAAATTCATTTTTAATTATAATAAACAAGGTAATTAGTTTTTCATTACATATTTTCCCCAAAAAAAAAAAGTAGAAGGGAAAAACACTAGTATTCAATGGCTTCAAAGCTTCTTAATAGATCTAATTACCCCATTTTATAACTTTAAAAGGTGTACTGTTCTTAATGATTGTAAGGGAATTTTATTAAGGCTTCCTATAAATAGGGGTGGTTAAATCACATCACTCGTGCTGAAGCCATGCAGAGTTTATAAAAAATCAATTAAACATGGTGGCGTGCGATTTGTTGCAGAGTTGGCACTCTCAATTCCCAATTTAACATGCTTTACCTGTTTTTCTCCTTTATAATTTACATTTTCCACGAAGCTTCGCGAGTTTAATCATTTATCCTCTGTTTGTTTGGTGAGAAATTGACCATATTTTAAAAATTAAGTTTTGTTTTCTCTTATTTAAAATAAAAACCAGAATCAGAACTCAAACCAGTCTGATCTTAAGATTTGAAAGCCGAAAACTGAGAGCTAAGTAGCACAAGGCGGATAATTGGAAAAGTGGAAATGCATAACATTTTTTTTTTAAATATTCAAAACAATTATATAGAGTTTTTTTTTTTTTTTATAAATATAAATTTTTTATAGTAAAAAAGCATTAAAAAAAGGCCAAAAGAGTATTTGTCACCCTAGGTTAATTTATAATTCCGATTAGGGTAATTCATTTATGCATTTACACACAACGGGTGGGAAAACATAAAACGAATAATCAAATATATTTAATGCAACACATTATTTAATATTAGATCAATTATCAAAAATTAACTGTCATAAATTGACAATGTAGATTTACTTAGCTAATGTGAATAAATGTTAAACTAACACGTGAAGAACGGAATTATTAGTTTACACATAATAAAAAATATCTTTAAATAAAATAATCAATATTTTAGAATTTTCATTTGAATTGTATTGTATATTTTATTTTTTAATATTAAATATTTATGAACTAATATTTCTTCTAAATTTTTAATAGATTGTTGGTTTAATAAAAGATTTTCAAAAGAATTTAATGAAGTGTAAAAATAATAAACAAAAGATACTCTATTATGGGGACCTTATGTGTGCATGTTAATTAGAAAACGAAAGTGATGTTGTAAAGATGTATAATCAGATTTGTGCCATTGGTAACTTAATTATGTTGGTAAATTGCAGTAAATTAGTAAATTAAATCGATAAATTAACCTTAATTATATTGATTAAATTTTATTTTTTTATACAATGAGTTATTTCCTACATTCAATTAGACAAAGTATAAATATGTAATTTAAAAGTATATTAATTTATTGGGGTGCTTTTGCCATTACCATAAAAAAGAGTAAATAAGTAATTTACTTTGAAAACTAACAAAAGACACTAACAAAAATAAAATTTGTCATTTCAACATTCCTTGGCTTGATTGATGTGTGCATAAATTACACACATTTAGAGTCTAAGTACTAGGTTTTGGGTAGATTTTTATTAAATTTTGTTAAGTTTTGTTTGATTTTATGTTTGTTTTATGATAATTTCTCATTTTGTACTTTAATTTATCTTTATAGATGTTTTAGTGAAGTTTGAGGGCAATTAGAATCAATCTGAAGCAAATGTGGAAACTTGAGAATGAGTAAACCGCACTCCCACCAAAAATTCTAAGAGGCTACCAAAAATATTTATACAGTTGCATAAATATTTAGTAACATTATAATTTATTGCCCTAAGTAATTCTAAGTCTCAAAACAAACTAGTAGTTAACTCTCAATCCATATCTATCTATATTACTTTGATTGAATCATACATTTGCGAGTAAAACACAATATTGATAATAATCTTTTGGCACATAAAAATAATACATAAATTGTCACCGTTAATTATTCAACACATTCTAATTTTATATGCCGAAAGAATGATTTCATCTTAAATTCAACCAATAAAATTACATAAAATAGTGGTATCCCAATACAACAAAAACAATAATTTCTCCGACAATGAACTCACATAAATATCATGTCAAAACATAAATTAAATAAAGATTCAAATATTCAACTTTTAAGATGAAGAAAGAACATTTAGATAAACCGATGTTGCATATTAAAATGAAATAATATCATCAATCTTTCTCAAGTTAGAATATGCTAATTTTTTATATGCTTAGTCCTAGAACTCCAGTTTTCCTCAAGTTATAATATGCTAAAAAGGAAAAAAAATTTAAAAAAAAAAAGGGAAATGAACACAGATTGCTCAAACACACACCAAAGAATGCTAATTACTATAACTCGTTACAGATTAGAAATGAAAGTAAGACATAATCAAACACATTGTAACAAAAAGAGTTAAGCTAAAATATTGATAAATTTATTATGAAAACAAGCACCTTTAGTTTTGCCGGTCTAAATAGACCAAAAGGGTCCTCTCCAACTTTAAAAACACTGATTATTCATTGCTTTTTTGTCTCCAAATGTGTATGTTTGATTATAATAATATTTTATTATAAAAAATAAAATATTATTACAAAAGATAAATTAATTAAAAACTTACAAAATATAAATTTTTAATATGTTTAATAAAATTTGGTATGTAAATAATTATTGCATTTGAATGATTATAATAAAACTATACTAAAATATAACTTTATTTAAATATCTTGAAAGATTATTAAATATAAAGGCCAAAACACTATTTCATACCTAAGGGTTGTTGAAATACAATTCTCACTTATTAAGTTTGATAAAGCCATATACCCCCCCATTAAATATTTTCATTAATAAAATCCATTAAAGGTAGGGATACAATAGTCATTATACTTAGTATTCAAAAATCAAGTTTTTAAAATTATTTATAATCTAAAAAATTTTTATTTTATAATGTGTGGGGTCAAAAATAATTTTTTTTTTTTTTAAAAAGTGATAGAGCAATAAAATACATTTTTAATATTGACCAATTGTATTTAGACACATGATTAAACAAAAGAATTTTATGGAATTTGAAATGAAAATCTCGCAGAATTTGTAATTTCAGTTAGCATTGACACATGACATATGAAAACACATAAAATGAAGAATCAGCACGTCATTCTAAAATATAAAGGTTAAACATATTTAACATAATATATTATTCAATATTAGATCAACAGTAAAAAATTAATGCTCACAAATTAACAGTGGGATTGTCATTTTACACTTGATAAAAAATATCTTTAAATAAAATAATCAACATTTTGGAATTCTCTTTTGAATTAAATTGTATATTTTATTTTATAATATTAAATATTTGAGATCTAATATTTCTTCAATTTTTTTATAAATTATTGGATAAATGAAGGACTTTCTTATGATTTTAATGAAGCGTGGAAATAATAAACAGTAGATTATCTATTACCGGGTATCTTGTGTGTGGATGTTTATAAGAAGACGAAGATGATGATGTTAAGATGCATAATGAAATTTGTGTCATGGATTGTTTTATTATGTTGGAAAATTAAATTAACCATAATTATATTGATTAAATTGATAAATTAACCATAATTATATTGATTAAATTTCATTTTGATATAAAGGGTAATTTTTAAATTCAATAAAACAAAATATAAATATGTAATTTAAATGTATATTAATTTATGGGAGTATTTTTGTCATTACATTAGAAAAGTTAAATCAGTAATTTATTTTAAAAATTAATAAAAATGAATGATAGTGGGTATTTGACTTTTTTCAAAATTAACAGTTAAAAATTTGTCATTTTAACAAACTTTAAGTCAAAAATAGTCTTTTGGCCAAATATAAATTAATATTATGTTTAGTTAAACTAAAATGTCTTATGTTAAATACTTGATTTTTATATATTCTAAATATTTTTCATTTTAATATTATATTAGGATTTATTTTATGCTGTCAAATTATGAAATTAATTAATTAAATTATTTTTTAAGTTGTTACATTATTGCCAATATTTTTTTCTCTAAAATAATTTTCACTTCGTTATTTTAATTGAAATGAGTATATTTTGTGTTAAAAATGAACAAGTAACAATAAAATTGTAACGAAATTAAATTACTTTGATAATATTTTGATACTTAAAATGGAATACTAATCAGACTACTCTCTATATTATCTGACACATTATTTTTTATAGTAAAATTTTATTGGAATGTTATATTATTTTATAAATCAAATAAAGTAATATCTCTAATAAAATATAAATTACTTTGGTAATTTATTACTCAATAAAACTATGGTATATAATTTAAGTACACGAAATAGGTACACAAATAATATGTCATTATATAATTGAGTAATTTTAAATTAAGGATAAAATAATATTCAATCACATGATGACATATCATCTGTATACGTATTTTGCCTAATACATATAATATTTCTCTTTATTACTTATAATTACCTTCTATCTATTCTTCCCAAAACTAAGCCTAGCTTAAATTACTAATACATCACGCAAAGATATCAACACTATAGTGACACTTTAGTAGCATACATTCTGAGAAGCATTCACTTTATTTTGCAAATGTTGACACAAATAATTTAACTTGAGACTTTGCGTTTAAATCTTTTTACTCAACCAACACCCTATAATGCGTTAATGTCTATGAGATAGCAAGATTCTACAAAACTCTAATAAACATAACATATGAGGTTGCAAGATTCTATGTTACAACTAAGACTAGAAAGTATGAGATAGTAAAAGTTGATGCACCAATGAAGAAGAGTGTTTGCCAAGAGTTCGAGACATCGAAGGGTAGAAGAGTTTTTGTTGTTAATGCACTAATGAAGATGAACAAAGTCGATGCATTAGTCTGATGAAGAAGAGTGTTTGAGAGTTCGAGACGTCGAAGAAGAGAGGAGTTTTCATCATTGATACACTAAAGAAAACTAACAACGTCGATGCAATGGTTTGATGAAGATGAGTGTGTGAGAACTCACTGCCAAAGATGAGTGGATGAAACGACAAACCACTACCCAAAAGAACATTACATTCTTATCCATTATTTTATTACTTTAGCATGGATAGATTTCTCATGCCAATAAAACTATATGCACAAACAATGTACACAATTTTATGCACAAATAATGACATGTCACTATATAATTTAGTGTTATTTTATCTCTAATTTAAAACTGTTTACTCATATAATAATATATCACTATTTGTGCATGAAGTTATATATATTCTTTGTGCACTTAACATTACTTTTTCCATACATTGGGATTTGCAGAGCAGCACAAGGATTAATAATTAATTTATACAAATGTGATATCATTTGGACACTCTTGATCTCGAGAAATCCTTAAGAAAAAGTCCAATGCTTTTTTAGGTTTTTCATTCTTAACCAATGCACCAATAATTGTATTCCAAAATACAACATTCCAAAGTTTTTGCTCCTAAAAAATTTTCTTTGACAAGTAGATGCACATTCATTTAGTTAACATATTGATAACATAATTCACAACCAAAATTTCATAATCAAACCCTTTTTTAATCACCAAACCATGCATATGCTCTCTTTATTCCAAATATTGTTCATTTATAAATTCAAATAAAACACCCACAATGAATAAGGAGAGCTTGCTAGGTCTATCCATAAGTATTAGAGTAACCATTTATATGTAAACCTTTTGCTAGGTCTATCTAGTTAACATGTCTACAATATGTGTCCATGTATTGTACCAAGCTATTAACAAATAACTATGGAAGACAATCAATTGTGCAGTGTGAACATAGGGTCCTCATAATCAATTGACATGCATTAAATTGTTTATTATAGTTCAACTATTATAAAAACATTTATCTAAATTGTGCAAACAATGTAAAACAAAGATTCTCATTTATTATTAATAAAAATATGATTACAAGTAATTACATCAAAAGTACACAGGTGATGATTGGCTTGAAGACACCGTTTTAACAATCTTTCACTTGCATTATTGTCAATCAATCATGTTACATGTCTATTATGTTTCTGCTATAACAAAGGCTTCATCAATGGGTTTGTTAAGTTTCTTATCAGTGTGAACGTTACCTATCTATACATATCCACACTAAATGATTTCTCTGATTAGATAGTTTCATTTGATATGTGTTTGAATCATTGGTGAGATCGTAGCTCCTTTACTTATGTTATTGCTTTATTGTTGTCGCAATAGAACTTTATAGAGTTGACTATACTCAAAACCACCTCAAGTTTGATTATGAACTTCTTGATCTATACTGTTTCTTTTACTACATCTAACAAAGGAATATACTCAAACTTAACTGTATCAATCAATGATACTTTGCTTGAAACTTTCTAACTTATTGCACAACCATTTAAACAGAACACAAATCTCGATTGAGATTTAAAATCGTCTTGATCTATTTAGATTTTCTTGACAACTATCTAGTAATGCTCATCTAGATCTAATTAATAAATACTACTAGCCCTCAAAGTGGATGAGATAACCCTAATACATAACATGACGTAAATGATCAATCCAATAAGTGATACATATGGGATTTGACTCATTTTGTCTCTCTCGTCTTGTGCCGTGGACATATCTTCTCATCGAAAGGAATCATTTCTTGGATTCCTCCATTTTGAATCTTTTTATTATCTTGTTTATGTGCATGTTTTGACTTAGTCTAAGCAAGTTACATTATCTATCTCTAGAGATCTTTATACCAAGGATATAAGTTTCAGCAAAGTTTTTTATGGAGAAGTACTTGGATAATCAAGTCTTTATCAATTGCAAGTTTGATTCATCATTTTTTATAATCAAGATGTGATTGATATACAATATCAAAAATGTAACCATCGTCCAATTGACCTTCTTGTCTCTACAGTATAGCCCTAAAATGACATAGGTAGGTCTATAAAGCTCATCATATATCTTACCATATCCATTAAAATTGTATGCCTCTATTCAAATATGTCTTTATGTTGTGGTGTACCAGAAGGAATGAGTTGTGAAACAATTCCAAATTCCATCAACTATTTTTTAAACTAAACACTTAAGTATTCATCTCATCAATCAATCTAGATGATCTTTATACTTTTTCCAATTGTTTCTCCACTTCGTTCCTCCATTCGTTGAATTTCTTAAAGTATTCAAACTTGTGTTTCAACAAAAACACAGTCGTATACATTGAAGTCATCACTTATATCTGACTTGTATTGTTAGGAGTCACACAAATCACTATAAATGATGTTTAACAATTTAGTTGTCTTTTCATTGTATCCAATGAAGGGTGATTAGTTGTCCAACAGGCATGATTCATATTCATCATGTAATAGTTCATAGAAGTTTTACATTTTAAATGTTTTCTTTTTCCTTTTTTTTTTTTTTTTTGGATTATAAAATCAATGAAAATGAGAGAACAAGACCATTTTATGTTCTCCGAATATGCTCCAATCTTTTTAAGGGAGAAATTTTGATACATCAAGGTATAATCCTCAATGATATTACAATAAAAATTGTTTAAATAAAAAAATGAGGTTGGAAAGACAACTAGTGGCGGCTATTTATCACCTAGTTGGTTAGTAAATTTGTCTGTTATACATATTTATCGTATTTTACTATTTTAAGCACATTAAATTATATCTTTGAACTTAAACATATAAAACACATATTTTATATACTTGTTGTATTAATCTTGTATAAATATCACGTTGCTGTATTTTTTATTTTTTTCTTTAACAAATGATAAAATTAATGATGCAACATATAAAAAATACATTTTTTTATATTGTTATATTAATCTTGTATAAAACACATATTTTATATACTTATCATATTAATCTCATAATAAACATCACAAATTTACTAATCTAGTTATGATTGGGTATTGCTCTTTCTAAAAAATACAGGAAACCAAAATGTGAAAAAAAAATAAAAGTTAATAATAACAATCTAGAGGTTTTCTATAAATATTTTTTTATATAAAAAAATACGGCCTAAAAATATTGCACAAATCGTCACCGCATTATTCAACAATCTAATTTTACATGTCATAAGAATGATTCCTTTTCAATTCAAGCAATAAAATTACACACAATAGCGGTATCACAATACAACAAAAACAATAATTCATAAGATAAGAAACTCACATAAATACCATATCAAAGCATAAATGAAACAGCCAAATATTCAACCCTTTAAGTTGAAGAAGGAACATGTAAATAAATCGATATTGCATATCAAAATGTAAATAATATCACCAATCTTTCTCAAGTTAGAATATGCTAATATTTTATATGTTTAGTCCTAGAACTCCAGTTTTTCTCGAGTTTGAATTTACTAAAAAGAAAAAAGGAAATGAACACAGATTGCTCAAACATATACCAAAGAAAGCAAGTTACAATAACTCGTTACAGATTAGAATATTGATAAATTTATTATGAAAACAAATACCTTTTGGTTTGGCAGTCACTCTCCAACAAAAGACCGACTGTTCATTGTTTTTTCGTCTGGAAAAGTGTAAAAGAAATAAAACTTATTATGTTAGATAATTTGTAATTACCAATAATGAAACATTACCATTAAGAGAAATTATTGAAAAATTATAGGGTATAATACGTTTAGTAAAATTTGGTATATATAAATAATTATTGTATTAATTAATAATAATAAAATAATACTAAGATATTATTTTATTTAAATACCTTTGAAAAATTATTAAATATAAATTAATATTATGTTTAATTAAACTAATATAATTTTTATTATATTAGGGTTTTTTTTCATCTTGTCAAATTATAAAATTAATTAATTAAATTATTTTTTAAGTTTTTAAAATATATTATCAATATATTTTTTCTAAAATATTATTCATGTTACTTGTTATTTTAATTAAAAAGAGAGTATTTTATTCTTAAAAATTAATAAGCATTAATAAAGTTGTAACAAAATTAATATTATCTTAATAACACTACAATACTTAAGGTGGAGACAGTATTTAAATTACTTTTATATTATCTAAAATATCATTTTTAATAATAGTGAAACCTGAAATTATCTTACAAATTAAACAATATAATATTACTAATAAAATAAAAATTAGTTAAATAATTTATTATTTTTAATTACCTTCAGCCTATCCTTCCCAAAACTAGGGCTTAAATTACTAGTACATCTTGTAAAGATATCAACACTACTGTAACACTTTAGTAGCATTCACCTTGTAGAAATGTTAGCAGACAGGAGTTTATATAATTCAATTTAAATTATAAAATTGAATCAAATTATTTAAAAATTATGGTTTATTTTGGTTTAGTTTGTTAAAAATTACTTAACCCATAATTTTTATCAGATATTACTTTCATCAAAAGATAAATGAGCATGTTCCAAATATCACATTTCTCGTATAAGTCAACTAATCCACTGCCCACAAAAACATCACATTGTAATCCTTTATTTATTACTGGGATCTGCAGATCAGCACAGGAATTAATAACATATACAAATGTGGTATCATTTGGACACTCTTGATCTTCAGACATCCTTAAGAAAAATTCCAATGCTCTTTCATTCTTAACCAGTGCACCAATAATTGTATTCCAAAATACAACATCCCCAAGTTTCTGCTCCTAAAACATTTTCTCTGATGAGCAGATGCACATACATTTAGTGTACATATTGATAACAGAATTCACAGCCGAAACTTCATTATCCAACCCATTTTTAATCACCAAACCATGCATCTGTTCTCTTGATTCCAAATATTGTTCATTTATAAATCCTGATAAAACACCCACAAAAGAACCTTCACACAGGAATCTTTTCCCTGACAAGATCACGAAAGAAAAATATACAATCTTCAATAAATCCGTATCCCCGAAAAATTTGATATTATCGAATTCCTGTGACTAAACTCTTCTTAGACATATCTTCACATGCAAATCCCCTGGTTTCCATATAAACCTACCAAAATAGTTCATACAAATACATCAACTTTAAACAACCCATTCTTCACATCAAAGCATGCAGCTGAAATCGCTTGCTAAGATCAAACAAATCACATGACAATAACGAACCTAACATTGTTTAGAGGAACCGAAACCGCCAAGAATGGATTGTTGACGTTGTTTAGCTTAGAGCAAAACGCATTCTTAGCGAAGCTGCGAACTGCAACGTTCGTTAGCGGAGAGAAAACCCCCCACATTGTAGTGGAAACAAAAGTGAAATAGAACAAGTCAGAGATAGATGAACCGTAAAATGTACCGGACGAAAGCCGATTAAAAACAGGTGACTTCAATTGATTTTTGGGTTTATTAACTTCTGTCTCGTCGTTCTGCTCTTCAATGAAACTACATTTTGTTACAGAAGATTTGAGAAAAAGGGTATTCATTCAAGTACCCTAAATTTTGTTTTGGATCAGGTTCTTGAATTAGTTCTAGTTCTTTAAAGGTTAGAACCGAAACCTACTCGCATAGCGCAGGCTCCATAAAATCCCGTTGAAGAGAAGGTCCTAATGTCAAGTGCTATTAAAATAATATACAAAAAATCATTCCTTTAGTTTATTTAAAGTAATAAAATTTTAGAAACACAGTTATGAACTTTTTTATTAAAACCATGGGGAAAGGACTACTTTCCAACCAAGTTTTACTCAACATTTTAAAGCATGTTTTCGATAATTCAAAAACTTAAATATCTATTTATAGATTAATCTTTATTAGAAACAAATGTAAAATCCTCATTGTAGTATTAAAACCTAAATGTTTATGTTATTTTTCTTCTTTAGTTTAGAAAACTAACAATTTTTTATAAGTAAGTTTTAAAAAACTGTATTTTTCTCCTCAGGTTTCAATCTTTTAGGTGATCAATCAGAATCTGATGGCCTAACGAAATCTAATTGTCGTGAAGAAAAAGCATCGACAGAGAAGAAGAATCTTTCATCAACACTTTTGGACGACGAAATGTCAACGCTTCTGCTTAAGCATCAATCTCTAGTCCCAAATGCTTCTAAGTGAAAAGAGACTCCTTCATTGACGCTTTTTCTTTGCGGCAATTGGATTCCGTTGAACCACTAAATTTTGGTGGATCACCTAAAAAATTGAAACCCTAATTGAGAACCATTCCCGCCTCTTCAACGCCTCGATATTGCATCACTAACACCAATTGTATTAAACCGAAACCCAACCATTCCCGCCTCTTCAACGCCCTGTTTCACGGCCTCCGACAGTCTCAAAAGGTGCATGTTACACGTGTTCCCCTCGTACCAAACGGAAGAGATGCCTATTTGGGGCTTATCCATGTCGGAGTCCGAGAGGCCCGCCCCGTGCAGAACGGCCTGTGAGGCGCCCTGTGACTTGGGCTCGGTGATGCGGGCGCTGTACTTATTGAGTTTCAGAGGGTTTGTTGTGGAGGTGGGAAGAGGAGAGGGGTCGGCGGTGACCGGGGCGGCGGCTGATTGAGCTGTAACACGGAGGGACGTGGGGCGGAGGGGAAGGTGATTGCTTTGAGTGCCATGAAGAGGTGGGATTATTGGGGTAAAAGCAGGGGCGCGTGAAGTTACGGAGGTTGATTGCATGGTGACAGCGATGTCCAGTGGAAGTAGAAGACTAGAAGTGAATGTCTTCGATAACAGCTGACGCCATAGTCGGAATTATGAGGTTGCATTTTAAAGGGAAATTAAATTAAATGTTATTATACATTTTTATTAAGCAAAAATAGCGTATTATCTATTTTTAAATAAAAATGTCTATTTTTCTTATTCTTAAGTAAAAATATCCTAGATTTTTTAAAATATCAAAATTATCCTTCACCACATCTATATAAACTCTTATACTCTTATACTCTCACTCTTATTATATACATTTTTCATATAATTCAAACACTCATTTTCACTCTCATTTTTACTTAATATCAATTATTATAGGTTCGTTCAGAAGAAAAAAGTTCGTATTTTTTAATTCAAATCTAAAAAAGTCAAATCGTGAAAAAAAGGTATTTACATTAATCTTAACTCAAAACTTAATTTTATTTGTTAAATCTAGTTTGTATGTCATGTAAAAGAGGTATTTGAATATTAGATAATAATTTAGGGGTTAAATAAAATGTTAAAAAAATATATGGGGTATTTTGAGATTACACATATATAAAAGATTTAAATAACATATTAAGAATAGATAGATATATTTTGATATAAGACAACATACAAGGGTGTTAAATGAAGTATTAGATAATTATTGAGGCTAAATAAAATTTTAAAAAAATATGAGAGATATTTTGATAATAAACATTGTAAAAACGTTTTAAATGAATTGTTAAGAATATATAGAGATATTTTAATATAAGACAATATACAAGAGTGTTGAATGAAATATTAAATAATTATAGAAGGAAAATAAAATGTTAGAAAACTATTAGAGTATTCAGATATTAAAAATTGTAAGAATGTTTTAAATGATATGTTAACAATAAATAGATGCATTTTAATATAAGACAATAAACAAAGTATGAAATTAAAGGTTAGATAATTATGAGGGTAAATAATATGTTTAAAATATATGTTAACAATAGATAGATGTATTTTGATATAAAACACAAAATGTCGATGAAATTTCTTCACCTGTAGAAGCCCCGTGAGAAACGTATAGGAGAGAATTTTTCTTAATTCCAACAGTGGAACGTGTGGGAAATTTCCGTGAAAATCAATAAAAATTCTTGGTCTATATATAGGGGTAATTTTGTCATTTCACTCCACTAGGGCATTTTCATTTTTTTCCAATAGTTTTGGATAATTTCGCTTAGCCCCGTTAATTTTAGACATTTAATTTAATTTCCCCACTTTAAATATTGTTGAACTAACTCGAAGAATTCATTTTTAAATCAAAGTTACAAAATTATTCTTACTATATTATTCAATCATATGGCTTAAATTCATAATCACAGAGCCAAAGTACTATTTTCCACCCAAGGTTTATTATAAAGACAAACACATATAAGTGAGATTTTAAAAATTTAATATCCACCCAAGATTTAATCCATTTTCATATACTTAGGAATTTTTTGTTAAAGTTCAAAATAAAATAGTCATTTTACTACTAAAATTAAAATAAATGAAATTATCTCATTTTCTCCCCTTGGTTTGAAAAACTAATAATTTCTTCTCTAAGACTAAGTTTTAAAAAATTCATTTTTTTCTCTAGGGTTTGGAAAACAAATCTGGCCAACTAATACAACGAATGACAACCTCCCTCTCTGGCATTTCTCTCCCGATGGCTCTTTCTCTTGTGATGATGAAGGACAAAATGTTCATTTGGACGATACTTTCATCATCCTAACGAGATGACATTTTGCCATCCAGATTTGAACGATGAACGTCATCTTTCATTGCCCCTTCATTTGCATTTGACTGCAACAACAAGAGAAGAGAGAGACAACAACAGAGATGGCGGTCAAGTTTAGGGTGGAAAGAGGGGGTCGTTGGTGGTCGAAAAGGTAAAGAAAAAAACCTAGGTATAGGGGGGAAAATGTGACTTTTTAAAAATTGAAAACTTTAAACGGAGTGAAGTGGTTAGTTTTTAAAATTTGGGAAAAAAATATGATGAAATTATATATTGTTTTAATAATATTATTAAAATAATAATTTTACTCTTATATTTAATGATAATTTTAACGAGAATTTAAGGATAAATAGGTTTTTAGGTTTTTGAAATTTTACGAGCATATATTTGGAAATTGGCTAAACTTTGGGTGGAAAATAGTCCCTTGGCCTACTATTTACAAAATTATATTAAAAAATAGTTGAGATCATATGTTTTAACAAATAAAAATTACATTGATATTATGTTTAACTGGAAATGTCCTTTCAACTCTAAACCTTAGTGACATTTTTCACCTTTTAAGTTTAGGAGTAAGGGGTATAATTTATTCATTTGTCATCTAATTTACGGCATTTTTAACTTTGCAAGAGAATATTTTAGAATATTTTCATGGGTTTTAAAATTATGTTATATTGTTAACATTCATCCCCCCCAAAATTTAATATTCCACTTTGTTTTCCTCTCCCCCACATTTTGTCGCTCATTTCCTATTAATCAATCATATAAATAGTAATGGGTCTGACCAAGTTGGCTTTAACATGATCCATCATGCCTAGAGTCATACCAGGCCTAGGTTTGCTAATTGGTGAGTCTAGGCCTGCTAATTCGTGAGTCTAGCAGACTAGGTCGACTCACTAAGGTTAAAAGGCTCGTGGCATGGCCTAAAACCCCTTTTTGTCGTGCTTTTATAGGTTGACCCACCAAATTTTAATATTTTGTTAATTTTTAATTATTTAATAATTTTTACGAGCCTTATCCTAAGGCCCTTGCATGACCCACATGGCCCACGAGTTTAGCATAGCCCACTATAGTAACGAGTTATGCCCTTATGAGTAGTGCCCAAAAAACAAGGGTTTGGCTTATGTCGCATGCCAACTCAACCCCCTTGACATGTCTAATCTATCACCTCATTAAGCTTTATTTCCACGTTGAGAAATATTTTCTTCTTTTTATTTCTTTTTCTTTTCCTCAGCCCTTTCTTTTTCTTTATCTTTTGTCCTACTTTCTTTCTTATTCTCTTTCTTTTTTTTTATTTCTTCCTCTTTCGTCGCATGTATTCTACAACAATTGGATATGGAAAAATTGACGGATTCCCCACTATTGACTGGCATAACAGTGGTCTTAATCTTCCTTAGCCTATACATGCTTTGATCTATATCATTCACTTTAAAAAAAGCCTAATGGATTTGAAGTTGTTCGATGGATGATTAAGTAAGAATTTTTCGTGTCTTCAAAGTTCAAAGTCCAGAGGTGTACTTTAGATAACTAAGTTCAGGTGGAAAACAAGTATTAGTGTGGAAATGACCAAGAGTTAGATATGCAAGACTAAGTTCTCCTACTTACTGAATGATTTGTCAATCACTCTTTTCCGTTATAGTTTTGTAGGTTATAGATTAACAGTAATGATAACGACTATGATGTGAGGAGTCAATACAAGATCAACACGAGGCAAAAAATAATTAATTTATGTATTTAAGACTATTATATATGATTTGACTACACATTTTATGTTATTTTGGTAATTGACATCTATTGACGCTTTCATAAATGAGTTTTGTAAAGGGTTTTTTGGTAAGTATGTAGAGGTATATATTAGGTCAAATAAGTTTAAATTGTATCATACTAATATTGTCAAGAATAGTAACACTTATATCTAAAAATTAATACTTTTAAAAATGGGTGTTATATAGTGTCTATAGAATATATCCTCTAATAAATGGTGATACATATGATCTTTTGATTTGAGATTATTGGATTGTCTTTTCGCAAGGATCATTATGGTTTAAAACTATTCCAATGTATTCCTTGAGAAAAGATTACTGAAACAACAATAATTGGCCATAGTGAGAGATGTATATACATAGACAAAATACGTACATAAATAAAAAATACTAAAGAGATTCAGTATGGAAAAATCCAAAAATAAATATCTTCCAATATCTTGTGCTTTTTATCTCTCTAAAGAATTGTGTCCTGGGACACAAGAAGAGAAAAATAAGAAGAGTCAAGTAATATACACATTTGTTATTAAATCGATCATGTATATCATGGTATGTACTTGAACTAATGTCTCATATACTTTAAACATTTACTATATATCAGTTAGATCAAAGTGATTGTCATTGAATGGTTGTCAATAATATCCTTAAATACTTGAGGAGGATGTCTTTTTGGTTTATGAAGGTGAACAAAAGCTCATTATGAGAGAATACATTGATGCGCAATTCCAAATAGACAGATGAATTTAAATTGCAATCAAGATTCATTATTAGTTTCAATGAATGGTGTAGTAAGTTGGAAGAGCTTCAAGCAAAGCATTACAATTGATTCTACAATTGGGTTAGAGTACATTGTTTTGTTTGATATGGCCAAATATGTAATTTAGATTAAGAATTTCATAGTTGAAGTTGGTATGGTTCCCTACATAGTCAACCTTATGGACCTCGAAAATTACTCAAGCAAATGAGCCACTATCTCTTCAACTATCCAAACATATACTCAAACAATTTCACCTTATCAAAGTGATCATTCAACATAATGATGTGTAAATTTGTAGAATAGACATAGATGATAACTTGGAAGACATACTAACCAAGTATGTATTGTAGTAAAAGCATGATATACATGTATCCTCATTTGGTTTTATTCTAATGACTGAATGGTTATTGTGCAAATGGGAGATTATTAGAGTAAGTGTTCTAAAAGCAATTGTCACATCTATGTAATTGTAATTGTAATTGTAATCATATTTTATCAATAAAATGACATTTTATTCATCATGTTGTCTTTTACTTTAAGATTAGATGGATATATTTAAGATGGGAAAACCGAGATGAGGGGATCAATACATGTCAACTAATCATGAGACTTTATGTTTGCATATAATGGTCATTCTAGAAATATTCATAGTCCCAATATTATTCTAACCAGGGGCAAAAATGAAATGGTTAGGACTATCAAAGTGTTAAATGACCCTACCAAAAGATGGTGATAAATCTCACATGTTAAGGTTGTTTTATAAACAGGGAAGTTGAACATAGACTGTTGCATGTTAAAGTATGGACTTTTATTATTTCTGGGTCAATTTGAGTTGTATTTGAGAATTTTATGAATTTTATTGTGCATTTCATCTTTGTGATATTGGTGTTTTGTAAGTCGCATTGTCAAAATGTCTTTCTATCACAAAATAATTATTTTTTATCTTTAATCACACATGTTTAAATTGCCTTTTGTTTCATTGGTTGAGTTTCTAAAACTTTTAAACTAATAATTAGAATTATTTATTAGTACAATGAGAGTTGTTAGCATGTTATTATCATCCGTTTCACCGATTATTTTTATGTAATGGTTATGTAGTTTGGCTATTCAAAGTACATATTTTAGTTATGTATTATGAACTTGTGCAATAGAATCTTTTTCTATTTGTGTATTATTGGAAAATTATAAACATGTCAAATCGGATTCTGTGAATTACAGTAAACATAAATATGTACCCAGTTTCAATTTTATAATGAAAACAATTCGAATATAGCACAAGGTGTTGCGTTAGTCATTTCCACTGCCCCATTTGCACTACACTTCTTTGAGAGACATGAACTATTATGCAATGGTTTTTGGGAGAAGAAAAAGCATGAAAAAAAGTGCTTCTATTTTATTTTTGCGTTCTTCTATTTGGGATGATGATAGTTTTTGAACATATAAATAACAGTCTAACCGTCTCCAACTACTTTATGGCAGTTTTTCATGTAACTAGATCAGGTTGATCAGTCATAAGTGGACCCAAACATAGTATCTCTCACTCACACATGACGACAGACTTGAACCAAATATTTAGGCACATAAAAATCCCATTCAGCTATACGTTTCATACTTGCAAATATGTCATGCGATCTTACGAGCAACTTATACTTGGGAGTTAAATACTATACATCAATTAGGAATAACATAACCGATTCAATACAAATAAAATATAATAAGACATTAGACTCATAGTACCCTAGACTAACTTGCTAACAGTAGCTCCCTTTAATCTTTCATTTATCATTGTGTTATTTTATATTTATGATTAAGTCCATTCTTCCATATGAGTGACATAATCGATCGACCAATAGACACACGTAATATATACGTCTTTTTCTTTTACTTGAGATTCTCAATTTAAACTTAGTTATTGTATGACCATAGGTGTCAAGCTAAGATAACAACACTAAGAGTAAACATTGAATAATAGTAAAAAAGTCAAAGGGTACTAACATGTGATAAAACTCATAAAGTCTCATATAGTGAAAGAACAGAGATTCATCCTTTTACCACTTCAAATGGTCGTCTTACTTATGCACACATGGTATGAATCATGTGTTACAGTATGTACTCTCTATTAATATCATTACATCAACACTGTACAGATCTTAGTTCAATCATAATACCCAACGCCTAACTTGAGCTTTAATCATCTTCACACTTGTAAGTATTTTATTCACATTAAGAACTCACATATAACATTCACAAGTTATTTGAACATGGAAAATCCAAATTGGTTATTTTCTAGAGAAATTTTAACTTTAACAAATCTTTTCTCAAGGAATTGATCATTAAGACGATATTTTAACTTTAACAAATCTTTTCTCGAGAAATCATGTCCAAATGTGCTCCAATTTTTTTAGGGGAAATCATTCTTAAGGATATTACAGTAAAAATTGTTTCTATATATATATAAAAAAAGGGAGGTTGGAAAGGCAATTAGTAGGGACTATTTATAACCACCAAAAAGAATGAAATCCATTGAATAATTTTATAAGATGTTCTTAATAAAGGCAAAGGACCATTTCCTACCATAGTTTTAACTTAATTTCAAAAATATACTTGTGATAGTGGAAAAACTTAAATACCTATCCATTCCTAAATTTCGGTTAAATTTATATTAAAGATAAAGTAAAATCATTATTTAATAATAATATTAAGAAATATATAATTTTATGTCATTTTCTCCTTAATTTTTAAAAATTAACATTTCAACCCATACTTAAACTTTGAAAAGTGACTTCACCCCCCTCCCAAATCTCTAAGTTTTTTTTTCACCCTTTCTTCTGGTCACTAGCAATCGACAAGGTGTATTGATGGGCAATGAGGGTCATCCAAATCTAGACGACACTTGTCGTTCTTCGTTAGACGACTAAGTATTGTCCAAATCTAGACAAATAAGCATCGTCCAGTGAAGGTGATGAAGCGTCTCTAGATCTAGATGACGCTTGTCGTCCTTAGACAATGGTGGTTGTGTTTTGGACGATGCTCATCAACCTTAGACAACGGTTGTAGTCCTTTGGACGACTTTATCTTGTTCGTTCGTCATTGGGTCATCATTCATCGGAGAAAGTTACAGAATTTTAGATTTGGTATCCTAGGAAGGAAAAGTAAATTTTTCAAAACTTAATCTAGAAGAAAATTATTAATTTTTCAAACTAAAGAGTAGGAAATGAGATATAATTTTAATTATTTTAATATTATTAGTAAAATAACTATTTTACTCTTTAACCCTAATAAAAAATTTGTAGATATATCTTAACAAACTAAAACTTGTATGAGTATTTGAGCTTTTTATCTCCTATAAGTATATATTTGTTATTTCATCAAAACTTGAGTGGGACATAGTCTTTCGGCTTCTTAATAATTGTAAGAGTATTTTTATTAAGACTTTCTATAAAATAGGTGGGTATAAATCACATCACCCATTGGAAACCAAACAAAGTTTTAAAAAAATCAATATATTAAGCATGGTCGCATGCAATTTGTTCCAAAATTGGCACTCTTAATTCCCAAATTAACATACTAAATTGCAAACAGATTACAACTTACCATGTTTCAATAGAAAACTGAAATGATAAGATGTAGATATTGTTCAAAGTGTTTCAAGTCATAATAATATCAACCTGCAAAATCTAAAAAATATAACAAGATCTTCATGTAGCAAATGAATTTTTAATTTTTTGAAATCTTGTTCGCACTTCTAGAATGCAGAAGCAAGTGTTACATATTTAAAAAGTTTTCTACAAAGTTAACTCTCGAAATATGACTATAACTAATAACTAGTAGATAATAAAGTAGTACTCTAGCTTGTAGGTTATAGAACTAAGTCTCGAGAAGGACAATTTGACTTCTACAAGCATTAAATGAATGTCTCTATTCAATAGTTTGCAACCTACTAAAATCTATTCAAGATATAGATGCCTTGACAAGTGATTTGATGATCCTTAGCTCCATACTCCATGAAGTAGAAAAGGTTCTCCTAAAACAAAATACTACAAATGGATGCAACACACACTGTCTCTCTCTCTCTCTCTCTAAGCAACACTACAAAACATCATCTTAATACTAATTTTTTGTAATACACTATATTAGTAACAATATTGTAGAGATAAGAATTTCTATTATTTAGACGAACCACATTAAAAACTTTGTGTCTCATTAATTATTTTATTTATTTTTATTTATTCTCTCAAACACCATAGCAAACTAACTGGAGTCTTTTTATATTATAATCATTATTATCGTAATCTATTTTTTGTAAAACTGAGAATTGTGTACATCAATTGGTGAGAGAAATCACATCAATAAAAAGAATAAATGAGAAGTTTACATGGAAAGTTTAACTAGTAAAGTAAAATTTGTTTGATGAGCCAAATAGTAAATATTGTTTAAGATTTTTAATAAATTCCCACAAAGGTTCATATTCATATGACTATGAAAAAGGGTAATCTTTAATTCTAAAGTTTGAAAATTCATTTTGTGAAGATGCAATTCGCTTAATATATACAAATTCTTTTCACTTTCTCTCTTTCTCTTTCTTATTCCAAACTTCAATAATTTTCAATTTTAGAAGGTCACCGACAGTAGCGAACCCAAAAATGAAACTTAAGGAGGTTAAGGTTAGAATAAGATATATAAATTTTAACTAAAAATAAACATAAATATTCATATTAATAAAATAATCATTAACTAATACATTCATAATTGTCCTCGATATGATTTTATCTTTTTGAAAGTATTAAAGAATGATTTTGTTATCTATATTATGGCATACTTCCTTCTCTATATAAACAATTAGGGTTAGATCTGAACTGGGTTAGCTTATCTTAGAAGTCAACTTGGCACGGTTCTTCTTGACTCAAATTCATTTAGTTTGAATTCAAGCAAAATTTTAGTGGGAAGATTTGACTCATATTCGAAATTGAACTAAACTCGAGCTAGAGATGTTCATCTTAAGTTTGACTTGAATTCATAGCTCAAATATATAGTTTGGATTCATGGCTCAAATTTGGGATGAATTCATAGCTCAAATTGGTCACTCAAAATCGTGACTTAGATTTATGGTATAAGTTCATAGTTCATTGACAAAACGATATTGTCTCACTCAAATGACGGACAAAACAATGTTGTTTTATAAATGTGTCATGAACTTAAACCATAAATCTAAGCTATGAATTTGAACTATTGATTTAAGTTATGAATTCAAACTATGCTCAAGTCGAACCAAACTATTTTTTATTTCAGTCGATCTTGAGCCACGTTTAATTTTTGGTCAATAAACTAGAGCCAAACTCAATTCATATCCACCTCTATAAACAACCAAACTATCATTTAACTATTGATCAAATTCATTAAACCAAAAAACAACATATTCATACATTTTTTGATATTTTATTAGAATGTCACGGTGTGATTTTCTTTCTTCTTCGAAACCAATCTCAATGTGATTTCATCTTTAGGGTGTACTATAAGAGTTGTTCTATTCAAATCTTTAACAAAGGTGTATTAAAATTTTCAATACTTAGCACTAGCAAAAATGCTTAAGAGAAGAATGGTTGGTAGCTACTTTCATTTTAAATGTATAGAGTGAGAGTATAATACTTTTTTTTAAAATGGAATGAGGGACATATTATATTATACAATTGAAACTAGTAGACAAGGTCAAATTGAAAAAATTTCTAAACTTGCGGATTTTTTTAAGTCCCCACCTCTATCTGCCTCTGGTCACTAAAGAATCAAGACATCTTCACACTTCAAACTTGAACATTTATATCCTCAGCATCTATAAGATTATTTTCCTATTCAAACTCATGTCTATAGGAAAAAAAAATATCATCTCCTATCAAATTGGGATCATGCAATCAATGTAGTTATCTTATCTTTCTACAATTAGTATAAGAATAAATCTTTAGATTCACAATTGTATTATAATTACTTTGATATTATATCTGCATGTGACTATCTTTTCATCTTATAAATATAAGAGATAGAATAGAAGTAGGGGGCTTCATTCAAGAATAATTATTCTTTTATTAACACAATTGATATTTAGTCAAAATTCTTCCCAAGTTCATAAATAATATAACCATGGACATAAATTTCCAAATAGTGGGTCAAACCACATCAAAAACTTTTGTATTTCTCTCTCACTCACTTGATCTCACTTATTCATCGTCATATCAATTCATCATTGAACTATAGTTGACACAGAGTTAACCAACTAAGTTCAATCACCACTATCATATCCTTGTGCTTGGTCTAGCTTCATGTATTTCTTGTAGGTGTACATAAATTCATATCAACATTATCCCTTAAATTTTAATAATGATAAGTGATTTTCAAATATTTTAAAATCCATTCCATCTTTAATGATTTAATGTATCACTTATAATAATGTTTTCTTTTTTAAAAAATCCAGAAGAAAAAAAACAATTGTTAATTATGAAATACTAGAAAAAAAATAAATATAAATTAAGATAATTAAAAACCCAAATCAGCTAGCTAGAATAGAAGATGTTTTATTAATTATAGATAATTGTCATCACATAACAACTTTCTCATAGCTCTCAAGACACCCTTATCAATAAAAATTGAAATATAAATAATATAAAATAAAAGTAAAAACATAATAGAAGCACCTAAGCAACATTAACACTGTGAAGGACCACGGTTTCAATAGTAAGTCCTGGACCAAATCCAAAAAGCACTCCCCATTCCAATCCTTCTCCTGTGGTTTTGAGTCCATCTTTAATTGATTTTTTCCTCATCTCATCCAAAACAAATAATACAGTTACACTTGACATGTTACCATACTCGGCAAGAACATGTCTAGTGGCATGTAATTTCTCTGGCTTAAGATCTAACGTGGCTTGGATTTGGTCTAAAATTGCAGGCCCACCAGGATGTGCAGCCCAAAAGATTGAGTTCCAATCAGAGATGCCAAAAGGTTTGAATACCTCAATCAATCTCTTCTCAATGTTATTTGCAATAAGTTCAGGAACTTCCTTCCCAATATGAATTAGTAGTCCACCCTCACGTATAGCTCCAGTAATAGACCCAGCACTATTTGGCACTAATATTGGGGCTGTAGAAACTAGTTCAAAGATTGGTTTTTCAACACCAAGCACTGGATCTACACCAACTATGAGAGCAGCCGAGCCATCACCAAATAAGGAATGGCTCACAAGAACATCAATATCAGACACATTAGGGCCATGCATACCAATCATAGTTACCTCAGATACAACGATAAGGACACGTGCACCTTTATTGTTCTCAGCTAGGTCTTTGGCCATACGTAGTACAGTGCCACCTCCATTACAACCTTGTTGATACAACATGAGCCGCTTAATAGATAACTCAAGGCCTAAGAGTTTGACAATTCTATAATCAATCCCAGGTAAGAAAGCACCCATAGTGGTACAACAAATTAAGTGGGTGATTTTGGACTTGGGTTGGCCCCATTCCTCAATTGCCTTAGTTGCAGCTTCCTTGCCTAGCTCTGATATTAGTACAGCCGCTTTATCTTGTCTAGCATCTAAAGAAGGTGTACTGTATTCACACAAATATGGGTTTTCTTTCACAAACTCCTCTGTTACATACGTGTGTCGCTTTTTTATCATAGTTTTAGCACCTGAGATGATTGGATACATATTGGTTATATAATTTTTTTCTTACATGATCACATCAACAACTCCATAATATTCACAAATACAAAGAGCTGAGATGCGTAAACAAGATCTCTTCAATTGAAATCATTCTGATTTTACAGCAGTAATTCAAGGTTCATGTTTAAGGTTTTCATTTACTTCATTTCTTTTTTGTAAAATGACATGGGGTGTCTAAATTTAGAGAGCAATGAAATTTATATGCTTTGCTATCGCTAATACAAAATGTTTATTTAATCTTTTGAAAACAAGTAATTCAAATGACTTTTGAACTTCTATTTAAGAAATGATCCTTATTTGTTTAGGTCACATATGGCACATTCTTAAACTTGGAAAACTCATTTGTAAACAATACCAAAAATGGAAACATATGAAGTAATTAGCAGATAGAAAAAGGTATATCATAAGCAACAAAAATTAAAAAGGACAAAGAAAAAGCTGTAGAAACATTTCTTACACATGCGCTGCATTTTCATTTTATGCTCAGTCATGTGCTGGCTATTGGTCATCCTGAAATATCTATCTGCAAATGTGCTTTGATCATAATAAGTTGGAGGATTGGCCGTTCCAATTGCAAGAATTGAGGCAGTGCCTTCAGCACGTTGAGCCTTGCGAATTTGATCCACGCTAACCATTTTTTTAATTTTAAAAAACTATACCTTTTCTTACTCTTGAGTTATATTTTTTTCTGTTGGTAACTCATATATATATATATATACGTGTAAACACCTTGAGCTTTAAATCGTGATGCATGCTTTACACAAGTCCTTAAAAATGAATAAAATGTTCTAAATAAGAAACCTTGTGATGCAGTTAACATTCTCAAAAAAGGAAGCCGACAAAAAAATAGAGGGTGTGTTTGGCTGGGCTAATATTTTATTATTAAAATTAAAATATTATTTTGAAGATAAATTATCTAAAAAATTATTGGGTATAAATTATTAATATGTTGGATAAAATTAGTAGGTATAAATAATTATTGTGTTCGATTAGAGATAATAAAATAATACTAATATATTTTTTTACTTAAGTATCCTTAGATATAATTATTCTAAAATATTTTTTATATTACTTATTATATTAATTAAAAATGAAGTTATTTTTATCCTAAAAAATTAATAAATAAATATATAATTATAATAAAATAAAAATTATCTTAATAATCATTACATATCTAAGGTAGAAATGATAATCAAATTATCACTTATATTACTTATTATATCATCATTGTTAATAGAAGATTATCATAATTTTTTATTATTAATAAACAAAATAATATAATACAAATAATAAAAAATAAATTATCAAAATAATATTATGTTATTGCAAACCAAATAGCCCCATAGAGTATATCATTATTATAATAAAAGTCTTTCTTTACAGGCAGTAGTTTACAGGTTTTAGAACGCTTGAAAGTTTCCACAAATCATTAAATCATTCTGAAAATTTTTGTCCGTACCTAACAAAATCTATGTATAAGTTATTAAAATTCATTTTTAATTATAATAAACAAGGTAATTAGTTTTTCATTACATATTTTCCCCCAAAAAAAAAAAAGTAGAAGGGAAAAACACTAGATTTGTAAGAATGATTATAACATTTGGGTGCATGAGGCTTTGGCCAAGTCATGCGGGTTGATGAGATTGTGTGCATGCATGTATGTGTGTGTGTGGTTTCTTTTTTTTTTTTTTTTAAGATACATATAATGAGTAAAATATTTACACTAGCTAAATTTATGAAGTTAATTATGCAAATCAATAACATCATTATGATAATGTACATCAGCATGAAAGTAATACATTTATTAATTTATGTATAATCACATTACCGTGCATTGCACCCCATCATTTATCTTATCAACCATTTGAAAACAAAATACATTAATTTCAAACTTAACCTTTTAATTTTAAGATTCTTATAAAATTCACTCTCGAAATACATTATATATATATATATATTAAAAAAAGTTTCAAACAATGCTATAAAATCCATCAATTTATAAATGTTATCGAAACTCTTCCGTTATTTTTGTTTATTGTCGATCAATAGTATTCAATGGCTTCAAAGCTTCTTAATAGATCTAATTACCCCATTTTATAACTTTAAAAGGTGTACTGTTCTTAATGATTGTAAGGGAATTTTATTAAGGCTTCCTATAAATAGGGGTGGTTAAATCACATCACTCGTGCTGAAGCCATGCAGAGTTTATAAAAAATCAATTAAACATGGTGGCGTGCGATTTGTTGCAAAGTTGGCACTCTCAATTCCCAATTTAACATGCTTTACCTGTTTTTCTCCTTTATAATTTACATTTTCCACGAAGCTTCGCGAGTTTAATCATTTATCCTCTGTTTGTTTGGTGAGAAATTGACCATATTTTAAAAATTAAGTTTTGTTTTCTCTTATTTAAAATAAAAACCAGAATCAGAACTCAAACCAGTCTGATCTTAAGATTTGGAAGCCGAAAACTGAGAGCTAAGTAGCACAAGGCGGATAATTGGAAAAGTGGAAATGCATAACATTTTTTTTTTTAAATATTCAAAACAATTATATAGAGTTTTTTTTTTTTATAAATATAAATTTTTTATAGTAAAAGAGCATTAAAAAAAGGCCAAAAGAGTATTTGTCACCCTAGGTTAATTTATAATTCCGATTAGGGTAATTCATTTATGCATTTACACACAACGGGTGGGAAAACATAAAACGAATAATCAAATATATTTAATGCAACACATTATTTAATATTAGATCAATTATCAAAAATTAACTGTCATAAATTGACAATGTAGATTTACTTAGCTAATGTGAATAAATGTTAAACTAACACGTGAAGAATGGAATTATTAGTTTACACATAATAAAAAATATCTTTAAATAAAATAATCAATATTTTAGAATTTTCATTTGAATTGTATTGTATATTTTATTTTTTAATATTAAATATTTATGAACTAATATTTCTTCTAAATTTTAATAGATTGTTGGTTTAATAAAAGATTTTCAAAAGAATTTAATGAAGTGTAGAAATAATAAACAAAAGATACTCTATTATGGGGACCTTATGTGTGCATGTTAATTAGAAAAGGAAAGTGATGTTGTAAAGATGTATAATCAGATTTGTGCCATTGGTAACTTAATTATGTTGGTAAATTGCAGTAAATTAGTAAATTAAATCGATAAATTAACCTTAATTATATTGATTAAATTTTATTTTTTTATACAACGAGTTATTTCCTACATTCAATTAGACAAAGTATAAATATGTAATTTAAAAGTATATTAATTTATTGGGGTGCTTTTGCCATTACCATAAAAAAGAGTAAATAAGTAATTTACTTTGAAAACTAACAAAAGACACTAACAAAAATAAAATTTGTCATTTCAACATACCTTGGCTTGATTGATGTGTGCATAAATTACACACATTTAGAGTCTAAGTACTAGGTTTTGGGTAGATTTTTATTAAATTTCATTAAGTTTTGTTTGATTTTATGTTTGTTTTATGATAATTTCTCATTTTGTACTTTAATTTATCTTTATAGATGTTTTAGTGAAGTTTGAGGGCAATTAGAATCAATCTGAAGCAAATTTGGAAACTTGAGAATGAGTAAACCGCACTCCTACCAAAAATTCTAAGAGGCTACCAAAAATATTTATACAGTTGCATAAATATTTAGTAACATTATAATTTGTTGCCCTAAGTAATTCTAAGTCTCAAAACAAACTAGTAGTTAACTCTCAATCCATATCTATCTATATTACTTTGATTGAATCATACATTTGCGAGTAAAACACAATATTGATAATAATCTTTTGGCACATAAAAATAATACATAAATTGTCACCATTAATTATTCAACACATTCTAATTTTATATGCGGAAAGAATGATTTCATTTTAAATTCAACCAATAAAATTACATAAAATAGTGGTATCCCAATACAACAAAAACAATAATTTCTAAGACAATGAACTCACATAAATACCATGTCAAAACATAAATTAAAAAAAGATTAAAATATTCAGTTTTTAAGATGAAGAAAGAACATTTAGATAAACCGATGTTGCATATTAAAATGAAATAATATCACCAATCTTTCTCAAGTTAGAATATACTAATTTTTTATATGCTTAGTCCTAGAACTCCAGTTTTCCTCAAGTTATAACATGCTAAAAAGGAGAAAAATTGAAAAAAAAAAAAAAAAAGGGAAATGTTCACAGATTGCTCAAACACACACCAAAGAATGCTAATTACTATAACTCGTTACAGATTAAGATTAGAAATGAAATTAAGACATAATCAAACACATTGTAACAAAAAGAGTTAAGCTAAAATATTGATAAATTTATTATGAAAACAAGCACCTTTAGTTTTGCCGGTCTAAATAGACCAAAAGGGTCCTCTCCAACTTTAAAAACACTGATTATTCATTGCTTTTTTGTCTCCAAATGTGTATGTTTGATTATAATAATATTTTATTATAAAAAATAAAATATTATTACAAAAGATAAATTAATTAAAAACTTACAAAATATAAATTTTTAATATGTTTAATAAAATTTGGTATGTAAATAATTATTGCATTTGAATGATTATAATAAAACTATACTAAAATATAACTTTATTTAAATATCTTGAAAGATTATTAAATATAAAGGCCAAAACACTATTTCATACCTAAGGGTTGTTGAAATACAATTCTCACTTATTAAGTTTGATAAAGCCATATACCCCCCCATTAAATATTTTCATTAATAAAATCCATTAAAGGTAGGGATACAATAGTCATTATACTTAGTATTCAAAAATCAAGTTTTTAAAATTATTTATAATCTAAAAAATTTTTATTTTATAATGTGTGGGGTCAAAAATAATTTTTTTTTTTTTTAAAAAGTGATAGAGCAATAAAATACATTTTTAATATTGACCAATTGTATTTAGACACATGATTAAACAAAAGAATTTTATGGAATTTGAAATGAAAATCTCGCAGAATTTGTAATTTCAGTTAGCATTGCCACATGACATATGAAAACACATAAAATGAAGAATCAGCACGTCATTCTAAAATATAAAGGTTAAACATATTTAACATAATATATTATTCAATATTAGATCAACAGTAAAAAATTAATGCTCACAAATTAACAGTGGGATTGTCATTTTACACTTGATAAAAAATATCTTTAAATAAAATAATCAACATTTTGGAATTCTCTTTTGAATTAAATTGTATATTTTATTTTATAATATTAAATATTTGAGATCTAATATTTCTTCAATTTTTTTATAAATTATTGGATAAATGAAGGACTTTCTTATGATTTTAATGAAGCGTGGAAATAATAAACAGTGGATTATCTATTACCGGGTATCTTGTGTGTGGATGTTTATAAGAAGACGAAGATGATGATGTTAAGATGCATAATGAAATTTGTGTCATGGATTGTTTTATTATGTTGGAAAATTAAATTAACCATAATTATATTGATTAAATTGATAAATTAACCATAATTATATTGATTAAATTGATAAATTAACCATAATTATATTGATTAAATTTCATTTTGATATAAAGGGTAATTTTTAAATTCAATAAAACAAAATATAAATATGTAATTTAAATGTATATTAATTTATGGGAGTATTTTTGTCATTACATTAGAAAAGGTAAATCGGTAATTTATTTTAAAAATTAATAAAAATGAATGATAGTGGGTATTTGACTTTTTTCAAAATTAACAGTTAAAAATTTGTCATTTTAACAAACTTTAAGTCAAAAATAGTCTTTTGGCCAAATATAAATTAATATTATGTTTAGTTAAACTAAAATGTCTTATGTTAAATACTTGATTTTTATATATTCTAAATATTTTTCATTTTAATATTATATTAGGATTTATTTTATGCTGTCAAATTATGAAATTAATTAATTAAATTATTTTTTAAGTTGTTACATTATTGCCAATATTTTTTTCTCTAAAATAATTTTCACTTTGTTATTTTAATTGAAATGAGTATATTTTGTGTTAAAAATGAACAAGTAACAATAAAATTGTAACGAAATTAAATTACTTTGATAATATTTTGATACTTAAAGTGGAATACTAATCAGACTACTCTCTATATTATCTGACACATTATTTTTTATAGTAAAATTTTATTGGAATGTTATATTATTTTATAAATCAAATAAAGTAATATCTCTAATAAAATATAAATTACTTTGGTAATTTATTACTCAATAAAACTATGGCATATAATTTAAATACACGAAATAGGTACACAAATAATATGTCATTATATAATTGAGTAATTTTAAATTAAGGATAAAATAATATTCAATCACATGATGACATATCATCTGTATACGTATTTTGCCTAATACATATAATATTTCTCTTTATTACTTATAATTACCTTCTATCTATTCTTCCCAAAACTAAGGCTAGCTTAAATTACTAATACATCACGCAAAGATATCAACACTATAGTGACACTTTAGTAGCATACATTTTGAGAAGCATTCACTTTATTTTGCAAATGTTGACACAAATAATTTAACTTGAGACTTTGCGTTTAAATCTTTTTACTCAACCAACACCCTATAATACGTTAATGTCTATGAGATAGCAAGATTCTACAAAACTCTAATAAACATAACATATGAGGTTGCAAGATTCTATGTTACAACTAAGACTAGAAAGTATGAGATAGTAAAAGTTGATGCACCAATGAAGAAGAGTGTTTGCCGAGAGTTCGAGACATCGAAGGGTAGAAGAGTTTTTGTTGTTAATGCACTAATGAAGATGAACAAAGTCGATGCATTAGTCTGATGAAGAAGAGTGTTTGAGAGTTCGAGACGTCGAAGAAGAGAGGAGTTTTCATCATTGATACACTAAAGAAAACTAACAACGTCGATGCAATGGTTTGATGAAGATGAGTGTGTGAGAACTCACTGCCAAAGATGAGTGGATGAAACGACAAACCACTACCCAAAAGAACATTACATTCTTATCCATTATTTTATTACTTTAGCATGGATAGATTTCTCATGCCAATAAAACTATATGCACAAACAATATACACAATTTTATGCACAAATAATGATATGTCACTATATAATTTAGTGTTATTTTATCTCTAATTTAAAACTGTTTACTCATATAATAATATATCACTATTTGTGCATGAAGTTATATATATTCTTTGTGCACTTAACATTACTTTTTCCATACATTGGGATTTGCAGAGCAGCACAAGGATTAATAATTAATTTATACAAATGTGATATCATTTGGACACTCTTGATCTCGAGAAATCCTTAAGAAAAAGTCCAATGCTTTTTTAGGTTTTTCATTCTTAACCAATGCACCAATAATTGTATTCCAAAATACAACATTCCAAAGTTTTTGCTCCTAAAAAATTTTCTTTGACAAGTAGATGCACATTCATTTAGTTAACATATTGATAACATAATTCACAACCAAAATTTCATAATCAAACCCTTTTTTAATCACCAAACCATGCATATGCTCTCTTTATTCCAAATATTGTTCATTTATAAATTCAAATAAAACACCCACAATGAATAAGGAGAGCTTGCTAGGTCTATCCATAAGTATTAGAGTAACCATTTATATGTAAACCTTTTGCTAGGTCTATCTAGTTAACATGTCTACAATATGTGTCCATGTATTGTACCAAGCTATTAACAAATAACTATGGAAGACAATCAATTGTGCAGTGTGAACATAGGGTCCTCATAATCAATTGACACGCATTAAACTGTTTATTATAGTTCAACTATTATAAAAACATTTATCTAAATTGTGCAACAATGTAAAACAAAGATTCTCATTTATTATTAATAAAAATATGATTACAAGTAATTACATCAAAAGTACACAGGTGATGATTGGCTTTAAGACACTGTTTTAACAATCTTTCACTTGCATTATTGTCAATCAATCATGTTACATGTCTATTATGTTTCTGCTATAACAAAGGCTTCATCAATGGGTTTGTTAAGTTTCTTATCAGTGTGAACTTTACCTATCTATACATATCCACACTAAATGATTTCTCTGATTAGATAGTTTCATTTGATATGTGTTTGAATCATTGGTGAGATCGTAGCTCCTTTACTTATGTAATTGCTTTATTGTTGTCGCAATAGAACTTTATAGAGTTGACTATACTCAAAACCACCTCAAGTTTGATTATGAACTTCTTGATCTATACTGTTTCTTTTACTACATCTAACAAAGGAATATACTCAAACTTAACTATATCAGTCAATGATACTTTGCTTGAAACTTTCTAACTTATTGCACAACCATTTAAACAGAACACAAATCTCGATTGAGATTTAAAATCGTCTTGATCTATTTAGATTTTCTTGACAACTATCTAGTAATGCTCATCTAGATCTAATTAATAAATACTACTAGCCCTCAAAGTGTATGAGATAACCCTAATACATAACATGACGTAAATGATCAATCCAATAACTGATACATATGGGATTCGACTCATCTTGTCTCTCTCCTCTTGTGCTGTGGACATATCTTCTCATTGAAAGGAATCATTTCTTGGATTCCTCCATTTTGAATCTTTTTATTATCTTGTTTATGTGCATGTTTTGACTTAGTCTAAGCAAGTTACATTATCTATCTCTAGAGATCTTTATACCAAGGATATAAGTTTCAGCAAAGTTTTTTATGGAGAAGTACTTGGATAATCAAGTCTTTATCAATTGCAAGTTTGATTCATCATTTTTTATAATCAAGATGTGATTGATATACAATATTAAAAATGTAACCATCGTCCAATTGACCTTCTTGTCTCTACAGTATAGCCCTAAAATGACATAGGTAGGTCTATAAAGCTCATCATATATCTTACCATATCCATTAAAATTGTATGCCTCTATTCAAATATGTCTTTATGTTGTGGTGTACCAGAAGGAATGAGTTGTGAAACAATTCCAAATTCCATCAAGTATTCTTTAAACTAAACACTTAAGTATTCATCTCATCAATCAATCTAGATGATCTTTATACTTTTTCCAATTGTTTCTCCACTTCGTTCCTCCATTCGTTGAATTTCTTAAAGTATTCAAACTTGTGTTTCAACAAAAACACAGTTGTATACATTGAAGTCATCACTTATATCTGACTTGTATTGTTAGGAGTCACACAAATCACTATAAATGATGTTTAACAATTTAGTTGTCTTTTCATTGTATCCAATGAAGGGTGATTAGTTGTCCAACAGGCATGATTCATATTCATCATGTAATAGTTCATAGAAGTTTTACATTTTAAATGTTTTCTTTTTCCTTTTTTTTTTTTTTTTTTTTTGGATTATAAAATCAATGAAAGTGAGAGAACAAGACCATTTTATGTTCTCCGAATATGCTCCAATCTTTTTAAGGGAGAAATTTTGATACATCAAGGTATAATCCTCAATGATATTACAATAAAAATTGTTTAAATAAAAAAATGAGGTTGGAAAGACAACTAGTGGCGGCTATTTATCACCTAGTTGGTTAGTAAATTTGTCTGTTATACATATTTATCGTATTTTACTATTTTAGGCACATTAAATTATATCTTTGAACTTAAACATATAAAACACATATTTTATATACTTGTTGTATTAATCTTGTATAAATATCACGTTGCTGTATTTTTTATTTTTTTCTTTAACAAATGATAAAATTAATGATGCAACATATAAAAAATACATTTTTTTATATTGTTATATTAATCTTGTATAAAACACATATTTTATATACTTATCATATTAATCTCATAATAAACATCACAAATTTACTAATCTAGTTATGATTGGGTATTGCTCTTTCTAAAAAATACAGGAAACCAAAATGTGAAAAAAAAATAAAAGTTAATAATAACAATCTAGAGGTTTTCTATAAATATTTTTTTATATAAAAAAATACGGCCTAAAAATATTGCACAAATCGTCACCGCATTATTCAACAATCTAATTTTACATGTCATAAGAATGATTCCTTTTCAATTCAAGCAATAAAATTACACACAATAGCGGTATCACAATACAACAAAAACAATAATTCATAAGATAAGAAACTCACATAAATACCATATCAAAGCATAAATGAAACAGCCAAATATTCAACCCTTTAAGTTGAAGAAGGAACATGTAAATAAATCGATATTGCATATCAAAATGTAAATAATATCACCAATCTTTCTCAAGTTAGAATATGCTAATATTTTATATGTTTAGTCCTAGAACTCCAGTTTTTCTCGAGTTTGAATTTACTAAAAAGAAAAAAGGAAATGAACACAGATTGCTCAAACATATACCAAAGAAAGCAAGTTACAATAACTCGTTACAGATTAGAATATTGATAAATTTATTATGAAAACAAATACCTTTTGGTTTGGCAGTCACTCTCCAACAAAAGACCGACTGTTCATTGTTTTTTCGTCTGGAAAAGTGTAAAAGAAATAAAACTTATTATGTTAGATAATTTGTAATTACCAATAATGAAACATTACCATTAAGAGAAATTATTGAAAAATTATAGGGTATAATACGTTTAGTAAAATTTGGTATATATAAATAATTATTGTATTAATTAATAATAATAAAATAATACTAAGATATTATTTTATTTAAATACCTTTGAAAAATTATTAAATATAAATTAATATTATGTTTAATTAAACTAATATAATTTTTATTATATTAGGGTTTTTTTTCATCTTGTCAAATTATAAAATTAATTAATTAAATTATTTTTTAAGTTTTTAAAATATATTATCAATATATTTTTTCTAAAATATTATTCATGTTACTTGTTATTTTAATTAAAAAGAGAGTATTTTATTCTTAAAAATTAATAAGCATTAATAAAGTTGTAACAAAATTAATATTATCTTAATAACACTACAATACTTAAGGTGGAGACAGTATTTAAATTACTTTTATATTATCTAAAATATCATTTTTAATAATAGTGAAACCTGAAATTATCTTACAAATTAAACAATATAATATTACTAATAAAATAAAAATTAGTTAAATAATTTATTATTTTTAATTACCTTCAGCCTATCCTTCCCAAAACTAGGGCTTAAATTACTAGTACATCTTGTAAAGATATCAACACTACTGTAACACTTTAGTAGCATTCACCTTGTAGAAATGTTAGCAGACAGGAGTTTATATAATTCAATTTAAATTATAAAATTGAATCAAATTATTTAAAAATTATGGTTTATTTTGGTTTAGTTTGTTAAAAATTACTTAACCCATAATTTTTATCAGATATTACTTTCATCAAAAGATAAATGAGCATGTTCCAAATATCACATTTCTCGTATAAGTCAACTAATCCACTGCCCACAAAAACATCACATTGTAATCCTTTATTTATTACTGGGATCTGCAGATCAGCACAGGAATTAATAACATATACAAATGTGGTATCATTTGGACACTCTTGATCTTCAGACATCCTTAAGAAAAATTCCAATGCTCTTTCATTCTTAACCAGTGCACCAATAATTGTATTCCAAAATACAACATCCCCAAGTTTCTGCCCCTAAAACATTTTCTCTGATGAGCAGATGCACATACATTTAGTGTACATATTGATAACAGAATTCACAGCCGAAACTTCATTATCCAACCCATTTTTAATCACCAAACCATGCATCTGTTCTCTTGATTCCAAATATTGTTCATTTATAAATCCTGATAAAACACCCACAAAAGAACCTTCACACAGGAATCTTTTCCCTGACAAGATCACGAAAGAAAAATATACAATCTTCAATAAATCCGTATCCCCGAAAAATTTGATATTATCGAATTCCTGTGACTAAACTCTTCTTAGACATATCTTCACATGCAAATCCCCTGGTTTCCATATAAACCTACCAAAATAGTTCATACAAATACATCAACTTTAAACAACCCATTCTTCACATCAAAGCATGCAACTGAAATCGCTTGCTAAGATCAAACAAATCACATGACAATAACGAACCTAACATTGTTTAGAGGAACCGAAACCGCCAAGAATGGATTGTTGACGTTGTTTAGCTTAGAGCAAAACGCATTCTTAGCGAAGCTGCGAACTGCAACGTTCGTTAGCGGAGAGAAAACCCCCCACATTGTAGTGGAAACAAAAGTGAAATAGAACAAGTCAGAGATAGATGAACCGTAAAATGTACCGGACGAAAGCCGATTAAAAACAGGTGACTTCAATTGATTTTTGGGTTTATTAACTTCTGTCTCGTCGTTCTGCTCTTCAATGAAACTACATTTTGTTACAGAAGATTTGAGAAAAAGGGTATTCATTCAAGTACCCTAAATTTTGTTTTGGATCAGGTTCTTGAATTAGTTCTAGTTCTTTAAAGGTTAGAACCGAAACCTACTCGCATAGCGCAGGCTCCATAAAATCCCGTTGAAGAGAAGGTCCTAATGTCAAGTGCTATTAAAATAATATACAAAAAATCATTCCTTTAGTTTATTTAAAGTAATAAAATTTTAGAAATACAGTTATGAACTTTTTTATTAAAACCATGGGGAAAGGACTACTTTCCAACCAAGTTTTACTCAACATTTGAAAGCATGTTTTCGATAATTCAAAAACTTAAATATCTATTTATAGATTAATCTTTATTAGAAACAAGTGTAAAATCCTCATTGTAGTATTAAAACCTAAATGTTTATGTTATTTTTCTTCTTTAGTTTAGAAAACTAACAATTTTTTTATAAGTAAGTTTTAAAAAACTGTATTTTTCTCTTCAAGTTTCAATCTTTTAGGTGATCAATCAGAATCCGATGGCCCAACGAAATCTAATTGTCGTGGAGAAGAAGCATCGACAGAGAAGAAGAATCTTTCATCAACACTTTTGGACGAAGAAATGTCAACGCTTCTTCTTAAGCATCAATCTCTAGTCCCAAATGCTTCCAAGTGAAAAGAGACTCCTTCATTGACGCTTTTTCTTTGCGGCAATTGGATTCCGTTGAACCACTAAATTTTGGTGGATCACCTAAAAAATTGAAACCCTAATTGAGAACCATTCCCGCCTCTTCAACGCCTCGATATTGCATCACTAACACCAATTGTATTAAACCGAAACCCAACCATTCCCGCCTCTTCAACGCCCTGTTTCACGGCCTCCGACAGTCTCAAAAGGTGCATGTTACACGTGTTCCCCTCGTACCAAACGGAAGAGATGCCTATTTGGGGCTTATCCATGTCGGAGTCCGAGAGGCCCGCCCCGTGCAGAACGGCCTGTGAGGCGCCCTGTGACTTGGGCTCGGTGATGCGGGCGCTGTACTTATTGAGTTTCAGAGGGTTTGTTGTGGAGGTGGGAAGAGGAGAGGGGTCGGCGGTAACCGGGGCGGCGGCTGATTGAGCTGTAACACGGAGGGACGTGGGGCGGAGGGGAAGGTGATTGCTTTGAGTGCCATGAAGAGGTGGGATTATTGGGGTGAAAGCAGGGGCGCGTGAAGTTACGAAGGTTGAATGCATGGTGACAGCGATGTGCAGTCGAATTAGAAGACTAGAAGTGAATGTCTTGGATAACAGCTGACGCCCTAGTCGGAATTATGAGGTTGCATTTTAAAGGGAAATTAAATTAAATGTTATTATACATTTTTATTAAGCAAAAATACCATATTATCTATTTTTAAGTAAAAATATCCTAGATTTTTTTAAAATATCAAAATTATCCTTCACCACATCTATATAAACTCTCATACTCTCACTCTTATTATATACATTTTTCATACCACTCAAACATTCATTTTCATTTTCATTTTTATTTAATATCAATTACTATGGGTTCGTTCGGAAGAAAAAAGTTCGTATTTTTTAATTCAAATCTAAAAAAGTCAAATCATGAAAAAAAGGTATTTACATGAATCTTAACTCAAAACTTAATTTTATTTGTTAAATCTAGTTTGTATGTCATGTAAAAAAGGTATTTGAATATTAGATAATAATTTAAGGATTAAATAAAATGTTAAAAAAATATGGGGGGTATTTTAATATTACAAAAATATATAAAGGATTTAAATAACATATTAAGAATAGATAAATATATTTTAATATAAGACAACATACAAAAGTGTTAAATGAAGTATTAGATAATTATTGAGGCTAAATAAAATTTTAAAAAAATATGAGAGGCATTTTGATATTAAACATTGTAAAAACGTTTTAAATAAATTGTTAATAATAGATAGAGATATTTTAATATAAGACAATATACAAGGGTGTTGAATGAAATGTTAGATAATTATAGAAGGAAAATAAAATGTTAGAAAACTATGAGAGTATTCAGATATTAAAAATTATAAGAATGTCTTAAATGATATGTTAACAATAAATAGATGCATTTTAAGATAAGACAATAAACAAAAGTATGAAATTAAATGTTAGATAATTATGAGGGTAAATAATATGTTTAAAATATATGTTAATAATAGATAGATGCATTTTGATATAAAACACGAAATATCGACGAAATTTCTTCACCCGTAGAAGCCCCGTGAGAAACATGTAGGAGAGAAATTTTCTTGATTCCAACAGTGGAATGTGTGGGAAATTTTCGTGAAAATCAATAAAAATTCTTGGTTTATATATAGGGGTAATTTTGTCATTTCACTCCACTAGGGTATTTTCGTTTTTTTCCAGTAGTTTTGGATAATTTTGCTTAGCCCCGTTAATTTTAGATATTTAATTTAATTTCCCCATTTTAAATATTGTTGAACTAACTTGAAGAATTCATTTTTAAATCAAAGTTACAAAATTATTCTTACTATATTATTCAATTGATATTGCTTAAATTCATGATAACAGGGCCAAAGGACTATTTTCCACCCAAGGTTTATTATAAAGACAAACACATATAAGTGAGATTTTAAAAATTTAATATCTACCCAAGATTTAATCCATTTTCATATACTTAGGAATTTTTTGTTAAAGTTCAAAATAAAATAGTCATTTTACTAGTAAAATTAAAATAAATGAAATTATCTCATTTTCTCCCCTTGTTTGAAAAACTAATAATTTCTTCTCTAAGATTAAGTTTTTAAAAATTCATTTTTTTCTCTAGGGTTTGGAAAACAAATTTGGCCAACTAATACAATGAACGACAACCTCCCTCTTTGGCATTTCTCTCCCGATGGCTCTTTCTCTTGTGATGATGAAGGACAAAACGTTCATTTGGACAATGCCTTCATCATCCTAACGAGATGACATTTTGCCATCCAAATTTGAACGATGAACGTCATCTTTCATCGCCCCTTCATTTGCATTTGACGGCAACAACAAGAGAAGAGAGAGACAACAATAGAGATGGTGGTCAAGTTTAGGGTGGAAAGATGGGGTCGTTAGTGGTCGAAGAGGTAAAGAAAAAACCTAGGTATAAGGGGGAAAATGTGACTTTTTAAAAATTGAAAACTTTAAACGGAATGAAGTGGTTAGTTTTTAAAATTTGGGGAAAAAATATGATGAAATTATATATTGTTTTAATAATATTATTAAAATAACAATTTTACTCTTATATTTAATGATAATTTTAACGAGAGTTTAAGGATAAATAGGTATTTAGGTTTTTGAAATCTTACGAGCATATATTTGGAAATTGGCTAAAGTTTGGGTGGAAAATATTCCCTTGGCCTACTATTTACAAAATTATATTAAAAAATAGTTGAGATCATATGTTTTAACAAATAAAAATTACATTGATATTATGTTTAACTGGAAATGTCCTTTCAACTCTAAACCTTAGTGACATTTTTCACCTTTTAAGTTTAGGAGTAAGGGGTATAGTTTATTCATTTGTCATCTAATTTACGGCATTTATAACTTTGCAAGAGAATATTTTAGAATATTTTCATGGTTTTTAAAATTATGTTATATTGTTAACATTCATCCCCCCCGAAATTTAATATTCCACTTTGCTTTCCTCTCTCCCACATTTTGTTGCTCATTTCCTATTAATCAATCATATAAATGGTAATGGGTCTGACCAAGTTGGCTTTGACATTATCCATCATGTCAAGAATCATACCAAGCCTAGGTTTGCTAATTGGTGAGTCTAGGCCTGCTAATTCGTGAGTCTAGCAGACTAGGTCTACTCACTAAGGTTGAAAGGCTCGTGGCATGGCCTAAAACCCTTTTTTGTCGTGCTTTTATAGGTTGACCCACCAAATTTTAATATTTTGATAATTTTTACGAGCCTTATCCTAAGGCCCTTGCATTACCCATATGGCCGATGGGTTTAGCATAGCCTACTATAGTAACAAGTTATGCCCTTATGAGTAGTGCCCAAAAAAAAAGGGTTTGGCTTGTGTCGCATGTCAATTGAACCCCTTTGACATGTCTAATCTATCACCTCATTAAGCTTTATTTCCACGTTGAGAAATATTTTCTTCTTTTTATTTCTTTTTCTTTTCCTCAACTCTTTCTTTTTCTTTATCTTTTGTCCTACTTTCTTTCTTATTCTCTTTCTCTTTTTTTATTTCTTCCTCCTTTGTCGCATGTATTCTACAACAGTTGGATATGGAAAAATTGACGGATTCCTCACTGTTGACTAGCATAACAATGGCCTTAATCTTCCTTAGCCTATACATGTTTTGATCTATATCATTCACTTTAAAAAGAGTCTAATGGATTTGAAGTTGTTCGATGGATGACTAAGTAAGAATTTTTCGTGTCATCAAAGTTCGAAGTCCAGAGTTGTACTTTAGATAGCTAAGTTCAGGTGGAAAACAAGTATTAGTGTGGAAATGACCAAGAGTTAGATATGCAAGACTAAGTTCTCCTACTTACTGAATGATTTGTCAATCACTCTTTTCCGTTATAGTTTTGTAGGTTACAGATTAACAGTAATGACAATGACAATGATGTGAGGAGTCAGTACAAGATCAACATGAGGCAAAAAATAATTAATTTATGTATTTAAGACTATTATATATGATTTGACTACACATTTTATGTTATTTTGGTAATTGACATCTATTGACGCTTTCATAAATGAGTTTTGTAAAGGGTTTTTTGGTAAGTATGTAGAGGTATATATTAGGTCAAATAAGTTTAAATTGTATCATACTAATATTGTCAAGAATAGTAACACTTATATCTAAAAATTAATACTTTTAAAAATGGGTGTTATATAGTGTCTATAGAATATATCTTCTAATAAACAGTGATACATATTGGATCGTCTTTTCCCAAGGATCATTATGGTTTAAAACTATTCCAATGTATCCTTGAGAAAAGATTACCGAAACAACAATGATTAGCCATAGTGAGAGATGTATATACATAGACAAAATACGTACATAAATAAAAAATACTAAAGAGATTCAGTATGGAAAAATCCAAAAATAAATATCTTCCAATATCTTGTGCTTTTTATCTCTCTAAAGAATTATGTCCTAGGACACAAGAAGAGAAAAATAAGAAGAGTCGAGTAATATACACATTTGTTATTAAATCAATCATGTATATCATGGTATGTACTTGAACTGACGTCTCATATACTTTAAACATTTACTATATATCAATTAGATCAAAGTGACTGTCATTGAATGGTTGTCAATAATATCCTTAAATACTTGAGGAGGATGTCTTTTTGGTTTATGAAGGTGAACAAAAGCTCATTATGAGAGAATACATTGATGCGCAATTCCAAATAGACAGATGAATTTAAATTGCAATCAAGATTCATTATTAGTTTGAATGAATGGTGTAGTAAGTTGGAAGAGCTCCAAGCAAAGCACAACAACTGATTCTACAATTGAGTTAGAGTATACTGTTTTGTCTGATGTGGCCAAAGATGTAATTTAGATCAAGAATTTCATAGTTGAAGTTGGTATGGTTCCCTACATAGTCAACCTTATAGACCTCGAAAATTACTCAAGCAAATGAGCCACTATCTCTTCAACTATCCAAACATATACTCAAACAATTTCACTTTATCAGAGTGATCATTCAACATAATGATATGTAAATTTGTAGAATAGACATAAATGATAACTTGGAAGACATACTAACCAAGTTTGTATTGTAGTAAAAGCATGATATACATGTATCCTCATTTGGTTTTATTCTAATGACTGAATGGTTATTGTGCAAATGGGAGATTATTAGAGTAAGTGTTCTAAAAGCAATTGTCACATCTATGTAATTGTAACCATATTTTATCAACAAAATGACATTTTATTCATCATGTTGTCTTTTACTTTAAGATTAGATGGATATATTTAAGATGGGAAAACCGAGATGAAGGGATTAATACATGTAAACTAATCATGAGACTTTATGTTTGCATATAATGGTCATTCTAGAAATATTCATAATCCCAATATTATTCTAACTAGGGGCAAAAATGAAATGGTTAGGACTATCAAAGTGTTAAATGACCCTACCAAAAGGTGGTGATAAATCTCACATGTTAAGGTTTTTTTATAAACAGGGAAGTTGAACATAGACTGTTGCATGCTAAAGTATGGACTTTTATTATTTCTAGGTCAATTTGAGTTGTATTTGAGGATTTTATGAATTTTATTGTGAATTTCATCTTCGTGATATTGGTGTTTTGTAAGTCGCATTGTCAAAATGTCTTTCTATCACAAAATAATTATTTTTTATCTTTAATCACACATGTTTAAATTGCCTTTTGTTTCATTGGTTGAGTTTCTAAAACTTTTAAACTAATAATTAGGATTATTTATTAGTACAATGAGAGTTGTTAGCATGTTATTATCAATCTTTTCACCAATTATTTTTATGTAATGGGTATGTAGTTTGGCTATTCAAAGTACATATTTTAGTTATGTATTATGAACTTGTGCAATAGAATCTTTTTCTATTTGCGTATTATTGGAAAATTATAAACATGTCAAATCGGATTTTGTGAATTACAGTAAACATAAATAACAGTCTAACCATCTCCAACTACTCTATGGCAGTTTTTCATGTAACTAGATCAGGTTGATCGATCATAAGTGGACCCAGACACAATATCTCTCACTCACACATGACGACAAACTTGAACCAAATATTTAGGCACATAAAAATCCCATTCAGCTATATGTTTCATACTTGCAAATATATCATGCGATCTTACGAGCAACCTATACTTGGGAGTTAAATACTATACATCAATTAGGAATAAAATAACCGATTCAACACAAATAAAATATAACAAGGCATTAGACTCACAGTACCCTAGACTAACTTGCTAACAGTAGCTCCCTTTAATCTTTCATTTGTCATTGTGTTATTTTGTATTTATGATTAAGTTCATTCTTCCATATGAGTGACATGATTGACCGACCAATGGACACATGTAATATATACGTTTTTTTCTCTTACTTGAGATTCTCAATTTAAACTTGGTTGTTGTATAACCATAGGTGTCAAGCTAAGATAGCAACACTCAGAGTAAACATTGAATAATAGTAAAAAAGTCAAAGGATACTAATATGTGGTAAAACTCATAAAGTCTCATACAGTGAAAGAACAAAGATTCATCCTTTTACCACTTCAAATGGTCGTCTTACTTATGCACATATGGTATGAATCATGTGTTACAGTATGTACTCTCCATTAATGTCATTACATCAACACTGTATAGATCTTAGTTCAATCGCAACACCTAACGCCTAACTTGAGTTTTTAATCATCTTCACACTTGTAAGTAGTTTATTCACATTAAGAACTCACATATAACATTCACAAGTTATTTGAACATGGAAAATCCAAATCGGTTATTTTCAAATGTATCTATCTATAAACTCATCTTGATTGATCATTAAGGCGATATTTTAACTTTAACAAATCTTTTCTCGAGAAATCATGTCTCTCATTGCCATGCCCTTTCAATGCCACTTTTCTTAATTATAATGTCTTATCTTTGCTCGTTCTTTTCATGTCAAAGATGATTGCTCATATGAGTGAGTCAATTTCTAACTTGTATGACATTGTAATCTTATTAAGCTAAATATTATATGTATACAATGAATACCTAAGAATTTTAGGATGTAAGTTCAAAAAAAAATAAACTTGAATTCATAGTTTTCAAGGTTGTGTCACCAATACAATATATAAGTTTAACAACTTATCAATTATAGTCTACGCAATTAAGAGGTTTAACATATGCAAGATATATATCTCTTGAAGTAAGTACAGTTAAAGGATCAATAGCCACACAATGCGTAGAATTATATTATACTCTTATTTCCCTTTTGGAAATGATGTCTCTTAAAGTAGTGTGTCTAGTGTCGATATGTTTGGTTATTTTACAAAACTCAAGATTTTTTTATAGAAGTTATCTCATCTTGATTATGTCAATGGACAACTATTGCTCTAACAATATCATCTTGTTTACCCAGATTCACAAAAAATCATTTTAATCAAACAATTTCTTCCACAATCACTTAACAGATTATATGCTCGGCCTCCATTGTGGATAAGGCTATTCATGTCTATTTCTTATTGCTCTAAGTATAGACCTTTCTAGAGTAAAAAAATATAGCTAGAAATTTATTTGTGTTTATCTAAATCACCTCCCCAATGGGTATTTCAATACCCAATCAAATGCAAATTCGATATTTAATTACATAAATAATAATCCACAATGTCTTTTAGATATATCAATATCCTTTTAACAGTCTTTCAATGTTCTTTTTAGGATTTGACTCATACTGACTAACCAACCTAACAATAAAAATAAATGTCTGAGCATGTACACACCATAACATACATAAGACATCTCATGACATTTGAATAAGTAACTATTTATATATATATTTTTTTTATCTTGAGTTTTGGGACATATTTCTGGGCTCAGTAATTCGTCATTTGATATAAGAGTATTAACAGATTTATAGCTTACCATATTGAATCATTCTAGAATTTTTTGAATAATATGTTATTGTGACAAATTTAAAAGTCTCTTTGAATAATCTCTCTAGTTTTTAATTCCTAATATTTAATTTGTTTATCTATATCCTTTAGATTAAAAGCACGGACAACTAGCCTTTGATGATTATCACTTACTTCAAATTATTTTCAGTTATCTACACATCATCACATATAGAGATAGAATTACAAATTCATCATCAGATTTCATCACATAAACATAATGGTCTTGATTAATCATCTTAAACTCATAAGATATTATGGTCTCATGAAATTTCAAATACCATTGTCTGAATGACAGTTTTAAGTCATATAACTTTTTAAAGCTTACACATTGCACTTTTGACCTATAAAAATAACATCTATACGTTGTTTCACGTAGATTTCTTTGCCAAGTCCTCTATTAAGGAAAGTTTTCTTGACTTTTATCTTATGAAATTTTAAATCGAAACATGTTACTATAGCTAGAATCAAACAGATTAAAGTAAATCTTATAATTCGCAAAAACTTTTTCTTTACAATCTATACTTGCTCATTGGGTATAGTTATTCATCATAAGACGAAATTATATCTATTTATTAAGTTATCCATTTTACTATTGATTCAAGGAATCCACTTGTTCCAAATAGGTTTTCGACCTAGCGACAAATCAACCAAACTCTAGATTTGGTTTGTTTCTATGTATTTCATCTCTTTTTCTAATGCATTTTGATTTTTTCCTTATCAAGGGATGAGACAACTTCTTTTTAGCTTTTGGATTCTATATCATCTAAGAAAGTGGCTATTAAAACCTCATTTTCAATTTAAAAACATCACTAGGGTACTTTTGGACGTTCACTCTTATACAATTAAAGATCATTACTCTCATTATCTAAAATAAATTGAAGTTTAATCTTAATGCTCCCATTAGGTTGAGATGGGTGAAACAAGCAATTGAAAATTATTTACTCCCACAACCCAAAATAGATTAGAGCTCAATCGCATTTGCTACTAATATTTGGAACAAGTATAAACGATATCTCTTAGGACTTAACTAGTTATTGCTGACATATACCTATCCTCATTCTTCTTTTATCTCATACAGATGAAACCTTGATCAATATCATCCTTATTAGGAAGAATATCCTTTATAAATGTAGCATCTTTTGATACAACTTTAGTTAATCTTCTAATGGAGTTCTTTCCAATAAACATATACCTTTTGGAGTGTTCAAAGTATCTTATAAAGATACAATTCTATCGTCTCAGTCTCAGTTTTTCAAACTCATGGGAAAAGTCATGGATAAACACTGTTAATGACTAAGGTGGCAATTAATTAACTCATGTTTTCTACTTGTTCATAACTTATAGGGAGTAGAAATAACTGATTTAGTAGGTATTCAGTTAAGTATATAAGTAGCAATTAATATTACTAGAACCGAGTTGAGTCGAGCTCGAGCTTGGTTTGGTTTATACATAATAGAGTTCAAACTTATAGAAGTTATGCTCGAACTTAGCTCAACTCATTTTAAGCTCGAGCTTTTATCTAGTTTATTATTAAAACGAAATTGTTTTAATATATATTGGTTAAAACTGTTGACTCAAGAAGTCATTATGTTCTTATTTTGATGATAACAAACTAATATGTCCCTAAGCATATTAACTAATGATTTTCCTTTAGTGTGAGCTTAGATTGCAAGAATTGATTTAATGCACTTGAAGGAGTTTCAAGATGGAAATGAAAGAGAAGAGTCAATTGAAGAATTATTGAAGATTTGAAGAAAAACTGAAGTGTTAGGTAGATATATTTGTAATTTAGAGCATTCGTTTTGATTAGAATATTTATTTGCATAGGATAGCTCACTTGAAAACTCATTTTCATATCTTTCACATTTTGGGTTAAAATGTCGTTTTTCAAATTTATTGGGTTAAGCCAATTTTTTCACCAAAGTTTATTAATTCTTTTAAAATGATGAAGTTTTGTGAACTATATTTTCATATCTCAAAGTTGGTTTTGAAAGAATTTTCAAAAACTGGTTAAATTGTCACTTTTTAAAGTTTTAGAGGTCAAATTGTGTTTTTGAAAATTCAGGAGGTAAAATGCAATAAAATTCGGTCAACCGAATTTGACCGATCGAATCAGCTTCCGAATTATCCAGAAGCCATGTATTTTGGCTTCCAGAAATTCGGTCGACCGAATTTTGGTTTGAATTTTCCAATGGCTAGTGTCACGTAAGCTCCACGGAAGTGCCACGTCACATCCGGTTGACCGAATTACATCCGGTCGACCGAATTGTGTGTTTTCTAGAAAACTAAAACGGTTATCTTTGTGCACAACGGTAACTTTCCTTATTTTCTCCTATATAAACAAAATCAAATTCGTTCGAAAAGAACTTGTGCCACCAAGAACTTTCACATATTTGAGAGTAAATTTGTTTTGAGCTATTCACTTGCAAATTCTTTTCTCTAATCAAAACCCTTGCTCATACACTTTGTAATTTCATTTGCATTAGGTTGTACTAAGCTTTAACTTTCATATACACTCTTTGAGAGAGATTATATTTCAATTTCATACTAAAATTCGTACTATAAAAGAGTGAGGTTCACTCTTGGAGAGATTAGCAAATTTCTAGTGAGAGAAATTGAGCTTTAACATTTGTAAAGGTTAATAGCACCTTGGAAACTATTTTGGTTGTGAAGAAAAGCTTGGTTGAGGTTTTAGTCAACCAAGGATTAGTGGAATACTCCAAGGGAGAAAGCTTGAAGGAGTGGACGTAGACCGGGTTGAGCCGAACCACTATACATCGCGTGTTTGATTTTCTCTTCCCTTAAACTTATATTTTATGTTATGTTATTTTGATTGTATTGATTATTTGAAATATTTTAGTTATTTTCATAAATTGGATTAAAAATAGGCAACATTATTTGATTTGAATAAATTGTTTTAATTCTCAAATTTGGTAAAGATAGTTTTAAAATTACTTAATTCACCCCCCCTTTAGGCTATTCGATCCTTCAAAAATGATATTATTTTGTATTAAAATTTTTAATTTACAAATTTGATAAGTAGTTCGAGCTCGAGCGAGCTTGTATAGGGCTGACTCATTTTGGGCTCATTTGAGTCAAACTCGAACTTGAGTTCAAACAAGCTCAATTCAAAATCAGCCCTATAACTATCTATAGTAGACATTTAAAGTGATTGAGTTAATTTTCTAATTTATTTTTAGACAAAAGTGCCAGTAAAATTCCCAAAATTAATCACAAAACTACAAACTTAATAATATTATATATTAGGTGGTTTCCACCACAAGGACACTTAGCATTAACAATCCTCTATATATGACTTTTGTGTGTGGAAACATTTACTACAAAATGAAGAGTAAAAAAATATAGGCTATTGGTAGTGACTCATGCCTATATATAGCTCCCATTTCTCCTTGTATTGAGATCATCCGAATTCTATATAAAAATCCTCTCTCAATTCTTTCTCACTTCCTTCCTTCACTCTTTATCTTTAATATTTGTTAAATTAAATTTATAATATGTTATCAGCACGATCAGCTTAGATATATCATAATTTTTTCATTATGTTGTTATGTTGCTTATATATTGTAAATATGGATATCCCAGTTGTGATATCTGAGTTATCTTTTAATTTATGTTATGTTTCTATTTAACTTTACCATTATAATTATACCATATTTGTAACCCGAAGTTTGCAAAATTGTAAATTTGGACCTGAAGTCCTGAGACTCTTGAATCTATACCTGAAATCTGGAATATCATAAATCTGGACCGAAGTCCTGAATATTATTTGTAACCTGAAGTTTACAAAATTATAAATTTGGACCTACAGTCCTGAATATCATAAATCTAGATCTAAAATCATAAATATCATTTGTAACCTGAAACTTACAAAATCATAAATTTAGACCTAAAGTCATAAATTTCATTTGTAACCTGAAGTTTACAAAAACCATAAATCTAGGCCAAAAGTCCTGAATATTTATTTTTATTATAGTAATTGTATTCAATTTATTTGAATATTTATTTTTATTATAATAATTGTATCTGATTTACAACCTGAAGTTTGTAAAATCTTGAGAATATATATATAAGCTCAAAGTCTCAAGTTGCATCAAAGTCTTTATTTTAGAATAATTATATCACCTTTGCAACCTGAAGTTTGCATAAAGTGTGAAAAATATAGACTTGAAGTCTAAAATATAATCAGAATACGTATTATAATATTTTAAATACTAATTACAAAACCAAAAGTTTTGTAGATATGAGATAATATATGGACTTGAAGCTTTCAAAATTAATCACAATATTTCTCCTACAAAACAGCTATTTTGTAAATATGAGATAATATTTGAACTTGAAGTTTCAAATATTAACTCAAACATATTGTTTACAAAATCGAAAGTTTTGTAAATATGACAATAGTTGAACTTGAAGTTCCTAAAATTGGATAGATAATATTAAATGAGTTTTTTATATAATTCTCCACCTAGAATTTATGAGCCTTAAAAAACTGACTAAATAAAATGTCTCAGAAGGACAAATAGAAGACTATTATTTTTCGGTGTCATATCCCTAAAGAATTACAAGCCGAAATATGGATATAATGATAAATCCATTAAATTTGTGGAGAAATTTGAAAGATAGATTTGAAAATCAAATTCAACAATACTTCCAATGGCTCTATAATTTAATATAACTCTGTGATGTTCATAATCTTTTCCTAAATATGAAAGATAAAATATTCATCACATTTTATTTTATGCTCCTATAGTAGCAATATCGAAAAAAGAAATTCTGGATTAATATTTTCTCGTTAATAAAAAAAAACCATCAAACTCGCCCTATAAATATTATATCATTCCCTGAAGTGAACGCAACTATCAAAAGTAGTTATCATGGGTATAAGTAAGATCATCCCCACAAGTATTAAATCATTCTCTAAAGTAAATATAACTATCAGAAGTAGTTATCATGGGTGTGAGAACTAATTTTTGATTCAAAGATGGTTATAATAGAAAATATCAGTTATACCACTAAAAGTGGACTAAGACTGAAACAAAATGAATTATAATGCAGAATAAACCATAAAATAATAAGTGTGGTTACAAAAGCTATTAGTGGTGTACTTGTAGTACACACAAATATTTGGTTAAAAATTAAATTTTTGATAAGTTAGATCTTGTCGATCTAATAAATCTTGATGTTTCAAATTCTCTATCAAAGAATAAAAATATGGATCACTTGAATAGTGACAGAGATGCTCAAGACTTTTATAATTAAATTCATCATTTATATTTATTTTGGACTCATGAATATTATTTTGTATTTTATTATTATGTTCTCTTCCTTTCAATATTTTGTGTACATTATAACTAACGTAATTTTTAAATGAAAAGAAATAGACTCCAAATTGAAGTGTCGATTTCAAATGCTGATAGGAGAGACATACGTTTAGTGGATAGTGCAATACAACACACACAATTTTCAAGGAAAAGAATTTTTTCTTAATTTTAGCATTGATTGAAGCTAAAATTAATATTATATCATGATCAATCAATCTGATTAAAAGCTCTAAAAGAGTCACAATTGTGTTAAAAAATATGACCAAATTAAGTATTAATGATACATTATATTCAAGTAGATCTAGAAGAAATCTACTTAGTTTTAAAGATATAAGAAAAAATAGTTATCATCTTGAAACCATGAGTGAAAATAGTGCATAATTTATTTGTATAACTGGTAATGCCTTCGGAAAAAGGCTTATAATAGAAAATTTGTCTACTTAATCATCTGGATTGTATTATACAATCATAAAAGCAATTGAAACCTATACAGTATCAAACCAGAAGTTCGTTGATCCAAGAGGATTTATGTTTTAACATGATCATTTAGGCCAACCAGGATCTGTAATAATACGTAGGATTATTGAAAATTCACATAAACATGTATTAAATAATCATAAAATTTTATTATCCAGTGAAAAATTTTGCATCGCCTGTTCTCAAGGAAAATTAGTAATAAGATCATCCCCCTCCAAAATTTGAGGTGAATCCTAGGGATGACAATTTGGACTCAATTTTAGGGGCTTCGACCCTCCCCGACCCTAACAGGGAGGGGATTCTTCGATAAAAATGGGGAAAGGGGTGAGGATGGGGACAAAAAAAATCCCCGTAATCGAGGACGGGAATACATATGTCCCTGCCCCGCCCCGCCCCGCCCCGTCCCTCCCCTCCCCATCCGGCCCCACCTCGCCCCGCCCCGCCCCGCCCTACCCCCTAAATCTAATAGATTAATATAATTTTTTTTGAACTATTAAATTCTATAAAATTTTACATTATGATTTATTAAAATCATAACTTTAATTTTACTAATTTTTGAATTATCAATTATCAGTTTTTACTAATTTCTGAACTATTAATCTAATATATTAAAAAAACCTCATAATCTCATTACTATAAAATACAAATGCACCAAATTAATTAAATTTAATGTTATTATAAAATTACCCTAAATCACATACATATTTACTAAAAACTATAACCTTAATAATTTTTATTACAAAATTGTCACCCATCTTTTAACCTTAAATCCGAATCTCCTTTTCCTTCCATTTTTCACTCCACAGCCGCACACTCCCTCTCCCAGCCAAAGCTTCCATTTTTCACTCCACAACTGCACTACGCACTCCCTCTCCCGGCCAAAGCTTTTTTGTCTTGTAGTTAGAGGTAAGCTTCTTCCTTCCATGATTGCACTGGCATGCAAGGACTTTTGATATAAATATATTTCCTTCAACATTTTTTTTCCCAAAAAAAGAATAATTTATATAGTTTCCTAGGTGCCACATAGAAATTGTTCTTGGAAAAGAAAAAATTTCCTTGGGTGTGTAATAGAAGCTCTAATTGTTAAGCAATCTATATTTTTTTTCAGCTGCTTTGGTTTTTTGCTTGCTAGATTTTGTTTTTATTTTATCCAATTATGCTTACAATTCCTTTATATTATGATGTTGCCCATGTAAACATTTCAACTTTTAACAGTGGAGCAGCTAATTGTTTGATGTGCATTAAATCCACTTGTAAGATATCAGGAGCATATAAATTTAAAAGGGCAAAAATAGGAGAGGAAAAGTGAAGTTCTGATGACACGTTACCTTGATACAAGGCCAAACAATAATAGCTGTTATTGTTAGTTTTAATTGCAATGAGGTGGGTTTTATTCAATTGAGTGAAAAATCATTCAGGGTAGTCGTTTTTTAAACATTGCTCTAAGAAAGACATTGGTAATTTTAAATAAAGGATATACAAGTAATTATATCTTTTTCACATTAAAGTAAAAATTTAAAGTGAGCCACTAAATGATAATCTCATCTTTACAATGAGTTTATCATAGAAATTGACAGATTTTACAAACAAAATTGGAAAATGGGTGAGAAAATTGACTGTTACACTTCAAGGGTGGAAAAATATTAGTATAGAAAAAACATTCTCTCAAGAAATTGTTGGAAAGTGTGGCAGAAAGAGTTGCATACTTCTGTACTGTATTATAAATCAATAATTTTGTTCAAATTTCAACTATCCTTTACAATAATTTTGTGAAACATCCACATTTTGTTTAAGTGACTTATGTGTTATAATTATTTTTATTTAAGTGCTTATATTTGACCCAAATTTTTTGAACTTAGTTTTAGTATAAGTAAAGTTTATTGATTGTGATTCGCATAATGGGTTTTAATATTTATGTTCTGTATTAACTTGTATTTTAAATTTTAGAATATTTGATAGGAATGTTTACTGAAAATTCTTTGGTTAATAAAAGAAAAAACATTGAAGATGTTAACATGCAAAATTCTCAATCCTTTAAAAAACTAACATCTTCTGAAAGTGGTCCTAATACTGCAACTTCGATAGGAAGTAATCAGATAGGCCAAGGGATCCAGCTAAGTGGAGTGAGATTGCTAATGTTGTAGCAGCATTGTCTGTTCCAGTTATTGCTAATGGCGATGTCTCTGAGTATGATGATTTTCAATGCATTAAAAGTGCTACCGGTAGATATTATCTAATTGTTTTCTTATTTCTTCAAACTTCATAGTGTGATGGAATTGACAATGTCAATGTATGAAGCAATGATTTGGACATTTAATTATACATCTTTTATTTTATATTACAAGAAAATGTGCTTGAAAGATTTAAATATTTTCTATAAAAGGTGGAACATTATACAGAAGTTGTGAGATCTCTTCGATATATTTTTGTTTAATTAATTTCATTCTAATAAAAAATGTACTCTTTTGTAGTTTCGTAAAATTTATTTATTGATTATTAGAATTATTAATAATGCACCATTGAAGAGTGTATATTCATAAAATATTGAGAAATTAAAATTTATTGACTTAGGTACGGGGAGGGGATTTTTCCCCGTGAGGACGGGGAGGGGATTTTTCCCCGTGGGGACGGGGAGGGGATTTTCCTTTCGGGAAGGGAGGGGAGGAGGATTTTTTGTTATCCCTGTAACGAGGATGGGTCAGGGACGGGGATAGGGATTGATATCCCCTCCCTGCCCCTTCCCATTGCCATCCCTAGTGAATCCTCATCATTTCTATAAAAAATTCAAGGGGATATATATAAACTCATTCATCCATCAAGTGAGTCATTTCGTTATTTTATGGTCTTAATTGATGTGTCTGCACGATGGTCTCGTGTTTGTTTATTACCTACTCAAAATGTTGCATTTGCTAAATTGTTAGCACAAATTATCAAACACATTTCGTAGATCATTCGATCAGGTCAATACCACTAGATAATGCTGGTAAATTTACATTCAAAACATTTGATGATTATTGCATATCTATGGGGATTGAGGTTAAACATCCAGTCTCATATATCCACACACAGAATGGATTAACTGAGTGTCTTATAAAACTACTCCAAGTAATTGCACGTACATTATTACTAAAAAGTCAATTACCTACTATATGGGGACATGCTATATTACATATTGTAGCATTAATTTGCGTACGCCCTTCTTTCTTCTTATCATCAATATTCTCCCCTACAATTGGTCATTAGTCACTAACCTGATCTATCTTATTTGAGAATATTTTGTTGTATTGTTTATGTCCATATTGCATCTCCTCAACGTACAAAAATGGGACCCCAACATTGTTTAGGAATATATGTTGGATATAATTCACAATCTATTATTAGATACTTATAACTATTAATAGATGATCTTTTAACTGCATGTTTTACAGATTGTCACTTTGATGAGATAACTTTCTCATCTTTAGGGAAAAAGAAAATGCCTCCTAAAGTTAGACATGAACTTACTTGGTATGTACCTATCATGTCTCATTTAGATCCTCGCATATCTCAAAGTGAAACTGAAGTGTAAAGGATATTGTGTTTACAAATTATTGTCAACCAAATATCTGATGCATTTGTAGATATAACAAAAGTGACAAGATCACATATTCTAGTTACGAACACACCAATAAGAATTAATATGACTGTTAAACAGTCTATTCAAATTGTGACTGATCAATCTATTGCACGCCAGAAGTATGGTAGACTTACTTGATCGAAGGACACTGTTCCTGAAAAAAGAAAGGTAAATAATAAAAAAAATATCAATCATGATAATCCTAAGATAAATGAAAAATCCACATTCTCTAATTTTCCTCCAAAAGAACAGGAAAATTATAATCCAAAAGAGCAGAAAAATTCACATTCTCTAATATCAATCATGATACTCCTAAGATCAATGATAATCATGAGACTCAAGCCCCCGAAGTGACACAAGCCCTTGAAGTGGCATAAACCCCTAAAGTGGTATAAAATCCTGAAGCACATGAAAATTATAATATTGACATATCTTTAAATTATGCTCATACACGAGAGATGTGGAACCATAAAACAATTATAATTGATGATATACTCTAATTTGCAGTAGCTACTAAAATTTTGAATACCGATGATTTTAAACCACTTACTATGGCTAAGTACAAAGAAAGACTTAATTGGTCTAAATGAGAAGAAGCAATTTGAGAAGAATTTGCTTTTCTAGCAAAACGTCAAGTGTTTGGGTCTATAGTTCTAATATCTCAAGACGTACAACTTATTGCACATAAATGGGTATTTGTGAGAAAAAGAAATGAGAAAAATGAAATTGCTAGATATAAAGTCAGACTTGTAGCCCAAGGATTTTTTCAAGGGCCCGATATAAATTTTGATGAAATATATGCACCTGTGATGGATATAATTACATTCATATATTTAATCAGTTTAACAGTCTCTGAAAGACTGGATATGTATTTAATGGATGTAGTTACTGCTTACTTGTATAAAAAATTGGACACTGAAATTTATATGAAACTTCCTAAAGGATATAAATTGTCTTAAGCAAAAAGGGTCAATTTAAGAGGCATGTACTCAATTAAATTACAAAGATCATTGTATGAATTAAAACAATTTGGACGTACGTGGTACAGTCGTCTCAATGAATATTTGAAAAAAAAAAAGTTATGTGAATGACCTTATATGTCCATGTGTCTTTATCAAAAGGTTAGAATTGAGATTTGCTATTGTAACAGTTTATGTTAATGACATGAATTTAATTGGAACTCCTGAAGAGCTCTCAAAAACTACTGAATATCTAAAAAAAGAATTTGAAATCAAGGATTTGGGGAAAACAAAATATTATCTCGGCCTACAAATCAAGCATAATTCAAATGGAATACTTATCCATCAATCAACATATATTGAAAAATTATTAAAGCGCTTTAATATGGATAAGACTTATCCTTTGAGCACCCTAATGGTTGTTTAGTCTCTCAATCTGAAAAAGGATTCATTTCATCCTAAAGAAGAAGATGAAAAGATACTTGGTCCTGAAATACTGTATCTTAATGTTATTGGAGTCTTGTTATAGTTGGCCTAATGTACAAGATATATCCTGCGTAGTTAATTTATTGACCCGATTTAACTCTGCACCAACCTGTTGCCACTGGAACGGAATCAAACATATACTTCGTTACCTTTGTGGAACTAAAGATTTGAGATTATTCTATTCTGTCAAGTTCCTTAAAGATCTTAGTTTGATTGTACATGTAGATGTTGGTTATCTTTCTGACCCTCATAAAACTCGTTCACAGATGAGATATGGTTTCACTTATAATGACATAGCAATATTACAATGCTCCACCAAACAAACCTTGGTTGTAACTTCATCAAATCATTCAGAAATTTTAGCTCTTTATAAATCCAACCGAGAATGCATATGGTTACAGTATGTCATTCATCATATCCGGAATGCATGCAATCTTCTTTCTACAACAGATACTCCTTTCATATTATATAAAGACAATGCAACATATATTGCCTAAATTAGAGATGAATACATCAAAAGAGACAAGCCCAAACATATTTCACTGAAGTTCTTTTACACTCATGAGCTCCAATAGAGCAAAAAGATTGATGTCAAGCAAATAAGATCCAGTGAGAATGTTGCAGATTTGTTCATCAAAACACTATTGACATTAACATTTGAAAAGCTAGTGTATAACATCGGTATGCAACGACTCAACAAATAACTAAATTAATTCTACTACAAAGAGAGGGAGCATTCATCAGGGGGAGCATTTGTTAGACAAATAATTAAAGTTTATCATATACTGAACAAAAAGTGTACTGTATTCTTTTTTTCTTCACTAGGTTTTATCCCACTGGGTTTTCCTAATAAGATTTTTAATAAGACAGTTTAAGCACATCCAACACCAACTTACAAGACATTAAATAATTATGTTTCTTTGTTTTGATTTTTATCCTACTAGAAATTTCTTAGCAAGATTAATATAATTATCTGTAAGTAGTGAAAATCTAAGGGAGAGTATTATATACTAGGTGGCTTCCCACTACAAGGACACTTGGCATTAACAAGCCTCCATATATGACTTTTGTGTGTAGAAACATTTACTACAAAATGAAGAGAGTCAAAAAATATAGGCTAATGGTAGTGGCTCATGCCTACATATGCCCCCCTTTCTCACTTCCTTTCTTCAATTCTTCCTTCATTTCGTTATCTTTCATATTTGTTAAATTAAATTTATCACAAATAATAATATATTTATGCCTTTATAATTTCAAGCATACACATAGTTGGATTCTACGTGGATTCATAACTTCATCTAGACACGTGTAAGAAAGTGGACAATGGCATATCTTCACCGAAGAATGAGTAGATGACAAAGAAAATAGACATTGGAAATGATAGACTGAAGTATTTGTACATGGGCTAACACGTGAGAGCCCGCAATTGGGGAAGGACGTGTGCATGAGCTATTGGATCAGCCCATGAACTTCTGATTTCTTCTTCGACTCTCATCACTGTTGTTGCACAAGTTTTTGGCTTTAGTCTTACACGAGGCCGCCTGCCTTCAATAACAAGTGGCAAGGTTTCAAAAATGATTAAGAAGTTGAACATATAAAAAATTTTCTTTTTGGTTTTCTTGATATCAATCTATTTCAATTTTATTATTCTTTTATATTAATATATTTAATTTGAAATTGTTTGAAACATGCAAGGATTATTCTATATATTTCATTTTTCACTTTAAAATTTTCTTATTTTATTACCTTAAAAGAGAACTTTGTTGATATTAGAGTTTAAAATCTTGATTCTTAGTGATTAAATTTCAAAAACATTGGTCAAATTATTTAACAGTGGAAAGCTATTTTAGTAATTTTGTACAATAGTACGAACTAATGTTTTTAAAATTAGATCGATGATCAAACTGATTATCTTATTAGTTTATAGTTCAACCAGTTTGACCGATTTAATTCGAAATCGATCGGTTTAACTTATTATCAAATTATAATAAATAAATTTTATTTAAAAGTTTGTAAAAAAAATCAATCAAGATACTTACACTTATGGAGATTAGAACATATTATTTTTAAAGAGAAACAATTATTCATTTGATTTCAATGAAACAATTAAAATAAAAAAATTTTGATCTCATAATACAAAAAAAAACATAATCTATAAATTATTATTTATAGAAAACATTTTAATAGATATAAGATATTTTTTTCTTTTTTCTTTTATAATTAAACTTATTTTTCCTTTCAAACCTTTAGAAATTCATCTAGTCTAATAAAAAATAATTAAATTACTCATAAATAATTAAAATTTAAAAAAATTCTAAATTTTGGTCAAATCTGATCAAGCCCAATTTAGACCAGTTTATCTAGTCAAACCTGATTTTGACCGAGTCAACAACTAAACTAACTTTTTATGTTAACCGGACCAGATTTAGAGTCGATTCTCGATTCAATATGTTGAATCGATCAATCTAGTCTGATTTTAAAATCATTGATATAAATAATATCACATTGATCTTCAATAATATAAATAAGTTAATTTTCACCCTAATTATTTTATATTTTTTTCTTAGCTTTTTTTTTTTTTTCCCTTTCTCAATTCTTGGCCGTCGGAAAACACTAAAGGGAGTCAAAGAAGTTGACGACGAAGAGGGAAATAAAGTGAAACTTGAAACCATCAAGAAATGAGAACAATTGACATACTGAGTTTAATTGAAAGCAAGTTTGAGGTGAGTCATGGGGAGAAGAATAAAAAGGATAACAACTGGTGAAAAATTGGGATAGTAGTGTCTACTTTGGTTGAGAGTTTAATGGAAGAGAAGAAAGTCAAAACACTAGAGAAAGATTGGAGTTGTGACAAGATGTAAAAAGGGGAAGATAGAAAGTGATTCTAGTCACTGAGAAGAAATCAATGGATGAGGAGAAACCAACGATAAGTCTTGGAGATTCCAATCCCAAAGAAGAAATCGACGAGGAGGAGAAATTAAAAATGAGTCTTGGCGAAGAAATCGATTGGGATTAAGTGGATGAGCTAGAAGGAACTGAATTGAATCTTTTAGGAGTGGAGTTTCCAATCCTAGAGAAGAAATTAATTGAGATTCTAGTCTTGGATATTCCACCGCCCCTCACTGAGCCAGCCTTTGCAATAGTGCAATAGTTTATTCATCTTATCTTTATACAGATTCTCTAGTTGCTACTTGTCGGGTGTTGACTTGAATGTTTCATTTGATTCTCTATGATCTTTATCCTCTTCTCATGGGTCAACTGAGAATCCTACAACCCTTTGCATGAGATAATCCACAACAAGAGCTAGAGCAGACGACGGTGAGTCATGGAGAGGAATAATTGCCAGTGAAACCAGTTACTACTTTACATCTTTTATAAATTATTTAATTTTAATAAAGATAGAAAAAACTTTTTTTTATCTTTTAATCAATTATAAAATTAAATTAATAGATTCTATTAAAAAATTTTAAAAGATGTAAAAATAAATTTTTTAACATCAATAAAATTATATATACATATTACTAATATATAAAATTAAGTATACAGATAATATATTATAATATAATTAGATATTATTTTATTTTTAATTTAAAATTGTAAAATAATATAATAATATATTTTTTATATATTTAAAATATATGCATGTAACGTTGATTTTTCAAAATTAATCGTATCTTTGACCAAAGCACGGGTGGGAAATAGTGATGCGGCCCAATGATGTCCTGCAAACGCATCGTCCACGTGTCCATTCATCCTTTCTCCTCAAAAGAAGACTTGCTAGTTGTCGCCCTGCTAAAGCAACATTGCACTTATTCTTACTATATAAACCACCGCGGAACCATCATCTTCTTCATTATCTCACCTCCTCCACTCCACCCCCCCACACCCACCACACCACCACAACACCACCACCACCCCCCCCCCCTCCCGGCCTCCCATCTTCATCCACTAAAATGCAATCCTCGTCTCTTCATCTCTTCACCTCCCCACCAACCAAACCAAACCACCTTAAATTCACCTGCAAAATCCTTACCAATCCTTCCAAATTAACCTTTCCCTTAAAGCTACCACAGTCACCGCTGCCAACGCCACACCCACCGCTTTATTCGTCTCCTACTGATTCTCCAGAGCCTATTTTCAGCCCCACCAAACAAGCTTTCCCACTTCACTTTAACCCAATTCAAAAGCTAGCGGCCTTGGCTTTAGACAAAATTGAAGATTCAGTGATTGGATACTTTGGCAAAGCCAAAACGTTGCCAAAAAGGGTCGACCCCACGGTTCAGATATCGGGTAATTTTGCTCCGGTTCAGGAGTGCCCGGTTCAGCATCGGCTCAAAGTTGTCGGCCAGATTCCATCTTGCTTACATGGCGTCTATGTTCGAAATGGCGCCAATCCTATGTTTGAGCTCTCAGGTGGACACCATTTATTTGACGGCGATGGTATGATTCACGCCGTTACTTTAGGATTTGGAAATCAAGCCAGTTACAGCTGTAGGTACACGCGCACAAGCCGGCTCGAGCAAGAAGTCCAATGGGGTAGACCGATATTTCCCAAGCCGATTGGTGAGCTGCATGGTCACTTGGGTTTGGCTCGGCTGGCTTTGTTTATGGCTCGTGCTGGAGCCGGCTTGGTGGATGGGTCATGTGGTATGGGTGTGGCGAATGCGGGGCTGGTTTACTTCAACGGTAGATTGTTAGCCATGTCGGAAGATGATCTTCCTTACCAAGTTAATATCAAATCCAACGGTGATCTTGAAACAATCGGACGGTTCAATTTTGATGGTCAGCTTGATTGTCCCATGATTGCACACCCTAAAGTGGACCCCGTCACAGGTGATTTGCATGCACTTAGTTACAATGTTGTGAAGAAACCGTACTTGAAGTACCTGAGGTTTGATAATGAGTCAGGAAAGAAGTCACGTGATGTGGACATTTCCCTCGATCAACCAACCATGATTCATGACTTCGCTATTACAGAAAATTGTGCCGTTATCCCGGATCATCAAGTGGTATTCAAGTTATCCGAAATGATCTGGGGCGGGTCACCCGTTATTTATGACAAAACCAAGACCTCCCGGTTCGGAATTCTGTCAAAAAATGACCTCACTGAATCGGGTATTCGATGGATCGACGTACCGGATTGTTTTTGTTTCCATTTATGGAATGCATGGGAGGAAACTTCTAGAAATGGTGATGAGATTATTTTTATTATCGGGTCATGCATGAACCCGCCTGACTCCGTTTTCAACGATTACAAAGAGCCAGTTCGGAGTGAATTATCGGAGATACGATTGAACTTAACAAGAGGAGAGTCAACCCGGCGGCTTATAGTGTCGGGTATGAATTTGGAAGCGGGTCAGGTAAACAAGCAGCAATTGGGTAAAAAGACCCGGTTTGTTTACCTGGCAATAGCGGAACCATGGCCGAAGTGTAGTGGCATAGCGAAGGTTGATTTAGAGACTGGTGAAGTGACAAAGTTGATGTACGGGTCAAGTCGGTTTGGTGGTGAACCATATTTTTTAGCAGAAAGGAAAAACGGAAGTGAAGGAGACGGGTATATAATGAGCTTTGTGAGAGACGAGAGAAGAGAAACATCTGAGTTGGTGATAGTGAAAGCATCAAGCATGAAGATGGTGAGTTCAGTGAGGTTGCCTAGTAGAGTTCCTTATGGGTTTCATGGCACTTTTGTTACTGAAAATGAATTAAATGGACAGGTCATATGATGAAGTTTATGTGTATCCATGAGTTGTATTTATGTGTAGCAGGCCAGCAGGATAGTTAATGGATAGTTATATAAAGGCCTAATGACATTCCCACGCAAGGTTGCATCATAAAATTCATACCCTTTTTTTTTTAACTAAAATCTCATATCTAATAAATATAATAAAAATTAGCAGTATATAAGTGTAAGAAATTGAACCTTAACACAAATCAATTGATTTTATATAATATGAGTTTGAATTTCTATATTTGTAAATCCAATACATTTTCGACATTATTAATAATTCTTCGAGTGAGAGTTGGCAAGACCCTTGGATAATAAAAACAAAAATGTTTATATAGTATATATGGATTGGCTATGTGATTCCAATTGTATTATAATTCAGAGGAATATTGTTACAAGCCGAATTGTGTGTTGTCAACTCCTGCAATATTTAACGATTCCTTAACAGTTATTTAACCTTAATCTCGATACGTTACCCGAACTTGACGAAAACAAGTTATAACAATGGAATAGCAGAAACAAATAGTCAAGAACACATAAAATAGCACTCAAGAATATTAAGACTAGAGAATTTTTCTGGAAAATATGGTGTATTACTTGGACTAATGCTTCCACTATTCTATTTTTATAACTTGTTTCTGCCAAGTTTGGAGTAGTATATCAGGGTTAAGGCTAACTTAGCCGCTGGGGAGTCACTCAGTGCCGCAAGGGTCGATGACGAACTGTTTAGTCTATGACAAACGGTATTAGAGCTATGTTCGTGGGGAGTGGAGTTCGTTTCTTTATCCGGGAAGGTGTTTTTAGAGCCTACGTTTGTGGGGAACAGGGTTCGCACTATTTCTAACATATTGAGCTTTCTATATTTATTTTTCTGTGTTATTTACTTTGTACGTTTGAACTAATATTATGCCTTCCGCTTATTTTCGTTTGAGCAGCAACATTGAAAACACTAGACTAACTTGGCGCATGTTGCCGCTAGGTATTGCACAGAACCATCAATTAATCATTCAGACTGCGACAATATGTATTTATTTGACTTATTTTATTAAGGGTATTGATAGAATCAGAATCACTGACTTTTGTAAGTTTTAAAATATTTTATTATAATATCTTATTTTATTTGTTGGTGTGATTGATGTATGTACGTAATTAACTATAGACCAAAGGACTATTTCTCACCCAAGGGAAGCGGTTTTTTTAAGATTCCTTTTGTTAATTTTAAAAATTTTATTTACTCATCTATAAATTATTAAAATTAATTAAGTTTCTTAGTTATATCATTTTTTTTTTCTAAACCCTAAAAACTTATAATTTTTTTCTAACCTAAATTTTAAAAAATAACAATTTTCCCTCTAAAGTTTTCAATTTTCAAATTCAATTTTTTAGTATCGTGTCTTCCTCTCCTGTGACCTCTAGACGACACCTCTTCCTCTCCGACGTAACCTTCTTTTGGCAATTCTCTTAGGCATGGTCATCATCTTCATCGATGACGAAGACTCCTAGTTGACGAAGAGTCTTTGTCGATGTCTTTGTCAATGACCATACCTAAGAGAACCGTCGGAAGGAAACCACATCGAAGAGAAAGAGGCATCACCTGGAGATCGTCATAAAGAAAGAAACGGTGTCAAAAAAATTGAAAACCCTAGGAGGGAAATACTATTTTTGAAAACTTACGTTGAAGGAAATTATTAGTTTTTACGTTTGGGAAAAAAAATCAAATTTAAATTTATTTTTAATAATACAGACAAAATGACGATTTTACCTTTGAAATTGTTAATTTTAACCACCTATAGGTGGGTAAATAAGATTTTCAAAATTAACGGAGAGAAACTTGAGAAAATAGTATACCTTAGTTGGAAAATAGTCCTTTGGCCTTAACTATATCATAGTTCTATTTGAAATTATATCTATTCATTAATATACCATAATAAAACACAACTATGCATATTGATATATATATACATAGAGAGAGAGAGAGAGAGAGATACAATAAATAAGTTCAAATGACTTCTTTCCACCCGAGATTTAGTGCACCTCAATTTATATCTATTAAATTTTAAAAACTCAAATGCTCATTCATCATCGGTTAAAGTTAAAAAAAAATATTAGTTTAAAATGCATAATTAGTTTTTATTTTTTAAATTAAATTTTTCATTTTTTCATTTAGGGTTTTTTTTTCTTTTTTTTAATCACTTTTTCCACTCTAATTGACAGTAGATCTTTCCCACCCATTTTTATCTCCCACTCGGGTTGTATGTGAAATTGGTCTATGTAATGCAAAGTTTATGGATAGTTTATGATGATTTTGTGTAAATTATATTCTATATGACTTTTGAAAGTGCAATGGTGGTCTGTGAAATTGGTCCATGAAAATTACATACAGATATCCCAATGTTTCGGGCCACTCGTCCGGTAAAAACCTTATCAGATAATAAATTCAACAATTTTTATTTTCATTTGCCTTCAAATATATAAATGTTTTGGTCTAAGTTTAGAAAATAAATTAAAACATTCATAGGAGAAAATAATTATACATTTGTATTTCGCTATAACATAAATATGGCAGCAATATTTTTGTTAAATTTTCTCATTTTAAGATGAATAGATAATTTTAAATAAAAAATTTAATCAAATTTAACAAAGAAACCTAAGAAAACAAATGACAAAATGCACAAAAACTTAATATAGGAAAGTAAGTCTTTACTAAAAATTTCAAAAAAAAAAAAGAGAGAGAGAGATAGACAATAAAGAGAGAGATACGGTTATTAATAATTTGGGTACATAATACCATTATAAATACAAAAGATCACGAGTGAAGACACTATATGATTCAAATAAAATAATTTAGATTACTATTTAGTGCATTTGTTCGCATAATGGGTAGACATAATAATTGTGAAAAATTAAGGATAGCATTGACCTTTAATGTTGTAAACATTAATGGATGCCGTAAGTATCATTCTCTCGTTAATGGGTTCAGCAATGAAGATAGGATAATTCCAATTAGTGGTGTAATTAAATTTTATTTATAAGCCAGACTGATGGCATGAGAATATATATATATATATATATATATATATATATATATATATATAAAATGTCAAATAACTATAATTCTATACTATTGAATGACGAAAGCTCAACACGTTCATGAGCAAACATTTATAAGTAAAATAATATAATTTATATCATAATATATAAACATGTATCACTCATATTCATTGTATAAAAATACAATACTATAAATAAAAACGGCCGAATCCTATGTGAACACATATCCATTTATTAGGTTTAGATTCATCTATGATAAATCGATATCCCCAAATATGCAAAATTAACGAATCTCAAAAAATGCAAAAAGCTCAAAGAATCCAAAAGAACAACACGCAGACAAACTATTTATGAAAATAAATAACTTTAAATCGCTTCGATGACACTTTGGGTCAATTCAAACAAAGAAATCAAATCTAAATATGCAATTTATAATAGTATTATAAATTTATAGAATTGGCTAATTTTTATGACATAATCAAATTAAAAATCAACTGATTTATCATTTATTTTGTCGTGGTCACTGGCTAATGCTAATATTCTAAACGTCAGCTGCAGCAAAATCAAAACAAAAGAGAGAAAAAAAGGGGAAATCTTATTTTAACTAATTAAATGAGTAAGATAAGCAAATGACTTTGAGAGCCAAAGTGGCAGGCATTGCTTGGTGCTTTCCATGCCTGATTTTATTAAAAATATATATCCAGTCGTGAAGCATTTGACTTAGTTCTTTAATAAGTTTTATTTATAACTCTTATCCTCGGACTTAATTTCTTTTATTCATGAATATTGCATGTATTAATTCAAGAATTTTATGACTCCATAAATACCAGTTGTTATTTCAACACAACTCTTTGATTCAAAAGATAACTGAGATATTTCAAAGAGCATTTTACTATGAAATTTTGTAAGATTATATTCTGATTAAATTTATATTTCTAAGAATAGTGCTCCACCAATTTTGTAAAAGAACACTTTATTATGTCAAAGTATAACACTTTTAATAGCATAATAATAATATAGAAAGTAACACATAATAATTATTTGCCTCTTTGACTTGTTGGTGGAGCAATATGATAAGATTAACGACCACCCTCAACCCTTAATTTTAATGTCCAAAACATAGTCTAAACATTAACGCAAATTCATTATGGGGTACACAGGGATGGCTTTGCGAAGAAGGCGGCGGGCAGCACTCAACTTTTGTAGAAAGAAAATATTATTATTTATTATACCACATTTAGGGTTTTGATCACATTTCTAATTCTTTATTCAAAACGGGTCTTAATTCTTAATTATAAATCGTATTCAAATGCAACAAGTCAATCGTTTTCATTAATCTTCTCATAATTCTCACCACCCACCAAAGGAAATTAGAAAAAGTGTATTTGTATTCTGATTTTTTATTGATAAAGCAATAGTTAAGTTGCAAATTAAGCATCTTCAATGTCAAACCATTCTATATGAAGATTTAAGTCTTACCCTTTTCACACCAAAGCAAGCACTACACGTATAGTTGAGTATTTTTAAAGGTAGTAGGTTTAATATGGGCTATTAATTTGATGACAAATGTAGATTTGATTGATCATGGAGTGATCAAATCAACTTATTTAACAAAGACTAATTCATTCCATGATCCAGAAATCTATACATCAATGGCTTCTATATTTATGTGCTATTTTGCATGCGATTTATGAAAAATACTGTGTTCATGTAATTGCATTACTAGGGCGCTTTCTCTGGACAGCTGTTGACATAACATGCAGTTCTTTTGTTATCTCGGTAAATAATAAAATTATATATATACAAAAATGACTATGTATAAAATATATTGTTATATAATTGTTTATTTTTTAATTAAAGATAAATTAATATCTAATTATATAATACTTATTTATATATTCAAAGGTGTTTATAGATATCATTGCTTAAATAATGGCCTCTCTGAGGGCTCTTCCACTAACTTTTTCCATTCTGGATTGCAACCTTCTGTTGTCAATTTATTTCATATATTTATCTTATTAGGATCACACTTACAATCATGAAAAATTTTGTTCATTTCCCCAGATGCTCCGGCGATGAACAGTAAAAAGGTACAAGACATTGATAATATATTCTTTAAATGTTACTGGTTTCATACTCAAATGTTCAAACTCAATGATATTATATGAAGGCTTCATCCTAAGCTGCTAACATTTTTAGAAACCCTGCTGGTGCTTACATTTAAACATTCTGGTGCCATCCGTGGAAGAGTTCCACGCACACCACCACAAGCAAGTGTATTCCGTTTAATTCGTGACAACCCAAAATCTCTTCAGATCATTAACTAGTAACAAAAGCAAAAATATGTAAAACCCTAGAGTATTTTCATGTGTTGAAACATAATAAATTACAACTACGGTAAAAAAATCTTATTTCAGCTATCTTTATCTTTGAAGGTTTCATCTAGGTTCAATAAATCAGCTATCAATTGATTAAAAGTATCAATATGATCACTTATACTTCTACCAGGTTTCAATTGAAGACGAAACAGTCTCTTCTTCAAATAAAATCTATTCTCATTGCTCTTCTTCATATATTTGTTTTCTAATATCTTCCACATCTTATTTGTAGACGTCTCTTTCATGAATGGATATTTATGTTCTCTACAAAGACACATACAGATTGTACCATAAGCTTGACGGTTGATCCTCGCCTATTCTTTGTCATCCATCTTCTTTAGTTTTTCCTCCTTCAGAGCTACATCAAGATTTTCTTAACACAGGGCATCCATCACTTTACATTGCCACAAGCCAAATCAAGATTTTCTTGACACAGGGCGTCCATCACTTCATATTGCCACAAGCCAAAATTGTTTTGACACTCAAATTTTTTCACATCAATTTTTACAGTTGTTACAATTGTCTTTGTTGATGTCGATGTCATTTTCTACTGACTATGATTTACTTGGTAGATAGTTTTTCAAATAACTATGTCTCACAAATTTATATTCAATAGCTAAAAAAAATTACTATAACCTAGGATAGTAGTAAGTGTCAAAAAATGATAATATATGCACCAGAAAAATACCCAAGAAAGATTGATGGGAACAAAGCCTCCTTAAACAACATTTTCCTAGATATGCACATAACCATATAAATAACTACTCAATGTCCTAAACCTAGGCTCTGATACCACTTGTTGTGCAGCATAAATATAAAACACAATTTCTATACTATTGAATATAATAAATAATTAAGGTAAAAAATAAAATGCAGAAAAATAAAAGAAAGAGAACACAAGAATTTATGAGGTTCAGTAAATATACCTACATCCTCGGTACTGCTAACTACTTTCACTATCTTCAAAGAATAGTTACAAAAGAAAAATAAATTATTAGAGATCTCTAATAATAGAATTCTCTTAGTACAATTGTGTTTGATTATAATTGCTTTTGGGATGATTTTGAATTAAAACCAAGACCTCTATTTATAGCCTTTGGTAAAATACAAAGAGAATAAATTAATCGATGTGGAACCCAAAGAGCCAATTTTCCAATAGGGTGTCCCTTCCTTCCAAAGAACTTAGACTAGATATTATGCTTTTTAGATACACGTTCCATTATAGTTTTGTTTTTAAGTTTTTTTTTTAAGTTTTGTAATCGTAAACGTGTCCTGACAAGAACTCACATGGTATTTAACTAGTAATATTTTAGATCCCTAAATAATGTGGGATGTACATACATACCTAACATCTCTCTTATTCTTTATCAATATGGGATTTGTCTAAGGTGTCACACGTCTCTGCACCCACATACCTAAGCTTTGCATCCTTTGGCCTAGGCAATATTCTCCCACCAAAGCTACAAAGGAACTTTATGTTTTGACAAAGAGACTTGTCCTTAAACCCTTGTCCACATGACAGAGGAGAGCCAACTATGTAATATGAGGAAACAGTTAGTTCTGGGATAACTTGATCAAAATAAATTTCATCAGAATATTTACCTAAATTTTTTCCAATAATGCCATATTGTCGACGGTTTCTGCTTAATTATCATTACAAGCATTATTTTTTATTTCAACTGCACATCCCTTTGTAGGAACTATATCTGAGACATTGTTTTGCATTCATAATTCCTTCTCCTTGGCCCATGAATGTCATTAAGATCCTTGTAAACCGTCTGATTGTTCTAACTTAAATTAAACCTCATTTGAATTGGATGGTGATGACCTCTATCATTCATTACTGTTATTCTTCAGTGATCAGTATGGTCCCTCAAAAACTCAAGAAAATTCCTCACATGTCTGTATCTATATTTCTTTCCTTAGTAACTCTATTACTTGATAAAACATTTTCTTACTCTGTGTGTAACTGCTTACCAACAGTGCCTGAAGATTCATTTTGCAAGGCATCTAAATAATTATTAAACCGATGACAACCAATCAGAAAGGTCAAAAATCCCCCACTCTTGGGGGATGCCCTTAGCACCAATTACCTTATTTGCAGCTGCCTATCCATAAACAACTGAAATGTGGGCCTTCATTTATTTTTGTTAAAGTTACTTGTGCAAATGCTTCTATAAACTTTAATACACAATGCTCTGTTAAAAAAAGGCCAAAAGACTTCTTCCCACCCAAGGTATAGTGAATTCCCAAACTCCCACCCTCCAAATTTCAAAAACCCAAACACTCACCCATAATTTGGAAAACTAACACCTATCCTCCAAAATTAAGTTAAGGTTAAGAGCAAAATCATTATTTAACAATAATATTTAAAGTTTACATCATTTTAACCCTTTAATTTCAAAAACTAACAATTTCTCTCAAAATTAAGTTTTGAAAAGTGACATTTTCCCCATACCTAAGGTTTCCAATTTTTCTGGTGACGTTTCTGCCAACGATGGCCGATCTCTCTCCCTTCCAGTGTTGTCTCTCCCTCCGATGCTCAATATCGAACCGAAAATATTTGGATTCAATGAAATTCAGACAAAATCGAGACGAAAAGTCGAAACTCTTCATCTGAATCTTTGTCGTCCAAATGAAGTCGGTTTCGTTTGGATGATAACAACGGTCCAAAAGAGATTGATCTCCTCATCTAGATGGTCATCATTGTCTAGACAAAGCCAACTTTATCTGGACGATGAAGATCTAGACGAAGAGTTTTGACTCTTCGTTTGGATGTCTGAATTCTGTCAAATCCAGATATCGTTGGTCTGATATTGAGCACCGGAGGGAGAGACGACACCAAAAAGGAGAGAGATTAGCCATCGTTGGCTGGAAATTTGTTGACGAAATTGGAAACTCTAGGTAGGGGGGAAAATGTTACTTTTTAAAATTTTATTTTGGGGGAAATTGTTAGTTTTTCAAATTAAGGGGGTAAAATGATATAAATGTTAAATATTATTGTTAAATAATGATTTTACCCTTAACCTTAACTTAATATTGAAGGGTAGGTGTTAGTTTTCCAAATGATGGGTGAGTGTTTGGGTTTTTAAAAGTTGGAGGGTAGGAGTTAGGGAATTCACTATACCTTGGGTGGGAATAAGTCTTTTGGCCATTAAAAAGACCAAAATTTTGCTCATCAACCAATTGTTGGCCTCAAATATATAATTTTGCAATACAAGTTGAAATGCACCATTAGGGTGTTTTGTTCAAGGGTAGAAAAATTATTCTAATAATCTATATTTTATTATTTACATTAAGGGGTTGAATTCATCCTGTACAATAAAGAAAGAAAAAATTTTATGTTTCTAGTAGGACTTTTAGTGAATTCATCCTGTACAATAAAGGTAGTTGAACAGATAAAAGGTCCCCTTTTTTTCTTCTTTTTGAGAGGTACCCAACACAGATTTTAAATGGGTTGGAATCATGTCGAGGGAGATAGCTTGTTGATGCAAAATTTGAACAAGGAATGTTGAAGTCATCACTGCATATATGTAATTCATGGGCTGCCTCATCAAATCCCAACAGGATGTGGAATCATTTTGCAACTGCAACGTTCTTAATGATTTTTTAGATGATGATGATGAAAAGGTTGTTCACATATCATTATTTCTATTTACTTTCTCGAGAAGAAAACCCTTTCAAGTTCTGAGGCAATTCCAAAAACTGATCCCTGATTATTTGTGCACAAGTTTATTTTTATTATTTGTACATATAATATTATTCTTTCTAATTGAGACTTAAGATCGCTGCTTGCTAATGCTAGAGGTGGCAGTGCTAAGACACTTGCTATATATTCACCAACACTTGTTGGCAAACTAAAATTGAATAATTGCTTGTCTGTACATACTTGCGATAAGGGAATTACATTTAAGAAACTCAATAGGATCCACAGTTGGACACCTAAAAACGAGTTATGTTCATTTAAAATAAGTATCTAATTAGATATTTATAATAACGTATCACTATAAAATTGAATGATTTTGATTTAAGAATAAAAATAATACCGAATCACATCGTTTTATATTGATACCTAATTTAATATTCATTTTAAATATACATAATTTATTTTATTGATATGTATATAGTTTGGGCAGAAGGTGATCCAAATGCAAGGATCAAATATCACACAAGGTTGAGCGATAATCTTCTACAATTATATTAAGCAAAGTATATTGAAGTGGACTCCTTCGCCTTTTGCCACATATAACAATCAAATATTAATCAACCCTCATTGACACAGCGTGGACAAGGACGGTTTTCGGGAGTGAAAAGTCTGAAAGGAATGCTTACAGTGAAGACCAACCCACAAAAATATTCAAAACGGATGACAACAAACATCACCTAAGCCAAGTAAAAACAATAAAATGATAATCTCCAAATGGAAATACATACATGGCACCTGTCATTAGTTCAAACCATAAGAGTATATGTTTCTTTTTCTCTTTTTTCTTTTTAGCAAAAACACTACAAGAAATCATTCATCCCCAAGAATCTTCAATATTTAACGCAGAGAAACAGCAACTAAAACATTGGACGCATGCAATAACAAAACAAGACAGACATGCATCCAGATAAGCTGGAATAATGACTACACAGCACCTGTTACACAAAGAAAATCATGAATATTCTGCACCTACCTATATGAATCTGGACGTTTTGGCTTGCTTTGAACAACATACTCAATCTTCTCCAACACCGCTGGGGTCAACAATGGAATGACATCAATGGCTTTCATGTTCTCTTGAATCTGCATAGAGGAAGGAAAAATTTAGAATCCAGAACAAACATCTGAGACTATAGTTCAGTTAATCAAATCCATATTATAAACAAGCATGTTATAGGGGTGGCAGTTCAAGAAAAAATTAGATACAGATTATGTTTTAAGTGATATGTTTGATGCTAACCTGAGATTCCTTTGTGGCACCAGTAATAACTGAAGAAACATTAGGATTTGATGCACACCACGCAATTGCAAGTTGAGCTAAGGACACACCCAGTTCATCTGCAATTGGCTTCAGTCCATTAACTTTCTTCAGCACATCATCAACCAGTGATCGGTTTGCGAGATTCTGGAAGGCATTTAAAAAACAGTTTAGCTTTTCAACCACAAAAGAAGAGGTTTAAAAACAAATTTACACTAATCAGATGAAAACAGAATTAGAGATTAACAAGAAATTATTCAACTGCACAATACTGAGCAGAAAATTTTAAAAAAAGAAATTAGAGTAATCAGATGCTACCAAGATATTGAGATTTGCAAAAGTTGTTTGACCATGTAATACCAAGAAAACTAAAAAGTGAATTGCTTCATCAGTCTCATGCAAAGCTTAGTAGTTGGGAAAATTAAACTTAACTAGAAAAAAGCATTCACACACCAAGACGCTAAATATATGAATCACATTAACCATCCAGAACAAAATAATATATGAAAAATAAAATTGTGATGATTTAATAAAGCTGTTGAACAGAGACCATGTTTTATTTCATATGTTACATAATATATTTCATTTTAATCTTAGCTTTGTAATCACATATAAAAAATGTTAATCCATTTAAATATTTTAGAAAAAAGACTAGCACAAACATGGAACTACATACAGGCTGAGGAGATGAGAAATTAATGATAGAGAACCACTTGATCAGAAGAAATCTTTCCAATATAATTCATGCTATTAAGGCAATAGTACACAATACTATTTTCAGGGAATGAATAAGCTACACCTGCATATTATCACAAAAGTTTTGCTTATGACAAAAAGAAAAAGGAAATCCAAATAATTACGCCACAAGAAGTGCAAAATTTCAATTGATAATATACAGGTACACACCACTAACTAGAAGTATGGAGAAGTCAAGTGACAGAAACTTATGTCAATAAGAGTCGTCTCTGGACTACAGCATACAGAGTGTATGCCAAATCCAATTAACTTACTCTGTAATTTTCCAATGCAAACCGACTGTCAGGTGGTATAGTTCCCTTGTTGTATTTTCCTGTAAGCACACCTGAAGCAAGTGGACTCCATGTAGTAAGACCCATGCCATAGTTGTAGAGGGGAAGGTACTCAGACTCAACCTGCATTAATATCAAAAAATGAGGTCATTACTGATAGTCCAGAGTTGATTTTTTTTCAATAAGAGAAAACACATGCAAACATTACACACATGGAGCAAAATTTAATTCATCTCATTGTAAGCTTACTGCAAAACCTGTTTAGAACTTAACATAATTAATATAAACCATAAGCATTTGAATGATCAAACATGCACATACAAGGCAGTGTTAATGTTGATGCTGTTGAGCCAATCATTTAGGTTGTTCTCTATCCATGCTGTATACATTATGAATATTAATAAAATGACATTTCTTCATCTTCTATCCGCATATGCATTTATGTATAAGATAAATGCCTTTAAAATGACAAAACCATTACCAGGAGATCAAACATGTCTTTATTATGAGGACCCTATGCGAATATTAGGTAATCATTCTAAAAACATCCGTAGCCCTAGTATTATCAATAACAAAGGCACAAATAATATAGTAAGACTATCAAAGTGTTAAATAATCCTACCGTAAGATAGTGACAGATCTCACATGTCAAAGTTTTCTAGTGACATTCTGGTGCAAAACATGGATGCATGTTGTCTACATGTTCATAGGTTTGACTCGTCTAAGGATTTCATTTAGATGATAACTATAGTGTCTATTGTACAAATCATTTAACGAACAATGATGCATGTGATTTTTAGACTTGAAATCACTAAAACTCTTTGTGCATCAATCGATCTACTTTGACGCCAGCCTAATGAGTCTTTTATCTAAGGCAATCAATACAACAATAGTTGACCATGTCAAGAAGTATATCGAGACTATGGTGGATCAACATAGAACTCATTACTCCCAAGTACAAAATAAGATATCTCAAAGTATTATTTAATAGATAACTACAACCACTAAAATCTATGGCCATAGTGGGATTGGGTTATTGCTCAAATCCAATTGTATTCGATCATTGTTTCGAAAATAACATGATAAAGTCAAAAGATGATCTTACGTATATATTACTTTTGTGCCTCAACCTTAATGAGATATTAGATGATGAAATAATTTGATTGCACAATAATCATACTTTTGACAAGTTCATATCTTCCATTGACTCTTCATCATTTGAGTGCTCATAATGTCTAACTAAAGGTCAATGTTACTCTATGACTAGAGGGATAACAAATTGTAGATTAGTCATAACTTTATTCATTGTTTCATAACAAAGAATTTATGGATCACACACAATAAAGATTGACTGTTGAAATCTAAAAGCTATGTAATGAGACTAGGTTAAGTTGTGAGTGTAGAACAACCATTCCATCTCAAGGAACGATAGTTCTTCGTTTGCGTTGAGGAACACCCATTCTATGCACTATAGGGTTTTGAATAATAATAGGACTGGGTCATCCATACATTTCAAGTAATATTACTTCACACAAGATGCGCTATATAACAAGTGCCAAAGCCACTTGACGAACTTGGATGGTGACACGAATGCCAATAAAACCTCAAATTGATGTTGTTCAATAAGGAATATGCAAAAATAGAATAGCAACAAAGAGTCATAAATAGCTATGTTGTACATGAGAAGGGGAAAAAACAACCATTAAAAGGATGAGTTACCCTTATCCTTCTTCTGAAATAAAATTAAACTTCTAAACAAAAAAAGTATCACAATGAATCCAAAATATTATACATATTAATCACAGTGTCATACCTCTTTTTCCATTCAAAAACTCAAACACTAAGCTTTAAGAAGATATCTTCCTCGCATTATTTTGCATACTTCCATAAGATCTGAGTATGACCTGTAATCTATTTTTATTTGACAACAATTATGTGTTTACTCTCTCCATAAAAACTCAGTAATATGAATATGTTGCGTATATCATTATCATATTTAATCTATCAATGAAACTAGTTTGTTTTCCCGTAAGTTAGTCCTCTGTCTAAAATTAAATTTCTGCACTCCAGAAAGCTTTGGTCTATATCAACGTTTGATTTCTCGTACCACAAACACAATAGTTGCAATATTCTCAAAGCTACAAACCATTAAATTACCAGAACACATCTAAAATTAAGTTAATCCATGTCATGTAAACACAAATTATTACACAAATAGTACCGTAACAAGATTATATTCATAGAATTTTCTGATCATGCATAGAAATCACTTACCTTGTGCCTGGATAACAAATTATACTCTGGTTGTTCAACAATTGGCCCGACCAAATCCAACCTCTCGGCTATTCCCAAAGCCTCAGTGATCTGCTGTGCAGACCACTCACTTGTGCCCCAGTAGAATGCCCATCCCTTATCAATCACATAATTCATCGCCCTCACAGTTTCTTCAATCGGCGTTGATGTGTCCGGTCTATTACATTAAAAAAATAAAGATACTGAAAAGCCGTCATCAAAGCAAAACATTCTCCATTACAAACAACAAATCACCAGACATTAACACAAAAATCAAACCCATCAATCTAAAAAAACGAAACTTTCTTCATAAAAGTAAACCAAAATAAATAAAAAGTGCAAACCTTTGACAGTAAATAACATCAACATAATCCATATCAAGGCGTTTCAAGGAAGCTTTGGTTCCCTCAACAATATGCTTTCTGGAGAGGCCCTTATCGTTGGGGCCCGGTCCACCCCAGAAGATCTTAGTGGAAACGACGACGTCCGAACGTTTCCAACCAAGTTCACGAATAGCCTGTCCCATAATTTCCTCGGCGCGGCCATTGGCGTAAACCTCAGCATTGTCGAAAAAGTTGACGCCGCGGTCCCGGCAACATTGCAGGATGGACTTTGCTTCCTTGACGTCGAGCTGGTTGCCGAAGCTGACCCATGCTCCGTATGAGAGTTGACTCACTTTGAGACCCGATCGACCGAGATTCTTGTACTGCATTTTGGTCGGTTTTAAGCTTGGGAGTGGGAGTTTGACAGAAAAGTAAGGAATGGCAGTGTTTTATTTATGTTGAGAAAAATATTTAAAAAATCCTTGATGTGGATGAGTTGTTGAAGCTGTGTACGCGGATGGTGGAAATTCAACATGCCCACGTGGTTAATTATTCTGTTGTATAATACTTTCTCGTGCGTGCTTGTTTTAAGTAACGTGCCCTTTTGTATTGCTTACTCTTCAATCCTCATGCCTCTCTCACAATCGCAAGTTACAACAGATAACAGCACCTGCCGGCCTTTTGTTTTTTAATTTTTTCTTGAATAAGACAATTAACAAGCTGATCCTCTTATTCCTCCTTAATATTTTTAGTCCATTTATTTTTTTACAATTATTTTACACATTAGGCATGAAAGTTGTGCATATAGCACTGTTATATTTTATTATTATAAATAAAATATTACGTTGAAGATAAATTATCTAAAAAAATACTGAGTATAAATTATTGTTATATTTGATAAAATTTAATAAAACTAAATAAATATAAATAATTATTACGTTTTATTAGAAATAATAAAAAATACTAAGATATTATTTTACTATAATATTCTTGACTATAATTATTTCAAAATATTATTCATATTATTTGTTATATTGATTGAAAATAAAGTTATTTTTATCTTAAAAAATTAATAAGTAAATATATAATTATAATAAAATTAATATTATTTTAATAATTTTTAATATCTAAGATGAAAATAGTTATAATAGTATTCATATATTATATATCGCATCATTATTGATAATAAATTTTTTTTATTATTTATAAATTAAATAAAATGATAAAAAATATATCACCAAAATAATATTTTACTGTGTTAAGCCAAACTCATACTAAAAGATTATAAAATTGTTGAGTTAGTTATGAAACTCAATTGGAAACGGAAATTGGACCCCAAAGAGTGGTAGGTATTCACGTGGAAGTTTTTGTATGGTAATTTCTTATGGCAAATCATCTCCTCAAGAAGTAACCAACAGATAAAGATGATGGTTTGTGCTCCAATTTGTAGATAATTATCTCTGGATTTAAGAACGTGTCCCTTCAGTTGGCATTCGCTCCGTGTTGTTTGTTTGTTACGAAAAACAATAACTTTTAGCCAACATTTTTTAAACTTAATCAATAATTAAATTGATTATCATTCGTTAATAGAAATTATCAAACTAATTTAAACAAAACCTAGGAGACTATTTGGTTTCAAAGATTTAAAAATTATCATAGTAATTTATTTTTTATTATTTATATTATCTTATTTAATTTATCAGTAATAAAATATTACAGTAATTTTTTATCATCTATACTGATATTATAAATAATATAAGTGATAATCTGGTTATAATCTTTATTTTAGATATTAAAAGAATATTAAAATAATCTTGATTTTATTATAATTATATTATTATTTATAAATTTTTTGAGATAAAAATAAATTTATTTTTAATTAATATAATAAATAATATAAAAATATTTAAAAATAATTATATTCAAAAGTATTTAAATAAAATAATTTATTAATATTATTTTATTATTTTTAATTTTATAAATAATTATTTATATTTATTAAATTTTATTAATTATTTATATCTAATAATATTTTAAATAATTTATTTTTAAAATAATTTTTTTATTTTAGTAATATAAGATAGGCGTGGCATAATGACACGAAAAAAAAAAGGCTGACCTTAATTGCATGAAAGAAAAAAGGGCTAGTTGACTGGCGGTTGTTTAGCGTTGGGTTTAACAGTTTTGCAGTAGTCTAGCGGTAGGTTTAAGTCTTTTAGACTTTCAGGCTGCTTTTTACCTTTTTGACCTTATGCATTTGAATTCATACTTGGTCAAAATACCTGTTCCAACCAAGGTATAGTGTAATTTCAGACTTATATTAGTTAATTTTTAAAAAATTAAATTTTTATTTATGAGTTAATTTTCATTAAAATATTTAGTTAGAGTTAAAAGTGAAATTGTTAGTTTAACAATAATATTACAAAAAATATAATCTTAAATTTTAAAAACTAACAATTTTATCTTTGTCTAAAAAAAAAAATTATTTCTTCTTCTAACCGATTTATGCATCGGTTGATATACAAATCGATTAAAAGAAATAGATTTGTGTGACACATAGATCTGTTTCGTCTTTACACCAACGAATCGTCGCCCCACCTCTAGTTGATTGATGATTTGTCATCATCTGGGAGAGGGAGGAGCAATAATATAGAGATTGGCCAGCTCCGATCACCAAAAGAGCAGTAGCAAGGGAAAACTACAAACCTTAAAAGGGAAATGCTCATTTTTCAAACCTTAGGTGGGGCAAAAACGATAGATTTTTAAATCTAGGAGAAAAATGTAATAAAATTTAGTTTTTTAAAACTTTTATTAAATAATGGTTTTATCTCTAACCATAACTGATATTTTTAATAGAAATTGACTCATTGGTGGCTATTTAAGTTTTTGAAAGTTGGCGGATAGGACTTTGGGATTACATCAAACCTTGGGTGGGAAACAAGTCTTTTAGCCTAAAAGTAATGGAGTTTTATAATTCTAAGGTAGAATTAAAAAAATTATTCGAAAGATATGCTTTAGAGACAAGTTTTCAATACAAAGTACCTTACTCTAATAGGAAACAGTGGGAAATCAAGTGTGCAGTGAAGCAATGTAAATGGTGGATTTGAGCAACAAAGGACAAGAATGGAGATTTTTGGGTGTTATAGTATATAAGCAAAGAACACACTTATTCATAAGATCAAATATTATCACATCAGAGACAGGCTGGTGCTCAAGCCCTCGGGATAATACTTAAATCAATGTTTGTGGTTGATTGCATATATCAACTGAAAGAAATTATCTTCGATATGACATATAGATACAAGATTGACATATCATACACACAAACATAACATGCCAAGACATGCAATAAATTGATTAAAAGGATCACCCAAGAATCTTTCATGGTCTTACCTGAGTATTAGCATAATCTAGAGTTACAGAACCTTAGAATAATAACACATATTGACACTGACGTGAACAATAAGTTTAAGTTTTTCTTTATGGCATCAAAGTGTTCAATAAAGGGGTTTCAGAAATTTTGTTGCCTTGTAATTTGCATTGACATCTCACATTTAAAGGGGAAGTACCTTGGGCCACTTTTCATAGTTGTTACAAAAGACAGTAACAACCAAATTTATCCACTAGCTTTTGGTATCGAAGGAAATAAGGAAATGGAGTCATGGATGTCGTTCTTGAGGTATCTACATATGTGCATTAGTAACGTCCCAAATTTGGCCATTATTTCAAATTGGCATCCTTCAATCATTGCATTAGTGGCAAACATTTTACCTAATATTGTTCATAGTTTTTGTAACCACCATATCAAAGGTAACATGCATTCTTACTACGAAAAAACCAATCATATTAACCCTGGACTGCTACAAGTCTATGAATGTATGAATCCTCGATTACTTTCATACATTGGCTCATGCAAAAAAATTAAGGGTCCATTTGCTCCTGTAACAGAGAATACCCTTACTGCATTTCCCTACACATCATTGAGGCCTGCTTGTGAAGGCCTTGCTACATTGCCCCATGCATCAATAAGGCATGTTATTGAAGGAAATGTTGCATCTCCCACACATCATCGATGCTTGTCGGTTAAGGAGTTGTTGCATATGACCGCAAATCTTCGAGGCTTGTTGCACAAGGAGCTACTATAGACAATCCTTCGACACACCATTGTATGAAATGAGTGTTATGCGAGAGAGGCCCTCGAAAACTACCATAGAAGGAGGCACTCAGGTTAGACACCTAAGTGAAGGACATCCGAACAAAAGGGGAGGTGCTGAGGAGCTGAGGGCTAGACACCTATTTGGGAGACACCTGAACAAGGGGGGAGGCACTAGAGAGTTAAGGCTAAACACCCATGCAAGGAACACTCGAACGTGGGGGGAAGCCATAAAGGATATGGGGGCTTGACACTTGTGCAAGGGAAGACCAAAAGGATAGGAATAGAGAGTCATAAACTATAGGACATGCCCAGTCAACATCCTCATGATCATAAGATGCAACCGACTTCTCATCTGATAAGGATGCAAATGCCTCTTCTCCAAAGAAATCCAATGTCCAAATGTACCACTTTGTCTCTTGCTCAATTTGTATTGGGCACAATACAATAGTAACAACCTCTTAGAAAAGAATGAAAATTCGTAAAAATTAAACAAATGTATTATAAACTGATCAATTAAAAAAGTATGAATTATCTTCCAACTTACAAGAGAAACCTCCACTATTACGAGTACATCATCCCACATTGGCAAGATAACAGTCCTCCATTTCAACATACGAGGGACCCTATCATCTACTTCAAGATGAACAAAAGCCCCTAGGTTTCCCAACGTCTCATAAATCAAATACTACATAATAGACAAAAACTCTTATTAGTATTTATAATCATATGTAATAATCTAACTGGATTAATTATGTCATTATTACCTGGAATACTATTGGGAACCCCATCAATAGGTAATTAAGCATAAGTGGTGGGCTCAGGTATGGTAGGTAGTCTGATAAAAATTTCAATTATGGTAGGTAGTCTGATAAAAATTTCAATTTCCCTATATATATATATATATATATATATATATATATATATATATATATATATATATATATGCATTCTGAACAAAAAAGATAAAGCAGAAGAAAAAAAAGGTTGCTAATTACAACATCAAAACATCATGAGTTGATGGCTTGACTGTAGGCTTGAGTAGGAAAAAATGTAACATCAACATCTGGATCTTCGCTCAGCTCGACCAAACATGGACGGATTGCCTTCTCAACTACCTGCATCATTGAAGAACCATTCCAGATTATTAACCAAACTTGAAACATAAGTTAGCTGCAACACCAGTCACTTGTTGAAAATGACAGGAGAACAATTGGAATCAGGGCTCCTCGATTACATGATCCATGTAGATTTGACTAGAGAACATCAAAAGATAGATGAACCTACATGTGCGTGTTTACGTAGGAGAGAGAGAAAGCATGTGAGAGGCAGAATGTTACCCAGCCCTAAACAAGCTGTAAAATATCTGATATTCAACATGTATATAACTATATTTATTCAACAACAATCAATGGCAAAATTAAAAATACATAATTATTTTAAAGAGCTTACCGATTGGTCGACAATGGGAACATGTGACTACAACACCTTCGCCATATTGAATTTGGTGTTTTGTTACAAATACTCATAATCTTCAGCAAATGGAAACTTTATCCATTTTTGATCCATTTCTATTTTAGTCAAATAGAAAATTGCATGTAGACTTGACGTTATCGGCAGAGCATCACGAATGGAATAATAAATCAAAAAGGAAGGGAGATGGATATTATTACCCCACTTAGTAAATACATGAACAAGAAAAAAATGATACAGAAATTATATAAGTATAATTTGATATATAGTAAAGGATACATTTGTTTAAAAATGTTATAAAATTCGGATACAAAAAAAATACGGAACGTGTACAAACAAGTTTAATACGATACATCATCAATATTATATTTTTTAAAATATGACAATATCAATCAAAATTTTAGTACCTTTTATAAATCTTCTAATTAACAATTCAAATGTAAAATATCTAATTAACTATTAAACCTAATATAACATAAAATATAATCAAAATTCAATTATCACAAAAAATTATTATGAGAGGTTAGGGATTTGGATAACAAAAAATTGAATTTTTTATTTTATATAGTTATGATATTATGATAATTAATTAAAAATACAGGAGACATTTTTGTGTTTTAAAAATTCATAAAAAAGGAAAACCATAAAAAAGGCAAAATATGTATCTAATACGGGAAATTGATAAAACACGTGTTTAATATATTTTAAATTTAAAAATTCGGAATCATGTATTTAAAATGTAAATTAAATGGGAACATAAATTAAATGTAAATTAAACGCATTTTTACTAAATAAGATTATCACTAGATTAATTTAACAATTGATAAACACGGGGAGATTGGATAACTTGTAATTAAAACTTATAGCATGGAAAAATAAGACATTTTTCATCACGGGGACATTCAACAACTATTGTAATCAAAACTAACCCTAAACCCTAATTCCACAACTTGTAGTTAAATAGAGGTCTAAAATAGAAATAGTCCCACATTTGTCAATCATCCAACGATACCATCAGAAAGGAAGCATTTTTTTATTCGCTAATGATAAAATAGATTTACAAATAACAAAAAGCAGACAATAATTTGAACCTCAAATTTCTAATTCCTTTTATGTCTCCTCAACAAACAAACAAACAAAGAGTATCGACATCACCAAAAAAATATTCAATGAAAATTATATCATCTCATAATTCAATCAGCTTCCATAAAAAAACCCTAACATCCAACTTCACTCCACTTTCTAATCAAATCAGTCTCACCTTCAATGTCAAAATTTCAACGAAAAGAATTCAAGAAACCGACAAACCCTAACAAGAAACACCTAAAGTCATCAACTTACCACAAAAAACTAAAAATAATAATAATACCCATATATAAAAACGGAAAAACAAGAACATACCCATAGATAAAAAAGGTTGACAGAATGAAGCTACAAGAGATGATACAAAGATAGAAAATTAAGCTTCAGTTTAAAGACCGGAACAAACGGGCATTAGAAGAAACAACTATGAGAGAATTGAGGAATGAGTGGAGCAAACTCTAAGGGGTTGCTTGGTTTGCACAATAAAAGAGTGCAGCAAGCCCTAAGGGGTTGCTTAATTTCCATAATAAAAAATTATTTTGGTAATCTATTATTATTATTTTATTTTGTTTATAAGTAATAACAAATTCTACTAATCTTCTATTATCAATAGTGATATGACGAGTAATATAAAAAATAATGTGATTATCATCTCCACATTAACTATTAAAATATTATTAACGTAATTTTAATTTTATTATAATTAAATATTTTAGAATAAAAATACTCTCATTTTCAATTATAATAATAAGTAATATAAAAAATATTTTAAAATAATTATATCTAAAGACATTTAAGTAAAATATTATATTAATATTTTTTTATTACCTTCCACTAAACACAATAATTATTTATATTTACTAATATTTACTAATTTTATCAAATATAATAATAATAATAATAATTTATAATTTATAATTAGTAATCTTTTAAATAATTTATCTTTATAATAATTTTTAATAAAAGATTATTCAAACTAAATACATTATAAAAGTTTATATTTATCTTAACCATGCTGTGTAACAAAACGATGTCATGTTCAAAACAAAAATATTTACGATTTGGTTTAGATTCATGTCCACCCAAATGGTAAACCAAACCATTTTCCTCATTTGTTTTTCCCAATTCAAACAAAATCATTTTCTAACTCAAACCAAACAAAAACACAATTTTCAAAGAGTTTGGTTTTCCAATTTGGATAGTTTCATGCACACCTATAATTACTAATTTTAGATTAATTTTTGTTTAATCACTCTCTAAGGTTAACGGAGTTAAAATTTTATTAAGTTTATACAAAATAAAACCATCAATGGAATGGAAGAATTCATGTGAAGATCCCAGTTAGCGTAATTTTGTAAACTATTACTGTGAAATGTGTACTTGTTAGCGTTTTACCGTGAATTATGTAAGCATTTAATGAATGCTTGAAGTCGGTGTAATTTTTATAGAATACGAAAACGTTATGTGGCCACCTCACAGTGCCTGCGCGGTGTCCCTTTTCGATTTTAGTCAAATGAAATGGCTCTGGTTGAGAAGAATAACTGCCAAAGTGGTAACAAACTAGCTCAAGCAAGCAAATGCAGTACTGGCTTCATGTCTATAAACACAACTCACACCTGTTTCTCTCTCTTCTCACTGTCATTTCAAAAACAAAAAAAATATCAGTAGCAGCTCTCTCACCTCTCTTTTTAATTTTCTAAAATGGTGCTCACACCTCATACTGCTCGCAATATCGTTGGCATCATCGGTACGTGTAACGCACTGTATCTCTACGCTCTGTTAGTTTTCTTTTTTCTTTTTTTTTTTAATGTTTCCAGAAACGAACAAATTGTTTCTGGATTTGTTCTGAGATTTTGTTTTTGTTCTCATAATTTGATCTGTTTGCAATGCATTTGAATGATGAATTCGCGGCAAAGTAACTGTGCCTCTGTTGCTTTGAAAAACATGTGTTAATCTAACAGTAATTTGATTATGTTTTTGTTTTTTGTACTGCAGGGAACGTCATCTCTTTTGGCCTCTTTCTCTCCCCAGCGTAATAATTTTATCTTCATTAGCTTACCTCACACTTGATTTCTGTTTCCAGCTCCCTCAACAGCTCTGCTCACTTATAGTTTAATTGAATTTTCTAATTACTAGTTTAGTTCCTGATAATCATGTGTTACAGTTCTTAACTGAGCCTGGATTTTAAAAATTAGGCCTGTTATATTGCGAATAAAAAATAAAATAAAATTGTTATATTTTGTAATTAAGCTTTATTCTTTGGTCAATTGAAATTTTAAAATAATTGTTGAATTGATGGTGGTTGTCTCTGCTGTTTGATGTTATTGAAAAATATAAAAATGAAAGGTCAATGATCATTTCTGACTTTCTGATTAATGATTTTAATTTTATGTTAAACCCAAGCTTGTAATTGTCAAAACAAAAATTGGATATGCTTTTCTGTTCATGTCTACTGCAAATGCTAAATGCCTTTGAGATGGATTATGGAGCATCAAATTGTGTAAATAGCCTAAACAGCATTGATTTTGTACCTTATGGTTTGAAATTATATAATTGTGGCAGTCCAACTTTTTGGCATATAATCAAGAGGAAATCGGTGGAGGAATTCCAGCCATATGCATATATTGCAACATGTTTGAATTGCATGTTTTGGATCCTTTATGGTCTGCCATTTGTTCATCCTGACAGCATTCTCGTCATCACCATCAACTCTGTTGGGCTTGCAATGGAGTTGTTATATTTAGCAATATTCTGCCTGCATGACCGTCAGAAGAAAGCAATGGTAGGCTTTCCTTTTCCCTTTATTTTATGTATGAATTTTGTCGCACATTGCTCTCACAAGCATAGTCTATAGCCCTTCAATTGGGTTAAGCAATACAGCAGATTTGGTGTTTGTGGGAAAGAGAATGAAACCAATGGGTAAATAGATGGCTGTCCAACATATTGATTATTTGATTATGAAACAAAATGTATGTATTATCAATCACAGAAAGTAAATTGATTTAAATACATGCTTGCTGCTCTTTTCATTATATGCTGATTTTGCTATTTATCTCGTGTATTTGCAGAGGAAGGTTGCAATTGGACTTACAGGCGAGGTGGTTTTCGTTGCAGTTGTTGCTACCATTACTATTCTGGCTTTTCACACCCATAGCAGCCGATCATTTTTTGTTGGAATTATTTGTGTTGTCTTCAGCATCATGATGTACGCTTCACCTCTCACCATTGTGGTATGCATCTCCTCGATGAATCCAATTCTATGAGCGTTTATTATATTACTTAATTACATGTGTAAATCATTTCACTTGAATCTTTTGCCTTGCTGATTTTAACAGCGAAAAGTTATAAAGACAAAGAGTGTGGAGTTCATGCCATTCTATCTCTCACTGGCAGGCTTTGTTAATGGTTGCATCTGGTCAGCTTATGCTCTGTTCAAGTTGGACTATTTCCTTCTGGTAAAACCTCAATCCCCAGTAGCCAATTTAATCACAGTCAAAACAGTTTAGTTTAACATATTAAATACCTAAATAAGTTTTAGCTGTTGGAGGACGTATTCAATTATATTTGGTTAACTATGGCAGATAAGCAATGGTCTTGGATCGATTTTAGGACTCGTTCAACTCATAATATATGGAATATACTACAGATCAACACCGACAAAAGTTCAAGGCAATGACAAGTCAACTGGCAGTCAACTGTCTGCTGAAGCCGCAGCCTGAAACAGCTGATCAAGATTCAAGCTATTGTGGTTCTATTAAGTGCAATCATATGCCATATGTTTTGCAGTTTAATGTTGATATATGTCTGAGATCACATGATTTTACTAGCAAGATATTGCTATCTTTAATATTGGAAACCATAAAATGAAAATAAGAAAAATTTACCATATCTTATCGATTTATAATTAGACATAATATCTTATAATAAGAAAATTTTCCTTTAAAAGTGAGGCCTTATTTGTTTGGTAAAATATATAGAGCATGGAAATCTAAAATTTTGCATACTTTAGATTGAACTTCACAAGTATGAGTGCTTGGAAAAAGAACAAATATAGTGAAGAGGAGGAATGTAATCAGCACAATTACATGCATGCTCACAATCATTTTACAACAATGAAAACCATGATGAATAAAATTGACAGTATCCACTTACATTGCCCTGATAGAGCTGCGTAACCTGAGTTTTCATTGCTTGGGCTCCTAGTTGATTTAGGCTGATCCCCTATCATCAGCAATTCAGAAATAGCTTTAAGTAAATGATCTATAAGCTAGCTGGAATCAGATCTCAATGAAAAAATACATCAATGAAATGTTAGTTGGTTAAGTTTATTGCTTTTGCTATTATAGGGGAAACCCGCCAAACTCGTCTTTCTTGAAAAATGAAAGAAAAGTACCTTCTCTAGAAATTAGAGAAAAAACAAGCGATGAAAAAAGAAACCAATTTTTTTTTCACATGTTGATCCGAATGCATCAAAAGTTGCCCATACAGTTCCTAAGAGATACAGTTCTATCCTAATTAATCGACTTTATCATGAAAGATTAATGATGTGATGATGAATGGTCTAGTTGCTGATTGCAGTGCAACGGTTAAGTAATTGATTGATGGCAGTCACCGCAACGGCTGCAAGAATGCTTTCAATTCATTATTTATCTTCTAGAGATTAAGGTTGTCAAGGGGCAATTAAGAAAACAAGAACAACAAACCGCTGAGAATTTGAAAATATAAGTTAAATCAGAGAATCACTTTTAGGGCTGGAGGGAGAGCACAGTTCTGGCTGTCTCACAATATAGATTTGGTCACCATGACTATCTTCCTTGTAAGCATCCTGATTCCGGTGCCAGGTCCATAATGCATATGTTGAATTTACTACCTGCATCAAGAAATGGAAAGAAATCTTGACAAAGAAAGACACAACACAAAGAAAAAATCAAAAGATCATAAAAAAAAAAGAAATTATACATTGTCATACGGTTTTACCAGATGTTGTGTTAAGCTAAGCCACTACTGCATATTAGTTTAGCAAATGTTTTCTTAAAGATGTGCATTTTAGCCAAGCTTACACTCATAATTTAAACAATGATCGATGTAGAAAACTCGACATACTTTAGAAACCACTGAAAATTTATATAGACCACATTAAAATGCAACAAGAAGGAACCACTCGGTTTATATTAATTGGTGCCAAATTACCATGTTATTGAAGTCTGTTATGTATAAATCTGAATATATGCAAACTCTGTGTGTCCTTTAACATATTAGTAACAAAATACCAGTTCAATCTTCCTCATCTAAACCTCAGAGGCATTGTGTTAAGTGAAGAAATTGAGAATTGCATTTGCACCAATCTAGAGGCTAGTCCAGAATAGTAATATTAGAATGTATAGCATTGATGGTAGGATTCTTAAAACATACCTCAAGTATTCCATGTCCAAAGCTGCTTTCTCTAAATGCACCCCATTCTGGCTGTTTGCTCCAGCAAAAGTTGCCTTTAGCAGGACCAGAAGAGAAATTCAAATGACAGATGTTCCCAAATTCTGGTGGGTTATCATTAGCGGAGGGACACTTTCCAGGGTCATCTGCAAAATCAACATCAATTTTCTCAATATTTCCACCATCTCCCACTGTTATGTAAACAGGTCCACACGGATCCAATGTATAATTATAGACTCTATTCATCCGCTCATAAGCATGAACCTGTAAAGAAGGCAGCATATATTCAATAAGACAAAAAAAAAAAAAAAATTTGGTGCATGAATATCAGTAGTTCATAAATTTCTATTCAGCTTTACTGTATTCTAACTTCTGATATGATTTAGCAGGAGGATAAGTAAAATAACTCTCCACTACTTTTTGAGATGTAGACTATAACGTCATTCTTCTTCTGTGTTTCTTTTTTCTGAGAAACTAAAATACACTTCACCAACTATTAAAGCTCCAAGGATTACATGGGAAATATTATATGCTCTAAAAGCAAATTAGATGAATGTATCCAAAAAGCTTATATTTTCAGGACTATTATTTCATATCTACATGATTAAAATAGATATCTTTAACTTACATGGCCAGAGAAAACAATATCAACACCATTTTGATATACAAGTGCTTCCATTTCTTGCCTCATGCATTCAAATTCTTGATAGTGTGAAGAGTAGCTATTATACCAAGGTGGATGCCAAGCAGCTACCAGCCAAGGGGTCACATTCCGGTCTACATTTTGCAGATCTTGCTTTAGCCACTTATACTGAGCTCCTACAATTGAGAATAATAAAATTTAACAGCTGCATAGAGAATTCCGATGTCAGAATTGGGATATACATCCTGGCATTGCATTCTAATCTGAGAAATTAGACATGCCAGTGTTTATAGCTATGCGTTGCTCATAAATTTTCAGTTACCAGTGCTATTATAATCGACATATGCTCCCAACATGATGAAATGTATCCCTCCAGCTTCAAAAGAGTAATAGAAGTTACTGTGAGAACCACTCTCTTCTGATGGAACAGCAAATCTGGTCAAATAAGATTTGAAAGTGATTCCAGAAACTTGAGGCTCTATTTCATGATTTCCTTCAATGACCATCATAGGAACTCTTGAGGTCAATGGCTCCATGAACCTAAAGCATGAATTTAACTGTTTTCATAATGAAACTATATCACACAAATTGAAAGTTGAGCTAGTACATGCTACAAAAAACTCCATATTCTGGTCCTTTATTATAAACAATGTAATTCAGATAAGGGATTTATTCTTTATTTCAAGTCAGTACTGCCCTCAATTTTAGGCCTTGCATTACAAGTACTAATTCTCCACTGGTATAGAAATACAATGAAAGAGGATTTTAATTGGCTTTGATGGTGGGAATATAGGTAATCAAAATATACAAGTATTTGAAACAGAACTGTTGGAAATTCGAAAAAGGTTGTTAAGCTAGCTAAGTCTCAACTGATTTTCAATTTTCTCAGCTCTGGAATCTGAAACAACCTTTAAAGAGTTTTTCATTTAACATTTCTGTTGTTGAATCTAATAATGACTTCAAATTTTTTCATCAAAGGTAAAACTTCTTAATATAGAAACAATATTATAGAGAGAATATGCCTATCCACAAGACAACAATTTCAAAAAAATGTCAAAAGTCAAGTGTTAATAACAAGCAGTCATCATGGCAGTGATAAATTTGCAAATAATGACCAATTTGCAAAAACCGGTAAATAGAACAGGACTAACATTATAAATTTTGCCAATGCAATTTAAACAAGTTACTATGCTAGCTTCGGTCATTAGCTAATTGTCATCTATGATGCTATAGCTACCTCTATGAAAATTGTCCTACAAAAAAATTAACACACAATAAATTAAACACAGATTCAAAGTGGTGTGTCACTCAGGTTACTATGCTGCAACAAATGAGATAATGGCAGTCAAGTATATGCCTTAAAGTAAGTATATTGACAAGACTCTGTGCATGTATGAACCTTTATGGTAGATAATACTCTTACCGAGATACAATCACCAATAGAAAAGGATAGACTTATGGGGGAGTAAGTTAAAATTGCCAGACAGCCACTGAATTTGAGCAACATAAAATTGAAGAAACAGCAATTCAGTAAAACGTATGAGACGTTACCTTCCCCATCCGTCCCACCGGGGTTGATATGTCTCCCTAATGGGTGTATTTGGAAATGCACAGGAGTAACAAGAAGCTCCTTTCCCACCAGTTGTGAGGTACTGATTTGCATAAGTTAAATCTCCCACCATTAAAATCAATGAGGGATCATTGTTCATCAGGTGATCAATAGTCGTTGATGAATTACTTGTGAGACCCAGATCTCCAATAACTGCTATTCGGCGAGGGTACGAAGTTGGACCAGGCAATGGCAAAGTTTCAAAGACATGCTCTTCACTCATAGCTGGAAAATTGCTATCCCCACACTTGAAATAGTATTTTCTTCCAGGTTCAAGATCTATTATTAGTAGATGAATTTGTAATTACTGGATATCCAATCATTCAATAAGATAACCATCTATACATGAAAAGAAAGAGGTGAAAATTTTATTTCACCTAGCTGAAGATATAGCATCTATACATGAAAAAGGAAAGGTTTAGAAATTTTTTATATAATTGAAGATATCTAGTGGAGGAAGATCTGGACAGCTAAGCCATTTGTAAAATGAAACAGGCAAATTGAAGTTCAAATGTTGAGAAAGGCAATAAACTACAGGAGCTTAAGCTCACTTATCAAGTTGGCCTTTTCTAATAATGTTTACTCTGATTGAGAAGGACTTACATATTATTTTCGCTATTAACTGATCAAAACATTCAGTTCAGCCTCTTGTCCTCACAAATAATCTTTTTACAGAAATACTTTCCTATGCGTGTAAATTCCCGGAGTAATTTCTCTAAGTGTCCTACTTTTAAAGAGTTTCTAATTACCAAATGAACAAAAATGATTGAATGACATCACAAAGACCAAACCTATTAATCAAGCAACTCCAGGAAGATACAGGTCTTAATACCTAGTTCCTTTATAATCAGCAATAAGAAATTTTCTTTCTAACTTATTGCTTCGAAAGCCTAATTATCCAAAATGCAGTCTAGAAGATTAGGAAAACCTCTGACATAAATTTAATCACCAACAGTTAGTTTGAAGTGTATCTCTTCCATAAATCCATAAAGGGTAACAAATTGAGACAAATGTTAATAATGATTGTAGTCCAATCATAATAAGAAATAAAAAAAGCACACCAAAACTACTAAGTTAATCTTACCATCAATCCGCACATGGTGAATGATGCCGGAGGTGTAATTCAGGAGGCCCTCAAATGGATACAATTGGCTATAAACAGTTGCATTGCCACTACTTTGATTTGTATATTTTCCACTGTTTTTCCCATACATAACCTCACTCGCAACAGATGAAGGATCAAGAGCAGTCACATTAGACCCAATCTGGGCATCCCCTGAATCAAAAGAAGCCCACCCCAATTCAACAAATCCATCAAACAACACAAAGCCACACAATAAGAAAACACCCAAAACATAAATGTTCAAAAACAAATACCAGTAACCCAAGAAACCCACATTGAAGTAGGAGAAGAGATAGCGAGAGCTATCTGTTCTGGGAAAATAGAAGTGACATTCTTCTTCAGCCTTGGATGATCCATAGGCAAGTCATCACTGCCAGTACGTAAAGAAGGATCAAAACGACGAGTCACAGGCTCAAATGGGCCCTGTAAAGTGGTTGGTATTGGCTGATTTTGGGTAACAATGGCGATTATGACAAAGAAAAAGTTTAAAACAAAAATATGGAGTGCATACTTCTCCATTAGAGTTTGTTGTTTGAGTTGAAGTTCGATGATATATATGGTTTTGTGATGTATATACAAGATTCTTGAAAGATAAGCAAAGTTGATTGGGGACAGGTTTTGGTGTTGTGTCACTTGTCTTGATTGATCGCAGTTTCGGCATATCTGAAACTGGATAATGGAATATGCCACTTTGCTTCCATTAATACTGTCCATAGAGACCACACAACATAACAGTCAAAGCTTACAAAACAATAGGGGATGTAGCTTCACTTCAACAAAGATAACATATATAAAAACGCTAATTAAATTGACACAATTCAATTCATGTTCCTTCCTTCTCAATGGGGAATGGGGATGCTTAAAAAAACATAATAATAATAAATATATAAATAAAAGGGTGGCCAAATGACAATTGCCCACCAAAGGTTTGATAAAATTATGTATTTTTATCTTTTAAATTTTGAAAGAAGGTAAAAAAATGAGAAGTCGGGGAAAAGAGTCCCAATTTCGAGATGGCTAATCTCCAAAAATGGGTGTCTCTGATTCCTGGAAAGTTATCTTTGCTTCAATATTTATTTATTCCCAATAAATAACCAAAGCTTTATAAAATGTTGTTACGGTACGGGGAAACTCTCTCCAGCAATCCTAGACTAATTCAAATAATAACAAACTGAAAATAAAATAGTCAGTCCACTAACATAATCAATGATGAAACCTACGAACAAGTAACAAATTGATTGATACACATATTATTTTCTCACATATATATTAAAATCAATTGTTAATTTTAATAATCAATATATATTTATGTTATTTTGTCTAAATATTGTAATAAAGATGTAATTAACCATTGTTTGTTCTCGAGATTTAAAATATTGTAATAACACCTCTATCAAATTGAACTGTGAGTAATATTATGCGGGTGTAAATACCATTTTTAATACTTACTAGGGGCAAATAAATATTTCTTTTATTTTGTTTTAAAAATTATCATATTTAACCTATATTATTTGAAAAATGTTATAATTTCAATAGTTTATAATATGACATTTACACCTTTAATGTATTATATTTTGTTAGTTCTTTGATCATATAGTTATCAATTTTGAAATTATTGAAAGATATACTGAAATTTTAAAATTAAAAAAAATCTTGAACCTTTTCCAAAAGTTTTCAAATTTCCAAAAATATGAAAAACTTTCATTAAAACCTTAAACATTTTTGAAAAACTAAACATACAATCATACATCATTGATGCCCAATTTATACTTACACTTTGTTTTTTTAAATTAGTTTTAATTGGAATTGATACAAATTAGAACACAAAAATTATTTAATAAAATTTTGGAAGTAAAATATTATTTAGCTTGAAGGTTTTCTTTGTCTTTCAACAATTTCATAAAAAAAATTAACATATTTTTTAAACAAATTTAACAAACAGGTAAAAAATAATTTTTTCAAACCTGATGGGTGTCCATGTTATTTCATCAAACCTTGGGTAGGAAATATTATTTGGTTTAGTGAAGTTGTGGGAGTAAAAGCAAACTGAATATTGATAAACTAATGTATCTTGAAATTGCAAAAACCAGCAAATTTTAAAATGAAAAACAATATAAATATACAGAATTTGTATTTGCATGGTAAGCAGTTACAAAAATAAACAAAAATGTAAATGTCCATTATTTGTATTTTACGAAAAAGAAAACATTAATAATAAAAAAATAAATATAAGCATATGTAATTTGCATTTGGAAAAGAGAAAACATATATAATAAATAGAGGTGGGGATGGGCCGGGAGTTAGGCTCATATAATAACGGGCCTTTAAGTCAGGCAACCCATAAAAACTTTAGGGTCCAAAACCCGATCCTATATATAATGGGTCAAGCCAAGCTAGACCTTAAACGGGCCTACCTACAAGCCCCTACTAGGTTAATCCATCAACTTTGATAAAAAAAATTATTAAATAATTTTTTTAATTATGTTTTCTTTAATTAGAAAACATGTTAAAAAATTAAATTATGAATAAAAATAAGACAAACTTATAATAGATAAGTTGAGTTATCATAATCAATCTCACAATATGGGATTTAAAACATAAGTTTAATTGAATCTTCTACTTTGCTTAACATTTATTTATAATACATAAAGGGAATGAGTGATTGTATTATTTTATATATGAGACTTTTACACTTACAATTTTTGCACTTTGCAAAGAGTCGCATATCTAAAATAATAAAATCTTTCACTTTTTTCACCCATTATGAATAAAGATTAAATAATATGTTTCAATCAAACTAAAATTTTGGTTATCTCATACATTTGAGATTGATCCAAAGAACTCAAAACTCATTTTTTAAGTCTAAAATTTTTACTTCTTATAAATATTTATAATTTTTTATATTATAATTATTAATTAATTAATCATATTATCATTTTTGAAAATATTATGAATAGTAATGAGTCAGGTCGAGCCAACCGATGGGCCTAACACCTAGGCCAGTGGCCCAACCCAACTTGGAAGGCCCATTGGACAAGCTCAGCACGTTATAGTGCCACTTTAGGCCTTATTCTCGGGTTTTAGGCTGGGTCTCCATTCAACTCAACCCAATTGACGTTTCTAGTAATAAATAACATGTATAAATTAAACACATGATAAATTAAATATTTAATAACAATAATAGTATTGAAATATATCTAAACAATTCATATTAATAACATGTTATATATATAATAAAACAAACAAAGAGAGTATTAAAAACAGAATATTGAAATATAATGGACTAGAATGAAAATTTCTCACACTAGTTTAATCTTTGTCGAGGAAAATGAAAACCAAATACATTAAAACTGTTAAGGGATTAATTCTATTTTTGTATTGATCTCTTATCTTTATCTTTATCTCTTTCTTTTATTTCTCTTTTATCTCTTATCTCTCTTTTATTTCTATCTTTATCTTTTTATCTCTCCAATTTCTCATCTCTTTGTTATCTTTTATCTATATGTATTTTTATTTTTATCTGTATGTTTATGCAAATAGCATTGTATTTCTTTGTATCATTTATTCAATATAGAATACATTTTTTCACAAATTATTTTACAATTCAAACATGGTATCAGAGTTGTAAATTGATCTTAAATTTGTCCTTTCTTTTACTTTGTCTCATTATGTCAAATTCAAACTCTTCTTCTACCAATAATACACATATTTTGATTACACCAACAATCCCACCACAACTTTATCAATACCCACATCTACTAGCTATGTTTTTTCCAGAAAACTCAACCCTAGAAATTATCTTGTGTGGAAAATACAATTCATGTCACTTCTCAATTATTAAAATCTCAAAGGTTTCATTAACGGTATCGAAATTGTCCTACCACAAACACTAGATCACAGGATTAAGTTGTTAATCTAGTATACACTAGCTGGTTCCAAAGAGATCAATTTCTTTTATCATGTTTGTTTTCTTCCTTAACACATAATAGGTCTTGACACCTCATACAAAGTGTGGAATGCATTAGCAAGTGCATTTAGGTTTGTATCTCAAAATCATCAATTACAATTGCACATAGAATTGTAGGAGCTAGAGAAGAACTATCTCAGTGTTTCTTAATACCTTCATCAAAATTCATCAAAATTCAATAATCATAGCTCTTAATCTTCGTGAATCTCGTCTCTTTTTATGAATTACATGGGTAGCTTCTTATTTATGAAATTTTACTTAAAAGCGCACATGAACCTCTTTTTGTAAATTCGGTGGTCAAGTCATCTTTAACAAACAACAATCAACATTTATCAAATAACTTGAACTCTTCATCAAGTCAATTTCAAAATCAAGAAAATAGTGGCAATAATTTAGATCTCGCAAGAGCAAAGGACCATGTCAAATATGTGTGTATCAAAATCACACTGCCAATAAGTGTAAGAGCAAGTATATTTCAAGGCAAGTTACAAATCCCAAGGGAAATATAGTGTGGGCAAATTATCTTTTTATACCGCAAGGTCTATATTCTTCTCCAATGCCACAACTTATATATTCTCATATTCCAAATTAAAATGGTATGCAATGAGGGTCGACATATTCACCTTGGCATCCAAACATAGGTGTCACCCATAATTTCACACCCAATATTGTAAATCTTAGTATGGTAGAGGATGAAAGGAAGATGAAAAGAAAAAGATTCAAAACATGTCATACATGAACAAGAGAGAAAGAATCAATGCCTACAAAAAATAACCAAAGAAAGTTAGGAGATTTGCCTACTCATTTGCTCCTGTAGGTATATAAGATAATGGATAAGCCTCCAAAGAAAGTCTAACCCAAGCTTTTTCTTCACCTTGGCTAAGAGACAGAACGAGAGATAGATGATTTTGTTTTTCTTTAGTAAGAGAGAGATTTTGTACAAATGAACTAAAAGACATGTTTTTATAATGGTGACTTAATTGTAATTTTAAAATTCTCTCTTTGCCAATCAAATTCTTAATTTGAAGTTTTGTCATGCACGTATATCAACCATATACTTTAGCCACCCAAAATCTATCTCATTAACATTTTAACTATTAAAATGTTATTTTTGCACTCATATAACATTTATATGATTTGATTATCCTTCAGAAGATGCTAACCAACTTTAGATAATTAATCCTCATTCTCGAAAGCTTGATTTAATAGTGTGACCCTTTAGATTCACCGTGGCAAAATTGTGACTTTACTTTCTAATGATCTGAAAGGTATTTAAAAACTCAACGACTATTGTAAACATCTAGCAATATATCATAGCCCTAGAACCATGATGAAGAAATTGTCAGGCTAACCTAATATTTCCAATCGTATGAATAGTGTAGTGATATCCTTCGATTGTCTAATCTAAATCAATTTCGAACTATGGATCATCAAAGTCATAATTTCGATTTTATACAAATTGCGATTTAGATATTCAGAATACGTCACAATGAACATCATTCGCATGACTTACATTAGACTCTGACCAAAGATTTGATTTCCAATATTTATAGATATCCGCTTCGAAACTAAAATTTGGGTCAAATCAATGGATATTCAAAACCCAATATTTTTGGAGTCAACGAATCCTATTTTGACTATTATTCTTCTTCATATACAAATAACACATGACCAAAACAGTTTTTCTTACGGGATAGGGTTAACCTCACAGTTATACACCATAGAATCACGCGTATCCATATCAGATCTAACTATGACATCTCAGATTAAATGATTATTTCATACACTAGTACGATTTTATGATAAGTCATTGACTACAATTTAATGACTATGTGACTTATCATTATTGGTCATGTTCAAAAAATAGTTCTCTAATTGTTGATCTATACCAATACCCTAGTGACATGACAATCATCATCATCCACACTAATATCATCTCATGGCATTCAATAAAGGTATTGGATATATCTACTATGTGATATAATTGCCCAAGTTATCTCATATCCATATGAAATAATTCAATGACTCAGTTTGTATATTAAATGAGTCATCTAAACAGTTCATACATACTTTATATCATCGCAAATAAAAGAAACAACTTATGTATGTGAGCAAAAAAATTACTTCTTTTAGTAATAAGTCGTGATAAGTGTACATATAAGATAAAATCCCCTAAAACTGACAACATGAATTATTCCTACGACATACACTAACAAAACTTTCACTTGCATTAGAGTCATTCGTTATTATATTGCATACCCATCTTCTCAAGATGATAGTCTCATGAATTCTTTCAAAATGTGATATTTTTGTTGAATATGTTTAGACTTTTGATACACCCTTGGTTCCTTTGCCTATGTAATAACATCAATAATGTCACAGAACATGGTTATCATATAAACCATGTTTTGGAACCATATCAAGTTTGGATACGAACTTTCGCATCCACACAACCTTTTTTATTGCTTCTAAAATGGCAATATACTCAACTTTTATAGTGAAGTCAATTGTGGTTGATTATTTGGAACTCTTCCAATTAACTGTATCCTTATTACAAATAAAAATAAACTTTGATGTAAACTTTCTATTATTAGTATCTGAGTACAAATCAGAGTTTGAGTACCCCTAACTTTGAACACCTATAACTCAAAACAAGATCTTTAGTCTTTCTTAAGTACTTAAGGTTTGATTTCACAGTTAACCAATGTTTTTCCTTTAGATTGGTCTAATATTTGATCATAACACTTAAGTACAAATGTACATAGCATTGGTACATGAGCCCTCCCACTACCAAGCATAGGACATATTACGCATCAGTTGTTACCCTTCATCATCTTTAGACCCATATCTTTAGAAAGATGAAAACTATAAGAAAAGGGCAAAAGTCATTTTTTAGAGTTTTCCATGTTGAACTTTTTCAACAATTTTTCTATGTATAATCTTTAAGATAATTTAATTATCCTTTTTGTTCTATCTTTATAAACACAAATTTCAAAGACATAGGTCAAATTTCCTAAGTCTTTCATTGATAAGGTTTTGGATAACCAGATTTTAACCTTATTTATTATACCAATGTCACTGCCTATCAGGAGTATGTCATCTACAGACAATAAAAAGAATGTAATGGCATGATCGTTAAATTATTTGTAAATATAAGGTTCATTTAGATTTTTTTTAAACCAAATGATTTGATTATTTCATTAAATCGAATGTTCTAGCTTTTGAAAGTTTGTTTCAATCATAAATGGATCAATGCAATTTGGATACCTTATGTCTTTCAGAAACAGATATAAAACCTATGGGTTGTACCATATATATGTTTTCCTCAATAAATCCATTTAAGAATGCAATCTTGACATCCATCTATCAGATTTCATAATCATGGTATGTTGCGATAATTAACATTATTTGGATGGATTTAATTATAGTTATAGGCAAAAAGGTTTCCTTATAATCCAACCAATAAGAACAATTTCTGTTTATGGATCGATAAGTGTCCATACTTGATTCGTATGCATGAATTCTATTTCAAAATTCATTGTTTATAGCCATTTACCTAAATCTGTATTTAGTGTAGCTTCCTCATAGCTTATAGGATCATCACTATGATTTATTTCTCCAACTAAATAAGATTCAAAAACTTGTGAAGAAAACCGTATCTATCGAGAGGTCTAGATACCTTAAAAGATCTTTGTGCTAAAACTATAGTATCTGATACTGAGGTTCACTGAGTTGATGGTCCCACTTCAGTAATGTTGGGTTAAGACTCTTTAGAATCTCCCTCAAGCTCAATATTTTTTTCTACACCACCTTATTCCAAGAACTTTTCTTGAGAAAGTATATATTCCTACTGACCGTTATTCTTTTATCAGTGGGGAAGTAAAAATAATATCCTAAACTATTTTTAGGATATCCTATGAACCAACCTTTCTCTAATCTAAAATTCAGTTTATCTGATTTAATTACTTTGACATAAGCTAGACATCCCCAAATTTTCATATCACTAAGACTTGAGAATTTGGAACACCATAACTCATATGGGGTTTTTTAAATTGATTTTGACAATACTCAATTCAATATATACACAATAGTTTAAAAGGCATAGCCCCACAATGACATTTGCAAGTTAGTAAAACTTACCATTGATTGTACCATATCTAATAAAGTACGATTTCTCCTTTTAAATACACCAACATACTGAGGCATGTATAGAACAACCATTTAGGAAATAATTCCATTGTCTTTCAAGAATTCTTGAAATTTTGTATTCAAGTATTTTCTTCCATGATCTAATTGTAGAATTTTAATACTCTTTCTAGTTTGTTTCTCTACTTCATTTTTGAATTCTCTGAACTTTTCAAAGGATTCTGATTTATATTTCATTAAATATAGATATATGTACTAAGAATAATCATCAATAATGATAATGAAGTAGTGAAAACCTCCCTTGACCATGTGATTAAATGGTCCACATACATCTTTATATACTAACTCTAGTAATTCTTTAGCACATTCCCCTTTACTCTTGAAAAAGATTTGGTCATCTTGTCTTGGAGACATGATTCACACGTTGGATAGAGTTCATGACCCAATGAACTTAAAAGCCCATTTTCCCCAATGTGACCTAATCTATAGTGTCATAAAACTTTAAGGTTTGTTTCAATTCAAATTCTTTTTCTTGGGTTCAACATTTGGACCTTTTTTTTGTTGCAATTTGGGCCCCTTATTGGCCCTACTAGTAAAAGTTGCATAGATATCCACATGTCCAGAGTATTTCTTTCCTTATTTGTAAAACTCTTAAAGCTTATTGAGCAACTCAATGAGTGTTCACTCTATCCGATTCAAATTTTAATTAGTTATAAACAGCTTATAACTCAGTGGGAAATTCACTTTGATGTGGTCTGGTAGGACCATGCCCTAAACATCCAGCTACCTTAATGTATTGATCATCTTTATGACATGTTTATCTAGGGCATGTCTTCCCTTAATCTCATGTTAAAGAGAGAAGCACATAACTCGTACTCGACTACTCTCGAGTTCTCGTTGTACAACTCTTGTAAAGCAATGAGAATATCATAAACCCTATAAACATTTTTATGCTTAGCTTAGAGCTTTTTATTTGTTGAGGCTAGAATGTAGCCTTAAGCCTTCATATTATCCTCGACCCATGCTTCAAACATCTCATGTTCCTCATCGAAGACATTTGGAGCTATATCAATAAGAAGCAGTGCTTCTAAGAGGTAGCCAATCTTTTTTAAGTCTAGTACTAATCAAAAATTTCTTTACCAATCCTTGAAGTTAGGCCAGTCAAAATATTATTATCCTAGATTCTTATGAGTACGTTGTTGGCTATTTTTCAAATATATCACAATTAAACAAAAATATTACAAAGAGGAATAGGTTAATTGGTGAATCAAATATGTGAATTTAAACATTTTTTAATTCAATAAGCTCATTAGCTCTCACTATTTTATTCAAATCTCACACTCCTTTTAAATGAGATTTAGAAATTCTATTAAATTAAATTTCTAGTAAAGATTCGAATTCTTATTAAACGTAATTAACCTCACATCATAGATATCTCAGTTAATTAAATTAAGTAGGAAACTTTTTTCATTTATATCGTTATATAAAACTCGATTCATTTTCATACCCTTCACTCCAAATACCTTACATAATAGAAATCTCATTTGTCTCAGCTACTTAAATTTGAACCATCATGCTTCCCGAAATGGCATTCTCATCATGTCTTCACATAATAGAATTCTTGAGCATGATGTAAATAACCATCCAAAAACAAGATAAATTTAATTTCATGACATAAATTTCATATCCATCACATAATAGAATTTTTAGGATATTGGAATTATGTTATAAAATTTAATTATCCCATGATGGGAGGTATACATTTAATAATTTTAATTAGGGAGATTTAGGTTTAACTTAATATTTAATCAAGTTCATTTTTGCATAGCATACATACATCACATAGGTACATAATATAAACCATGGTGGGATGATTATGGGGTTTTCGAAATTATAATCTAATAGCAAACTATTCACTTAGGTCTAAGTCTTCATTTGGATCATCTTCAGGTTCTTGTCCATCCACTCCTATTACATTTGAAACTTAGATACGCAGACCCGATAAATATAATTAAATTAAATTAATGGGATGAAGTTATTTAATACAAACCCCTTAATAAAAGAATATTACAATGCAATTACTTAAATTTTTTAAAATGACAAATTATACACATGATCATCCTAAAATAATTCATCCATCCAACTAAACTAATATTTAATATAAAATATGAACTCATTCACGTTCAATTAAATATTAATCCATAAAATTTAATCTAACAAAAAATAGTAAATAACATGTAATGATTCAATTACAAATGACATAATTTTTTATATAAATATTCTCTAATATTTATTTTAAATAACTTTTATCTTATTATAGGTTATAATGTCATGCATACTTATAAAATTTAATATTATTAATTTTCAAATTGTCATAAAATGATTATATCAACTTTTACACTCAATCAATATTAAGTGTTATTGGTATATGTGTAATATAAAAAATATTATATTTACTATCATATCAATTCATATCAACTATCACACTCAATCACCATTAAGAGCTAATTGGTATTTGTGCATGACATCATCATTTGATCAACAATGAGCAAAGCAAAAGGGCACATGCACCATTTTACATCCCTTTTCAAATGTTCAATTTTATGTCAACATTAGATCATATCTTAACACTTAATCATTATTAGTGCAAATTAACATATATGCAAAATTTAACCATTCAATCAAATTAAACTAAACTAAGCACTAATCATACATGGTCATTCAAACAAAATATTTTAATTCTCTTAAAATGCATCATAACCTTTATTGATTATATGTAACTACATTAATCACATATACCATAATCTTCATCCAAGTGTCTTAATTAACATTAAAATGTCATTTAGCATACTCAAATCAAAACTTAAAAAAGGTAGAAATTTTAATATGAACCATTCATCACCTATATGCTCATAGATTAGCATATCATTATACATTAATATTTTCAATGCATATACTATACTTATATGCCTCTAATACATGTATTCTATGTACAATAGATAAAAATAACATCATGAGAGGAGTATATGTGCATGTCCTTAAAATATACTCTCATGACACTTTTGTTAATAAAATTATGTATAATACAAATAATGTGTTATCATATAATTAAATGATTTTGAATTAAAACAAAAATAACACTCAATTAAATAATTACACATCATTTATGTATACACTTTGTATGTACAAATAGCATTGATCCACTTTTGTTTTTAAGCAGATGCAATTCATATAATTGTGTTGTATATCATAATCCAAGAAAAATGGATATTATAACTTCATTGCCTACAATCACGTATCAATAACACCATGTGTACATATTTCTTATATATAAATATATATACACATAAATGTGTCATGATGTAATTTGATGATTTTGAATTAATGATAAAATATGTATGCATAATATTAGCTATCACATATATGGTATGGGGTGATGCATGACACTGTAACACATTAATATATAAGAAAATTTAAAAAAAAAAAATTGGATAATTGGATATGCTATCGTTCAACAAGTTTGCAACTAACTAAACTCATTATGCATGATACATAGACAGCAACAAAACATATTGGAGCAGAATCAATGGGAAAACCAAATTCACTGTGCTACGCTGACAGGTTCAAGAGCTTCAATGGTGACTATGCTGTTTCCTCTGGTAACTTGCAGCAGAAATTTGATATCAATTAGAAAAGACCACCAGAATTTCATTACTCAAATGGAAGTTCAACTATCTACAAACAACCGGAAAGGGGAAAGAAACTCACCACCATCCCTTTAGTAGTTGTCTCACTGCCATTCACCTATGCTGTGTTGTCAACCACAAGATTCATAAACTGATCAAGCCCGCGAAGTGTTCCAACAATCATCCGGTTAGCATTCAGCTTGACTGCAGTACAAAATACCAGTTGATTTTTTATTTTTAAAAAATCAATGAATAATCTTCCAACAGATTGTACCTTCTGTCTACAATGATAAACGAAGAGCAACAGATTGAATATTGGTAAACACTACAAATCTGTACAACACACACAGAGTAAAAGCTTGTTTCTAATGGCTATTTATGGGAGTGAATCACATTAGCAATGCTCAAACTCAAGACATCTTAAAAATTAACCTCATTCCATGAATTTCAACCGACAATGCAAAATAAAAAATCACATCTTTCACTAATGTTACCTAGCTACAGCTTCTAACAATTACCACGTTCATCACTTATCCTTTATAGTTTATTGTTTCATATGTGTTGTTGTGCTCACATTCTCAATTTAATTGTTCAAGATAGTTTATCTGTGACTAGTGATGAAATTACAAAGATTCAATAGAGTGTTATGTTTTAGTGAACATCACCTAAAAGGGAGCAAAAATTTGATGAAGTAGTCAATCAGTTAGGCATTCAAAGTACAAAAAAGTTGTCTCTTAATTGTAAGACTCGTTGAAACTCAACTTATCTTATACTTAATACTACTTTGATTTATAAAGAAGTTTTTTATCAGTTAAAGTTTTATGAGCCACAATATAAATGTTTTACCAATGAAGAAAAAGTGGGACTTAGCACAAGATATTTGTGAAAAATTGGAAATATTTTACAATATCACTCTACTACTCTCTGACGCTAAATTTCCTACTGCAAATGAGTATTTTCCTAAAATTTGTCAAATCAAAATTCACTTAACAAAATGGCTCATGTGTGAGAATGTCATGATAAAGAAGATTGCTGCACAAATGATTGAAAATTTTGACAAGTATTAGAATGTGATTCATGGTGTTATAGGGGTGACCATTGTTTTAGACCCTAGATTCAAAATGAAATTATTAGATTATTTCTTTCTTTTGTTATATGGAGACGATGGGAAAGACGAAATAATCAAAATTCAACAGTATTGTTGTGAGTTGCTTTATGAATATCAACATGAGCATATAAGTAGTACAAGTCAAACTTTTTTTGCTTCATCTTCTTCTCAATCTAGTTTTTATGGTGATGAGGAGTACTTAGTAGATTTTGATATGTTTATTGAACAAGAATCAAGTAATATCTTGAGAAAGTTAGAATTGGAATGTTATTTAGAGGAGCAACTTTTACCTAGGAGTCCAAACTTTGATATATTGACTTGGTGGAAGTTAAATGACCCTAAATATCCAACCTTGCAGAGGATTGCTCGAGATATTCTTGCTATTTCAGTCTCTACTATTGCTTCTGAGTCTGCTTTTAGCACTACTGGAAAGGTAGTAAATCCACATTACAATAGACTTCATTCAGGTACATTAGAGGCAGTGATGTGTTCTCAAAATTGGTTATAGGCTTACCTGAAAGATAATAAAATGAATTTTTATCAATTTTAATATAAAGTTAATAATTATTAAATTTTGTTTTTAATTTTTTTTATTTTCTTAAAAGGTGAAGAGTTTTGTTCAACAATCTACCATGATAATGATTCAAAAGATAGTAAGTATTTTTCATTAATCTCTCTAATCAAATTAAATAATTATTTTTATTCTCAAGTGGAATATAAAGCATTGGTTTTTAAAATATTGTAAGAATTTATTACCTTTTTTTTTTACATGTGTTGTAGTTGATAATTAATGACATGGACTTGAGTTTCATTGTCCAACCTTGATGTTTGGCATGTAAATGAATTTCGATTTTTCAGTATATTTTAATTAGTTTTATATTTTTAATTACAAATTTGTTGGCATTTCCTACATTAGTTGTTTTTAAATTAATTTTGCTTTTGAAATTGATTATTGCAAGTTAATTTTTAAAATGTTGTTTTGTATCAGCATGAAGAATTAATGAAGATATCAACATGAAGAGCTACTAATGAAGAGATTGATTATTGCATATTGTTAGATTTTGTGAAAACTTTGTATTTGAACTAAAATAACAAGTGAATATTTTGTAGCTCTTGTAACAAGTGATATTTTGGGAAAATATAATTTATTTTATCTATTGAAAAACATAAAAGAATTAAAATTTATATTTATGGGTACAGAGAGGGGATTTTTCCCTATGGAGATGAGGAGAGGATTTTCTTTTGAGGGGAGAGGACAAAGATTTTTTTTTATCCTCGTAATGGGGACGGGGATTAATATCCCCTCCTCGCTCCTCCCCATTGTCATTCGTACTCAATAACTTGCAGTGAGTTTGAGAACTCTAAAATGGTCATTTTGGTCATGTCTTTTGAGTCTTCAAGAGAGGAAATTTTGGCCTAAAATTTCTCAAGTAAGCTCACAAGAACTTGCTCAACTATTTTGCTCTCGAATATCTCTTCACCAAGTAATGCTAATTGGTTGACAACTTTCATAAGTCTATCAATATACTCATTCTCAACAATGGAAACTCCCTTTTCAAATTAAATATTTGCATTTGCTTTTGACTTGTCACTACCATAAAACTCCAATCTTAGTTTATCCCAAGCTTCTTTTGTTGTTTCACAAGCCATTATTCTTGCAAAAATCACATCAGTGATAGCTGAATGTATGTAAGAAAGTATTTTATACCTCTTGGCAACTTCCTCTGAATGGTATTTGATTTGGTTAACTGTTGGATTATCTGGCAAAGGAGTTGGTTCCTTCCCTATCTCAATCACATCCTAAAGGTCAAAAGCTCTAAAGTAGGTCTTCATTTTAACTAACCATATGGGGTAATTTTCTCCAAAAAAGACTAGAGCTACACTACCAATGAAGTTGCTTGATGTCATCAGTTTCTTGTCTCTAAGCTTTATTTTTTTGCATAGCACTTGGGTTCTTCTCCAACTATTCTTTTTAGTTGCATAAGCCCTTTGCTATGTCATGGAATTTTATTATATAAAAATAGGTTAGTCGTTCCCAAAGACTCCATGCTTATTTTGCCTTTCTTATCTGAATTTCATTTTTCACCATTTGAAGGGCACTCTAGGTTTTTTTGTACCTTCAAACGAATTAAGGTTGTATTTTATTAGGAAGGTTTATGGAACTCTGTCAAAGATTATGTTGCACAGTGCTCTATCTGTCAGGCCAATAAATATCAAGCTCAATCCCCTATAGCTTTGCTTCAGCCCTTGCCGATTCCCACTCAAGTATGGTCAAATGTTTCTATTGATTTTGTAGAAAGATTAACCTAATCTAATGGTTATACTACAGTTCTAGTATTAATAGATAGATTTACTAAATTTGTTCACTTATTAGCTCTAAAACATCTGTATTTTGCAAGAGATGTTGCTGCTCTTTTTGCTCGTGAAGTGTTTCAATTACATGGGTATCCAACTACAATAGTTTCTGATAGGGATAAAATTTTTATGAGTTCTTTTTGGACTGAGATGCTCGAAATGACGAGAACGAAGTTGCACTTTAGCATTTCATATCATCCATAATCAGACGATCAAACGAAGGTCATGAATCATTGTCTTGAAACTTACCTTTGTTGTTTTACAGGTTCTCAACCTTAACAATGGATATGATGGCTTCCTTGGGCTAAATTTTGGTTTAATACAACTTTTCATAGTTTGACGAAGATGACTCCCTTTAAAGCCTTTTATGGACGTGATCCTCCACCTCTTCTACGTTTTCCAGATGATCCAATTGTTAATGAGTCTATAGCACAAACATTGGAGCATCGCAATTAGATATTAGATAAGCTAAAGCTTAACTTGCAATGTGCTCAACAAACTATGTAAATGAGAATGGATTTGAAACGGAGAGACCTACACTTTCAAGTTGGGGATTTGGTTTATTTGCGTCTACAACTGTATAGATTTTCGTCCCTTATAAAGCGCCCAAATGAGAAGTTGGCATCCAGGTTTTATAAACCTTACAAAATTCTACAACAAATTGGTCCAATGGCATATAAATTAGAGCTTCCTCCTGATACACAAATCCATTTGGTATTTCATATTTCCCAACTTAAAAAAGCTTTAGTAGTTCCCAAGTTGTCCAGCCTTTACCCTCCTGCCTTAATGTTGATATAGAGTTGCAAATAAAACCAAAAACAGTTCAATAGTTTCAAGAATTAGCTGATGGAAACCGTAAGGTTCTAATTAGTTAGGCAGGGCTACTTGATTTTGAGTCCACCTGGGAAGATTATGATTTGATTGTTTCTTTGTTTCCATCTTTTGACCTTAAAGACAAGGTGCGTCTTTTGGGGGGGGGGGGGGGGTGTTGGAGAAGTGTTATACCATTGCAGGTTTACGTAAGAAAGCAAAAGAGAGGAGTAGCCACGATAGCAGCAAACAAGCTAGAGAATGATACGACAACCAAGTATAAGGAGAACAAATCAGCAAATGATTCAATTAAGCAGTTAGAGAATTAATTGAGCCAACTGGATGAGTAGTTAGATAGTTAGATAAGTAATTTGTAATGGCGAGAAATATATTAGGAAGGGGAACAAAGAGAGGGGGATTATGTTGTATTTTGTAGAGTGAGATTGAGAGCATTGTATTGAGAGAACCAATATCTTAGCTACTGGTAATTCATGTATTCATGGGAGCTATAATCATAATAGAAGTATATTCGTTCATTGATTGAATTACGGTTGTTTATAATCATTTGCATTATTTCATTACATAAGTGAGTGGTTGCTTAAACCCCTTGTATCTTTTGAATTAATTGACTAAAATTCTGTCTAGAACCTATCACTTTCCTAACAACTAAGTTAATTAGAGGAATCTATGTAAGTAGTAATCACGAGTGCAAGTTCATTTGGACAAAGCAGATTTTCAAATTTTAATGTATTTTCATTCTATTTGTTCCTCTAATAGGTTAAGTTTTAAGCTATATAGCTTATAGAATTTAGTTAACTTTGCCAAAATTTGCCTAATTCATATTTCCAAGCTAATTTGAGCCTAAACATGACATTTTCAGCCCATCCATACATATAATAACATTTTCTTTCTCTAGGCTGCACCAAAAAGAAAAATGCAAGAATGTCACCTTCTATCAATGTATTTTCTTCCTTGATCTAAGAATAGCAATTCCCTTTCTTCTTTTGATTAGAAACTATAAATTAACTGAAAAGAACAATTGTGGCTAATAATTATTAGTTAAGAGGTGAGTTTGTATATTTAACTCAGGTTGATCTTTCAGTTTTTGTAGTTTGGAGAAAGTTGTGGCAAAGTTTTCAATTGGAAAAGTTGCTTGATACAATGTATTTCCAGATTTGACACTTCAACAAGGAATTAGAGCTAGGAATTGCAATTGGGTTGTGTTAGGTTACTCTACCCAGTAATTAATAGTCCAACAATAATATGTAAGATCTAACACACTCTTACATGCATTTTGTACATGGATTGAAAACGCCAAAACCACAATACAATCAATAAACTACAATATGATCGATAGAATGGAGGTATTTAAACCTAACACCAGTTGTTCAAGCTAGCTCTTAACCTATGTGAAAATTAATAGTTAAGTGCTTGGAAATACTGATATTTGAATCAGTGGCTCTAAAATTTGATCTATTTTTTTATGTATAGGGGACGATAGTTTCTCTTAGAGGACCCAGTTATGATTTTGATTGGGATCCGATCTTTCAACCTAATGGATACCAGCAAACAAAAGTCAATTCTTCCACTCTCATTTCTGCTGTTTTGTCTTGGCAATTCTTAAATGAAGCTGATCGCTGTTTGGTGCTAGTGGTCCATAATGATAAAGCCAAGCTGTAGATACATTTATGATTGGCCATTTTTTATGCTTTGGTAGGTATGCAAAAGATGCCTAAAGATCAGAAGAATGAGATTTCACATCGCTGTAAGGCTCTTGCTATGCTGAAAGCCCACTTTGTCAAAGCTGGATATACATTTCAGATAGACACCTCAGTATAAGAGTAAAGTTACATTACAGCAATCAAAATCATTTGCTTGCAGTATTACATGTTCTTTATCCCTATGATCATCTGTTGTGATTAGGCCTTGAGATAGAACAGGCCTTACTGAATTTTATTGTTTTGGTTGCATATAGAAAACTGGCTAGTAGCTTTGACATATATGTAATTCAGTGTGAAAAGTTGGTGTGAAGACCTTGACATTAGCTGTGTAACTGCAATTTAAAGACAAATATCATTTTTGAGTAAAATCATTTTCCAGAGGCTCTTAGAATTTCAAAAATCTCAAAGGTTTTCGAATTGGTATGAAACTTGTCACATTTTTTTTGAGTTTCATTTCATGTTCCTTTACTCGTTTGTATTTACATAAAAAGTCAATATCCACCATGATTTGTACACACAAATATATATTCCCACATTTGGGTCAAGAATTGCTCAATTTTCATGTTACATGCCTTAAATTAAGTGGCACTTTAGACCTGGATTTCACACACAATCTATTCTTATATCAAAAACAATTGTTACACGTTCTTTTTATGAGATGAATACAATCCCTTGATTCATGAAACAAGGCCACGAGGAAGTGTCTAATCTCTGCTTTAAATGCTGTAATCCAAGTACTTTTTACGCGTAATATAAGTTTTCCGAATTCTCCAGATCTTGTAATATCGTCAATGGTTTATTATACAGAGACATATCATTAAAGAACTGCTCACAACCCAAAAATTACTTGCTTACCATTCTTTTAAAGATCTAAATACGTGGTCAAATAAATTTTAAATGAAACTTCAATAATATTCCATCTTCAGGAACAGATGAGAAAAAGCATTAATATGGGTCATAAATGTTACGACAAAAGAATTCATTTTTAGTTGCATTATGCCATTCCCCAGAACAGATTTGCCAACTGTATCAAAACTAGGGTTTTAATATCAGGTGTCACTTTTTGCACCACCTTAAAAACATTTTTAACCCAGAAAGAGCAAATGCTTGTGAAGATCCTGGTTAGGAGACTTACTATTATCTAACAGTTGGGAATTTGCACAGGGGTTCATGCCAAAATATGTTCACGGAGAGGAGATCGAGTAAAAAGCACAGGAAAGTAATAAATTTCTGGTTTGAAAAAAAGGAAGTTGGTGTAATAGTATTTGGCCGGCAATGTTTATTGTTTCCAGCTATAATAAAGACGATTTGTCAAGACATAGAGTTTAATTATAAGGCTGAAGAATGAGTGTGAAATGAATAGAAGACAATTGAAGAAGAACTGAAGGCAAAATGCAGGTGGGAGATGCAGGGGTTGAATTGAGATGACAGATAAGTGAAAATGAGAAGGGAATGAAACTGGTCCCAAGGTTTGCAAGTGTAAGTAGAATGGAATGGATCGATCACATGGGGAAGGGCCCCAATTACAGATGCAATGCCATGTGAATTCATCATCTTCCACACCAGTTAGGCCTCATTACAGCTGATGGTTGGTTCATCATCATCTATCATTCCAGTTTGTTCATGTAATTTAATTCTTGTTGAGAAATAAGTTGATGGTTTGGTAGGGTAATTTTAATCCTCAGTTGTGGAATGAATAACATAATAGAGAAAGCAAAGTGGTTGGAAAAAGTTTTCCAATGGGGCTTTTGCATGGATAGCATCATTTTTGTTTAGACCATAAAAGCTTTAAAAGATAAAGGTGATGATGGTTGTTAGTAAGTGACTTTATATCATGTGGGTGTGTTGGATAAAGAATCACAACTACCGCTCTGCCACCATAATCAAACATGAAATTTGGAAACATACTAATATTATAGATATAATCACAATTCCACAAAACCAAAAAGTTCAAAAAAAAAAAAAAGAGTAAAGGAACATCACTGATATTGTCTATGCATCATTTTGTAACAAAGTTTTCTCATGACACAAGTTTGACATTCATTACTATTGCTTTTATGACTAGACAGAACAAAACAACAAGTCACAAAATTATTCAGACCCAACAAAAAAAAAAAAAAGAATTCAAAGACCAAGATTGAGATTAAACAAAAGTAGAAGCACAAATATAGTTAGGAAGAGGAGGAATAAATTGAACAACGCTTCTGCACCTGATTCGTGGAATACTACTGGTTGTTTTTCAGTTGAAACAGGCCGAGGTTGAGCAAATAAGTGATAGGCAAACTGGATTTGAAAGAGATAGGTTGGACAATATAATGACATGTGCAAAAAATGTACCCTTGCCAATCTATGTAAATGGAGATAATTGATTGAGAAACAATTGACAGAATGTATATGGGATGATTGGTGACACTATATAGTAGAAAATTTATAAAAAAAGAAAAAATCAAACAGATATCGGTTGGCCTTTTGCTGTGGCCAATATTGATTGACTACAGCTATGAGCATCGTTGGCCTCTGCGGCAGCTCACTGCACCAGCACCAGAAGTCATGGACCCAACCATTGAGGAAGACTTGGCTCCCAAGCTTGAGGCGCGAGCGTAGCTGGCTGAGGCTCCTGCTCCTGATGGGGTGAAGTAGGCACCATTCAACATGAGATCTCCCTCTGATCTCCAATTCCAGTTCTTCCACTCACTCGCTGCAGTCTCAACTCTCTTTGTTACCTGGTGATACAAATTAAGATGTGATCAGCAGTTTGAGTTACCGATGTTTATTGCAAAGGAAAAAAGGATAGACAATTACCTCCTTTGCAAATGCGTTAGTTGGCGCAGCATATCTGTTGCCCTGGCTGTTAATAGTGGGGTTAGCACTGCCACCAATGGCATACATTTCCCAGTGAGTATAGTCATTGTTCACTACATGGAAGTATCCATGTCTACACCTTGGCATTCTCTGAATCAGTCCTTTACCAAAATGGTTATAAGCAATGGTAACTTGCATATTTTTGTCTCTGGTATAAGAATCACTGTGGCCCAGCAACATAACCTGCATTTTACCACATAAAACAAAATTTTTTAGCCTTTCCTTTAAATTAAATTACATTATATTGGAATACCAAATATGTTGCAAATACAAACCTCATTGTGGTGGGTGAAGTGATTGTTCGAAATGGTAATTGCAGTAGAACCCATGACAGCATCAACAAGTCCATCAGCACAATTGGAGAGTGAATTGTGATCAATCCATATATGGCTTGACCCAAAGATTGAAATGGCATCACCATCAGCCATTGTCCTCCAACCATAGTGACTAGGCGAGCTTCTAACCATCGCATTACCGGTGGGTTTGCAGTCATGAATATGGAGACCATGAATGATGACATTAGTAACAAACTGGATAGTGATGCACGCTCTGTTGGCAATGTGTACATTCGCTCCACGGCCATCAATGGTCTTAAAGCTATTCATGATCAATTCCTGTTTCAATGTGATCACCATGTCCCTCTTGAACACAATCCAGAGAGGTCGGTCCTGGATCACAGCATGCCTCAAAGTGCCAGGTCGGGGGTTAACAACATCGTCATCAGTGTGGTCAGTGACAACATAGAAGCGACCATCGCGGCCACCAATGGCATTTCTTCCAAAACCAATGCCACAGTCAGCAAGGCGTTTGCGATTCTTCTGCCAGTTAGGGTCACACCGCCAGCAGTCATCAATGGGATTACCTGTCCCACACGTGAAGTATCCCAATTGCCTCCTCTCAGTGCTGTTGCGGATGCTCCTGTAATACATCATATGCATTGTTATAATTATAACTACCATAATTGCTGTTAGAATTTAATTAGATCTTAATTTATTTGAGGCGCATGCACAAATGCAACGAGCTAGAATTTTTTGTCACATTTAAAAGTGTACAGTTCACAGAATTGTACAGATAAGATAAGAATGCTACATGAAAGACTAGTTGCCCCAGCGTGGTATGTGTCGGTGGAAGAGACTATACTTCTAGCTGTCTAACTGGCTCAGACAGCCATAACAATCCTGCTATTGTGATCATTTATGACAAAATAAGTACTTGTTCTGTCGATTTCTTGGTGCGATCTGTGTAACGGATAAAATTTCCTTCGGTATTTTTTTACCAAGGAAGTTTCCTCCTTTGGCCACGCTGGTCACAGTCTTATGACATTCAAAATAAAAATAAGAATAAAACTATACATATATAAATAAATAATACTCAATTATATAATAATATATAATAAATTTATTTAAAAGTAAATAGGTATAGTATTATTTTAAAAATAAATCACAATTCAGGAATATGTATACATAAAAACAATTGACATTTACAATCAATTTTGCTCCTTAAATTAATTTGCTTTTCTATGGGTAAACCAATTTAAGAACTTATTTATTTATGTGTAATTTTAATATTTGAAAATGAAGTTATGCCAAACCCAAGTACTAGACCTTGAAAGAGAAGGAAAAAAATTAAATGTGTGTGAAATACGAATCTACATCTGTGAACAGTGGGAACTGGAGAGAGCCTCTGCGTGAAAGGCAGAAGAAGAACGTGTTAAAATTAAAGGCCAGTAAAAACACAAAACGTCAAGGGCAATTCGGAGAAACCACAAAATAGAAAAAGAACTTTACGCGGATGAGAGTAAAGTGAGCATTATTAAAATAGCACCAGAGAAAGTAAAATATTGTTGCGAGTTTGTTTAACAATAAATATGACTACCCGCCCTCAACTCAATTGAACTAGAGCTACGCCATTACAACCTAACATTTTCACATTTATTACCAGTAAATCGGGTGAGATTTTTCAGGTTTAGAGTTAAAAGAGAAACTCACATCTCAACCTCTGCGGCAATTTCATCTGGATTATCCACGGCATGCTCATGCACATCATCCTCTTCACTCCTGAAAACAACCAAACCAACCAAATTATTTAACACATTTTAAATCCCATTATATAAGCAAACAACCGCCCATTTACTACCATCAAAATGTACTTTAGATTTGCTTAATTGATTCCACCATATATGTTCGGTGATTTAAGGAAGGGACACATGCAGTCAATTGCAGACATGGGCAAAAAGTACACCGCTCAAGAACCGAGGCAGTCACTGTCCGGTTAAACCGTTGGAAAAGTGATTCAACGGACAAAAACTGAGAGGCGAATAGTCGGAGGGAATTATTTAATTACTCAAATGACCTTATAGAGGACAGTTATGCGAGGGTAATTAAGGAAATGCATGAAGAATGGCGTGATTTAAGTCAGTCATAAAAGCAACGAAGGAATTCCAAGGAACCGACTAAGAAGAAATAACAATAACAAATAACGGAATAAACGATCCAGATCTCAGGATCCAGATCTCAATGGCTGAGATCGTTATCTACTGTTAAGCAGACAAAACAAGGATAATCCAACGGTTGCGAAACTCACCAGAGACAAAACAGACGATCAGATCGAAATTCAGAAAAAGTTTTTTTTTTTTTTTTATTGTTGTTACCTGGCAACCATTGTTGAGTTGGTTAAGCTCTGCAACTGCTCTATCTTCACCTTCCTATCAAAATAAAAGGAATAAATACATTTGAGCTTGAAAATGTTAAAACAATAGAACTGTAAGGAGATTGCAAAGAGTCTTTCTACGGAAAGGTAGAGAGCATTGAAACTCTAAAATGTCGGTGAAAACTGAAAACAGCCATTAATAGTGTCTACAAGTAGCGGTCAATGTGAAGCAGAGAGACTCGATTGAATTTATGAGAATAAAAAGAACATCCAAAAGTATTGTAATTTTTTTTACTAAACATAATGTGGAGCATATGCAGCCGAATTTTGGAAAAAGAAAAACCACAGATATAATGGAATCTAAAAGCTGAGTAATGCAGCTGAATTTAAGTAGTAACAACAGAGGAAACAAAAGAGAAACGTTTGATTCTCTCAAAAACAGAGCGAAAGAAACCTTGAAACAGAGAGATCATCATTCCGTACAGTCGCCAGAACTCCGACGAAGAGCATGAGAACAACAGCGAAGCAAAGAGAAACACCATGTTGAGTGACCAACATTTTGCTATTTTTATTCTCTCTACTTTCCCTCACTTTCTCACCCTCCAAACACACACTTTATATAGACTCCAACAGAACAGAGAAGATAAGTGAGGAGGAGAACCGAGTGAGGTACGAGCTCCAACAAAACGGCCTTTTATAGACTCCTTTGTTAACGTAACCAAAATACTAAATAACGCATTCTCACGTAACGCCGTTAACTACTGTAGGGAGGGGGTCAGTTTTTTCCTTTTTACCCTGGTTAAGTTAGGTTGAATCTTAAAAACAAAAACTAACCACCTCACGTGCCATGATTCCTCTTTGGATATTGGATATGACACAATTAGGAGTGAATTCAATCTAAATCGACTTAATTTAGATAAAAAATTCGATTTGATTTTGAAATCGAGTCTAAGCAAGATTAGAAAGTGTTTAATTTGGTTTTATTTGAGTTTAATTTGAATTTATAATTCGAATCAATAATTTGAATTCGTAACTCAATTTGATTTAAATTTATAATACAAATCAATTCAAATTTGTGATTCAATTTGGCTCAAATAGGTGATTTTATAATTATTTGAGTAAAATAATATCGTTTTATTAATTAGTCATAAACTTAAGTTATGAATTCGAATAATTAATTCAAACTATAAATTAAATAATTTTATATTCAAAACAAATTCGAACAAATTTTAATTTTGATTCTGATTCAATAAATATAAATCAAACTTGGATCAAATATTTTTTATTTAAATTAAACTTAAGATAAAAAATATTTAGATTAGATATGATTGATAGATATCCACCCCTTCACTTAGCAAGGCATCAACCTTGTAAATTTTGATGCATGATATCAGTAGGTTTTTTTCTCTCAAAAAATAATGAAGACCCACACCACAAGGGTGAACGTTACGGTGAAGATTTCCGTACGGGAGCAGATGTCACGGTTTTCTGCTGATTTTGCGGCATGGGATTGGATAAATTGCGTGAGTATTACAAATACAAAAATAATAATAACAATAATAATAATAATAATAAATCACGAGAAGTTTGAATGCATAATATTAAAGCAGGGAGGCAGGGTGGGGAGGGTGGTGGGGCTCTGTATTTCCAGGCACCAATCACGGCCAATAAAGTAATTTGACTCCAAACTCAACTAATCATTGTTAAGATGGAATTGGAATTAAAATTAAATAAAAATAAAATTTGACTAATCCCAGTTCTGTTAGTTGATAAAGGTTTCTAATATATTAACCAATCATATCATCGATGATGTGAGAGACAATTACTCTAATTTAGAAAAACAGTTTATATATTTATTAGAATAAAACTGGACCACTTTATTCTATTCTAACCCTAATTTGTTAGTTGCATAAAATGTTAGTCAAGAAAGAGCAGTATATGGTTAAAATTGGGTCAAATGTTGAATGCAACTGCATGTTGAAATTAGAGTTAGAGATGAATTTTGGTCAACATGCCGGCGTTAAATACCAAAATAAGTCATTTTGTGTTTTACTTTAAACCGATTGATTCTTCTTTCAACATCGGTTTGTAAATTTGAAATTGTAATTTAATTACCCATTCGGTAATAATATTTTATTATTTACTATTCCAATTATATTTTACCAATTCAAGTGATGATACACAGTTGGTTGTTTCGGTTTAAGCATCATTGTTTTACGGTTAAAACATAAACCATTCAACGGCCTAGATTTGGCAGGTGGGTAACCACTTAAAGTGAGAAAAGATCATTTAAATTTTTTCTCTAATTAATTTGTTTTCCACCTAAGTAGGAATCATGAAGATTCATGCACACGCAAGACAGAGAAGCAGCGGATCTTCATAAAGTAAAAAAGTAAAAGCTGGATTTCGAAGGGTGAGCTTTGTTTGTTAACCTAAATTGCTTTTTTTTTTTTTTTTGCCCAAATTGACCAATGTTTGTGCTTTCGAATGTTCTGTGATTGAATTTAAAACACATCGATTGACTCAAAATTCTGATTCTAAATCTATCATTTGCCCCTCAAATTGCCCTTTTTTCTTTTTAATTTATGTGAATGAATGAATGTGGATTTAATTAAATTAGGTATGTGCTTTAGAAAATAAGAACAGGCAGTGCTATCAAATGACCCCAAATGTTTCCAACAACATGTGCCATCAAATTTCAGCCATACAAATTTGGAGTTGTCACACTGCCCAATGGATTTCGACACGTATTCCAGATTCAATCCAATCTTTTTTCTCCCTCTACATATATTTCTTTGGATAATGACCATGTATGGATCGACCATGCATGTCGTCGCATGTGCAGGGTGGAACCCTCACTATTTCTAATTTTCATTTCATCTTTCTTTTTCAAAACTTAAAAGATTACAAATTCGATATGAACATTTCACCAAGTTCAGCAATCAATCTCTAAATAGACTGAAATCTGCAATACAAAGATACACATTCATTTAGAAAATAATACCCGCATTGAGTCTTATACTCTTTGCATTCTAAATCAGAAAAGTAGGGAAAAATCCTTATTATATAAGAAATAATTCAATAAAATTATATATATAAATAATTAATTTAAATTTAAATACAAATAATAATATATTATTATATAATTAAATAAATTTTTAATAAAATAAAATAATATTTAATCATATAATGATATATTATCATTTATATTTAAATTTTAAACCTATTATTTATATATATAATACCATTTGAAATAATTTTACTGTAGTGGATGATACTAAAAACTTTACATTATTCATAAGTCTAATATATATATATATATATATATATGCATCAAGCAAGTGATTGGCTATTTGGCGTTTGAAATTTCATTGTCAAAATTGAAGTGGAAGGGGGACATTTTCACGTCAACACATATGATTCTGTGCTTAAATGTCAATTTTACAACTTAACCATGAAATTTGATACATTCATATAGATTAAGACATTTAAAAAAATATTAATTTAATTTCCAGAAGATGTGACGGTCGCACGTTGAGCTTAAACCACATATTATTATAGTTGGCAGTTGGTACCTCGTATTTGCATTTATCAATTTAAATTTTATATCAAATATATTTAATTTTAATTTAATCTAAATTAAAATTCTTTAACCCTAACTACTTTTGGATATTTGAATTAATCTGACTCAACCCAAATTAACTTAAAATTATCTATTATTTTTACTCTCTAAAATATTTTTACAGTTTTAATTTTTCTGTCAAATGATTTCAACTTACTGTTAATAAAATACATAATATAATATTTTATTTTATTTACAAATGATCGAAAAATTACATACTAAAACCTTGAAAGCACATCAATCTTCTGTATAATCTAATCACATTCTTACTACTTAATAATAAAGTAAAATACTTAATAAAAATAATATCAATAATTATAATTATATAAATATACAACAATATACAATTTATAATATTTCAATTACTGTTGATATTATCTTTTATTATATTGATAACTTATTTCTAACAAATTCAGTTAAAATAATACTTTTTTAAAATATTCATATAAAGTTATTTTTGTATGAACTCTCATATTATTTAATTTAATTTTAAATTATATCAGATTGATCTAAAATATATTTTGTATTTAAAAATTTAATCCTAATATGAATTTTTATATGTCATATTATATTAAAAATCGTCAAACTCGATATATTATGCAACTCATTTAACAATAAAAATCCATTGCGTGTGGATGAATTCGATGATCAGGCACCTAATAACATTAATTGTGGCCGGGAAAATTGACCAATATAGTCAATGTTCGTGTTATCAAATTATAAATGTAAAATTTGAGGACATTGGCAGCTAATTCGAAAATTGAAATAGAAATAGAAATATACACGTGCCCACTCACCGCTCATTAAGGAATTGGAAAACAGGTAAGAATCAAGTACGAACACATTTAGCTTTTTACTTGCGGAGTGATTGGCGCTACCCTTTTTACTCCATATATTTCTCTTATTTTTTATAATAATCCATTCTCTGAATTACTCAATCTTTGTGTTGAATGGATTAAATATTATTCATATTTAAACCATAAATCTTCTTATTTATATTAAAACTAACTTTTTAAATAAGATCTACGGACCAAGCTATTATATTATTAATATATATATATATATATATATATATATATATATATATATATATTTATATTTATACATAAATTATATATGTAAATAATATATTATTATATAATTTAATATTATTTTATCTTTAATTTAAAATCATTTAATCATATAATGATACAATAATTATAAACTTAAAATGTATATGTATAACATTGTTCTTATATTAAAGGCGGATAATAGTTAAAGTTGTTGAAAATTAACTGATAATTGAATCAAATCAATTTTTGAATAAAAATTAAAATCAAAAAATAAGTTATTTATTAAAAGGCCACAGGTCTATTTCTTATCTAAGTTTACGTGTGATCTCAAAGCCACATTCACAAGGTTTGAAAAACCCAAAATCGCACCCGTTGACCAACTGAAATTAAAATTTTTCGTTAGAAGTAAAGGTAAAATCATTATTCCACTAATAATATTTAAAAAATATTAAATTTATTATATTTTTCTCTCCTAAATTTTAAAAACTAACATTTCGTCTCTCCTAAAGTTTGTTAACTCTAAAAAGTTACATCTCCCTCTCCCCCTAAAGAACCTAAGAAATTTTTTCTTTCCCTCTGACTACTTTCTCCAATGATCTAGAAAGAACGACAATGAAGCCTCTTCTTCGGCAAAAAGATCCAGGCTTTGGATCTCTTCACCTAAATTTCGTTAGATCTTTTCGTCTCCAATGAAGAGATCAGTTCCAGATTTGTTTACATGCATCAAACAATAGTTTAGGGTGGAGAGGGAAGGTCAATGACACGGGAGATAGTAGTCGGAGAGGTGAAGAAGAAATTTGGGAGAAAAATGTAACTTTTCAAAATTAGAAAACTTTAGGTAGGGGTGAATTTGTTAGTTTTTAAAACTTAGGTGAAAAAATATAATAAATTTTATATTTTTTTAATATTATTAGTAAAATAACGATTTTACCTTTGTCTCTAACTAAAAGTTTTAACTGTAATTATGTTATAGATGAAATTTCAGGTCTTTTTAAACCCCGTAGATATGATTTTGAGGTCACACCTAAATTTGGGTGAAAAATAGTCCTTTACCCTATTTAAAAACCGAATTTGGATGTGAGTTCAAGAATTAAAAAAAAACTTATTTTTTGTTTCGGTTATCAATATGTGTATTTTCTAAAACTAATTAATTGAAGTGAACCAGTTTTTTAAAAAAGTATTGAATTAATTCTCAAAAAAAAAATAAAAAAATTATAAAGGAAGATAACCTTTTAAAATTTGATTAAATTAATTAATCTTTTGTAATTTGATTTAAAATAATTTTAATTTTGATTTATAATATTTTTTAAACAAAAAATTTCAGTTTGGTTTGGATAAAAGATGTGTTGTCCAAATTCCAGTTGTTGACAGAGAATCAAAGCCCCAATTATCTCCCTTTGTTTTTTATAACATGCAATTATAATAGCAATAAGGTGGGTAGGAAGGAATCAAAGCCCTCGTAAGAGCACGAGCAGAGATTTAAAAAATAAAAAATAAAAAAGTGAAGTGTAATTCACAAGTTAAATAATATAATTTGTTTGTTTCTTCAAGAATAATAAATGCATGGTTGATTTAGTAAAAGCATTATTATTATTTTTCATTAAAAAAAAATGCAATGGGAATTGAGTTTGAGGCGAGGCGAGGCGAGGGGAGGGGGCCATCATCAATAACAAAGTAATTAACAGGTCACATGGGTTAAAATCACTAAGGCTTGTTTTGTTGTTAATAATGGCTGACTGACTGACACCACCAACCAAAATAAACAACACAAAATCTTTCACAAATTACTAATTATTACCCTTTCACGCATTTCATTATTCATTGCTGCTGTTATCAACTTTTTTTGATGTTGATTTCTTATCTAACTTCAACAATTTTCACTCTTGTGGCGGATAGCCTTTCTCTTTTTTAAAGAAACATATTCAGTGACTAGTTATTCATGTCACATGTAACCCTAGTTAATAAATATAAGAATAGGAAAAAAAAGGATACGTAAATTATATAAGTATAATATAGAGAATAATAAAAAAATATGTTTATAAAAAAAGTCCTTAAAATTTGCATACGGAAAAAATATGAATATGTATATACGAGTTTAATATGATATATTATCAATAATACGTTTTTAAAAATATGATAATATCATAATAATTTTAGTATTTTTCACGAATCTCTTATTGAAAATCAATATAACAATTCAAATGTAAAGTATTTAATTAACTATTAAATCTATTATAACTTAATATATAATCAAATTCTTTGTACAATAAATAACGTACTAGTTAATTGAAAAAAATAAACAAATTAATCAGTTTGAATTTTAGACTTTAGATTAAAGTAAATCCTTATACAGACTACAAGGGAGGAAAACACAAAATTAAGCTGAGAATTAAGAAAAAAATATTGTTAAGTTTTTTTTTTTAAATGACAGTGACATTTTAGTAAATAATTAAAAATATAGCGGACAATTTTTATTTTAAGTTTAGCTATAAATTCAAAAAAAAAATGCAAATATAAAATTTGGCGTATAATTTGTGTTTAATATGGGAATGACATAAAATATATTTTGGATTCAAAAATTCTTTTAAATGTATTTAATATAGAAATGCAAATAATACGTGAATAATATATGTATTTACTAATTAAATATATAACAACTAAATATGTCATTTATATAAAAATTAGTTTTGAAAGAAAGTAGGAATCTTTCTACTAAAAAAACGAGTCTTTGCAGTTCCAACCGTTTTCATAATTTGCTTAATAAAATTTCATCTTTATGTCCTATTTTCACAAGATAAGCAAGAACAATGGATCTATTTTTCCACTTTTAGTAGCCTAGTTACTCAATAGTCCTTTTCTCTTGTTTTATAAAAAGCAAAATTGTACAAAGACAGGTGGAAGACAATATGTTTTCTCGTACCATTACCCTGCCGTCAAATTACATTCCAAATGTTAATAATAATATAAGACATAGACTTTTTTTATCAATAAGTTTAACCACTTTAAAGTCTTACTTTGTTACTTATTGCTTGCATAGGAATTTCTCTTTAAGTTTATGAATTTTGTTGTGGGATTTTTTCCATCGATAATTTGGTGGTAGAAGGGCTTTCGAAAGCTCTTTTTAATTTTTCGACAGATACTTTTTTCGTTCCAATCCTAATCAAAAAATATATTTGTACGAGATAAATAAAATCAATGAATTTTTTTTTCTCCAATTTCAATTATGTAATTATTCAATAATTACTTTCATCTTCTTTTGTAAATATAATTGTAGTATAGAGGCAAGGAGACGATAATTTTTATTGTTATATCATTACTCTTTCATATTACTTTTGAAAAATTAATAATATAATATAATATTAGACATAAACTTTTTATAGATAAATTGAATCACTTTAAAAAATTGGTTTAAGTTTGACTTCATGTTGCAATATATTGAAGCAATTCCATGTCAAATTAATTGTTCCAACTACAATTGAGGCTGCATTTCACCCAATTATGTGCCTTTGCCTTTTGTTTCCATCTTCAATAATATTTGAAACTCATGATTTAACTTTTCCAAAATAGAGAACCTAATTATTTGAAGTTATTATTTATTTCATATCATAATATATATTTCATTTCTTTTGTTTTTTTTTATTTTATCTTTCCCATTTTCACCTGCAGGCAACTGTGATTATATGACATTTGTTAATGACTCATATAACACCCTACTCTGAGTATTTGCCTCCATCGATCAAATTACCAAAATAATGTGTCACCTAATTTCAAATTATTAAAAAACATCATGTCAATGTAAATTAATGAAAAACATCAAACACTAATTATTAACGAAAAACATGTCAAAATTTGTCTTTTACAAGAAAAAGTATATTATTCAAATTTCAGTGTGCACAAAATTAAAGAAATCCAAATCAAATAACTAATAAAATATCAAGATAACTATAGCCGAATACGTAGTTTAGCATAATGACGTGCTCATCTCCTCGCTTGCCCTACTATTTCTCCTATTTGCAAAACCAAGAACACATTACTCATAACTCTCAGTAGGTGTTTACGATAAGTTTGGTGTTATTTTTGAATATCCTCGATAGAGTTTCACTATCATATACGTCCCAAACGCATCTAATCAAACACCCGTTCAGGTGTCTCCTATGCCCTCATGTCAGAATGGGCATTAATCTCAAATACCTCTTATATCTATGCAAATCAAATTGGACACTCATCTCAGGTACCTTCTACATCCATAATCAAGATGGAACCCAATCTTAGGTGCTGCTTACCTCCCCTGTGGAAATGGCCTGAAGGGACGCCCGTCTTAGATGCTAGTTTCATCATCATTATCTATCGAGTAAATTCCACTTCCGCTACTAGAGACCGAGATGTCTCATCAATTGGCTTGTGCATTCTCAAGACCAAGACGTTGCATCAACTAGCCTACAACATCACTCATAGCCATTTATGGCATAACTATGGTTACAATTGTAAGATTCTAATTCGTAATACCAAGGCGTGCTCTCGACTATGACCATCAAGCACCCTGGCTACCTGGGTGCTCCACATGTTGCACGAGAGCACTACAGGTGGCACAAGGGCATCGCAAGCAGCATGGGTGCATTGCAGGCAACATGGGAACACATGCTGCATGTTGGACATCACATGTATGCTTGACATCACATATTTTATGAGCTAGGCATCGCACGCGTGCCTTGCATTTGTGCACGCCTAGCATCCACACATTACATACTAGGCCCTTCGCAGTGTTGGTCGATGACCAACCAAAGCACAGTTGTGCACTTCTTATGCACGGTCGTGCTTGACATTTACAACATCACATTTTTGCCGATTTTCAGTTTGGAACATACGCAAACACAATCCTATGGTTCTATGCATACAACTTGTTCCTAGAAATAAAACCAATCATTCCAATCAACATAACATACATAAGATTGAATCGAAAAAATCACCCAAGCATCTTACAAAATCTCAATCATAATGTATAAAAAAATACTTAATAAAACAGTATGAAAAACAAAGCAAAGGTGGAGAATGCCTACCTCTCCTTCGACAAAACGCAAGTCTTCACGTGGCTATGAACTTCTAGTGATCTTTAACCCTTCTTAGCAACTAAAACTCTTTGCTCTCTCCCTGGTTTGCTCTATGTGTGTTGTATATTATGAAAAGTGTCAATTCCTTCTCTTAAGCGACTGACCTCTTAAATAAAATGTAAAGATCATGGAAGGCCAACCCATGCTTATCCTATCACCAAAAATCATGGGATCATGATTTCAAAGGACTATTTCCCACCTAAATTTTGTTGTTTTCCCAAGTATCCACCATTTAACTATGAAAATACCAAAAACCCACCCATCAGTGGTTAATTTTAACACTTTCCATTAGAAAAAAGGGCAATATGGTAAATTTGCTTCTCCATTTTAAAAACAATATAAATGATTTTCAAAAAAATTAAAATTTGCAACCATTTAATGCTACAAGGGACTCGTGCACACGCAACGCACGAATTGATGACGAGTGGCGTTGTCATTTTAAACGCAGAACGACTTTTTGACATTTATCGATGATTTACGATTTGCATAACTTTGGTGGTTGACGTGGCAGCAGGAAAAGAAGACACCTGTTGAAAATAGGAAAAAACAAACACAAAAAAAAAAAATTCTTGACAATCGAAAACTCTACGCTTGAAGGACATGCTACAATAGGTATTAAATGCAATATGATTATTTTAAAATCAATGGTGGGAATTTTTTGGCACAAATCGATAACAATGAATTAGTCTAGGGAAAGTGAGCAAATAAACATGCGACATGTGAGGGGGTTTTGTGTCATTTCACTCCAATTTGAAAAAATATTTTTTTGTCTCACAAATGAACAAGCAACATGTGTCCAGCCGACGTCAAAATTCAAATTTGAACAAAACTAGGGCAACGCCCTTTGGCCTTCATTCTTTCGTTTGACATTCCATGTGTGTTATTCTTTCGGCTACCTTGTTTGATTGTACTTGAGTGTGATCACTAATGAACTTTTAACGGTGATGACAAAGACGACCATGACAACACATCATTCGATGTAACCAAGGGTGAACGAAGTAGTTTAACACCAACGAAGACGAGAAAGTACAACATGTTTGGCTAGGTACGACTTGTTTGATCACCAACAATTCTGACAATAAGCGTAGTGGCTTTTCATGGTGAGTTAAGCAGGAACGATAACGAAGTCTGCTCCAAGTGAGGCCTTCAAAAAATATTTCATGTCATCAAGGTTTATTCTTTTGGCTACCTTATTTATCGATGTTGCTGAGTGCATTATTTGTGTGACATAAAACATATTATGAAGTTGATGTTTGTAACAGTTTTTGATTTATTAGGGTATTTGGGTACTATCATAGTCTGTGTTATGTTAGGGTTATGCATCATATGTATATTTTAAGGCAACAAAAAAATAATTAGATGGGGGTTTTACATGTGTACTGTTTACATATTATTTAGGGTTGATTTATATTTTCATGAGTATTTAGTTCTGTGTATGAGTATTATGAAGTTGATGTTTGTAATAGTTTTTGATTTTTTAGGATATTTGGGTATTATAATAGTTTGTGTTATGTTAGGGTTATGCATTATATGTATATTTTAGGGCAAAAAAAAAAAAAAATTTAACGTGGGGATTTTGCATATGTACTGTTTACATATTATTTAAGGTTGACTTATATTTTCGTGAGCATTCAATTCTGTGTATGAGTATTAACTGCTTTTGTTTAGCCTGTGTATGAATATTTTTGGTAGCATTCAATTCTATGTATAAGTTATATGTTAGGGCATGATCAGTTTTATAAGTGCATTAAGTTACTAGTTAGTGTCTAAAACATTTAATAGTTGGCTTAGAAAAAGATCGGAAGTTGTCTATTCTCAGCTTATTGGAATTGTATTGAAGAAGAATAATGAAGAGACTTCATAGTAGGTTGAAGGCAGGTATTGAATGGGTTATTACACTACCTCCGTTGGTTGTTAAAAGGTTAAACATAAGTATTGAGACAATACGAAATGTCTCTATTTTATATACTAGACTGAAAGAGTTCGAGGTGATTGATATGAATAGTATTCCAAGCAGAACATACACCTTGAATTTGGACAAAAAAAATGTATGATTGTGGGATGTGACAGCTGTCTGGGATTCCTTGCCAACATGCGGTTTGCTCAATATTGCACATGAATTTCCCCACCTTTAATGAGTTTGTAAATGACAGGTTACAAATTTTAACATATATGAGAACATATGTTGAAATTATTCATCCTATTTTAGATAAGAGAAGTTGGCCAGAGGACTGTGAAAAGAAGCTGTAGCCATCTGTTAGGCATTTCAAACCTGACAAACCCAGAAAGGCTAGAAGGAAAGACCCCACTAAAGAGAGAAAGAGAAAACCTATGTCTACACTTAGATGTGGTCAATGCCATGAATTGAGGCACAACAAAAGGTTTTGCCACCACAATCTAGATAATGTAGGAAGACAAAAAAAAGGGTATTACTTCTATTTTTATGTTATTCTTCTTTATGTTTATGTTTTTATGCTATTCTTCTTTATGCTACTGTTTATTATGTTTTATGTAACCTAATCATTTTTTCCCTTATATTAGAGAAGAACAATCCCAACCATAGAAAGTCAATCAACTAATAGTCAATTTGCTTCATCTTTTTCCTCCTCACAGCATCCACAATCACAAATGCGATGAATACTACTTGAAGTTTTGTTGAATATAATGAATATGTGGATTTTAAACTTGATTTTGAACTATATGGCATGTGGATAATTACATTAGATAAATTTGTTAGGGTATGTAAATTTTTTGGATTATTGCTCAGTGAAATATTCTGTGTATGTAAAGTTTTTGGATTATTGCTTAGTGAAGTATTTTGTGTTCTCCATGCAACATTTTTAAATCTAAATTGTCTGTAAGTGCATGCATTCCAATACTTGCATTGCATTTCCAAGTTTTCAGTACCTACATTGCTTTGCATTTCCAAGTTTCCAATACCTACATTGTATTGCATTTTCAAGTTTCTAGTACCTGCATTGCATTGCATTTCTTTTCTAGGTTTCCAAGTAGATCGGTATTGGCATTTGCATTACACTCAATTCTTTGCATTTCATTCCATCAAAATCCAAGGCAATTCCAAGCGAAAATCTGGAATTCAAGCCCAAATGTTGCATTGTTTTTAGGCCAGAGAAGAGAACAAATGAACTTACCAAATGCACATTGTTACTGATTAAATTTTGTAGGGTGAATTGCATATTATTAATGGTAATGTGAAATAAAAAAATTGGTTATTTAATTTAAAGGGCATATTGGTCTTTTTATTTAAGGGTATTTAGGTCATTTTATTGAAAGAGGGTAATATAGTCTTTTTGCTTATAGGACATTTCTGTCATTTCAATTGAAAATGGTAAAATAATCATTTTAATCATTCTTTAATAGAAAGTGTTAAAATTACCCACTAATAGATAAATTTTTGGTAATTTCATAATTAAAAGGTGAATACTTAATAAAATAACAAACTTTAGGTGGGAAATAGTCCTTTGGCCGATTTCAAATCCCATAAAAATCACACACACAAAGACCATAATGCCTGTCAGGGCTTACTTAGGTGCATACAGTCTCTGTACACACAAAAAAATATATATATAAAAACCAATAAACAGAGCAACAATTATGGTGTTGAATTGAAAGATAATGACCGAAATGCCCTTAACTCTTACCTGGGGTATTACAACTCACTTACATTACATCTAATCTAAAGACAGTAATATTTGCAAGACTAATAATAATTGAATCAATTTTTAACCAAAATTTTAACAATATTTTTATGTGTCATTCATATTTTATTTTGCTTTAATGTTTCAATTGTATTTTATCAAAAGCATATTGTGAATTTTGTTCATGTTACAGTTTCATTGTTATTCACTGTAAAGCAATAATATGAAGAAGTTAGTGAAATTGTAACGCATGTCTCCACAAAATTATGCATATACAAGAGTCTTCTATTGTTTTTTTCTGGATTCAAACATGAAGCATGGACATTATTATACATGCTAATGATTTCAAGTAGGAATAACTTCTTTTGTCATCTTTTCGTACAACAATATAATAAATATTTAATTGCACCCAAAATGAATCTAAGAAGAGATAAAAATAAATCAATTCAAGCCAAAAAAACACAAGTGAAAACAACTTAAATTCTTCCAACTTCCAACTAAACGATCATATTCCAATCATGGATCTAAAGAATTTTGTCTGAATTATTCGTGCCCAAAATCATCTGCATATTTATTGTATTTCCCATATTTTAAATGCAAATTAATTCAAGTAATATCCACTAATCGCTAGACTACATGTTCTCTCTATTGATATAACATATGGTTTAATGAAGTAATCCACAGTATCTAAAATTTTAATTATATAGAAAAATAAAAAAAATCCAAATTAAAGAAGCTCAAAGTGTAGGGTTATTACTTTTTCTATTCTAATATTTGGCAATATTATATTTCTAACTCAAAAGCTTAAAAAAAAATAAAATATTATATATATAAAAAATTAAAATCCACTCGTGCCCATTTCTGAGGTATTTACAACGTTAAAAATAACTTCAACACATAATTACATAGAGTTATCCTTAGGATGACTACATCTTCCACCTGTAATAAGACATATTCCTTCCTTCATGTCCTAATTACGTACAAATTAATGAAATAGAAATTGTATAATTAATGTTTAAATTATTTTGTCTCTGAATTGATAAGATGACATGCTTAATTGTAAATCAATACGTTGGATAGCCTGTGTTTGCATGAGAACATCATGTAATATTTTGGATTGGGAATAATAAATATGTTTCATCTTTCCCATTTGCTATAATTTGGAATAAATATGTTACATTTAATTTATTTACCTTTTATTTAATGATAATTAATTAAAATTTAAAAAAACAAAAAACACTATCAAAATCTCTAGTCTTGTAATTTGAATACACAAAAAAAAAAAAAAAAAAAAATGATCAAGTTTTTGCACGCAATGGGAAATGCATAGGATGAACAAACAATATGATTATTTGAAAGCTTATGCCCAAAGCAATCACTCATCATGCGTTAAAATATAAATAATAGTATATTTATATATTTTTTTTATATAATTTAAATATACAGATAATATATTATCATATAATAAAATATTATTTTATATTTAATCATATAATGATATATTATTATTTATGTATTTAAATTATGTATAAAATATATATATATATATATATATATATATATATATATATTATTTATTATTAAAATATTAGAAAGAGAATTGTGATGATGTATACAATAATAAGAGCTAAGATTATTAATTGTAAGGCTAAAGCACATATTCGCACCCAACGTTTGATGAAAAGACCATTAAGTTTAATGAACCCGAAATGCCACTCATAAACTAACTTTGTTAATGGATTATGTTAGTGGAAGGTTAAAATGACAATTTTGCCCTACATAAAGTTATGAATGGCAATTTTTCCCTACATAAAGGAGAAGAATCAAAGAGGTTTGTAGACCAATAGGCTGCCCTTTCCAACTTTATGCAGCCTTTGAATAACAGAATCCATTAACAAAGTTAGCTTATGGGTGGTATTTTGGGTTCATTAAACTTAAAGGGTAGCTCTTTTCATCAAACCTTGGGTGGGAACAGACGCTTTGGCCTAATTGTAAATATGGCGGAGATATGTGCAGGCACATGTGCATGCATGTGCATGTGATCTCAAAATAAAATGGGAAATGGACATGCAATTTTACATCAAATGTTGTCCCTACAACCTTTATTTCTTCCATTATGTAGCCTGTCACCCACTAATTTCCTCACACGTATGAGCTTAATTTGAGTCATGGATGCATGCATTTCATCAGTAGCCTCCATCACCTGGCAGTCCATAAATATATTAATTATTACAATTTTAGAAATTTAATAGGGGATGGAGAGATGAATTTATTTTTGCAACTAATTGTACAAGGTTACTTCATAAAGGGAGTTAAAAATGCAATGTAGAGACATTAAGGTTGTATTAGCAATAAAGCATTTTTATTTGTATTTATTTTTTATATATAATTTATATACATAGATGATATATATTATTATATAATTTAATATTATTTTATTTTTAATTTAAAATTATTCAATCGCATGATAATATATTATCTATATACTTAAATTATATATTAAAAATTAATATACTTAGTTTTGTTGTTAACAATAAAATATAAGAGGATAAATATAAAATATTAAAAGTTTTTAATGATATTTTATATAAATAATAAAAACAGATAAAAGTGTTATATATTATCAATATTTCTTGTTATTTACATCACGTTAAGCTAAAATAATGCTCTAAAATCTTTCAAAATTAATTTTACATATTTATATTATATCATAAAAAACAATAATTTTATTAATTTTATTAAATAATATATATTTTAAAGAAAATTATTTCAACAGGTTGAAAATTATAATTCAAATTAAACTAAATCATATATTTTCAGTTTGATTTGATTTAATTTAAATTTTTTTCTTAATTTGATTTTAAAAAACTTTGAAATCGAAATAAATCAAATTATAACACCCCCCAGGGGTGAACAATGTAAAGCCGAAATATTTTATTATTGGATGTTTTGTAAGCCCATTTATTGCAAGCCAACTGGAGGCCCATCTTACCGACACATGTCTACCAGGTTGTGTTTACAACGGACCACATGTTGGGACTGTAGAATCTGCTGATGTTAACTCTTTCATTGATTGTTTGGCAAAGAATTTTACTGGCGCCCACCCCTAGGCCCAATGTTAAAGTGGTACCAAATGTTGGTATCAATCAATTACTACACCAAATTAGAAGCAATTAGTTTTAGGGGGTGTTTAGTTTAGGTAATATTTTATTATCAAAATAAAAAGATTAGCTTGAAGATAAATTACTTAAAAGATTACTAGGTATAAATGATTACTATGTTTGATAAAATTTGATAGGTATAAATAATTATTGTATTTGGTTAAAGGTAATAAAAGATTACTAGTAAATTATTTTACTTAAATGCCCTTAAATATAATTATTTTTATATATTTTTTATATTATTTGTTATATTAATTAAAAATAAATTTATTTTTATCTAAAAAAATTAATAAATAATAATATAATTATAATAAACTCAATATTATCTCAGTAATCTTTAAATACCTAAGGTAAATGTGGTAATCAGATTATCACTTATATTACTTGTCACGTCAGCATTGGTAATAGAAGATTACTGTAATCTTTTATTACTAACAAACCAAACAGGAGAATAAAAGATAGATTACCAAAGTAATCTTAAAATCTCCCAACCAAACGCCCCTTTAGAGTTAAACTTTGGGAAGGCAACAAGATAAGATAGGGTGGGGTCAAATAACCTATTTTCTGTATTCATCCTTGCAGGCGAGAGCTTTCCCCGTCTTCACCTTTATCTTCGGTATGGGAATGAGTAGTAATTCACATCCTATATCTATAGGGAAAATTTTTCTCTCATTTTCCTCCGATCCCCATGGAGAAATTCCCCTTCCCTTCCCTATTTCACATAAAAATAATTGAATATTTGTTAGATGATAGGACATATTCATAATAATTAAAAACTTTTACGGGTGTTTTAATATTACTTAAGTGTTTAAAGTAAATATAAAAGAGGGACAAATCAAAAAAGAGACAAGACAGATATATATCTATCTCTATTCATGTCCTTGGGGTGAAAGTGAATACGAACCGAGTCGAGTTCAACATCCCTTAACTCAAATTCGGTTTGAATAAAAAATAATTTAGTGTAAATTTGTCGAATTGCTGTCCTAGTTAAACTTGAGGAAAATTTTGTCAACCCATTAATAGAAAACGCTTGTTGATCATTTGGTTTTATTAATGAAAATACATTTTGAAGTGGAAAGACAATTTTCCCTTTCACCAACATATCAAAACAATCCCCAATGGCCTTGCCACCTTATGTTGCAGCAACTCAAAGTCTCAACGACCTTGTCGTTCGTAGCCACTAGAGGCTTTGGGGCCTCTTGGCACCTCCCAGGTTGGATGTAGCTCTTGAAGGCTGCATAGAGATGTGAATTTTGCCCCCAAAAGCTAGTGAGGTGGAACCTACCCTTTTAGCATTGGTAGACATTGGATTTAGCCCTGTTTACACCTTTAAAGTTCAAATTGGGCCTTTATGTTGTTATTAGAGGCCTGATTTGACCTTCGGGCACGCTACTAAAGTGTTTATGGATGCACAAGGGCGGGAGAGAAGAAAAATTCCAAAAAAAAAAAAAAAAAAATCAAGAGAAAAGAAAAGGAAATTTTGAAGGGGAGAGGGATAGAAAACTAGCAAAGAGCCCCCAATAAAGTTGACAAGCCAGAATTACTCTTTGTTTAAGTTAAAATTAAAATTTTACTTGCTTGTTACTTAAGTTTAACAACAAAGGTCAATACATTGGGTGTTAGAGTCCCGTTTTTGAAACCAATAGGTGCTTATGTAATTCCCTTCCCCTTAAAATTTACTAAATATCTTATCAAATAATGAAACATAAATAATATTTTATTGTATAAATATCCAAAATTATTTTAATTTATTTAAATTGACTTATTTAAAAAAATATGTTAAATAGTCAGTGTTGATATGATTTTTTGTCATCAATTGATATATGCAATTCTAAGTGGCTCATGTATGCGATGTATTAAATGGTCACCACCTATTGCCATTTAGCTAGCTGAAATCAAGATCGTCCACGTGGAATTCATCTACATTGGAAAGAAAAGCTTTTGCAATACTATTTGTATTCTAAAAACTAGGCAAAATTATTAAATGGGTAAACAACCTCGCTCATATTCAACTTTCGAAGATGATTACACATAGTGATTATTGACAAACAACAACGGTAGCAACTAACATGAAATGACTAAGCAAACACTTTAATAGCCAAGGCTCAAGAATGATCGATTATCTTCTAAAAGTCTTATTGCAAGATATTGGGATCGTATTTACAAAGAACAAATTATTAATGTGATATTTCCTATTATTAACAAATTAACTCTATAAAAATCATCAAAAATCGATAGAACATAATAACTCTACCTACTATTTCAAAATCACAATTACATTATTATTCATAATTACCATATTTACTCAAATATAATCCTCCTACTATAAATATGATGAATAATGAATAAGATGAAGAGCTCATATTGGAAAAAACAGAGACAAGTCAACTACTGTTATTCTATTAGCAAATCATCTTGTAAAACACTTTGGTCAACTTAATAGCAATATCATAGACATAAGCGTTAAAACTCGTTGGGTGAATCATGTAAAAATCGTTTCTCTTTTTTTTTATATATATTATGTTTTTTAATATTTTTGTAGTCACATCTCATTGATTCATTATACTTCTTATTAGTGCAAATCTACACAATAACACTCTTATTCAATCTTCGGTAGGATGTTGATGATTTAGATTTTATTATTCAAAAGGCCAAAAGACTTATTTCCACTCAAGATATAGTGAAACTTCAAAGTCTCATCTTCTAGCTTTTAAAAACCCAAACACCCACCCATAAATCAATTCTTATTAAATTTTTTAATTAGGATTAAGGATAAAAGTATCATTTAATAATAATACTTAAAAAAATAAAAGTTTATATCATTTTAGTCTCTTGGTTTAGAAAACTAACAATTTTTTATTAAAATTAAGTTTTAAAAAGTGACATTTTTCCCCTACCGAGGGTTTCAAATTTCGCAGGTGATTTTGCGATGAACAATGGTTGATCTTTTTCCCTCCAGTAATGTCTCTCTCTTTAATGTTTTTCCTCCGATTGATGACATTTGGATTTGATGAAATCCAGATGAGAGTTGAAACTCTTCATTTGGATCTTTATTGTTTAGACGAATTGACTCTTTCTGGACAACAATGACATGTCCAAACAAGGAGTCATCCTCGTTTGGATGACGACTTCTCTTCTAGATGCATCATCATTGTCTAGATAAAGTCAATTCATTTGGACGACAAAGGTCTAAATGAAGAATTTCGACTCTTTATCTAGATTTTATTTAGATTCCATCGAATCTAGACATCATCAATCAAAGAAGAGACATTGCTGAGAGAGAGAGAAAGAGATCTGTCGTCATTCATCGAAAAATCATCGGTGAAATTTGAAACTTTTAGTAGGGGAAAAATATCATTTTTTAAAACTTAATTTAGGAGGGAATTATTAGTTTTTCAAATTAAAGGGGTAAAATGATAGAAATTTTATTTTTTAAATATTATTATTAAGTGACAATTTAACCCTTAATCTTAACTAAAAATTTTAACAAAAATTGACTTATAAGTATATATTTAAATTTTTGAAAGTTAAAGTATAGGATTTTGAGATTTTCCTATACTTTTGGTGGAAAGAAGTCTTTTGACCTATTCAAAATGATATCTATCACAACTAGGGTATAAACTTTATGTTGCCTTGAAATATGTAAGTGTCATGGGTTGTAACAAAGATGGTAAAACAGAAGTAAAGGAAATATTAAAACAAGGCCAAAAGACTTGTTCCCACCAAAAGTATAGTGAAAACCCAAGCTCCTATCTTTCAACTTTCAAAAATTAAAACACTTATTTTTAAATAAATTTCTATGAAAAATTTCAGTTAAAGTTACGGATAAAATTATCATTTACTAAAAATTCTAAAAAAATTAAAGTTTTATCATATTTTTCTCCTCAAGTTTAAAAATCTCATAATTTTTTTTCTGACCCAAAGTTTAAAAAGTGATAAATACTCCTCTAGGGTTTGTTTTTCTTCTATCCAACAAAGATTGGCCACCTTCGACCGTTAATCGTCCTCTCTCTTGTCTTATCTCTCTCTCTCTTTCCTTTTAGACTATCTTTAATTGAGATGAAAACAATTGAAAAAAGAAGAGAGAGATAAGACGAGAGGGAGGACAGTTGATGATCGGAAATGACAAATCAACGTAAGAGAAAAAGAAAAAATCTTAAATAAGTATTTAGATTTAAAAAAAAAAAAGGAGGTAAAGAATTGGGGTTTTCAGTGCACCTTGGGCGAGAACAAGTCTTTCGGCCATTAAAACAATCCAGGCAGCATTGTTCTTTCCGGGAATTATTACTTGCAAAAATGGGACAAAGACAAAAATTGTCACATCATGATAATCACTTAACATGCCTATACCCTAACAACACACGGACTTTTGCCTAAAACAAAACAACTCCAAGATGTGACAAATTTTATGCTACGAAACTCTCTTTATAAAATTTAAGATGTGACATATTCAAATTTCATTCTAACAATTTTTTTTTTTTAATAATTTAAGAATAGCTTCCACTCCTAGGAAGTCCCATGAGCTCTTTGGGATTGGATTTGTGCAGAATTAAACTAAGTTTGTTTTTAATTTAAGTTTGATTTGATTTGAATAAAACTAAATTCAAGATCATTAAGTTTGTCTAATAATTATTTGAGTTCGATTCATTTAAAGAAAGTTAAATTTGAATTCGAGTTTAAATCAAGTTTTAAATTTGGATTAGTATTGTAAAAACACATAAAAAATAATATTGCATTAGAATTTAATCAGTTTGTATCAAAAATTTTTAAGTTCACAAACTCAACGAGTCAAACATCATTAAAACTTAAAATCAAATTTGTTTTAAGTTTGTTTAGACCAAACTTGAACTTAAGCTTAAATTCAACCCTAACTCTTCCTCTTTTAACTCTCATTAAAACATTTTGTTCAGGTAAAACCTGTCAAAGTCATCCTTATTATACAAAATACATTCGTTTTCATTGAAAATGATAAACTACCAAATTTGTAGGAGTGTTTAGGTTATTCTTATACAAAAAGAGAAATCGAATCATGGTTTGTGGTACATGAAACACTGGACAATTTAGGTTATAAGGTAAATGAATAATCATAAAATTTCAATGAAAATAATTGATATGGGTTTCATGATAATTAGTAGCCAATCCAAGGGCTGTAACTCAGAGCTAAGAACGAGGTTGCCCTCCTAGCAATTAGAAACTTCCCTTAGAAAAAAATAATAAAAATAACTATACATTTATATATATATAATATAATTTAAATATTTAGATAATAAATTATTATATATATATATATAAATTAATAATTTTAATTAAAAATAAAATAATATTTAATTATATGATAATAAATATATTTAAATAATAATAATAAATAAATAAAAAAGATAAGAGGGGGAAATTAGTTCTGGTTTGGGCTGTGGCAGAAACAAAACGTGCGTAGATTCCCGGTTGGGGAAACTCCCAAGGCCACGTCCCTTAAAGCAGGGGGCTCTGTGGCCAATTGCGCCGTTTACCTTTTTTTTTTTTTTTTTTTTAATTTCCCTTTATGGTCTTAAAGTTGTACTTTGATAAACCATTAAATAATTTCCATTGACAAAAACATATAAATAATTACAAAAGAGGGATTGTTTGTGTTTGGTGAAAGGGAAGTTAGTGATTAGAATAAATTGGATTCTGAAAGTCTCGTGTTGTGGCCTGAAAATCGGGGATGTGTTGTTGCCTCTTGCTAGTCAACTTCAAAAGTCTTCTAATATTAATTAATGAACAATGGCATTTACACTAATTTTACGAGTTAATTTAGGTTTTAATAAAAATATTTTATTATATAATTTATTATTATTATTTTATAGTTAATTTAAAATTATTTAATCATATAATAACACATAATAATAGATATTTAATTTAATATTTATTATAAATGTACATAATTTTATTGTTAGTTTAAATAGATAAAAAGAATTTTTAATTTGAAAATAAATTTATTTACGCCGAAAAATAAATTTACGTTATCATTAATGTTGACTAGGCAATAGAATCTATCTGGCCCTTCACAATGAATCTCAATTAACCTTTTGAAGATATTCTCTAGGTATAATTAGAGTTCACATTTCAACAAAAATGTCTATTGCGCATTTCTTATATGATTATATACTCATTTACTGAAAACTATAATGAATAAAGTTACATGACATTGTTTGCATGTTTATAAGAGTACATTTTGATTAAGTTCAACAACAAACATTAGTAGTATAGGTTTCGATATATGAAACACTCCATAGCCTAAATGATTGGGCAAGTTAAAGTCATTATTAGTCGTAGGCTACTTAAGAAGCCTTTTTAAATTGGACAAGTCGAAGAGCATGAGGTCTACACCGACCATCTATTTGTTCTATGTTCCTGTATAGATTATACACTAGTTTTGTATACTTATAGCTTATACATATTTTATGTTCTATACACACGTTTGTACATTGCATTCATTTATATGATTGATTCTTTGCATATATTATACATATGTTGTATACATCATTGTTTGTTTATATTACATTAGATGTACAACATTACTATTCATAATCTTGCTACTAACCAACATATGAACACATCAATGACACTAAACATAACATATTATATTAAGCTATTAAATTACAAATCAGTGGAATAAAAAACAAATAAAGATTAGTTATAATACATTATACTTACGAAAATCCATATTAAATACAATGTTGCTCTGAAACACACTAAGTATGATTAATCACTAATGTTTCTAACAAGAGTAAACCAAATCTAGTTACAAACTTGCAATGTAAATTTGAATAAACTTTGAAGCAAGATTCTAAATTAGCCTTGCGATTTGACCAATAGTGTTGCATTGAATAAACTTTGATAACACACCAATTATAATTGCTCTCTCTGATGTTTCCAACAATGGGAAACCAAATCGAATTACAATGTAAATTTGAATAAATTTTGAAGGAAGATTCTAAATCAATGTGTGTGATTTGATTGGTAATGTCTCTTCGTTCATGGGTACATCAATTTGAATAAATTGATTTATGATTTATGGTTCATTATTTAGAGTTTAGCTTTTATGGTTTATGACATGATTCATAGTTGTGAGTTTAGGGTTTAGAATTTAGAGTTTATGACTTAAGATATGACAGTTTAGAGTTTATAATTTAGAGTATATGTTTTACTGTTTATAATTCATAGTTTGGGGTTTAGGGTTTGTATTTATGGTTTACGACTATCAATTTAAAGTTTATGGTTTAAGATTTATAGTTTATGATTTGAGGTTTAGTGTTAACAGTTTAGGGTTTACAGTTTTTGGTTTCAAGTTTAAAGTTTACAATTTATGGTGCAAAGGTTTGGAATTTATAGTTTAGGGTTTACTATTAAGGGGTTTAGAGTCTGAGTTTATGGTTTATGGTTAACAATTTTTAATTTATGGTTTAAGATTAATGGTTTCCGATTTATGACTCATAATCTTAGGTTTAGGGCTTACGATTTATGATTTATAGTTATAATTCATGGTTTATAGTATAAAGTTTAAGGTTATATGGAGATATAAAATCTTGTTATATAATTAGATATTTAAAATGGTAGTTTTAATTTTTGTTTAATATTAGTTTGAGTTAATTTATTCGTAATTTTGAAAAAAAAAAAAATCAAATAACATCCCTACGATGCAAATAAAGAAAGGTTTCAGCCAACAAACTGGGCCATGTCTAAAGGCTAAACCTAAATATCCTGGTTATTCTTATAGCGAGCAGCAGGAATTAATAAATTTTGAGCAAGTTATGTGACCTTTGGACTCTGCTTTGCAACATATTTTTTTATATATATATATATATATATATATATATATATATATATATATATACATGTATTAAAATAAAATAAAATAAAATTCCATTGGATCACATAATTCTCTTCTTTCGAAGGATGCTTTTATAATCACATGCTACCCATACCCTCTATACCAGCGCGTGTATTTACGCTTTCACATTTGAATTATAAATTTTATTAACTTAAATTAGTAAGAAAGCATGGCAGGATTAGGGCAGGAATTTGAATTATAAATCTAAATCATAGATTCGAATCATAAAATCAAACTAAATTTAAATCAAATTTAAGTTAAACTATTTTTATTTAAATTAAACTTGAATCATTCTTAATTTTAACTTAATATATTTAAATCAAATTATTTTTTATTTAAATTAAATTCAAAATTAAAAGATGCAGATATTTTAAGTCGGTTCGTATCCACTTATGGGCAAGGTAAGACAACACATTAATTAAAGTTTTGTGTTGCAGTCACTGAGAAATGGTCTACATATTTATTTATTAACTGGGCATAGATAATTTGACTTGGCCCCAGTTATTATTAGGGAAATAGTAAATACATGGAAATTAAATTATTTAGATGGGTAGTGGAAGTGGAAGTGGAAGGGGGTAGCTTGCACAAACTTTTGCAACAAAATGGTATGTATAAACTGAATACTGCCTCAGCAAAAGTAAGTCAAAAAGTGTACAAATTTAACAAGACAAGATGGAACTATCGCCCACTTTGCAAAACTTTACAACATTAAATTTCTATTTCATTCATAATTATGTGTTCCATACCATAACCTAGTTATATAATTTTAAACTATAGTTTCATTATTGGGTTGTTGTCTAAAAATAGTGAGAAATGATACCATTAATAATGGTTGTTGAAACTTTACTGCAAAATTCTACTACTGATAAATAACATTTATTCCTCTCCAATCATCCATATTTTTTCATATGTGAAAGCTGTGGTTTCCCACAATAAGTAACAAAATAACACTTCACTATACTAAACTTCCATATATAATATAAGCTTCCAAAATGGGGAAAAAGACTGAAGCTCAGTGTGTTTATGTATGCAATTAAAAAATGGTTTTATAGTGAAATAATCAAACACTTTTTTCTTTAATTAAATTACTTGTAAATGAAGGCAGAGGAGGCTGTGTCTCTTAATCCCTGCGCGTGAATCGATGGACCAATATCTCTGCATTAAAAAAATATTAATGTGCAGAAATTTTTTTATATATATAGATAAATTAACAGAGAGGCATCCAAGGAATGGTGTGGTGGTGGAGATGAGTTTTTTGTTGATCTCAAGACGTTGTTTTACTTTTGTTTAATGCTTTGCTTTGTTTTGTTAAGTGTGTGTTTTATGTTTTGTGAGTTGCTGGTTGTCTGCGTTTTGAGTTCAAAACAAGCAAGAAATAATATATATTCCGCTGCTCGGAGAAAGAGAGAAAAACAGCAATAAACCTCAATGATGCAAAACCGAGAAGGAAAGTTTGGAAATTGAGGCAAATGTCGATGCCCAGCTCGAGGCATTCCTTCTTCTTTTACAATCTTTCCTCTTTTCCTCTGTTTTTCTTCTTCACTCTTATTCTCTCTACTCTTTTCACCACCTTCACTGGTGCATCTCAAAACCATGAAGTCTCAATTCTCTTTTCATGGCTGCATTCTTCTCCTTCACTACCTTTATCTTCTTTCTCTAACTGGAACATTCTTGATGCTAATCCATGCAACTGGACCTCCATAACGTGTTCGCCACAAGGTCTTGTTACAGAAATTTCAATACAGTCTGTTCCTCTTCAGTTGCCAATACCAACCAATCTTTCTTCCTTTCGTTCTCTAAGTAAACTAGTCATTTCCGATGCAAATCTCACTGGAACTATCCCAGTTGACATTGGTGATTGTGTTGGGCTTAAAGTTCTTGACTTTAGCTCAAACAGTCTTGTTGGCTCCATCCCTTCAAGTCTTGGCAAGCTACAGGACCTTGAGGACTTGACTTTGAATTCCAATCAGCTTACTGGGAAAATCCCTGTTGAGTTATGTGACTGCAGAAGCCTGAAGAATCTACTGCTTTTTGACAATCTCCTAGGCGGGAATATACCACCTGAGTTAGGAAAATTATCAAATCTTGAAGTGCTAAGAGCTGGAGGGAACAAAGACTTTGTGGGAAAGATTCCAGGTGAGCTTGGAGATTGCCGCAATTTGACTGTTTTGGGGTTAGCTGACACAAGAGTTTCAGGCTCTTTGCCGGCTTCATTGGGTAAGCTAAGCAAGCTTCAAACATTGTCCATATATACTTCAATGATCTCTGGTGAGATTCCTCCCTCTATAGGTAACTGTTCTGAGCTTGTAAATTTGTTTCTGTATGAAAACAGTCTCTCTGGATCAATTCCTCCAGAGCTAGGCAAACTTCAGAAGCTTGACCAGTTGCTTCTGTGGAAAAATAATCTTGCCGGGTTTATCCCAGAAGAGCTAGGCAATTGTAGTAGCTTAAAAATGATTGATATTTCTTTAAATTTCCTATCTGGGACTATACCATTGAGTTTAGGAGGCCTTCTGAAGCTTGAAGAGTTTATGATTAGTGATAACAATGTGTCTGGTTCAATACCTTCTAATATTTCCAATGCTACAAATCTCTCACAGTTGCAACTGGATACAAATCAGATTTCAGGCTTGATCCCACCAGAGCTTGGGATGCTGTCAAAGCTTACTGTGTTTTTCGCTTGGCAGAACCAGCTTGAAGGAAGTATTCCTTCCAGTTTGTCTGGTTGTACCAATCTCCAAGCTCTAGACTTGTCTCACAATTCGCTTACTGGAAGCATTCCCGCTGGTTTGTTTCAGCTTCAAAACCTCACAAAACTTCTCTTGATTGCAAATGACATTTCTGGTTCTATTCCTACAGAAATTGGCAATTGCATCTCTCTTTTGCGGTTGAGACTTGGGAATAATCGCATTGCTGGTGGGATTCCTCAAGAAATTGGGGGTCTCAAGAGCTTAAATTTTCTTGACCTATCAAGTAACCATCTGTCTGGGTCAGTCCCGGATGAGATTGGTGATTGCACAGAATTGCAAATGATAGACCTCAGCAACAACACTTTACAGGGTCCTCTGCCTAACTCATTGTCATCACTGTCTGGGCTACAAGTCCTTGATGTTTCAGTTAATCGATTTGGGGGGCAGATACCAGCAAGCTTGGGGCGTCTTGTGTCATTGAATAAGTTAATCCTGTCCAAGAACTCCTTCTCTGGAGTGATACCTACGTCTCTTGGTCTCTGTTCAAGTCTTCAATTGCTTGATCTTAGTGCCAATGGACTAACTGGTAGCATCCCAATGGAGCTTGGTCAATTGGAAGCCCTTGAAATAGCTCTCAACCTCAGCTGCAATGAACTCACGGGGCCAATCCCAGCTCAGATATCTGCTCTAACTAAGCTTTCCATCTTAGACCTTTCACACAACAAGCTTGAGGGGAATTTGGTTCCACTTGCAGAGCTAGATAATCTCGTATCTCTGAACTTCTCTTACAATAACTTCACAGGTTATCTCCCTGACAACAAGCTCTTTAGACAGTTATCACCAACAGACCTAGCAGGAAATGAAGGCCTTTGTTCTTCAAGCCAGAATTCTTGTTTCTTGAGTGATGTAGGCAGGGCAGGACTAGCAAGAAATGAAAATGATGTGAGGCGCTCACAGAAACTTAAAGTAGCAATTGCATTGCTCATTACACTGACAATGGTAATGGCAATTACATGGACAACTGCATTGATTCGAGCACATAGGACTATTAGAGATGATGATGATTCTGAGTTGGGTGACTCCTGGCCATGGCAATTCACTCCATTCCAGAAGCTGAATTTCTCAGTAGAGCAAGTTTTGGGATGCCTAACAGATGCCAATGTTATAGGAAAAGGATGTTCTGGGGTTGTATATCGCGCTGAAATGGAGAATGGTGAGGTCATTGCAGTGAAGAAACTCTGGCCAACAACAATGGCTGCAACTAATGGATGTAATGATGAAAAGTGTGGAGTTCGGGACTCCTTCTCAGCGGAGATAAAAACACTGGGCTCAATTCGCCATAAGAATATTGTTAGGTTCTTGGGTTGTTGTTGGAATCGAAACACTAGATTGCTCATGTATGACTATATGCCTAATGGGAGCTTGGGCAGTCTCCTCCATGAAAGGAGTGGAAACTCTCTGGAATGGGAACTTAGGTATCAAATTTTGCTTGGGGCAGCTCAAGGCCTTGCGTACTTACACCATGATTGTGCTCCTCCTATTGTTCATAGGGACATCAAAGCCAACAATATTCTTATCGGCCTCGAATTTGAGCCATATATTGCTGATTTTGGCCTCGCCAAACTTGTTGATGATGGTGATTTTGCTCGGTCATCCAACACATTAGCTGGCTCTTATGGATATATAGCTCCCGGTAAGCATGTTTGATTTAAGAATTCTTCAATATTCACTCATTACATTTTACTGGCGTTTGCTTATTCTAATTGCTATCGTGTTGCTTAATTGAGTCCTATGGTCAACTTGATTTTAGTTGAAATTAGTATGTCCCAATTGAATATGAATGTGCAAACTATTCAATATGCTGCCTTTTTCGATCTCTTTAAGTCTCAGATAACTTATTTAAGTTATTTTAACAATCTTGAATTAACATTTTTTGTTCTGTTCAGAATATGGTTACATGATGAAGATCACAGAGAAGAGTGATGTTTATAGCTATGGTGTTGTGGTACTTGAAGTCTTGACAGGGAAGCAACCGATCGATCCAACAATACCGGATGGTTCGCATGTGGTGGATTGGGTGAGACAGAAGAGAGGAGGGATAGAAGTACTCGATCCTAGCCTACTATCTCGTCCGGAGTCAGAAATTGATGAAATGATGCAAGCATTAGGCATTGCCTTATTATGTGTAAATTCATCTCCTGATCAGAGACCAACTATGAAAGATGTAGCTGCAATGCTTAAAGAGATAAAACATGAAAGAGAGGAGTATGCCAAAGTCGATGTCCTCGTCAAGGGATCACCAGCAACTGATTTTCAAGAAAAGAAGATCTCGAGCGGAATTCCAGCACCATCTTCATCGAAACAACAAAGCTTGCATTTGAAAAACATTAACACAAGCTTCTCAGCCTCCTCACTACTGTACTCATCTTCTTCTAGTACCAAAATGAGTTTCAAGTGATAATCTAAATTATTGTTAACACCTAAGTAGAGGAGAAGTTTGTTTCATGACCAGCTTCTTCATTTACAAATCTCTGTCATTTTTCTTTTTTTATGTAAAGAAGAAAAAAAGGGTGTTATTTAGTTCAACTTAATGCAGAACAACAATAGAGCCACTACTTACAGGCTTGGCTTTTGGAGTACCAACTAAAATTTCCAAGTTTGAGTTCAGAATTTGCAGGCATAACCTAACAACAAATAATAATAAACAATAGACAACAACCAAAACAAAGTAATTATATCAACTAAAATTCTTGATTCCCTGATGGCTTTTAGCATCTTATGTCTTTATATACTTCTTGGAATACAGCATATCATGTATATAGTAGAAATATACCCTGTGAATTAAGCAATTTGATCTGTTAAGAATGGAATTGGTGTTGGGTTATTGGCAGAAAAAAAACTTGGGAAGAGTGTTAAATGTTTGTGATAACCTGAGGGGGTATCTTTAAAATGAAAGCATTTTTAGGAAGGATAGAAAGAACCTGGCAAAAAGTTTTATGACAAGATGATTCAGAGTGACAGATCACAAGTGATTGATTTGACACATAGATTTTAATAATGTGAAGTGACAATTGGGTCCCTGATGCCTTTCAAATGTGCCTGCATTATTAAGTTTGGCTTTGGCCAAAAGTCTTTTTCTCCCCCAAGGTATAGTGAATATCCAATTCTCACCCATCAATTTTTAAAAACCTAAACACTCACTCATGGTTTGAAAAATTAACTCATATCCTCTAAAATTAAGATAAAATTAAGGATAAAATCATCATTTAATAATAATATTTAATATTTATATCATTTTACCCCTATAATTTGAAAAACTAATAATTTTGCCTAAAATTAAATTTTAAAAAGTGAAATTTTTCCCCCTACCTAGGGTTTCCAATTTCATCGGTGAATTTCCGGCCAACGATGGCCAATCTCTCTCCCTTCTGGTGTCGTCACTTCCTCTAGTTTTCAATATTGGACTGACGTCATCTAGATTCGATGAAATCCAGACAAAGAGTCGAAACTCTTCGTCTGGATCTTTGTCGTCTAAACGAAGTCGACTTCGTCTGAACGAAGACAATGATCCAGATGAGGAGATCAGTCTCTTCTGGACCGTCGTCATTGCTCAGACGAAGCAGACTTCATCTAGACGACGAAAATCCAAATGAAGAGTTTCAACTCTTCATCTGGATTTCATCTACATTTCATCTAATTCAGACATTGTCGGTCCAATATTAAACACCGGAGTTAATTTGAAAAACTAACAATTTTGCCCAAAATTAAGTTTTGAAAAGTGACATTTCCCCCCTATCTAGGGTTTCCAATTTCACTGGCGAATTTTCGGCCAACGATGGCCAATCTCTCTCCCTCCCGGTGTCGTCACTCCCTCTAGTGTTCAATATTGGACCGACGACATCTAAATTCGATAAAATCCAGACAAAGAGTCAAAACTTTTTGTTTGGATCTTTGTTGTCTAAACGAATTCGCCTTCGTCTAGAAGATGACGACGGTCCAGATGAGGAGATCAGTCTCTTCTAGATCGTTGTCGTTGTCTAGATGAAGCAGACTTCGTTTGGATGACGAAGATCCAAAAGAAGAGTTTCAACTCTTCGTTTGGATTTCATCTGTATTCCATCAAATTCAGACATTGTCGGTCCAATATTAAACACCGGAGGGAGAGACGACATCGGGAGAGAGAGAGATCGGCCATCATTAGTCGAAAATTCACCGACAAAATTGGAAACCCTAGGTGGGGGTAAAATGTTACTTTTCAAAACTTAATTTTAGGTAAAATTATTAGTTTTTCAAATAAAGAGGATAAAATGATATAAATATTAAATATTATTATTAAATGATGATTTTGCTCTTAATTTTAGATAATAAGTATTAGTTTTCTAAACCATAGGTGAGTGTCTTTGCTTTTTAAAGTTGATCGGTCAGAATTTGGGAGTTTACTATACCTTGGGTGGGACTAAGTCTTTTGGCCTTTGGCTTTTATCACTTTTTGTCGTTCCCTGTAAGTAAAAGCCCTTATGAGTGTCAAACAATTGATCATCATCTGCAATTTTGCATTCATTTACGTTACCTTTTCAGACTTCTAGACAGCTATGCACCCTTTTAGGGTAGACCTTTTTTTTTCTCTTATCATCATTACACGAATATAAAAGGTTAGGCAGTAAATTAAGAGGCCAAGGGTAAGGATTTGAGATTGATAAGATAAATCTCTTACTATGTAAAGAATGTATCAGTTATTAGATTTTAGTGATAGGTACCCAAAATAAGTAAATTAGGCAGTATCTTTAAGGATTCCTTTTGGCACTGACTTCGGAGACACCCATTTTAAGTACCTTTAAGCATTTTTCTTACACAATTTCGTTCCAAAACCATATACTGGCAAATGGGCAAATTTCATTTTTGGAGATTTGGTTGAACCATACACAAACAAATACTTCATTTATGAAACTGGTAAAATGAATGGTTTCTGGTAATGGAGTAAAACATTACTGCGGTCATCTGCGCGAGGGAAGTAAAGAAGATTGAGACAACACAGCATATGCAGATGTCACTTCAATTTACAAATTTGTAAACACAGTATTGCTTTCAGGTTGGACCAAACCGAAACCAAGCTCATTTCGTTCAGCTTCTTTCTAGTAATAAACAGACAATTCATGCAACAAGAAATTGATTTTGGTTTTAGGTATACATTTCGCCATCAAGCAAATGGACCCATCAACTCTAAATTTGAGAATCAGTAACTAATTATATAGCTAAATTTTCCCCAAAATTTAAGTAGTTTGCCTAAGTAGGAGGAACAATAAATTCATAATAAACAGCTTGAAATTGTATCCATATGGAAGGTGCCTTTGCTCTAGTCCTAAATTGCCTCATTAAAGAAAGTTGTAAAGTACCTTTTGTTTGCAATCACAAATGGTGAGAGTAGACACGTCAATTGGGCCGGATCAAATGGAACATAAACGAAGCACGAAAAAAAAGTACAGTACGAGAAAACTCGACCCATGGGCCTATTGGGTCAAACCTCGGGCTTTAATATTAAGCCCATGGGTTGGCTCGGTCCAGTCCGATACTGTTTAAAAATAATTTTTTTTCTTATTTTTGCTGGCAGAAGCAAGGCTTCTGCCTTGCGACAGAAGCCTTGACCTTCATTTTTTAAAAAATTTTTTAATTAATTAATTTTTTTTTATATAAACCCATTTAATTTTTTTTCATTTTCACTTTTATTTACAAATCTCTCCATCTCAATTATTTCATTATATTTTCAATCTCATCAATTCTTTTTCAGAGAATATCTGAATTTACAAATAATAATTCTTTATGCTTATAATTTTATTTTTATTTAATTTTATCATTACAAAATATTACAAATGGATCAAGTATCAAATAAATTTAATCCATTTAAATATTATCATAGTATATATTTATTTATGTTTTATAATTTATACAGTATGTAAATTAATTTATTTATACTATGTTGGCCAAACGACTATTTCCCACCTAAGGTATGTTGCAATCTCAAGTTTCCACCCTTTAACTATGGAAATACCATTTACCCACCCATGACCGGTTAAATTTAATAGAACCCTAACGCCTGAAAATTTTATCTCTTTTTGCCCCCCTAAACTTTAAAAACTAAAATTGTCCCCTAGCCTAAGTTTTAAAAAATGGTAGTTTCATCCTAGGGTTTCGTTTTGAAATCTTCGACGACATCTCCGGCTCCATTGCAGACGACCTCTCCCTCCCGAAGCATCCTCTCCTTCCAACGATCTCTTTCCTCCCATTTGGACGTCTGATCGACGTTAGAGAAGCCTTGGGAGACGAAGAGAAGATGAAGTTTTTTGTCTTCCCATACGAAGATGAACCTGTCGTCTTCGTCTTCCCCGACGAAGTTCTTCATCTCTCAAGGCTTCTCTAATGCCAATTGAGCGTCCAAATGAGAGGAAAGAGATCGTCGAAAGGAAAGGATGCTTCGGGAGGGAGAGGACATCGGCAATGGAGCCGGAGATGTCGTCAGAGATTTCAAAACGAAACCTTAGGGTGAAACTGCCATTTTTTAAAACTTAGGCTGGGGAAAATTTTAGTTTTAAAAGTTTAGGGGGGCAAAAATACATTATATTTTAGTTTATTTTTTAATATTTTAGAGAAAATGACAATTTTACTCTTACCACCGTTAATTTTAACTGCTCATGGGTAGGTGTTTGGTATTTCCATAGTTAAAGGGTGGAAACTTGAGATTGCAGCATACCTTGGGTGGGAAATAGTAATTTGGCCTACTATGTTACAATTTATAATATTTTTCATTATGTAACTACGATATTCCTCCGTCATAAGTGAGAGATTATAAATAAAATATTCTGAGTGTTGCCCTAAGTTTTAATAATTGAAAAATAATTTGTGTTTAAAAATTTTAAATAATTTTTTTTTAAATATTAACCCATTTAAAGCCTAGCCTGACCCATTTTTATATGAACCATGCCTTGGGCCTTTATATATTAATTGGTCAGTCTGGCCCAAAAGCCCATTACTGTTTGTGCTTCAGGTCCGACCCATTAGCCTGATGGGTCAAGCCTGAGCCAATCCGGCCCGACCCATCGACACCTCTAGGTGAGAGACACTAATGAAATAACAATGGGTTATTGAAATGTGTAATGAGGTGTTTTTTTGGGATTCAATAGTTGAAATGAATTTTTGTACTTTTTTCCTCTCTAAAAATTGCATAGTTTTGTGGTTTTTCTCTTTCAAAGTTATGATGATTAATTGATTATTAGACTAAGCTTTAGAGCAAAGCACTTTGGGTGGTATAAGAGTCAGGTCAATGACCAAGGAAGAGGTAAGTTTGATCTGAGGAGAAGCAGTTTTTGAGAATATTGAAAATGGAAGTACATCAATATAAATGAAGGGTTGAAAGATTCAAATCAAGGGAATGACTTATTGGGATTATATTTTGAATCTCATCCCTCTAAAGAGTTTTTTGTCAATTTGTAAAAGATTTTTCTCTAAATTGTTTCAAATGACAGAATAACAAGAAACTATTAAAAGGTGTAAAGAAACTATTTTGTTATTCAATATTTGAAAAGAAGGTTTTATGCTTTCACTAGTTCTATGAATCACATTGTAAGGAATTTTGTTTTTTTGTCAAAAGGTACATAATTGGGTTTTGGAATAAGTAATTATAGAATGGATTAAACCAAATATTTATTAATTTTAATTTTAATTAGTGATGCATATGATCTACTGGGCAAACTTAAAAATTAAAAAAAACAAAGTGCTTTAAAACTCCGGCCATTTGGAAAATATTGTCCGTAAAAAAATTAAACAGACACAACACAATAACTGTGTCTGGTGTTTCAGTTTAGTGCAATCAACCGAACGCCTGAAAAATCTCAAGTTTTGTGTGGATGAATATTAATATACAACTCAAAGCTGAAAGAAAGTAATTGTCCTTGTTAACCTTTTTATGATGATCTTCACATGGACCGGAGGTGTCAATGGGCCGGGCCGGGCTGGGCCCATCGGGTTAATGCGTTGGGTCGGGTTTGATACCTAAACAGTAACGGGTCTTCGGTCTGGGCCGACCTATTGATATATAAAGGTCTGACCCATATAATAATGGGTCGGCCTATTTAATCGATATTTTCAAAAAAAAAATTTAATTAAAATTTTTAAACACAAATTATTTTTTAATTATCAAAATTGAGGACAGTATCCCGAATATTTTATTTATAATCTCTCACTTGTAATAGATGAATACCGTAGTTACATGATGAAAAATATTATAAATTGATAACATGATATAAATAAATTAATTTACATATTGTATAAATTACAAAACATAAATAAAATATATCTACTATATAACATTTATCTACTCATCTTCTACATCCAAATCTTTGAATTCTTCAAAGACATCTTCTGTCACACGATTCTACAATTTGAAATCAGTTTTTACCCAATCTTTCATTTACATTATCGTTTCACCCATATTTGGATGTAAATTGGATCGTCTATCATCCAGCACACATTCACCTGCACTAAAAGCGGCTTCTGATGCTACAGTTGACATCAGAGGTGTTAGTAAATTTCGGGTCATGGCTGTAAGCACAGGAAAAGTTTCTGCTTTGTCTTTCCACCATGTCAAAACATTTAGTTTTTCAGCATTATATCTTTGAACAATTTCTGGATAATAGTCAATATTGATATAATTATAAAATTAACTATAATTTGTATTTTAACTAGCAGTTTGTTTACCTTTGTGCAACAAAGACTATATGCATGACTTTTTTTTTACCTGAACTACCATAACTTACCTCTGGTGTAGAACTTTTTCCAATTTTTCCATATTTTTGTTCATAAATACTATACATATCAAGTAAAAAATCTTGAACATATTCAACAGAATTAACATTGCTATTAATTGACAAAATTTCATTAATAACATCAAATAAATTTTGTAATCCATTAGTTTTTGCCTTAAAATCTAAAACAGTAGCTGCAGAATAAAGTAAAGGAATTTCACTTCAGTATTTTTAAAATTTTTGTTCTTTTTGCATACATATATTTTGAAAAGTATAATGAGAGTAATGATACCTATGTTCTTTAAAAATATTACTTATTTCTATCATACTATATATTATATAACAAATTGTTGTATAATACACACCCGAATAATGATCTGCGGCTGTCTTCAATGACTCTAACAAGTTCATTAAAACCATAACTATTTCCCAATCTTGATCTGTCAAAAAAATAGGATCCGTCGAATCTTTTGGTTGGGTATTGAAGTATCGTATTATAAGAACTTCAGACCCTTCGCGAGCTTTCAACATGAGATATGTTGAATTCCACCTAGTTTTAATATCTATTTTTAATTTTTTCTTCTCAACCCTATTGATTTACATAATTGATGATATGCTTGTACCCGTGATGAGAATAATGAAATGTATGCAATGACATATCTAATTACTTCTAAATGTTTTTTAGTCAAGCTAAAGCCTTCTTGAGCAATTAAATTAATAATATCAGATGCACACCTAACATGAAATAATTTTCCATTAAATGGAAGAGATAAATGATTATACATATATTCAATAACTTTATCATTTTTTTAGCATTATCAAAAGTAATTGAAAAAATAGAATTATTAATTTTATATTCCTCAAAAATATTTGCTAATGCATGATAAATTGTATGACTATCATGCAGATATTCTAAATTTATAAATGCAATAATTTTTTTACATAATTGTCAATTAAAATTAATATAATGGGCAATTGCACAAAAATACCTTATATGTTGATTTATAGTAATCCATAAAACAGAAGTTATTGAAATAACACCATTAAAATTATTTAATTCTCCAATAATTTTTATTTTCATTAATTCATAATTTCTCAATATATCTGACCTGAGAGTTGACTTAGAAATTCTTCTAAATGTTGGTTGAATACTATTTTGCATCATCCATTCTAAAATTTTATCTTCTGCATAACTAAAAGGTTGATTAAAAGCAACTACGTACCTGACCATATAATCTCGCATCTTCATTTGATCGTATGTAAAAGTTGACATTTCTCCTACATGTTTGGAACCGCTTGGACCTTCTGCTGAAGTGGCACCTGGACCAACGGAGCGTGATCTGGTAAATGCAATTTGTTGTTGTCCTTTGAGCTCACGTGAAATTTTTTTACAGTAATCAGTAACATGTCGGCGAAGATGTCCTGTTCCACTTGTACTTGCACACGTTAAACAAGAACCACAATGTTTACATACAACTCGATAAATTAATTTTTCTCTATTATTTCCTCTATTCTATTGAAGTACTCACATACCATTGACGTTTGTTTTTTTTTTCTCTTTGTCGAATAATATGAACCTGTACCTGTACCACTTTCATCCGTTGGTGCTCTACCTATTCCACCTTGTGCATCATCAATAATATCATCCGCATTAGCATGATAATATTCAAATGGATTTAATTCATTTGACATTGGATCTATTTATAATATTTTGTAATGATAAAATTAAAATAAAAATGAAATTATAAACACAAAGTATTATTATTTGTGAATTCAGATATTTTTCGAAAGAGAATTAATGAAAGAAAATTAGATTGAAAATATAATGAAATAATTGAGATTGAGAGATTTATAGTTGTAAATGAAAGTGGAAATGGAAAATTGAATAGGTTTTTATAGAGAAAAAATAAATAAATTAATTTTTTTTTAAAAAGATTAAGCAACGGCTTCTGCCACAAGACAAAAGTCGTTGCTTCTGTCGCAGAAGCAGAATGGCTTTTGCTAGACTTGATTTTTTGCCCAATATTTCTGACCAGCTTCTTCGTCGCTGGCTGCTTCTTCAACCCACCCATCTTCTTCTTCAACGCTCTCCTTGAATGCATCTCATTGCTGATTTTGTCAAACTAAGCGAAGACTTAACCGAATAAAACCAGTGCATCTTGTCTCCCTCCCTTTCATGACAGGTCGATTTCAAACGAAACTGAACAAAGATTAAACCATAAATAATTAGTTGAAGTGAACATAGACAATTGTGACAGAAGATGAATCAACACGACGAAGTATGAGAAACAAAAACACGTTCGCATCAGACTAGGCTTCGACCGCCATTCTTCATGGAGAGCATCAGAGAAGAAGATGGGTGGGTTGAAGAAGTGGTCGACAATGAAGAAGTTGGCCAAAAAAGCTAGGAAAAATAGATAAAACCCTAAGAGAGAAAATATAACTTTTCAAAACTTAAGGTAAAAGAAAACTGTTAATTTTTTAAAACTAAGGTAAGAAAATAAAATAAAATATTATTTTTTTAATATTATAAGTTAAACAATAATCATATCCTTAAAATTAATAAATTTTGTTAATTTTAATTATTAATGAGTGAATATTTAAATTTTTAAAATTTAATAAGTGAGAGTTTGAAAATTGAGTAAAGCTTGGTTCGGAATAAGTCTTTTGGCCTTTTATTTATTGTCTATTACATCAGTAATATCTCATTGTATCCTAGACTTTCTCCTTCACGTGATATTATCACGACAACACAAAAATTCCCCTATCTGAAATAATTTCATCTCTCTACAATTAATAAAACGTCTGCTCACAACATATGACCAGTCATTGTGCATGAAGTAATGATATTCATGCTCATGCATTAGATAATCAGCAGCCCTCTTTATGAAGTATGATGATGAGAAACAAGAATTGCAGTGCAAGCAGAGGCCTGCATGGACATAGACTTGTTACAATACTGCTGCAAGCTAGGAGATGCTAATAATGAAAACCACCATTTTTCATGTCCACCCACCGGCTTGGGCTGTGTAGCATGCCACGGTTTATTTCTCCTTCACTTTTAATGCTTTCATTGCTGCAAGCTACTCGCTCATATTAATGTTTATCCGGAGAGAAGAGTACTGAAACTTTCACTTTCCTTATTAATGGGGTTTCTTAGCAGACAACCTACAAAATCACTTAATTTCAAATTTGACTTGTCCTTTGTATTAATATTTAAATGATGATCTCTTCAATTGATATTATATATTATACTAATATTTTATATTTTTTAACGATTGTATTCATTTACTGAAAAGATATCGGCATGTTTAATTTTTTATATATCAAAAAATTATGTATACCTATTTTATATATAAAATAAATATATATTTTATGTGTATCATTATATGATTGGAGGATTTTAAATTAAAAATAAAATAATATCTCATAGTAATAAAAAAAATAGAGATCATCAATAAATTGGGTTAAAAAAAAAAAAGGATGCACTCATAGCACCTCCTGTAGTAATAACAAAGCCACTGGAGAGTATATCCACCAGAAAATACCACTACAAAATTCAAAATTGATATCACCATAGCCAGAAAGAAATTAATTTCATCAGAGACCAGAATTTAGCTTTTACCAGAGAACTTTTCAACCAAGGAGAAACAAGAACAAATTCTGTGCATTTATTTAATAATACTAAAAGAAAAGGATCACCACCCAGCAGTCTAAATTAGAAAAATTACAACTTGACTAGTGCAAAATAGATTCAAGATTTAAATTCACAGGTAGAGCCAACCCGAGTTGTTGTATTTGCCACTCCTGCAAGATCAGGAAACATAGAACCAGATTCTGAAATCAACAATTTTCCATAGTTATCATGTGATAGTTGACAAAGTTGTTGCCTAAGAATCTCAAATCTTGCCAGAGTCAAGGGTTTGAGGTGATTGAACAGTTTTTCAATCATATCAGGGGCATTGCCAATTAGCAAAATATCATCAACATACAGTAATTAATTTATACAATACTTGTTGTGCAAACTCGTAAATAAAGAGAGTGTTATAATTTTTGAAACTGAAGAAATTCCATTTTAGTAGAACTGATTTTAACTTGTCAAACCTTACTTAAGGGCTTCTTTGAGATCACAGAGAGCCTTATTCAATTTATACACCAATTTGTAGTTTGTATTAGGTTATGCAACATAAGAACCCTCAAGTTGTGACATGAAAACTTGTTCATTCAAATACCCATTTAGGAATGTATTGTTGATGCCAATATGATTGATATCCCATTTAAATTGCACATCAAAGCAGCAGATTACTCTTATTGTGGTTGCTTTTACTACAAGGCTAACAGAGTCAAAATAATCCACCTACGAAGTTTGTTGGAATCCCTTTACTATAAGTCTAGCCTTGTACCTTCGAATAATTCCATCAAAGTTGGAGTTATAAACAATAGACACAATTATTTTACTTTGCACCTACTTACAATTACTTCACATTTTTCATTATTTTTAACTAAAATTCACAACGACCCTTACTAAATAAAGTTGAGAGTCATAATTCAAAATCAAATTCACAATAAAAATGGAGAATTGACCAAAAGAAAGATGATAAATAATAGGCACAATTACTCCTACCTTGCATTTACTCACAATTTGCATAAATTCTAACTCAAATTAATAACTACTCTTAATAAACAAGTTTAGATATCATACTTCTAACTTGAATTCTCAATAACTATGGATAACTGATGAAATAACAAGATTAAAATCAAACTTATTCATACGAGGAGCAAAAATGTTTACCCCATGAATTCTTAACATTTCAAATTCAATGGGAATGTTGAATAAAAAAAGAAAAGAAACCACGAAAAAAAAATCACTTTAATTGTAAGCAAATTTTGTGATTTTTAAGTGAATTTTTACTAAAAATCTTGTTGAAAATGGATGAAGGGGCTAGGGTTTACATAGTGTTAGATGAGGGTATAATGAGTCTTATTTCAAGTTTTTTGGGCTATATTTAGAGGTGTTCAAAATTTTTTGAAAACCGAACCAAACTAGTATTTGAATTGGTATTTGAACCAAAAAATAAAGTACTCTTAAAACCGATTCAATTACAAAAAAGTACAATTCATTAAAGTTATTGGATATTAAAAATTTAATTGAAAATTTGAAATATTCATGTTAAAATTGGGTTAAAAAACTAGGGGTCCGATTATATAATAATTTTAGTTTGATTATAAATCGATTTGGTTTTAATTTGAAACTTTGATAAAACCAAAAATTCGGTTAAATTATAAATTGGTTCGATTTTGATTCGAAACTTTGATGAAACCAAAAATTTGACTTGGTTTAAAAAAGGGTTTTGAACACCCCTAATTATATTTATACAATTTTTTGCAGTAATGGATCCAAAAATTAAAATTTTAGGACAAGGGGTTTTATATATATATATATATATATATTTGAGTGTTATATAAAATCAGATAAACTCATAATTTGGTTAATTAATCTAACTTTTTTTTATTCCTAAAACTCCCATCGTGTATGAATATTTTTTCAAAATTTTCCTAAAATAAAAAGCTGAATATATTGAGAGGATTTTTTATTTTTAAATTTAATAAAAATGATTCGTCACGTTAACCAAAATTTGAAGTTATATGGATTATAAATATAATTACGCCAATCCTTGGGAGGGCAATGTGAGAATAGGAAAATCAGAGAAATCCAAGGCGGGAAAGCAAGGCAAAATATTTTAGAACTCTAAATAAGCGCCTCATTTGTAAAGAGGAGAGAAAAAAATCAGAAACAAAGAGACCACCAATGGAAGGAAAGTGCTTAAACAACCAGTTGCAGAGGCTAATAGAGGCCATCAAAGCTTCAGACGTAAGCTTCTCTAGCCCCTAACTTCTGAATTATCCTCCAATTTGTTCAATCGATTTTGAAGTTCCTTAAAATCACAGGTTGTTGAGAGCCGCGTTAAACTGCTCAACGAAGTGACGGATTTAGATTTATCGGAGAATTCTGATGTAGCTTTGCTTGTAGAATGCCTAACTGTATCCTTCGCTTGTCACAGTTTGTTTTAATTTTGTATTATTCATTTGTGTTTTAAAGCTTCTGAATTACTCGAAATTGGTGGCTATTCATATTTGTTTTTCAGGTGGTTAATTTGATAGAAAGTATCGCTATTGTGATTAGGAGTGATTTTGACTCCATGAAATGGGAGTTCAAAATCTTGTTACAGTTTTGCGTTGGTTTCTAGTTTTGACGAATTGCTTTTTTTATTAGAAAAAAAACACTAAATTGCTTGATGCATGTTTTATTCAAAAGTGTAACTGTATATACTATTATAGGAACCGCTTTAAACTGCTACTGCAAGAAATTTTTTAGTGGAAGGTTCTTAAAAGTGCTTTATCTATAAGTATTACAAAATGTGGTTGCTATTAGGAGAAATGCTTGATACGTAATTTATCCAAATATGCTTTCAGTTGCTTTTGTACAAGTGCTTTCTATGAAGGCGCTCCCAAATGCACTTACTTGACCTTAACGAGGTGTTAGACATTTTGGGAAGACTTCACTTGTTTGGATGTGTCGCAGTGTATGTTAAACAAGAGTATTTTGTCTGTGGCTGCAAAATATGTAAATTCAGACCTATCTGGTTGTTTAGTGCAATTTCTAAGTCTGGGGATGAAGGTATGCTTGTCTCTTTACTGTAGTAACTTCACAATTGTAGTATAGCTTCTTAATCTGCGCATATGTTAGGGAAGCATGTGGTGCAGGAAGCATTTGAAGATGACCTGTATGTCAAAGGAGGAGTCTCAAGAGGAAGAGCATTGCAGCTTCTTTTACCAGGTAGATAAATTTGACATTTTGTCTGGTCGTTTCTTCAAGACATCTGACTTTGATGTTTAAATGAATGTTTATGTTTTGTTATATTAGTTAATAATATTTCTGAGGGATCAGATATCGTGATATATCATTTGGTTTGAGCTGCAACTAGTCTCTAATCTTATATCTGGATGTTAATTAATGTTCTGTTTTTCATACATTAATGGTGATCTGTATATATGAATTGTTGTACATAAGGGCATACTGCAATGTTAAATATGGTTATGTCCCATAAAAAAATCATGGAATTTCTTCCTGTTTAACCATATTGCTATTATATTAAAATTGTTAAGTGAATTAATAGTACCAATAATTGGAATTTGGTTCAATATCTGAGGTTTGAAAATTTTTTTCCATATTGGATGTTTACTCCTGTCTATTTCCTTGTAATGTGAGTATGCAACAGCATTAACATAGATGAGACCATATTTCTATCCAACCTGAATTTTTTTTTTTTTTTGGGGGTAAGAACCTGAAAAAATTCTGCAAATTGCTGTTACTGGTTTTCTGTAGAAGAGTGATGTCAGTGGTCTCCTGATAATCTAAAGTAGGATATCTCAAAAGCATGCATCGTCATCTAGGAGGCATGATAGTATCTATATGTCAATTGAAAGTTCATATTTAAAGGCTTTCCTATTATTCCTTTGCATCAAGCGCATGTATTCCTATATGCTTGATTTTTTTACCATTTTCCAGTTTGCAGAATGTTCTATGCTCAATTTCTATTGTTTTCAATGAGAAATTTTGCCACCTTTCTTGGTAATAATGTTTTGTGAAGAATGGACCTAGTGCTTCCACAGAACATGCACGTTTGCATTTTATCTGAAATTTTGGCAACACCTTTCTTGGGCAGCATTATCTTTCTGCGAACAATGTACCAAATAGCTTGTATGTGTAGAATTTTCCTTGACATTACATTTATCTTTTGCAGCTGCTTTCAGATTTTATGAATTTTTCTGCTGATAGTTTTTTGGCTCTTGTGAGATATCCTATTTCAAACTGTGAGACATCGATGATTATCATTGAGAAGTTCATTATGGAACAATTTAATTTAACAAAAGATGCAATATCAGAGAGCAAGGTAACTAATTTTCTTTTCTGGTTATTAATCCTAATGTTGGAAATTTTATGTAAGAGAGTTAGATATTAGCTTCGTACATGATTGATATGCTAAAATCTAAATATTTCATGTTAGCAATATCTCTAGTAAGGAGAATTAGGTGTAACAAAACTGGTGGAGTATTAGAATTTTCAAGTAGAAAAGTTGGGTTCCAAACTTTGTCACGCTTGTGAAATCCTGAAAAAATTACTTACAAAAAAATATATATATTGCTAGTAAGGAAGGTTTCATGGTTTTTGCTACTATTCTTTTACTTATCTTTTTCATATTGTAATAACTCACATCATTTTGATGAAATTCATAATTTTTTCTGCTCAGATGACACTTTTTTATTGCAGCCTTCAATTTCAATTCTAAGAAAGAAAATAACAATCAATGGTCTAAATTCAGGGTCTACAAGCTTCAACCATGACTAAATGATGATTTCATCTAATTATTAGGTGACTCGAGTTTGGCCTTGACTAATGATTATATTCAGAAAACCCAAGGATGAATACATGCCTAAGTTTAGTTTGAATTAGGCTTGTAAAAATGAGGAGGTAACTAAAATTAAAATTGAGACATTTAATCATTTCTTACCTAATTTATTCAGATTTTGGTCATGGTGTAACTTTCACATTTTTTCTTATAAATTTTTTTTAATCATTTTTTTATTGATCTTTAAAAGACGAGTTAATTCTGTGACTTCATCTTAACATATAGATGCACATTTTGCAAACTTAATCTCAAGCTTGAGGCGCACCATGGGTTTTGTACTATGCTTTGTTCATAATCATGGATTTCTTTAACACTCAATTGGACAATCAAACTTGAGCTTGACTCTAGAATAAATTATTGCTGAACAGATTTACAAGCCATGGTTAAACAATGTGGCTTGACTCTTACAATCTATTTGCTATGTCCATACTGTTTTACTTCGTATGAAAAGTTTTCTTCAAGAAAGCTATTAATCACATCCATTGAGAGGCTACTACACTGTACACTAAAATAAGCTACGTTGTACACTAATTGATAGACAAACTTGGTTCCTATTGCTGACAGCACTCTTATTAATTTCAACCAGATTATCAATTCAGTTGGCTTGGATATCTTCAAAGTTGCTCAGGCAATTATTGATGCTGTGATAAGGCTTTGCAAAGAATATTCTCAAGCTGTAAATGTGGAGTCCTCTAATGCAAGATCTGAAAAAAATCAATTCGGCAGGCTGTGCAAAGAGCCTATTGTTGTGAATCATGTTGCCAACATAACAAAATGTGCAATTGAAAGATTGTCTGAATTGGGCATCCTGGCTGCAAGTGGTGGTGGCAGTCTGGTAACAATACTAAATGCGTCATGGAAAGGTGTGGTGACCTTGCTTCAGCTTGGCAAGGGAGCATTAGCAGTAAAGATGAATGTAGCAGATATTATAGTGACTTTGATTTCACTGATCAATGAATCTCTCAGATGCACAACTGAGGCTTGGTCTTCTAAACTTAAGGAAGCCATTTCTGTAAGTGAAGCCAGAAGAACATTTATTCCAGTGAAATTTTACCTGATCAATGCCGTAAAGATAGCTTCCCTCTTTCCTAGACAAGCATATATAGTGTATAAAGAGATAACACTTTGTGTACTGATGATCTCAAGTTTAAGAATTTCGCTAAGTCATGATAAAGGTTTGAAAATTGCCAGTGAAGTATTGACAGAACTTCTTGAGAGATCATCTTTGGATTTACTTAATTCTTTACTGAATTCACCTCTTGACAGACTGGAGAAGCTTGAAATTCTTGACTGTTTATTCACTGAGGAATGTAATTTGAACCCTATCCGTGGAGAGCCAATAAGTAACTATAGGGCAGCTTCAACTGATGAAATCTTTTCTCTCAGTTGCGAAGCAATGTCTGGGGCAAGAATGTTATTGCCTGGTCGAGTTGGATTGTTTCTTAGTTTTCTGATGTATTCTCCTGATCTTGGAGAAGACATGAAGCTCATCATGATCAGAAAGGTCGGTTGGCTTTTAGATGTGTTAACAGATGAGGAGGTGTATTCTTCCATTCTTGTCTCCCAAATTCCAGTATTATACAGTTCTGGAAAAACTGTTGAACTAGTCTGGCAGACTTTGTTTTCAGCTTTGTTGCATGCTTTAAAAACCTTCATGATTGCAGTTTCTTCTTGTCATGCTTGGGAGGATTTTATGGCTTTCCTGCTTGAAAATTTCTTCCATCCTCACGTCCTTTGCAGGGAGATTGTGATGGAACTTTGGTGCTTTTTGGTGCGTCATGCTGAGGTGGACTTGGTGAATGGTATTATCGATAAACTTTGCACATTGATGAAGTCTTTGGTATCTTCAGAATCTGTTTTTTTACCTGGCTCTACCCTAAGAAAAATGGCACATTCAATTTGCATACTTCTTACTTATAGTAGACAATCTTTGGTTGACAAGGTTTACAATTATGTTGCCAGTGATGACAGATCTCAATCATCATCAATTATGTATCTTGCTCTACTTTTAGAAGGTTTTCCAATAAATTCTCTGTCAGATAATATTAGAAGTTTCGCCAAGCAAAAAATCATCACTGATCATTTTAGCTTCATTGAGAGATTTGCTGACAAATCATTCAGTGCTTCCAGTTCTGGTGTGTTGGGAGTGCCAGTTTTTGCTCTATCTGCTTCCTTGCAGTTAGCGTAAGTATACTTAGTTCTTTTCCTTTAATTCTTTCAAAGAGAAAATCAGGTCTCCAGTTGCATCTCACAATTATTACAATATGATAGAATTTGTAAAAGTCCTATATTTTCATTCCTCATATTAAATACTAGGCAAGTTTTTTAAGCATTTTCATCGACCTTTTACTAAAATTTCAAATTATTTATATACTTAATAGATAAAAAATCTCTACTCCACTCATCCTATGGCTGACATTTCTTCTTGACTTTAGTTTATTTTGTGAAACTTCTATTTTTCATTACCTGAATTTTATATTGTTTTAAGTTTTACCTCAAGGTTTTGAGCTTAATTTTTTTTAATTCATCTCTAGGTATAAAATTAGACCTAATGCTGATAATATCTCATTTACCTCAATGTTTTGTTGGTAACAATATTAAATGATGTTATTATGTCCTATAGCCAGGTCAGTATATCTGATATTGAAATAAAGACCCTGAAATTTTTAGTTTCTACTATTCGAAGCTATAGAAATGCTGCTGACAAGGTGATGAAGAATCAATATTGTAAGCTTTTGAGTGAAACACTCAGGATTATTTCGAATATGAAGCATCTATATTCAGTTGATGAGATGGAGGAAGTCATCTTGGAGCTTCAGGACCTGTTTATCTCAGGATCAACAGACTCAGATATTCAGTTTTATCAATGCAAAGCAGAATTGGCTCTTTTTATGGCAGGATTTGGTCAGGTGGAGATTTCAGAAAGCGATGATTGTGCTAAGAGCTGTGCTGTGTGGAAGTTGTACCACATGCTGCTCAGAGAGCGGCACTGGGCACTTGTTCACCAGGCACTTGCAGCATTTGGATATTTTTCTGAGCGTACCACTTGCAATCAGCTGTGGAGATTTGTGCCCGAGGATGCAGCTCTTTCATATGATTTAGAGTCTGGAAATGAGCCAAATGAAGAGAGATTTATGTCTGAGTTCAAGGCATTTCTTGAGAAGGAACTGACTCTTCTTACTGTTACATGTAGCTCTGAGCAGCCCAGGCTGTTAGTGAAGGAAGGTTTACTGCTTAGAGAAATAGTCCGAAATATTTCAAATATTGAATTAGAACCAATGGCATGTGAAAGAATGGAAATTGCTGGTGAAAACTTATCTAATAAGAGAAGAAAACTTCCTGGTGAAGTAAGCAAAGGAATGGAATTACTGCAGAATGGTTTAAAAGTTATCGGTGATGGCATTTCCAATTGGCAGCAAAGCCAGTTTGACTCCACTGAACTTCAGAAGTTTTTGGCTTCCCTTTCTCGTCTTGAAGATGCTATTTCTCACTTAGTAGGCTTAACTGACAGTAGCTAAGCTGTGGTCTCAGCTCTCTGCTTGTAATCGGGTTCTAAATTTGTCAGAGGCAGACTCTGAGGAGCACCAGCAAACCTAATTCTGAGCAAGATGGATATGTCGTTTCAGTGGGATCAAGTGTTGGTGACTTCAGGAAGCCGCATTTGACGTTTCAGTGGGAACATAACAATTTGTTAAATGTTAGAAGGGAATCTAATATAAAATGTCTAAAAATCTGGTCACAGTCACATTGAATCCATTACTAATGAGATAAAAATGAGTGTTCCAGTGAAAAAGTGGTTGCATTTGCATTTGCATGAAAAAATAGTTAAGTGAGTCTGACTTTGAATGTTATGTAAATGGTCTGACGAATCGTCCTGTGTCACACCTAACATGTCTACATTGGGGAAGATGTCTGCGCATGTGCATAGTCATTTAACGTGTATATTGCAAAGATAGGAAATCCAAGTATGAGTAATGTATAAAAGAGTAATATTATGTGTATATATTTTTTAATGTATAATTATATATATGAATGATATATCATCATATAATTAAGTATTATTTTAGTTTTAATTTAAAATTATTTAATTATATAATAACATATTATCTATATATTTAAAAATATATATATATAATTTTGTTAATTTTGGAAACATGGGGTGGGGTGGATTCATTGCATGTATGCCTTGATCAATAACAGTGAAAGTGGAATTTTTCCATTTATTTCTTGATATGTTTAGTAGAGTGATGGCTCTATATCATAAGTATGTTTTTATGGAAAGCTTTTTTTAGCCCTCCTCAAATACACTTGTTATATATATATATATATATTTGTATGTATGTATGAGTATATAAAATCTCTTTAAACTGAATTTAGTTTTGAAAATAGTCTTAATTAGGGTTTTAAGTTTTCGGAGAAGATAATTCTGCTGAGACGTGAGGGGTGGGCAGGTGGCCAATAATTAAATTAGGCGATTTATCAACTGACAAATTTGTCATAGTTTATGGCATACGTTATTTTTAATCAATCACTCTTCCGAACATATCCCAAAAAGCGAAATTAATTAAATTATTTTTTTTTAAGGATAAGAAAAAATTTATCTCTAATTTTAGGGTTCAAATGAAAATATACTAAATATCTCAAAAAATTATTAAAACTACCTTTTCTTTATTTTTACATAAACCATATCTCTTTCTCTATCTTTATCATATATAATTTTACTCATTATCTAAGAGGGATTTTTAGAGAGAGAAAAAAGTTCGCGATCGAGATTTCAAATAAAAAGAAAAAAATTCGTGATATTGAAATATTTATACGTGTTATAACTTTGGTCGTTATTATTTTATTGATAATACAATTATATGTGGTGTTATATATATAATAAATTATAGTTGTGTAAAAAGAAATTGATAAAAATTATAAGGGATATTTTGTAACTATTATAGTAGTATGAGGTGAAATGATATTTTATAATAAAGGGTGTTAGAGGATTAGATTGAATAATATTTAAGGGTAAAATGATATTTTATAATGAAGAGTATTGAAAATATATTAGATAATATTTGAGGATAAAATGATAATTAACAATATAGAGGTAAAGAAATATTTTCACAAATTAGTATCACATTAATCAAAGTATATTAATAGTTATAATATGTAATCAAATTATAGAATTGGTGTAATTGTGCAATAGAAATAGAATCACGAAATTCAAATTTAATAATAAAATAATGTAACATAAATCTGTAAATAGTATTTTCGATCATGTTATTTATGTTGATTATATATTTTTATTATAGGTTTAATCTAAATAATTGGATATGCTTCAATTAGATTTGAAAGAATGGATATAAAGAGGTGATCACATAATAAAATATGTTAGAGTTAACAAGAAATTGATTAAAATTCTAGAATACACGACATTCGAGAGATTAATCCAAATGGTGAGCAAAAAGTGACACATAGATCAAAAGATATTTAACATTCAGATGAGCGTGAAACCAAAACATCTTAATGACAACATCCTTATTGAAATTTCGAATGATAGAGATGTTGAGGTTCTTAATGGTTTGTCTAACCTCTTTAAACAATGTGTTTTAGTTTTTGTAACAACTACAGTTAATGATGATAGTTATGAAGTTAAACAAGCAAATGAGGGTTTACAAGGTGGTAAGTCGAGTAGTTATCTAAAAGATCAAGAGATTGGTTTAAGAGAAATTCAAAATATTGGGATCAATCAGAAACAATAATTTTCTGAGGAAGACTTTGCATACTTAAATAAAGTTGATATTGATGTATTGTATAGTGCAGAAGAATTTGTTCGTGGCAACAAAAAAAATTTTCCAAAATAGAGTGAATTTGAAGGGAAGATTATGCATGATATTCTCATCGAGGAACCAAAGTTCGAAGAGAAGACACACGTTAATGAAGATATTGGAGGTACAAGTAATTTCCTACAAACAAATCCTGATGGTGGAAATATTTGTATTGATGCATTTCGTTGGTTACCATCTTTTCCTAACCAACCATCTACATCCAAAACCCAGGAATGCAAAGACATAATGATTCTCTAAAAATTAGTACATTATTTTCAAGTAAAAAATATGTCATTGATGTAATAATTTGAGATGCTCTTGAGAAAGGATATCATTTTAGAGTGTACAAATCAAACACAAAGGAGGTCAAATGTCATAATGAACATTATAAGTGGCATGCACGAGCAATGAGGGTAAAAGAAAGTGACAGATTTGAACTAAGTCATATGGATACCCAGCACACATGTTTTAAAGATCAAATATTATCTCATTATAGGCAAGCGGGGGCTCGAGCTTTAGGGCAAATTTTGAGAACGAGATTTATATTGGGTGTCAGGTTTATCAACCAAAAGAGATTATTACAGATATCACCGATCGATATAAAATTGATATATCATATGCACAAGGATGACGGGTAAGAAATTGGGTACTTCAATCATTGAAGGGCACACCAGAAAAGTTGTTTATGTTATTGCCAAATTATATTACAATTTAGTGTGTTGTAATCCGGAAACTATGACACATACATTAACGGATGAGCATAATCGATTTAAATATTTTTACATCGCATTAGGTTGTAGTATCTATGTAATCCAACAAAAAATTCTACCAGTTATTTGTATTAACGCTGCCTTTCTTAAAGGGTAGATATCTAAGTTAGTTATTTATCGTTATTGCATTTGATGATAATAATCAGATATACCCATTGGCTTTTAGCATCGGTCCTAAGGAAGATCATGACACATGGTATTGGTTTTTAACAAAATTAAAGGATTGTTTGGGTAAGAAACTTCATTTAGCAATGATTTCAGATCGACATGTTAATATATTCTTTATAATGGTTGAAATATTCCCAAGTGTGCATCATGGCTACTGTCGTAACATGCAAAGCAGTTAAGACATACACAGAGTATGAATTTTGAGAGAGAATGAAGTTGTTATCTTGTATGCACCCTGATGTAATAGCATATCTATGTGAGGTGGGTTTCGATCGGTAGGCAAGGGCATATTTCCTAGGGTATAGGCACAATATAATGATTACCAATATTGTTGAATCGTTTAATATATTTGTCAAACATATTCGAGATTTACCCATTACTATGTTTATCGAGTTCATCAAAGTTACATTACAAAAATGGTTTTATGAAAGGAGAAATCGTGCAAATAAATACATATTCAATATTTATAACATGTTATAAATGTGTTTATGTATACTTATACTTAATTACTTTAAATCCAGCATATATATTATCCAATATGCATTATCGAAGCTTATCGGGATAAAATTGACAAAATACATATATTAAACTTTAATTTAGTAATCCTTGTAAAGTAATTGAGAATCGAATACTGACCTCATTCACCATACCCCAGGGTTGCAAATGTAAGTTAGAGGGATAATCCGCATCCACTAGTTATGTGAAGACAAGAGGAAACTAGTAGTTACACTGATCTTTCATCCACGCAGCATACTCATGAGAGATGTGTGCAACAAAACAAGTCAGAACTATCGTCAAGTTTTGACAGACCTCTATAATAATGTCATGTTGTTGTCGACGTAATAATCCTAAAAATGAATCCATGTGTCAAAAAAATAGATAATATAACATTATCACGCATCTGAACAATATTCTATATTAAAAAACAAAGTTAATTGACCAAGTAAACTCACTTCGTCGGATAACCATCTTGATGTGTCTATGACTGTACCCGAGAAAGTAATTTTGGTCTTTATCCCTATGTCATACACCTCTTGTTTCTTGAGAAAATCTGGTTCTGCATACCAATTCTTGAAAAATTTCTCACCCTCAATACTCGATAATGGCACAACCGACCTTGTCTGCTAAATTTATGATTTCAATGGATTTGTGTATGGGCTATAAATGAATGGTCCCTTCTTGACAAGTCGACAATGAAGTGAGCAAAAATACTATACCAAAACAAATAAAATGTCATTTAGAATTATATTAACTCATGAGATTTTCAGATTTATTTCAATACCTTCTGTAAGGTAAGAGTCATGGGTAAGGAATTCGTAAGTGAGGTCAGGTCGACTATAGCTAATTTATGGACTGGGTGAAGTTAAATACATAAAATCAGTAAATAAATAATATACTTTTGAATCATACGTACAAGATATAATATAAACATTTATAAAATTTGCGTACCTGAACTATCTCCCCCTGTGTCGGGAGCTAGATCACATCGTCAATCGACTTATTATCCTGAAAAGAAACATCAATCACTTTTTTCTCCTTACTTGGTGTGTTGAGATAGACCAATCGGATATCCTATTATAACAACAAATAAAAGGTAAATGATAATTTATATTAACAATAGTAACACGTTTTATCAGTTAATTTAATAGTTTACCTCAATCATAAAAAAAGGCAATAATAGGGAATTCTAATGAGATGATCTATCATCGCTGACATCTTGTAACAATATTAACATATTTTATATTAGTTAATCAAAGTGTTTAACAAAAATCACAAAGCATACAATTGATAATATACATATTTGTACTATCGAAATAGGCGTTAATATGGGATCCCCTCTCGATGTGGCCTCATCAACATCGAGACACCATCACAATATCGACAGTAATTAGTTAACAAGGAATCAATAATCGAATGTGTAATTAAGATATAATATTAACAAATAACATTATACTAACCTGAATCATTACAGAAGGTCTCAATAAAGAAACCTCATGGGGTGATCCATCATTGCCTACATCAAAAGTCAATATAAGATCCTCTTTGGATGGTCCCTCATCAAGAAACTAACATTGTCATAATATCAACAATCGCGAGTTAACAGAAGACTATAAGTATTTATGAAATATCATTTCTAATATACTTACAAAGTTTAGCATTTACCTCGACAGTAGGTGAAATGAAAATGTCGGACCCTATCTTGATAATCCGTCATCATCATCACGAAGAGACTGTAACAATGGATATAATTATTTTGGCAAGTTCACATGTTTGTATATTTAAATAATTGGAATATCTAGTTTATTATTAATTTTTTTACCTGTTCAACAGTATCTATATAGTGATAAGATTGTATCTCTTCCATACGAATCATTATGTCCTTTATATGACTCATCCTATCCTTCATACGACTCATCTTATCTAAGATAAGATTTCTCCATCAAGCCAATGCAACATCGAAGTAATGAATGGAGAAATCTTGTCCACTGATGAGAGAATCGTCTGACATGCGTTTGATGGTAAGGCACAGAATAGAGGGCTTCGATGATATGTGCTCACCGATAAGGGTTGTAACAAGGGCATCGATGAGAGAGGGTTCAATGATAGGAGGCTGGATATGGGCCTAGATATGAGACAAAACAACAATCGGAGAAGTAACGTTAGGAGGACCCGATGATGCATGTCTTGACAAGATAAAAGTGATGTGGATGAAGAAGATTGGCTATCCAACATCCCTGTGTATCGAATGATGTCGTTAAACTAGTCTATGGTTTTTTCCACCAGAGATAAAATTAGCTGAAAATTAACATCATCTTACAAATTTTTATTTAAGTAAATTTTGTTATTATACCTTATATATATGTTAATCAATTATAAATTATTACTTACTATATCTCCGGTGAAGATAGTTGAGATAAAATCTCATCCCAAGATATCTTTCATGTGCCACCTAAATATCCAAACAGATCCTAAAACTAATGAGATATTTAACCATCAATGTAGTATGTTCAGTGTTTCGTATATCCAAAACTACAATTTCAACTTAAATCGGTTACTCTATAAATTTACAATCGTATTAAATTAATTTTATTTTAATAATAATTTAATAAATGTCACAGTTAGCTGGAACGCTAGTGAAAATCTCATGATTCCATATTGTTTTAGCTAGTTTTCCTTCTTCTTTACTGGGCTAGAATCCATAGAAATTTTAGGAGATATTATCACAAATTGAGCGATATGTCATCTGCCACACTTGTACTCATGCATTGAACTTATCAAGATGATCAACCAATTGTAATATCTTTTGGGGGATTGTTTGTCTCAAATCACTCACTAATAACCTTATGTGAAAATAAAACAACAACACCAACTTTACTGCGTTAGTGTTGTTCTTCCCCCATAGCCTCTGTTGGAAAACACAACTCAGATCAACATATGTAACTGACTTACACCCATGAAAATATGTCTAGTGGATCCGATCTGTAGCCTTCAATAGAATATATATATATCAATATCTAACATATAATTGAATCGAAGACCTGTCATAATGGCAAACTTGTACAGGATGAATTGCATGTCAACCTTATTAACTTGAAACCATAACTTCTCTCTCAAGTTCGTCTCATTTACCACTCTTAAGATGGAGTGTATTAACATTCCACTGAATCGGTTAGCCTTCTCGTCCAAGAAGTGTCCAAAACAAGTATGTCGAAACATTTGCAACTGTCACTCTATTAATATTTTCTTAATCATGACTCTCATATCTCTTTATCCACGTGTAGTAACTTAAGCCTTAAAGTGTTTCTCTATGAGGAATCTGATTTTCCCTTTTTCTCTTGTGTTGAGCTTCCTGTAACAAAATTAAATTACAATTATATTAATTTTATATTATAAATGATTTAATTCTGAATATAGATGCATTATTCAGAAAAACATACCTCAAATTCAAATTTTACACGTCAAAAAACTTTCAAATGCAAAAATTTCAATTTATTCCCTTATATGAAAAATATCAAAAAACCCATAATTTTATAGAAAATACATTCTGACCCACTAAAATTGACCACGGGAATTTACGTGGCAGATAACTTTGGAAAAGCACATTTTGCCCCACACTACATGAATTTATGTGTCAACTAGACGCATTCGTACGGTTGACTTAGGAATTCATGTGTCAACCAAAATTTCAAATTTGTAATTCTATCCCACCACTTGATTTACTATTTAAAAACTCACATTTTAGCCTCCAACCACACTAATTTGTGTGGTCTAGAAAGTTTGAAAAATGCACAAAATCTTTTCGTCTCCAAGAAATCTCACCACATGAATTCGTGTGGTCAACGCAACATTCACGTCGTCATTGCCGATTTTGTGTGGTGAGATTTCACCTCCCAAACTTCGTTTTTCAAACATTATTTCAACAATAATCAATATAAAATTAATCTAACACAAAAGCCCTAAGAAAATTCATCAAAATTGCCAACAAATCAACTAATTTCATCAAATCTTTCAAATCAAAACCCTAAGTCTACACACCCAAATTTTATATCGAATCGACTAAATCTTGAATAGAAATATATAAAGATATGACAAAGATTGTTTTATTAACCTTTTTATCCATTTTCATTGTCGAAAAAGCTGTGAAAATCGATCAGACAGAGTACACGAATCGTGTGGTTGGGTAGTTGTGTTTTGTGTGCCTAGGGATGACGACTTGTCATTTTCTTTAGTTTTGGCTTGAAGGGCATTTTAGTCTTTACAATGAAATAGGGCATTTTAGTTTAAACTTCAAAAAGCTAGGCAATTACATTTTGCACCCCTAAATTTGGGCAATTTAATTAATTTCCCTCCCACAAATCGTTAATCTTTTAATAATTATGTAATTTTTTTCAATCAATGACTCATTCTTCAAAAAGGAATTTTCTAAAGATAATTGTTAATCGTATATATTTTTGGTACAAAAATGTGTATATATATAAATGTATCATTATGTGATTGACTGATATTTTATCATTAATTCAAAATCATTTAATTATATGATAATATATCTATATGTGTATATATTTATATACCAAAAGTATGTACACATATTTAAAAATTTCTCTCTCTTTCTCTTTTCCATCTATATGAGAAAATTTTTTCACACTTTTTCTTTCTGATCCCCTCAAAAAAGATAATAAAATATTATAAGGTTTTATGATACCTTTGCAATAATTTAAAACTTTTAAAGAAAATTTAATATATAAAAAGTTTAATAAATATACAAGGGATGAGAGTAACTAGGGAGAGAACGGATTGATAATATATTTATCTATATCCTTGATTATAGGGTTTGTAGTCATCCCCATCTATGTCTTTATTTTTATTTTTATCAAAGAACTCTCTCCCTAAATAGAGAGGGATGGGTCGAATGTCCTATTTTACGAGTCGAATTACCGTCTCTATCCTTAAGGCTAAAGACTGTTACTTGCAACAAAAAAAACCATAAACTAGCATTTATTTGTTGACTCCATTTGACCCGTGAAATTCCAATTTGATCTCTTGAAAGTCACGAACGGGACATCTTACTTACCCTTTAGAAAAAGCTGACAACTTTTTATAATTTATATAATTTGGGGCTAAATAATAACAAAATCTAAGTCATTAACATCAACAACTTGATGATTATCATAATAAGAAGGCCAAAAGAGTTACTCCCACCTAAGGTTTAGTGCAATCCCAAACTCTTATCCTATTAATTTTAAAAAGCTCATATACGTATCAATCAGTTGTTAAAATAAATATAATAAGTTAACTTCATATTAAATTGCTATTTTTTTTTAATATTTTTGTATACATACCCATAGAAAATAAAAATTTATGAAAGAGTATATTATTTTAAAAAATAACATTTTTGCCCCTGTCTTAAGGTTTCATCATTTTTCAAAATTTTCATTTCAATTGTCCCTCAAAGTGTAGGAACATCACAGTTGCACCTCTATCTCCCTTCACATTCTACTGATAAAGGAAACCAAGGAAGAGCGACTCAATCTTGCAAACTCAGATGACTGACGAAGAGACCTGCATTACAAGCAAAAAATAAAAAAGTTCGAGCGACAAAAACCTAGTCAATTCACGCTATTCATTTTCCATCGAGCTGATTCGATAGAAAATAAGGAATCAATCGAGGAGTTGATCGTGTGACTTGTCTTCTCTAGAGTCGATTTGACGATAGCTTCGATTTGATGAATAGAAGCTTTGTCTTCTATCGACTTTTTTATTCTATTGGCTTTTTCCATCATCAAATCTTTGTCTCCCGTCCCATCGTTGTCTTTGTGCATCATCGATTTGTGATCAGAGTTTGGTTGTCGAAGATGCAGGAAAAAAATGCAAATCTTATAGGGGAAATGTAACTTTTTAAAACTTAATTATAGAAGAAATTTTGTTAGATTTTCAAACTAAAGAGAAAATGACATAAACTTATATATTTTTAATATTATTAATTAAATAATGATTTTGTTCTTGTAATTAATTTATTATGATAACTTTAATAACTGACGAAAGGATATTTGGATTTTTAAAAATTAATAGGTGAGGGTTGAAGGTACACTAAACCTTGGGTGGGAACAAGTCTTTTGGCATAATAAGAATAATTATTGTTTTGAAATGGTTGTTGTGGGAGAATGGGTATCCGATTGTAAGCTACAAACAAAGGTGGTGTTTCCATTTTGGAAACCACGGACAGGTCACGACTCTGCTCGTCGCTGTCAGATATGATTTACATGGCATGCCCATATATTTATATATACACTTGCTTGGATAAGATAACATCTATCAAGATTAAAGTCTCTCCAACATTACTAATCGATTCCCATGATCGGATGTAGAAAGCAACAAGTGGAAGAGTTCTTTTCTTTTTTTTTTAAAATTAATTTTAAATCATACCCCTCTTAATCTTATATATTTTAAACAAAAATACTCAATTTCCAAAAACTTTTTCCAAGGATGCCAAATAATTGTGCATTTAGTTAGGTAATATTTTATTATAAAAAATAAATGGTAATCACAAAAATAGATTACTTAAAAAATTAAAAAATATAAACTAATACTATATTTAATAAAAATGAGTAGCTATAAATAATTATTATATTTAGTTAGATATTACAAAAGAATACCCAGATGTTATTTTACTTAATTATCTTATGGTATAATTATTTTTAAAATAATTTTATGTTTTCTTTCGATAAGTTAAAATAATATTCTTTATGTTACTTCTAATATTAATTGAAAATGAAAATATTTTTACCCTAAAAATTAATAAACAAAAATCAAAATATGATAAAATCAAAATTATCTTGAAAATTTTAATAGGTAAGATAAATGTAATAATCAAATTATTTTTTATATTAGAAGATTACTAAAATTGTTATTACTTAACAATCAAATAATATAATATAAATAATGAATGATAGGTTATTAAAATAATTTTTACATCCCTTTAACCAAACCCTGTCTCAATATTAACTTCAATTTCTGCGACAAGAGTGGCCCAAGAATTACTTAAGTTATGATCATTTTATTGCAATGGCTAAATAGCTCTTAAAAAAATTCAAATTATGCCACCACAAGCGTCCCTGGAAATAATCTTCAGGTAATACTATGTTGGTAAGAAAGTTTAGAACATAAACTAATTAGTTAATACTATCCACCATAAAGGTGGTGCTATCTCAATAAAGTATTGATCATAATTTAAAAAATACAATAAAAACAAAGGAACAACGCATGAATCCCTGTGCCAATGGCAAGTTGTGAAAGTGGTGGATTTAGGGATATGGCAACAGCACCATCCCATTTCTGAAGCTACTTCAGCTTAGTTGGAATTGTAAGAGGTCATCATCATTATTTGTGTCTTTCCCATCTTAGTCTCTCACAGAGTATCATGTTGAATTGATACCATCATAAAGTAATCTTTAGATTTCGTGTCACTTCTTTAATTTAATTATTTTGTTGATTGCTTCTACCCCATAGCTCATTATATTTTACTTACGATCACATTCAAGATCAGTTCTGAATTGTAGATTTGACGTTTACCAATTTTTTAAATCTTTCTTTTCTTTGAATTTCAGAGAGAGATGGGTTGGGAATTATTAGGATGGTTCTCATCATAACCATGATCATAGTTATCACATATTATAACCAGGATCTATGCATGTTCCATGGATCTGTGTGATCTGACTATTTTATCCGGATTTTCAATGGTTTAACTCTGAGAACTATTGGGAAGAGAGGTAGTGGGAAGACTGGTCATAACCTTTCAAGAGTGGTTATTAGATTCAGAAAAATAAAAAAATACAACCTTTCAAACTTTTAAGTAAGATAAAATTATTAGATTTTTAAATCAATAGGGTAAAATAAATTATAATTTTATTTATTTTAATATTAAAGATAAATTAACGGTTTTACCTTTATAACTAATTGAAAATTTTAACTAAAACTAGATGATTAGTAGATATTTATGTTTTTGAAACTTTATAAATGAGACTTTGAAAATGAACTAAACCTTGGTGGCAATGAGTTATTTGGCCTTTTATAACTAATAAATTAAGATTAGTTGTTTTTTTAAACGGCAAAGAATAGAGAGAGAATAGAGATAAAATCACAAAAAAATTAGTTTATGTATTTTTAGTATTTCAGAAGTTATAATCATTGTTATGTTAGTCTCTCCATATATTAGTGAAAGAGAGGCCTAACATTTTCCATTAATAACTAATATAGGAGGAGTTATTTATTTTAGCTCATCTTTACCCTTAAACCAAGCCTTGAGGAGAGACTTTCATGTCAACATACTCCTTCAAACTAAGTTTCGAAGAAAGGCTTCTGAGAGGAGATCTATGTTTCATTTCAACATCCTCCTTTAAATTAAGTAGCTAGGAAAGACTTGTGCAATCATGCCTATTTGTGGTCTTATCTTGACAAGTTGCATTGTTGTGTTTGCTCCAAATATTTCTTAAAGAGATGAACCCACAACTCTTCTCTCAACGATTAAAATCTTGCAATGGCTAAAGGTTTTGTAAAGAGATCAACCTTTTGAAACTTTGAGGGAACGTATTGAACGGCCAACAAACTGTTTTTTGGAAAGTTGATCTGTAATATAATAAGCATCTATTGGGGCCACAAACACTAAATCTAATTGTATAAATTAATTAAGTCAGTATCATAGGAAACATCAATTAAGTACAAAAAATGAAGTAAATCAACCATAGACAGAAACACATAATTTACATGAAAAGTCGTTCAATGTAGAGGAAAAACAATCACTGGTCTAATTCTGAATTAAAACCATTATTAAGAAAAACTAGGTACAATCACTTTCAAGAAAATTAAAAACTTGAAATCAACAATTGAGAAATATCTAAATTATTTTCCTAATCGAAACCCTACGATACTCTATGATTATAGATCAATACAAAAGAAATAACCTTTTAAATACTTCCTCAAATAAACCTTGATAATTTTGATAATACCTAGTAATGAATCAATGATAAAAAAAAATATAACATTTTCCTTATTTGATTTGTGTAAGAAAGAAAAACAAATTCTCTTATATGTAATCCTTGGTTCGACTCTATGTCCCACTTAAAAGCCCAAAAGAAATATATTTATATCTTTTTATAATAAAAATATCAATGTAAAATTTTCTGTACATCCTCTTTATTTTAAATTATTATATAATAATGTGGGTTGGACCTTCAAGACCATTAAGCCAATAACTTCAATACCTAAAAGTTTGGTCCTTGCATGGAAAACAAGATTGGAAGCTAAAGAATCATCTTTTTGATTAGCACACTAAACAATAGGGCAAAAAGAGAATCATAGGTCAAGTTTAGAAAATAGGCTTTTAAGCCAAGCAATTTTAGTTGTTTTGTCAAGGCTTGATACTCTACCTTTGTAAAGGACATACCATTACCTTTTGTTTCCTAGAACACCACTAAGTTAAGTTTGATCTAAGAAATAAGCAATAACTGGTAGTGGATCTCCTGTCTTGTAAGCAACTCGCGCAATCAACATCAACATAACAATATAGCTAAAAATATTGAACTTAGTTGAAAGAATATACCCATATGAAGTGTTTCCTTAACATATATTAGAACTCTTTTGCATGTTTTCCACTAAAGTTAAGTTGGACTTTGCAGGAACTAACTTAATCTGTTTAAAAAGCTAGCCGCTAAAATTGAAGTGGTAAATTTGCTTGAGCCAATAATGCCAGACCATTTTTATTTATTTGTCAGTATTTTCCCATCCAATGTGAGACGCTATAAATAGTTAAACGTTTATAGTGGGTTGAGTTAATAATTGAAAATGTATCTTTCAAACGTGGGATATACAAATATAAAGTCTATTAACAATATTTGGTCCCTAATAAACCATACCAAAAAATAATAATAATAAAAAAAAAACTTATTTTGCATTATAAATCATGAACATCTCATCAACAACACTATCATTTTCCCACAAAATCACAGCATGAAGATTCACAATAGCATTTTGCTTATACTTCTCGTTGCTTTAGGCATAATTATCATCTCTTTTATCCAACCGGACCAATACATCTTCGGTATAGAATACGAGGTTCGTGTCATCAATGGCTTCTCCAACAACTCCTCATTGCCTCTGGTCATTTGGTGCTCCTCCGAGGACAGTGATCTTGGCGGACGTGCGCTCCAAGAAGGTGATGATTTCAGCTGGAGACTCAAAACCAACTTCTGGGGCACTACAAATTTCTTGTGCACCATGAAGTGGGAAGAAAAAAGAAAACGTTTCGACGCTTTTAAAGTTCGAAGGGATTGCCGTCGGTGTAACCCTTTTAGAAAGTGCTCTTGGCTGGTGAAAGAAGACGGATTTTACTTCAGCAACGATGAGGTCAACTGGAAGAAAGACTTTCCATGGTACTGAATGCATAAAATCACTACAGTGCAGTGCAGTGCAGTGCGATTTTAAAATAGTGAGGCGTATGTTTGCATTATTTTGTGTGTACTGAAGTTGATAGTCACAGCAACCAATAAGTAAAATCCAAGTAAAAGTTTGCCAGTTGCATCACATCTTATCCGGTTTCATAATGGCCACAATATATTTTGATGCTGTTGAGCTCCTGAAAAAATTCTCTGAAAATATTTTATTTTGTCACTGTAGTCATTGGCCAGAAACAGATGGACGGCTCTGAGAAATTATTGTTTTTAATCTTTGAATTTCACCAAAATCAGTGATTTTTAACTGCAGGACAAATCCCATAATGTGGGAGATTGCAGAACCCAGCAAAGTTTTAGTTTTCTCGTTGAGTTCAATTTTGCCATTGCTTTTTTGTCGGTAGAAAAACAGTGGCATTTTTTAAGGACCATCGGACTGTTTTCAGCTCCATCACCTTTAACAACAGTGCTAAAGGCTCTCCTCTTGGTTTCTTTTATTTGTCTGTTTGTGATGAGTAATATCTGTGTGTTTGTGTATAGTTTTGAAATATTATGTTAATTTATGTGTCTAATTAAGACATGTTCGAACAGGAAGATCTTTGGTGTATGATAATCAAATCATTTATTATGCCGTTTATCCAAACTTAATTTTTTGTATAATATATCATGAATTATATTATCTTTTGGGATATATTTTTTTCTAAATAATAATAAAATGCTATCTAGAATTTATCAAAAACATTTTTATCGTGTCATCATTTATCTAAAAAAATATATCGATTTATATTAGTAATATGTATCATATCATATGATATATCTACAGTATTAATAATTTTTTATACATCTTAGAATATATATATATCAGTTTTTATGTGTATCATATCATATCATATTATAAAATACTAATAACCATGCATTGATGTCAAAGGTTTTCTAAATACAAAACATAATTTACTATATTGCTTATATGCAGTTGCATCAAAGAAAAATTTCAATTGATGTATCCACTCTTACTATTTACTATATTAATAACATATAATAAAGATGTTATTGAATATTTGCACGTCAATAAATGATATATATAGTAAAACGAAAAATAATGAATTGATTACAAAGATCCCTAACGGGCTGTTCACCTACCAAACTTATTGTTCTTAAATTATTGTTGAATCAAAAAATACACACAAATATTTTCTGTTGGAGCATTTTGGATTAATATTAAAGGATGACAATAAATAGAAAAAAAAAAAAGGCTGATGAATAAATATAATGTGGTTGTAGGTACTGTTATCAATGAAGAAAGAAAAAAATATTAACATGAAATGATGAAAGTTGAATGAAACATTAACATCAATCTTTATAGTGGTAGTCAACATAACCAAATAAAAAGAATGATTCTGTTGTTGCATATGAAATGTAGTTTTCATTTCATCAACCTTTTTATCTCGTCACTATTCTAGAATAGCAGATCATCACTAGATTATATTTTCTTTATTATAATTTCTTTCTAAATATATGTATATGTATATGCTTTTTTGGGTAAAACAATTTATATATTCGTGTTGAATATAATAATTATTTTCCCATGTAAGTTTTTGTGGAGTGGGGAGTCCCTACATGAGTAGTGGCACGCTTGCAAATGATTTAATAGTGACCATTGAATTAAGTGGCATGACTAGAATATATACATAATATGGTGCTTTACAGACATTATGGATTTATCTACACCATATTGCATATATATATATATATAGTGCAATATGGTGTAGATAAATCCATATGTATATGTTAGTTCATAACCGTGTAATATTATTAATAACTTTTCCGGTGTATTAATTATACCAACAATTACTACTATTTATACATTTATCACTATGATGGATATGTCACTATCTATCCTAGTCTTGATGTCAATATTCATTAATGAAAAATATAATTATTAATATACTAAGATGAGAATGTTTTTAAAAACTTATAATTTATGGGATATAGTGAAAAAATGGGTTTAGAGTTCTAGAAGAGACATCTAACTTTTTTAAAATTGAACAAAAAGTGTTGGAGGACAATCAATAGAAGTATTCAAAGGTTTTATTCATTTTTGCAGTGAGTGCTATTAGATGATATTTTGTCAAGAATTAGCGAAGCTTTCAGTGCTCCTATATGTCCTTACGATTACTTAATTATGTTCAATGCTTAAACTAAGTTTCCTTCCTTTTGTTGAGTGTACGGACATGAACTATCACATGCATAGTTGTGCATCCTTTCCTTCTATGCATGGCTTGAACTTCACAAGAAGTCTTGGTCATGACCTATTGCACATGCATGCAGACTCAAGTGCATAGGCATGCATCCATCTCCTTGTGCATGGGCTAGCCCTTCATAAACATCCTTAGGTATGACATGGTGTATGAGCATGCATGGTCAAGTGCACGAGCATACACCCGTTATCCATACATGACTATCATCATCATAGTCGTGCTTAATTTCTAAGGGTAATCTCATAACTTCGTCTTATGAACAATCTTATAACTCCTATGTATGGTCATCCACTACATCCTTATCCACGTGGCATGAATGAACTTGTGTATCCTCCGTACGAGCATCCACTAATCATTGAAAAACTTAAGGCTAATAGGTGTACAAGTGTGCAGATTTCATGTACGACCATACATAACGTTATTTTTATAAATTATAGGCATGTCATGCTCATGTCTATCCTTGGGACAATCATGCATACATGTTTGCAGCCCTATTTTTTACTAATTCTTGTCAAATCTTACACAATCTATTTCTAATGTTTTCTTGTATCTTTTTATCATATTTCAAAGGCCCTAGAAGCAGAAAATAAGTCTTCAATCATATTATAACAAAGCAATATTCAAATCATACAAATTCACACATAATAACTCAAGATTGGATAAAGATTTGCAAGTTCACCTTATAAAATCATCGCATACTCTAACCTCTTGTTGTATAGACATTCATAATCATATACAAGTCAGATCTAAAACCCAATAATCTCATAGTTTAACCCACCAATATATCAACCTATTACACCATATTCATGCATAGGTGTGTTATCTAAGATACACAGGTATGTATCTTCCTTGTGCATGAGACACAGTTATCCCCTCAAGGGCGTGTCTCTATTGTACTAGACACACAGGTGTGTTCTTTCAAGAACATGGGCGTGTTAACTTTATAAATCATGCATGACCTCTTTTCCTCGTGGCCTCTCCTTGTGTAAATAAAATCAAACATACATAAAGGTGTGTCTCTAGACACGAGTGTTGCCCTTTCATTATACTTACTATATTTCTTAATTCAACCTTACTTCGACGACTTTACTTAAGGATAATTTAGTCATTTCACCCCACACAAAGTCATACATAAGACATACACAGGGGAACTTCGCTCTCTATTTGACTATTCAACAGTCAATGACATATAATAGTCATCAAATCACCAAAAAACTTAACTTAAATTTTGAGTATTGCACACATAGGCGTGTTCCATACCACATGACCGTGTGTTGAATCTAGAAAATGGATTAACGGCCTATTTCACACTCTAATTTGGCCTGCACGAATTCCCTACTAATAAGTTCTCATCAAAACCTTTTCTAATTGATACATAACGCAAAATCAAACACGAAAACATTATGATAAGCAATTCTCAAACATAATCAATTATCAATGTAGTGACTGTGTATGATCTCATCTAAACATAATAACAAACATCAACACTTCAAAGTGCTAGATCACACATAAGAAAACAATCCAATCTCCTTATTTATCATTAGTTGGCATTCATTCTAACTAATAAACCCAGGCATATGTTTATCCTCAGCCAAATATACATCAACCTCATCAATAAAACATGATAATCCCTAATTTACAACAACTCTTTATCTTATTAATTACCAACACTATAATCATACAAACATGAAATTTGGCAGAAATGAGACCTTTCAATCCAACGTTATCAACAACTCAAATGAGGGAAAGAGAGTTCCTACTTACCTCAACTTCAAGATTGCAAAACCAAAATTGAGCAGCAAACCTCCTTCTCCCTACTTTCCTTCTCACTGCATCACTGGAATAAACACTACAAAGACGGTCAATCTCTCTCTTAGACTATCTTTTTCTTAGGGTTTCGTGCATCTAATTTTGGGAATGGCAAATGCCCAAAAATCAATGTTACATGACTTTTATAAATTGTTTTCACGTAGCATCATATATGGGCATATGCTTCACCACACTCAACTGTGTATTACTTAATTCAAATCTCATGCGATGCTCAACTTATCTAGTAGATGTGGCAATTGGCACACGGGCATGGCCTCCTTATGCATGGTCATGTGTTAGTTAAAAATCACACTTTAACATTTTATTTCACATTTAATCAATCATACATCAATCATAACCATACAAATTGATCGTTATACCCTTGAGATGTACCTATGAGTGTTACATTCAATATTGAAACTAAGATCACTTGTCACGAGAAAACTCCTTTCCTCAAAGTTGAAATTGTCACATTGTTGCAAAAATATAATGTCAGCTCTTTAGACTCTTTCTCCCTTTTTATCAAATCTTGGATAAGAACATTATTTAGAAAACATTGGATATGATTCACCTCTTGTGCGATAGCATGTTTGTCATAAAGACTTTTTCTATAATGGGCTACACAGGCATGCATCCTAAGTATGCATAGTCGTACGTCCTTTAAAAATATCTAACATAGCACGTTATCTATTCTATTGATGTGACATTCAGATAAACGGATGTGCACCATCTATGTACAACTATTCATTAGCATAAAAACTCAATTAAAACTCTTCGTTCAAGTCCTTAACCTATGCCACTTCATACATAATAAAACTGTAACTATAAAAATACTATTTTATCCTTGAGACATATTGTGAGTGTTAGTGTCACAATTTCTTCACATTTTGTATAAAAAAAAAAAATCTAACTCAAATTCACAACTATCTTAATAAACAAGGTTGAAAATTATACTTGTAAGTCAAATTCACAATAAAAATGAAGAATGGATGAAAAAATGAGGTCGATAAATAGTAAGCACAATTACTTATACCTTGCCTTTACCCATGAATTCTTTACCTTTTGCATAAATTATAACTCAAATTCACAGGCACTCATAATTAACAAGTTTAGGTATCATACTTCTAATTCAAATTCACAATTATTATAATAAAATTAATAAAAGAACGATATTAAAATTAAACTTACACATAGTAAGAGCCAACTCCAAACCCTTAATTTCTTATCATTTTTAACAATTTGTAACTCAAATTAAGCCATAATGTTATAAAAAAACAAGAAACCACATTCAACAAAGCAAGCTTTCTTGGATTGAAATGAAATTGCCTGAATTTTGAAATTTTCAAGTGAATTTTTGTTAAAATTCTTGATGGAAATGAGATAAAGAGGTTAAGATTTACATAAACTTATAATGAAGATATAAAGGATATTATCTCATCTTATTTGCTATATTTGTATAATTGTGTTGGTTAACGCCATATACCCACTTAGTTCGCTTAGTTCAATACTAATATTATTTTGTTTGATTTGTCTAATAATATTTTATTATGAATAATAATATAATAAGTAATATAAAAAATAATCTAATTATCACTTATTTTTAAGTATCAAAAGATTATTTCGATAATCTTGATTTTTTATAATTTTATCATTACTTATTAATTTTTTAAAATAAAAATACTTTAATTTTTAATTAATATAATGAGAACTATAAAAAATGTTTTACAATAATAATACTCAATTAAATAAATTAATATTTTAGTATGTTTTTATTATATTCAATCAAATATAATACTTACATGTACATATTATTTTTATAAAATAAGGTAATAATTTATTCCGAGTTTTGTAAATAATTTAATAGTTTTTAAAAAAATTACAAATAAAAAAATAATAAAACAATAAAACCTAAAGAAAAACAAAATTAAAGCTTAAATGCAGAAACCCTAATTTTCATTGCAGGTGCCAACTCTAAGCCCAACACGTTCAATCAGCATAATTCTCCTCTAAATTCTCAGTATTAAAGAGCTTACCGTACCCAAAACGTTAGTGCCAGTGTCGGGGTCGAGCCATTCCACAATCCCGGGCAAGTCTTTCTCTGTTATATTTTGAATCTGATTTATGGAAATTTGACTATTTTATAATGTCGAAAAAGCTCATTAAAACTATAGTAAATTGAATCTCCTTATTGGTTAATTTTGTGGGGCAGCTTTTTGTGAAGACATGTGATTCATTAAAAGGCAGAGTTGGGGTTCAAATGCTGGAATTTTAAAAACCCAATTGTAGGATAGTGCAAATTTTCAGATAAGATGACTTAGGTTAGTTGTAATGTAAGCATTAGGTTGAATTGTGGATTAGTAGAATGAAACCAATTTTTTATAAGTTAACAGGATTCGACTGTATTATTTCAAATTTTTTCTCTTATTTGTATTTTGTTCTTCTTGTTGTCTATTTAATGGTGTAGTAGGATTGTGCTTGTTTTGACTCTTTGAGTCTATGAAATTAAAATCAAATGAGACAGAATAATTTAAGTTAAGAATGAGTAGGCTATCAATTCGGCCACGGCCTCTAGACATACACAAGAAACTGCCCGTTGTCAAATCGTTTAAAGATTTTGAAGACGACAACAATGATACTACACCTCCTCCTACAAGTACCTGTACAAGTGGCAATACCAATAGTACTTCTGCAACCGCCACGCGCAATTCTCACCTTCTCCGCCTCAACTCTTCTTTGGCAGAGCATGACACCCCAGAGGTACTCATTAACATGCGAGGACTAGAACCTAACAATGTGCCGTTTTGTTGTTTTCATTATTGGTTTATTATATCTTCCAGGTGCATCATGCCACTGCCAAGAAAACAGCATCTGAAATACCCACGCCTCAGTTTGTGGTAGTTGATACTTATGAGCGAGACTATTCTCAGACATTCACTCAGCCTAATTCATATTTGCGCGCAAGAGGAGGTCTGTTGATGTTGATTTTCAATTATCTTTCAGGATTATTTAGATAAACATAACTTACATTCTTCAGTTTCAATTATTGGCATTGGCAGCTCGGGCTGAGATTGGGGAGTTTGTTGAATATGACTTAGACAATGAGGATGAAGATTGGCTCCATGAATTCAATAAAGACCGAAAAATTCTTTTACCTGAAAAGTAATTCATGATATTTGTCTTGTATCTTTTTCTTATTATGATTTTATGAGGGATATTAAAGTAGTTGTAATTTATGCACTCTGATGCAGTGTGTTAAAAAATGATCTTGAAAAGCTTATTTGTTTTCATTTGGCCCATTATATAGGATGTTCTTTTCTTGTTTTATAAATGAACTGCAGATTTGAGATTCTTCTTTTTAAGTTCGAGGTGTTGGACCATAAAGCTCGTGAAAGAGCTGGACTTATAACACCTACTCTTGGCTCACCCATTCCTGTACTTCTACCGTTAAATGTTGCTATTGAGGTGAAACTTTGTTTGCATTGTTCGGATTCTTATCGATTTCAGTTCTGGCTGTCACTCACTCTCACTTTGTGCATTACTTATGAAATTGTTGATTCATATATATAAATGAATTGATTACTTGTGTCACAGTGCTAACCTTGAATAGATTGAGTGATAGTGCATCCTCAGTTCTGCATTTAATAAAAGGCAAAAATTCTTGTTGCTCCTTGAAAGATATCTAAATTTAAACTAGGAAATAAACTCTATGCATGTTTTTTTTTCTTATTGGAAACATAAAGGTATATTTTGATATGGTATCCACTTGCAAAAAGCAAGCAGTTGATATGGTATCCATTACAACAAAAATAACCAATCTATCTAGGAATCACTAATTTCTCATCCTGAGTCTTCGATAATTCTTTTATTTCTTTAACCCCAAATCACCAAGAATAAAGAAAGGCATTCTTTGAGAGTCTTGGCCTTATTTCCTTTTCCAAGAAAGAGAAATTCTCTATGAGTAAATCCAAGCAAGATCTAGATGTAACATGTGGAAGATTGGTTTCTCTGCAAATTTTTGCCAGTCAGAAAAAAGCCATTGGACAATGCAGAAACTAATAGTCAGAGGACTATGAATCATTTTGCACATAACTTTAGTGTTGTTATATTTGATGCTACTTTAATTGAATAGTGTCTAGTGGATTAAATTTTCCTTGAACGTTTGTTCAGGCCCTGGAATTCTTGGAAGAATTTTTGCCTTCCCATTCGTTTGAACTCAACTGGAGGATTTTCTTCACATCAAGTGAAGCTTCCATTTTCTTGTCTCCCTCTCAAATAATAAATGGAAGCTTATTGAGCAGCCCCATAAAATCAGTGAATTCTTTGATCTCTGCCACTATTAGTAACCAACACAACATGAAAAACTTGTTGGTCCCTTATGAATTTTAACAGTGACGTTTAGAATTTTACCCTTAGCATTGTGGCTTTTTAAAATCAGTGTTGTTTCTTGCTTTTGAGATAGTTTGGGACTCCAAAAGTGGCTGCCAAGGTACAAAAGTAAAAAGTCATTGATTTATTACAGGTTTGTTTTTCAGGGGAGGGATGTCTCACTCTTTTAACTGATTTTTATATAAGTCTTTTTCTATGGTTGTCCCATGTTGCATTTTAATTTAGAAGCCTACAATACATAAACTAAAGTACATACAGGACATTTTGATACTGGTTATTAGATTATGTTTTCATAACTTAATGTTGAGAAGTAATGGATACAGATTTAAGGAACAGCATATAAACTTTTAGTGATTGTGAATTCCATTTCTTGCTTCTACTTCTTGACATTCAGAAATAGACATGGTACATGTACTTCTCATATCCACACATGGTAACTTGGTAACTTCCTTATGGCTGGATATATTTGCTGGTTAACTTAAAAATACATGGGTGTTTATGCTGGACAATTTCTTCAACCAAAAAATAAAAAATAAAAATAAAGAGAAAAGAAATAGTAAAAGATGGACATATGTAAACTGTGTTATCAGTGAGTCTCTCATTCAGTATCATGATATTTGACTGTTGTCTACACATTTTTGGGCATGCCATATTATCACGTTTTCACTACCAGCAGATTCAAAGAGAGATTAAGATTGGTTATACTGTAGGCCTAGTAGTTTTGGTGTTTGCTTATTATTTTTGTTATTTAAATTTTTGAGTTGAGCATATTGCTTCTCTATTTGAACTTATGGTGCATCAGTTTTGAACTTATGATGTATCAGATTTTGAACTTTTGATGCAATAGAATACCAATTTTCCTTTACAACATTTTGAATACTCAATTGTGCCTGCATTTTGATGTTTATCATTAGTATGCTGCTTTGTTGAATCATTTGATGAAGATACTATATATTTTTTAGTAATTTCAACTTCTTTATCCGTTTTCAATGATAGGCACTACAAGCTCAGACCATCAGATATGCAGTCATCCAGTCTGTGTATAATTATTGGAAAGACAAGGTATGGTTTAATTATCATGCTTAGAAGGCTTTAGCAATCATGAGCTCAGGAATGGCAAAGTTCTGATGGAAAATTTTGACATTATGCTGTTGTTAGTTTCATCTTTTTGGAGGAGGTATTATTAAAATAATTTAATGAGGCCTGAATTTTAATATATATAAAATATGCTAAAAATAGTAGTAACTGTACATGCAATTGCACTAGTATAATACTTTCATGTGTGATGAGCATCAAGAATTCCAAGATGATCTTATCATAAGAAGAAATAAGAAATACATATAATAACAACGAAATCATTTAATTCTCCTTTCTAGTTGTATAGGCTTTGACTAGTAAGAGATGACATACATAAATTTACACTATGAGACTTAGATTGATCAACTGATGAATATTCATCCCACTGAAGTCAACAAATTGCTCATACTGTATTACAAATACTTGTACATGTTTTGATTTTTGCTCTTTTTCTGTTTTTTGGGCAGAGAGAAAAATGGCAGAAACCTATATTGCGACGTTTGCAGGTTAATATTGTCACTTTTTTATGTATAGAGAGTGCTTATGGACTAATGTTTGGATTAAATACAATTTAATTATTGTAATCATAGTTTAAAATATCTTGTTTTATCAAATTTTATATATATATATATTGGTAATTTTCATTTACGTTAAAATATTAACTCTGCTCCCAGTGTGCTCAGTTGGGACCATATAGTATCATTTCTTTTTATTCTGCTAGCTAAACAAGTATAGCACTAGGCTTATACAAACTTAACATTTAATGGTAAATGCTTAAAATATCTAGTTGTAGGTAACATTTCCTTGCCCTATTATTGTTATTTTTATAGAAATTAATCTTATTTCTGAATGGGCCAAGGACAAAGCTTATGCTTTTGACTGTGAACTTTGTAGTTAACTTGTATATGTGGAGGTAATGAATGAAAACTATCAGAAAAGTTAAAATAAAATAAGTGAATTTTGTATTCAGAAAATTTTATTTGGCTATATTCAGCTGTATGACATTGTGTTGTGTGCATGAATCTTTCTATCTTATAATCTCTTTTTATTGCACGCTATGGATCAACCTTAGTGTTGGCTACTTTTTTTTTTTTTTGGTGCAGCCTCCTCCGCCAGTTAATGATACCAACCCATATAATGTCTTTAGGCCAAGGGAGAAAGCTCACAGACTCCATACAAGAAGGGTAAGTGATGTCATAGTTACTTTTGTGTTTTTTATATTCTTAGGTGAAAACTTTTTGCTCTTTTATTTGGCTTTTCAATTAGGCTGCATTATTAATAATTATCCTAATCCTATTGTGTCTCTTGAGTAGATGCAAAGGAGAGAAAATAATGTTCAGTCATTTGAAAAGCTTCGCCAGGTGAGCTCCACTATATCTTGGTTTTATAGTCAAGCCCTGGACTCTACTATGAACTTAGTACTCAAAAGTACGCTGAAATCCTTTTGAAGAAAACTGTTTTCACAAGCTTGGTACTCTGTGTCTTCTGGAAGAATCTACATCTAGCTTTTCTGTGACTTGCTGATTTTCATTTTGCATAGTTGTGAAACACTTAAATAAATTGAGACAGAATTATTTGTAGTATGTTGTTTCTCATACTGATAGGTATCACTATTTATACCATATGCTCTGTGATGTTTCCCTCACATTTTTCATCTATATAGTTATTTACTTCCACTTTTGGTAAGACTAAACTCTGTTTTCTGTTTTATTATTGGAACTATATGTATACTTATGATGCAGTCTTTTACCACATAATGAAATCATTTCTGATTCACAAAATGTGCTTTGTTCTTGCCTTTATAGTTTGATATTTGGATAAACTGTTTTATGATTCCTGGCAGGAATAGAAAATTAAAATAAATTAGCTGGTGTAGGATCATTAATGGTTTAAAAAGCATTAAGTCAGTCTGATGCATTTTAGCATTAGGAGCATCTTGTGAGATATCAAAGAAAAATAGAAACTCTGGTCTGTTTGATGTGATGAATGTGTATAAGTTGTCAGTATTATATGGTGTATACATTTTAGAGCATTAAGTGTAGCTGAATGATAAAGCATCTATACTGTCATCTGACCTCCTGGTTACTAAGACATGATGTTACAAAGTTATCCTTGACTCAGAGAAATCATCTTGGAAAGTTTTGATGAACTTGAAAGATGCACAAGTAGCTATTTGTTAGGCACTATCTTTCTCAGCACAGTCTCTGAAACAATAGGCATGTGGATCTCCATCCATGTATGGCAGCAACATCTCTCATTTACTGTTTTCTGTTTTGTGAATTGTTGCCATAATTTTTTATGGTTTTAATTGCATGTGGTTATTTTTTTAATTGTGTATGTTAACTTGCTATATTTACCTTGGAAAGTTGTCTCATCGTATTATTTTTCTGTATTTTCATTAAAAAATAAAACATTTTCTTTTGGAACTACTATTTTCAGGTCAGACGCAACCTTGACCAAGCAAAGACTATACTTGATGCTTTGATTAAGGTGTTTTCTCTTGTTGAAATTTCAGAATTTATCTTTGCTTATTGTCTGATAATAAATTTTTATGTTCTTTATCTACTTGGGGTGCTCATTGGCTTTGGATGTGTATGTATGTAGAGAGAAGAGAAAAAGAGAGATATCTTGGAGAGTGAAGCTAATCTCCAAAGGATGCAAATGAAGTGCAAGGTAAGTTTCTGATGTCACATTGCAAAATTTTTGGTTCCTTAGTTGCTGAAGATGCTATATAATAGCTTTGTGTATTGGTTTGAAGTTATGTAATTACTGCTGCTATGAACTGATTATAAAGAATATTGGAAACATTTTTTCAAGACCATAGTAATAGGAGTACAAGGTGGAACACCTCTTCTATGGTGAAAATGGCAGGGCAGTATATGATGCAAGGAAACTTTCCTGTGCACTTGAAATTCACTCTAAGAAAAGCTAATATATGTTTCCCCACTTCATAACATGTGTATAGACTTTGCTAAATTTACTTGCTTTGACAACCTATTTGATCTGAAGACAGACCACCTTTTTCTTTGTTTCCTCTTTATCTCAAACTTCCTTTCCATTCGGTGGGCCACCTTGTGGCAATGCAATTTAGTCTGTTATCAATTAGTGCATGGGTTCTGTGTTTTCAGCATGAAATTGGGCTTCTTGAGGATAGCTTGGCACTTCCTGGTTATCCTCCTGTTTCTTGCAAGTTTGCTTCAAGTGAGGATGAATTTGTGGACTCAGATGACCTTGCAAGTAGACGCCCACGTATGCGACCTGCTGCAGTTCAGAATCAGCCATACACAGAGTCCAACCTGGTTACAGTTCCAACAGCAAACATTAAGCAAGAGTTTAGGCACCGACATACACCACTTGGATGGTTCCATAAATTGGTACATAATCTTACCCTCTGTTCAGATTATCCTGCTTCTTGCACCTCACACTTTCAGGCCCCAACCGGTCTCATATTGGTTAAACACTGACTTAATGACCATACATATTTTTTGGGGAAAAAAATAAAAAAGGAAGTATCCTGAGCTTTGTAGAATTGTGAAATGTCAACTTCATCCTAGTGAATGTATACTATTTCTGTGGGGTCTAATGCAGGATCCCCTTGAGCCAGTTTTGCTGTTCACAAAACCTCTGGTCCTGGAAAAGTTAGTTGCTGCAGGCATTGCCCCACCGTCAGATACTTCAGCCAAGAATGGTACATCAGCACCAACTTATAAGTTCCACGGAAGAATTGGCCGAGGGGGTCGAATAGTGTTTGATAGATGGAATCCTCTTATGCACACCCCGATTGATTGTGAAACGTCTATTTATATTCCACCAAAACCTCATTCATCAACATATAATTAAATCAAAATCTTGGTTGTCTCAAATCGAGCTATTACTGAAGATCCCTCTGTAATGGGTTTGATTGATATTCTTGTTATACAGTGGGACAAGCAAAATGGTGAGGGTTGATGAATGAATTGCTGGTTTTGATAATGTGTGTTTCTGGCCGTGCCTGGAAGCTAACCCTATGTATCTATCATGTTATTCAATTAGCTCTTATTTGTCATTTCTTGCTCCTGCTATCTCTAAATGTCTCTGTATATGAGTGCATAATTCCTGTTTGTTTCTGGAGTACTTCCATGCTTTACATTTAAAGACAACTTATATAAATTATGGAATGGATCCAGGAACATGGTCATAAAGGTAGTCAACAAATAGTTTATGATTCAGTATTCGTTTTTGATTATCCTTATAACATTGATGCTTATCCCACAGAAAAGAAAGGGCAGGGGGAAAAGAGAAAAAGGAAATTCAAACTTAATGGCTTTCATTATTCCAAAAATGGGGGCATATAATGCTTTAAAATCAAGATGTCGTTTTAAGGTTTGCAAAATCATTTTGGAAGTGTTCAACTCCTCCATTGCAGCCATTAAAATATGAGAATTGCATTTGCAGGGTTACCTTCTAAATCGATTAGTCTCCTGGTATTCCCCTGAAAAATGAATCACCAAATTCAACATGACCTAAACTAAACATTCAACAAAAAGGTACCGTTTGATAAGATAATGAGTCGTAAAAGGTTTCTAATTTATTTGTTTTTCCCCCATCACATTGATTTATTGTTGATCATATTAAGGGAGAACCATAAAAGATAGTTATATCTTTAATGCGCTTCTTCCATGAAAGAAAAATAAGAGTCTCCTTTATTGGAAAAATAACAGTTTCGCTCTTGATGTTTCACAAAGTTAAATTACCAAATTACACATAATTATTTTAAATTTTAAAATTATCATATCACCCAAAATTAACAAAATTTGAATATAGTCTATTACATGTCAATTATTTCATCAATACTCCCTTTTTTCTCTTTCATTTTCATCATGTTTTACCTTATATATGGTTTTAGCGAGTTTGTTTGCGTGGAGAGTCCGATGGGTTGAGTTTGGGTGAGTGACATTTTCGATGGGCTTGGGTTTGGATAGTTGGTAGTTTCAGTGTTTGTGGTTTTCAAACTTGAAATGTAATGACCAAATTGTCATTCCAAACTTGTAAAGTGACCAAACAGTCATGTTTGGTGGTTTTAGTAGGTCTAATTTGGGTGGATGGTGGTTCAGTTGCTTTGGTTTGGGTGGATGGCAATTCTAGTGGATTTGAGCTTGTGTAGGTGGCAGTTATGGTGGATTTAGATTTGGATGGGTGATGATTATGGTAGCTAGAGTTTACAAACTTGAATGGTAAGAATTGAATTACAGATTTTCAAACCTATAAAAGGGCTAAATTATCATATTAAAACATTAAGATGAGATGTATAAAAGAGTCTTTCTTTATTTTATTTTTCTAAATTTTGGATAGTGAAAATACTATTTTACTTTTATAATGTTAGTTTTTTTAATAGAGTTAAATTTTAAGTAAAAAAGTGTGATTTATACATTTAATGGATAAAAAGGTATTTTAACGTCAAACCTTGAGTGGGAAATAAATTATTAGTATGTTTGATAAAATATTATTTATATATATATATATATATATATATATATATATATATAATTATTACATTTAATTGGCAATAATAAGATAAAATACTAATATATTATTTTATTCATGTGCTCTGAAAAATCTTTGCATGTAAATATTACTTTGTGTATTTTTCAAAATAATTTTCATCTTAATAATATATTAGAATTTTTTTTTTTTTTTCAAATTATAAAATTAATTAAATTATTTTTCATATTGTTATTTTATTGTTAATATATATATTTCTTAAATATTCTTCATGTTATTTATTATTTTAATAAATAATGAGGGTGTTTATAATAAAATTAAACACCTCATAGTACTTGTCATATCATTCTTGTTAATAGAATATTATCAAAATAATTTATTATTTGACAAACTAAACAAGGTAATGTCAATAATAAAAAATAGATTATCAAGATAATTAAATATTATTCTAAATCAAATGTCTTATTTACAAACAGGAAAAGAATCGTACTAAATAATTCTACTAGGCTAAAGTATTACTTATATATATATATCCTCCAAATGAACTATTATCTCTCTTCATTCACTTCATAGCGGGACTAAGAAAAAAATTTGTCCATATTAAGATAATACGACCTCTTTCTAAACACTGATTAAGAATATTTTATCTAGTTCAATTATCTGTCTTTTTCATCCAATGTGACTTCTATCATCAAAGTTTTTAAACCATTTCATAGATTGAAAATAAAAGTCTTTTTTTGCACTTCTTATGGTTAAAGGGAATCAATTTATCTATAGGTTAACTGCTCTTATTTTGATATATGCATGTCTTTTATTTGTTATCTTTTGATGTTATTTCTTCCACTATATATACTCTTCTTGCAATAAACTTTTCCCTTTAAAACTAATGCAATTTTTTGTCATTAACTGATAAATGCAATTTAGAGTGTTGTGTAAGATCAACTATAGTAGTAACAATTAAAGCTTGACTAAGTTTGCTACAAGTGTGTGGAAATTAGTATAGAGATAAATGAAGATAAAGTAAGAAAAGAGATAAGATTCCAAGATTTTTTGGTTGTTCAACCTGATGATTGAAATGTCTATGTCCATGATGTTATCACTAGTTGTAATGTAGTACAAAACGGATACAAAGGTTATAGTAGTGAGGATTCTCACTATTTGTTTCCTTTTTTTTCTCTATCTTTTTCTCTTATAAATATGAAATTGTCTAATAGTTGGATGTTGGTTGTTTGTCACCGTCTTGAAGGTTTTGGGTTAGAGACCAGATAGTGGCTAATCATTGTCCACTTCATTCACTTGTACTTGAAGGGTTGACTTAGTATTGCTTATTTTTTAGCATATAACATTTGCTCTCCTATTCTTGGAGTTAATAAAAGACTTCAAGAGCTACAGGAGTTTTACTATAATTTCAAGAGTTTTGCTTCCACATGAAATCTCTTTGTATCTTTCTAGATAACGCAAGCTAGTGCTATCATAATCCTATATATTTCAAGTGGTGCATCAATATGTTCATATTACTTATTGAATATGAATGGATGCACATTATGTGTATCATGAGGTGAATGACACAAGTTCCATTTTCATTTAAACAACCATGATGGATGTTTGTTGTCGATAAAAATGCTTCACAAATCATTTTGATTATTTCTTCTTGAGATTGATGGGGGAGATAAGTGTATGAGTATTCTGACAACCGGAAACTAGTGATGGTGGCAAAAGCAACATTTAAAATTTTCAAACAATGCAAAATACCCCTTGCATGGATCATATTTTGGTAAATATTTTACATGAACGTGACATTAATCATTCATAGGGTGTCCAAAGAAAACTCTGCGTTGATAGCTCTTTCAGTCTTTATGTGGCAATGAAATAGCTTTCTAGCCCAAGATAAGGAGACATTTTGATATCCACACAAAGCACGAATGAAAAAAGGTCGAAAAATATTCATTGTGGTCTAGTAAGACATGCAAACAGGCATAAGTGTTAAAGGGGACGAGCGTCACTCTTCTATTTTGTGTAATTTTGCAAAAGATTTCGAAATATGCAATCGTGTTTCTTTCTATAGACACACTAAGAATGACCATTCCGAGCAAATACACGATCGTTCATATTTTTACCTTATATTATCCAAATCTATGAAATTCTGAATTTTCTATTGCACAAATGGATAAGAATTTTGATAAGATAATCAAAATCTGAGTCAATGTGGATCACATTTTGGCAAATACTTTATATGAACATGGTATTAATCATTCATAGGGTGTTCAAAGAACACAATAGTTGCATTAATGGCTCATTTAGTCTTTATGTGGCAATGAAATGGCTTTCTAGTCCAAGATAAGGAGGCATTTCGATATCCACACAAAGCACAGATGGACAGAGGTAGAAAAATGTAATACCCTCAGGCACGTTTCAGGGGCATTTGTGTCTTTTGGTCCTACTTTGAGACATTTCTAGTTTTAAATTTATATGTTGAAATATATGTGTGTGTTTTATATACAAAGCAATTACAAAGAAAAAAAATAAAGATATATATATATATATATTAATATATTAAAGTATGTAAATATATATATACAGAGAGAAGTCAAAAAAGGCAACTTTTACCCTTTTTCCATCATTCTCCCGTCTCTTCCAGAAGAAGGCAGCTTTCTTCCCTTCCTTGCTGTGTCTTTGAAGAAAAGTGGGTGATTTGGAAGGGTTTTGAAAGATAAATAAGGAAGAAAAAGAAAATGAAGCACTTTGGAAGTCTTAGTAACCAAAAGATCTCCTTCATTTCTCTTTCCCTATGTTTATATATATATTGGATGCATGTTATATGAATATGTTAGTGTTTTTTTATGTTGATTTAAGGTGGTTTTGGTGATAAAGGAAGCAAGACAAAGAGAAGGAAGTCAACTTGCAAGGATTGGCTTGAAATAAAGTAAGGGGTATTATCTTTGATATGTTTCATGTTTTATGTTTTTGGTTCCTTGGATCTATGTTATAAATGATGATTTTGAAGTTGAGAAATGTTGTTTTGGCATTTGGGATATCTATGTGTGTGATTTTGTTAATGGCAGAGAATTAGTTAATATTTACAGTTTTACCACTGATTTCATCCCACGTTTTGGCTATCTTATCTGATAAATCATGAGTGCTATTATAGTTTGTTGGAAAACTTTTTTCAATGATATATAACTTGTATAAATTAGAGATCGTTTGGACTGTTAAATATGGTATAAACCAAAAAGACTGTTTTACCCAAATAAACAAGAAATACAGGTTTTTGCCATTAACTTCATCTCACGTTTTGACTGTCTTATCTAATGAATTATGAGTGCTATTATAGCTTGTTGGAAAGCTTTTTGAATCATGTTTTTAACGATATATAGCTTGTATGAATTAAAAACTATTTAGACTATGAAATTGTATGATAAAAGAAGGTTGTCCTACCAAATGAACAGTTTCATGAACAATATTTTACAGTTTTTGGAAAGAAAGAAATAAAGGAAAGGAAAGGAAAGGAAAGAAAGGAGAGAAAAAGAAAAGAAGAAGAAAAGAAATAAAAACAAGAAAAGAAATTTAGGGCTCAAGATTCAGGGGTCGTCCCAAGAGTATAGTGTGGTGAGTTATGAATTGATTTAGATGAAAGCAAGATTAGTAAGATATAAGGCACACATGCATGCTATGAACTATAAGAGAGTACTTTACACTACACCGCCCGCAGTAAGGCACGACCACAGTAGGACACGTTCGTAGTAGAACATAAACCCCCAGTAGCATCCGCTCGCAGTAGAGTATGCTCGTAGTAAAGCTCAATTCAGATTCAGAAATGGTGTAATTAGAGAAAACAAGAGAGCTCGAGCTTAGAAAAGTGTCAAATATCTATAGTCAGCTTCTAGAAAGTATCAAATAGACATCAGATGGGACAAAGTATGACCCAAATAGTAAAGAATGAATTAGATTATCCCCTCGATTTCTTATGGAGGTTATGATGTGAGATTGAGTTCCAAGAGTGAGTTAGAACAGGAAAAGAGATAGTTTACTTAATTCTTTCCCCTTACTGAGTGTTCTTATCTCTCACTTCCTTTTCTTTCATGATTGCAGGTACAAGTGATCGAGGTAACTACAAGGCAGGGTCAAGTTAGAGAAGATAGATCCAATTGGTGCAAGTTATCTCTGATTTATATTATATGCATACAGTCGCATGTTCTTGTTGACTATTTACCTTTCTGAGATAATTGTATAGTTGTATAAGATTACTCCATATTTTCATATGCTTTCAAACAAGTTTTATATGAGTATATACATCTTTTGTTTACTTCTAGATTTTTAGTTTTCTTAGAATAATTTCTAAACACTTTTAGTGATGCGTTCATTTTAAAGTATTTTAAAATAAAATAATAATAATAGACGCTCCGGATATCAATTTGTAATATTTCTCCTTCGATGGGTAATACTTATGGGGAGAGATGTTACAAAAAATATTCATAATAGTCTACTAGGATGTGCGAATAGGCATAAGGGTTAAAAAAGGATGGGCATCACTCTTTTGTTTTGTGTAATTTTACAAAAGATTTTGAAATATGAAATCATATTTCTATTTAGAGACACGCTATGAACGACCATTCCTAGTGGATGCACAATCGTTCATATTTTTACTTCATCTTCTCAAAATCTTTGAAATCCTAAATTTTTTGCTAATCAAATGAATAAGAATTTTGATAAGATAATCAAAATACATGACCAATATTAGACTTTAGCAAAGCGTCGTGGCCACTTGATCAATAAAATGTCAACGAAAAACTTTCAAGCATTATCAACTTCATGGTTATGTGTAATACGATTCTTTTGTCAACTAACATCTCTCAATGCTAAAACATGAATATGTGTCTATTTCAGTGACTCCTCGATATGAACTAATATACATCAATAATCAAACAATGTAGATCAGGGTTTGACTTAATCCCACTATTGCCAAAAATTCAAATGGTCATCAATATCTTTCAGTATTCCCATTCAAGATATCACTTCCTTGTGTTTGAAAGTGATGAATCTTCTATTGATCCACCATAGCCTCTATATAAATCACAATATAACCAATCACCACTTTTATGGTTACCCTAATTGTGACAATATATTAGATGACATCAAACCATACCAATCTTTACAAGACGAACTAATGACCTCAAGTCTAAAGATTAAATATACCCATGAGTTAGAGAATTTATTTTATAAACACTAGAGCAACCATTCATATGAAAATCCTCAAATTGGATCAATCTAATGAACACACCTATAGTGTGCACCTATGTGTTACACCAAATTGTCGGCTAAAAATTATGAGCTTATAACACATGAATATAGGCCAGAGGTTGGCGATATGGCTACCTATTGGAACCCTATTCTAAGAGATTATGAGAGGAGAAACAACTTTTTGTGTTGATAAAAGTAATAAGGAAACTACATCGATGAATAGTTTGAGCATACCTATTCCTCCAGCTAGAACTTTTTTCAATTGGGTTTTTGAGGATGTTAGAAAATATAGGCTGTAGCTTTTGTCCCATGGTAAAGATGATATCAGAATGCATTTCTCAAAACGAATGAGAAAGATATCATGGCATGACAACTTTTACAAAACCGCAACATTCAGTAAGGGATGAAATGAGGGTAATGCTTACTTCTATGCTTCTATGCCTTTATTCTATGGAGCTCTTTTCACATATGGTTTTATTTTCACTAGTAAACCTTTGGTAAGCTATTGCTTTTTTTCCATAAAGCATGGCCAACAGCATAACGAAAAGGTAAATGTTTTCAAAAATCAAAAGAGCTTCAAGATAAGTAGTCTTCTTTGAAGAGACAAATATTAAAGAATAATGAGCAGTTTGAAGCTCAAATTGGATAGCTCAAAGCCAAAAAGGATTCATTGGTGAAAGACTTATTATAACACCTCCTTCCAAAAATATTGTCTTTAAAAGGAAGTATCACTTTCATTAACTATGAGAGCATGCATTCACTTAAGTAAAACCATTCACTCAATATATATGACTTGAAAATGACCAAAGTACCCTTATTAAAAATCGTCAACAAAAAGTGCAAATGATGTCATAAATAACAATAAACACCATTTAAGTCCCAAATACAAAACAACTAAATGAAATGGTTCATAGAAAATACAACAAATAAAAATAATGCTCTTCTCTAAACCCACGTTTATTGACCTCGAACACTACAATCATCATTCTCTCCTATCACCTGCAAAATAATGAAAAGAAGGACTTGAATGATAATCAATTTGTAAGTAAGAACATAATCTAAATATTTTCATAATTACTATTTTACCTTTCGACTAAGTTTATCCTAACTTAGTTATCAAGAATACGCTTTATACTTTAAGGGAGAGTGAAAAAACCAAATTGAAATCAAAATCGTTGGGTACCCAACTTTCAATTTTAGTTCTTACTCAGAATTAGTCTACTCCAAGTAGATTTTGATTCCAATTTTGTAAAAATTGTCGATTCTAGTTCTAGTTCCACCTCCTAAAAATTGAAACCGAAACTAAAATCTATAAACATATAAAATCTCAAATTTCCTTCTAACTAAAAAAAATCACAAGTAGAAACACAATCAACACATTAAATCTTCTTCTATGTGCTACAACACAATACATATGGATTCACATCTACAGTAACATACCAAACTTTGAGTTTTACTTATATGTGCTACAACACAATACAATATATATATTTCATCCTTGCATTGACAAGACTTATTATTTCATCATTATATTAAGCAGTAAGATATGGACAATAAAAAATTATTTTATTTCAAAAATCCCTGAAACAATTATCGACCTTTTCATAGTTGTGGAACCTTTGTGCAATTGATTCTAGCAAGTAAATTTAGGAAACATATTCATTGTCTTCAACCTAATCTGTTGCCACTATGGTGCAGTGATGCTCTTGTTCAACGAGCAGTGCAGGTAGCTTCTATTCAAAAAGCATTACAGGTGGCTTTATGATACAGTATCACTCTTGTTCAGATTTAAATTTGGCCAAAGGACTATTTCCCACCCAAGGTATGCTGCAATGTCAAGTATCCCCCCTTTATCTATGATAATACCAAATACTCACCTATCAGCAGTTAAAATTAACAGAACCCTAATCCCTTGAAATTTTATCTCATTTTACCCCTTAAAAACTAAAAATTTTTCCCAGCCTAAGTTTTAAAAAATGACAGTTTCACTCTAGGGTTTCGTTTTGAAATCTGTAGCTCCATTGTAGGCGACCTCTCCCTCCCAAAGCATCATCTCCCTCTGACGGTCTCTTTCCTCCTATTGGACGCATGATCGACATCAAAAGACAAGTTCTTCGTCCTCTTAGACGAAGACGAAGTTGTCGTCTTCGTCTGGGAAGACAAAGAGCTTTGTCTTCCCCGATGAAACTTTTCGTCTGGGAAGACGAAGATCAGACATCCGACACCGATCAAGCATCCAAATAGAAGGAAAGATACCATCAGAAGGAGATGATGCTTCGAGAGGAAGAGGTCGCCAGAGATTTCAAAACGAAACCCTAAGGTGAAACTGTCATTTTTTAAAACTTAGGCCAGGGGAAACTTTTAGTTTTTAAAGTTTAGGGAGGCAAAAAAAGATTATATTTTAGTTTATTTTTAATATTATAGAGAAAATGATAATTTTACCCTTACTGCCGTTAATTTTAACTATTGATGAGTGGGCATTTAGTGTTATCATAGATAAAGGGGGGACACTTGACATTGCAGCATACCTTGGGTGGGAAATAGTCCTTTGGCCTTTAAATTTTATACAATCTTCCTATTGTATAACTATGTGTAAACAATTAGAATGGGACTAAAGAAAAAAAAGTATTAGTCAAATTAAATCTTATACAATCTTTCATTTCTATATTATAAGTTTTATTAAAACTAAAGTTCACCCTTTTAGATCTCTCAATATTTGAATAGAGTTTCAACAAATTCTATTTAAATAATTGTTACACATTAACATAAAAATGAAAAAATTTGAAAAAACAAGCTATAGGTAATAACCAAAACCTAACTAAAACTTGTAAAGTCGATTCTGGGTAAGAACCAACCTTACAAGTTTCAACTTATGGTTCCTAATTTTAAGAACCGATCAATTTCGATTCCTGAAATTTTTATAGGGTACCCAAGCCTGCTCATCCCTAATATATCCAACTAATGACAACGTGAACCTTTTCATGGTTCTGATTTAAGAATAGAATGCTGTCTAGGTATCCACATGAAGAATGAACAGAAAAGACTTAAATGTGCACAATATAGTCTGCTAGAACTTATGTTCATGGTTGTGAGTAAGTATGGATAGGTGTGACTTTGTGTATATGGGTAAAAAGATTGTGAAATTCTAAAATTTCACTTCTTTATATAAGGATGATGCATGATTATGCATCATCATGGATAGTTATGTACCTGATCCTTATCTTATCTCATACAATCTGTAATTATTTGGATGACAGGTAATCCAATAAGATTCATGGATAATTATCAACCCGTGGTAATACACGCCTGTGCATAAGCCATGCTCAGTTATACATGTGACCTGGCAAAATCTAATTTAGTTTTATCTTTATCCAGTTTGGATAAAGTCAACTGTACACAATATCATTCACATTTACTCACCTCTAAATTATTTTATTTTGGTCCTCAAAGTACCATAATTTATATCTTAAGTCCTAACATTTCACGAGACTCGCAATTGACAATCTGAAAATCGAACTTGATTCATTTTGACTAATCTAATGTCTCTAAAGTTTGATAAGCTCTTATTGTGTATGACCGATAGGCTCATCATTGATTCGATAATGGATAGATTCATATTGAATCTATAATTCAACATATATTCATGCACAAACCAATATTGGCCTTCAAAAAGATATCATAACTACCTAACTAATGAAGTGTTAAAAATTGTCTATTAACCTATCAAAAACACAGCTATCGTACAATCTAATTTTTTCATCATATGACATTTCTTTGAGGCTGAATTATAAATTTAGTGTCTATCTCAGCAGACCCTTGATATGAATAGACTAATGTTTGTATCAATAACGTGAATGGTATTTGATCAAGCATCAACTCAAATATATTGTGACCACAAATTCAAATAGTCGTTAATGTCTCTCAAAAGACCTATTAGAGAAATCAGCTCTCGTGCTTAAGAGTAATAAATCATTTATTGATCCACCATAGCCTTCATACATCTCTCAATATAGTCAATCACTATCATTTGGGTAATTCTTTTTCAAGGACTACATTGAGCTCATATCAAACTATATCGATCCTTGTACAAAATTGTTCGATAACCTCAAGTCAAATGATCACATGTGCTACCATTTGGTAATAGGATATGTTTCATAGACACTACAACAATCATCCATATAGAATCCTTTTGGTGGGTCATTTTGGTGGATATATCTACACAACATGTATCCATATATTACACCAAACTATCTCTGAATAGTTTTGACAAGTGAGATATGTCATTACCTTTCAGTGGGTCATTTAACACTATAATACTCTTGACTATATTACTTGTGCCCTTGTTTAGATAATATCAGGACTTCATACAGTTCTAAAATAGTCATTTTATGTGATCATAGTGCATTCACGATTAGTTAACATACACTAATTCTTTCGTCACATATCTACTATTTTAAAATTATTTATTTATTCAGAACCTCATAGATAAAGATGTCATGAGGCGTTGTAGATATGACATTCATGAACTGGTACAGTAAAAAAAGATTGACTCTAAAATACCAACTTTAACAAAAAAAAAAAAAAAAACTATGGTTACATATATAATTGAATATATATAGTACAATATCATGAGTTTTGATGGTTGTCATCATCATCATCAAATGTATGTGTCCTTTCGGTATGGTAGTAGAGCAATCTCACTCAATTATAGTTGCTAAAATCGTGAGAAATTGTTTTATGATAATAGAAACTGTTATTTAATGTTGAGGAAATAACAAAAATGATGATAGTGGCTAACTCCATTCTTTCACTACTTCTAGATGGGGCTGTCTCCTATTCATGCCTTAAATTAACTCTATGCTAGTGATGCACCTATCTATTGATTGAATAACTCATTGTTGATTGACAACTAGTCCCATCTTGGGTTTCAAGTTCATTAGTTTGATCACGAAGAAGTTTTAACCCTAAAAACGGTAACATTATCACTTAAAATTGATCCATTTTCTTCTCCAGAAAGAAGATTAGAGAGAGTATAAATCCAACAATGGAAAGTGCATGTAAGCTGTAAGCAGAAAACGGTTTCATTGTTTGATAAAGATAGGCATGAAAATGATAAGTTGATTGTAATCATATGAACTTCATCTCCAAGAAAAGAAAGGGTAATAATTCTAGTAATCGTTGTCCACTTCTTTCAATTTGAGTAACTATGTTTGGAAATCCCTAGCTGCAGACATAGACCTGAACACTAAAGCCAAAACTGGAAAAGTAAAAAGAAAGCAAATAGATTGATTACAAGTAAAAACTAAATTCAGAAAGCAAATAATATCCAAATATTCGGTCAGTGAAGTGGGGTTGGTTGGGAAATTGCATGGAAGAAAGTGGAAGATGCAGATGCAGATGCAGAAACTGCCATTGCAGAGAGGTTAAAAAGCTATGGAAACTTTATTCATCTGTCCCACTTGGAAGATACAGAAAATGAGTCACTTCACAAAACTAACCAACGAATGCACTGCTTTCCCATTAAAGGTTTCATCTATAAAGATTCTCTTCTTCTACATCTAATTTACTGCCAACTCAACAAGATAAGATGCCCTTTTAACCCTACTACCTACTACTTTTGGTGGTGTAAATTGATTTCATTTACTAAATGAAACCTAGGGCAAGGGAAATTCATCCTTCCACAAGTTGCGCCATAGGATTTCAAGGGTAGTTGAGTAGTTTAGTCAATCTCATGTCATGCCACTTTTTGAAGAGTAATGAAAACATATGGCATGATACTTCTACATTAATAATAATGCATGATAGCAACATGCCATGTGCAATAATTTTTGCCAATGCCCACTAAACCAATTTTAAATCATTCATACATATCATTTACCAGAGTTTCAATTTATCCAGAGTCAATGTTTCTCCATTACTTACAAGTTCACTTAACAAGAATCCTCCTTTAATACCCAGAAACAATATTTCTTTTTTCCCAAACCCAAGATCAACATATGCATCATTAAGAAACTTATTTGCCTCTGTAAGAGAAAATGTCAACCAGAGGCTATAATGGATTCTGGGATATGCCACTGAATGAGTTGTCGGATCATGAGTAAATATTCAGCAGCACATGATTACAAGCCCAAAAAAAAGAAACAAGAGAAATTAAGACACTATGAAAACTAGCTTAGTGGATTGCAGCAAATGCAGCTCTTCTTCTATCCTACACAAATGAGTTAGCCTTCTGAAAACACATTCATTCATTAAGGGAATCCACAATCCTCCAAAAACATCAGATTGGACTAAATGGAAAACCCACTACCTTCCTTCTATTTAAAAAAAAAAAACCACACTGCAAGCAAAATTCTTTTGATTGATTTTCTTCCAAACAAAAGAAATAGCAAAATACCACCTAACATAATGTCCATTACACCATAACCCTAATTCATTAAGACACTAACTTTGCTGAACTACAAGTTAAAATAAATAAGAATAATGATAACCCAAAAAAAAAGATAAAAATTCTACCTTCTACCCTAATGCTACCCTCTATCCACAGGCTTAACTATCCCCATACCAACAATCCCACTCTCCATAGGCATCATCTTCTGTCTCCTCATTTCCATCACCTTCCGGTGCGAATTTGAATGCAATTCACTCGAAAACGTCGGACTATTAGCTGGTCGATACTCCGGCACCAGCCTACCGGATTTATACCTCACCCCACAAGCGTTACACAGCGTTTTGGGGCCCATTGGCCCGGCCCTCCATTGTGGGGTCTTTTCAGCCCCGCAGTGCTGACATTTCCTGCCGATACTCACTTTCGAAAAAACAGCAACAGGCTTCACACTTTCCACGTTCTCCTGAACCGCCCACCAGGACTCCCGGCTTTGCCGCCGCGTACGGCGCCGCTTGCTCCGTGAACGCACCGGAACCCGGAAGCTGCCACAGCTGTTCATTATGATGCTACCATTATTATTGTTGGTCACCGTACTTTCGTTCGTGCTCGTACTGGTGGTGGTACTGTGGCTACTGCTGCTGTTTTCAAGAACCGAAACTGGGCTTTGAAGCTTAGCATTCGAAATGGGATTTGAAAGGATGTCTCCCAAAGTTTCAACCGTCGGGAACGCGTCTTTATTCGATAGCCATTCCAAATCTTCCTCTACAAATTCCTGTTGTAATTATCAGAAATTAAAAAAGAAACATGTGAGTTACACTCAGCAACTTTGTCGAGTTGGAGCTCGAGTTGATGAATTGGTTGACAATAACAAAAAGGCGTTTTTGCCCATCGGACGCACCTAAAAGTGGGGACGAAACGGACCAAAAACAAGGATGAAGTTGTCTTTTTGTTGTTATTTAGCCTAAGTTGTTGTACCCGCCTGGACATTTATGGTGCACCACTCACCTCGTGAGAAACAGCTCATAACAATAATGACCCCAACCATTTTTATCTCAAATACCAAAAGTAACCTTCTTAATATCTTACAACTTCTACGAAATACCCATAATTTCCCCACTCTCAAAAAGTAAAACTGTCCTAAAAATGGGAATTGTGCGCACCTATCAAAACAGATGTGCGTGAATAATTAACCCAACCACAGCTGTCTATGTACCGGTCAAAAGCCATTATTTTTTAATCTTTTCACAAGACCGAGTTAAATCGTAACTCGGAATGGGCCGATTCGACTCAACCCACACTCTACAACTCATCCGAGTCAAAATCAGTCAACTCAGCAAAAACAACCGAGTAGAGGCAAAACTCTGCTTTCCCAATGAACCCAAGAACGGGAAAAGAGAGAGAGAGAGAGAGAGAGAGAGAGAGAGAGAAAAATGAAACTTACAGGAAAAGGTGAAGGGCTAGGCTGAAGTGAGTCGAAAACATCGAAGGCGGTGGTGGTGGCGTTATGGTTAAGGGGAGACAAAGCCTTTCTGGGTCTTTTGTTGGTGTTCATCATCTTGTCATCATCGTCCTCTTGCTCGCCTATGTCAGAGGAGAAGTCGAGCAACTCGTCCATGAAAGAAGCCTCGGTGTCTAAACCATCCATGTCTTTCTTTTCCTGTTTGTTCGGTTGGTTTTGAAAAAAAAAAAAAACACAAGAACCAGAAATGTCGACGAGGGAAGAAGATAGTTTTTTGGTTAGGTTATTATTGAAGGGGTTTGCCTTTGGTGGGAACCAAACGAGGGGATGTCGATTTTTTCCTTCGTTTTTTTTTTTTTAATTAATTTTCTTGAGTATAAATAAACAATAAAACTATATGTACCTATTTTGGATATACAACTATGTACATATTTATATGTGTCATTATATGATTGGATGATTTTAAATTAAAAATAAAACAATAACTAATCATATGATGACACATGTGAGTGTATATATATTTGTGTATCCAAAATAGGTATACATAGTATTACTCATAAATAAAACTCACTCACTTTCAGTATTTCTGTCCCAAGCCGCACACAATTCAGACTCAGACGGATTTTTAAATTAATTTTTTTCTATTATTACCTAATTACAATTAATGTTGGGATTCTGATTAATTTTGAGAGAATGAGAGCCGTAGGATGATGATTAGATGGTATGAAATCCACACCTAACGATAATTAAGGAAAAAGATCTGAAAGTGAATTTCCAATTATATCACGTGGATGTTTTTCTTTGGGTAGATAAGGGGTATAAAGGTAAATTCGGGGCAATGTAGAGGGTAAAGGAGGAATAATAATTACAAGGCAAAGAAGCTAGGCGGGGCGGGTCGCTAACGAAGGCCTGCGCAAAAAGGACGACCAAACCAAAGCTCCTCCCTCCCAATCAGCTCCAATAAACACGTCATTGATCCAATCAGATACCGACACGTCTTCATAGAAATGTCAATTGTTTTATTTTTTTTAACGAAATTATTTGAAGTCATTGACTATTAGTGGTTAGTCTAATAGTAACCTCCGAGACAGCGCACGTGGCGGCGAAGATCTTGTGATTCTGTAGTGTGCAGTTGCATGTTAGTCCAAGTAGTTTCAGGGTCAGACACACCGGATTTGACTTCTTTGTGATTGTTGTTTTATGGGGCCTCTTATCTTGCATGGTGTACAGTGTTTTGCATGTGAGTGGGGCCGTTTCCTATTTTAATTACTAGGCCAAAAGACTTATTCATTTATAAAGATACTGAAATCTTAAACTCTCACCCTCCAATTTTTTAAAATTTAAATACTTATTTATAATCAAATTTTTATTAAAAATTTTAGTTAAGATTAGAGATAAAACTATCTTTTATCAAAAAAATTAAAGTTTCATCATATTTTTCTCTCTCATATTTAAACGCTTATATTTTTTTACAATCTAAAATTTAAAAAGTGACAAAAAAACCCCTAGAGTTTGTTCCTCTTCCTTCAAGGTCGATTTCTTCTTCTCTAGCCATCAGTCGTCCTCTCTTCCCCTTTTATGTTTCTTACAGTCTTTTTCCCTTGCCTCTTCGGCCTTCTTCGGTAGGAGAAGAAGACGAAATCATCTTTGTGTCTCAGACGAAAACATTGTCTTCGTCATGTCGTCTTTGTCTCTCTGTCAAAGACTCATCGTCTTCGTTTGAGAGACAAAGACAATACGTCTTCATCTCAGACGAAAATATATCGTTTTCATCTAAGACATATATTCGTCTCTACGAAGATCGACCATCTTCATCTAAGACAAAGATAATTTCATCTTCGTATCCGACCGAAGATGGTTGGAGAGATAAGAGAGAGAGACTGGAAGAGAGATAAAGGGGGAAGGAAGGACGATTGATGGCCGGAGAAGGAGAAATCAGCGTATGAGAAAAAGGAACAAACCCTAGGGAGGTTTTACATTTTTCAAACTTTGGGTGGGGGGGGGGGGGGGAATGTAAGTTTTTAAATATGAGAGAAGAAATATGATAAAACTTTAATTTTTTTTTATAAATAACGGTTTTATCCCTAACTTTAATTGAAATTTTTAACGAAAATTTGGTTGTGAGTGAGTATTTGGGTTTTTAAAAATTAGAAAGTGAGAGTTTAAAATTTTACTATACCTTGAGTGGGAATAATCTATTGGCCTAATTACTAAATGTAAAATGGAATTTTAACTAAAATTATCTCCATAATAAAATTAAGATAATTTAATAATTACACAATAATTATAATTTATGTTTATTTTCAGACACTCCAACTTTTGTTTTTCTTGATAATATCCACGCTTGAAGTATAGAAAAAAATTAGATTCTGGAACTTACTTTTTAGTTGACAAATGGACTAGAATTTTAGCCTAACACGTCAAATGACAAATGTCTTTGGCTTCTTTAATTTTATTTTCAAATTTGATGATAAAATATTGAATAAAATAAATATGTTGTTATCGTATCATCAGGTACAGGATCAATGGCAATTCCATGCAATTGCCGTCTTGGATTGAATGTTTGAATGCTCAATTCTGTTATGGTTTGGTCAGAGGACTATCCCACCTAAAATACCGCCTAATTTTATGTTTCGCCCTATTAACTTTAAAAATTTTATTTATATACCTATAGATAATTAAATTAACAGAACTTTAATCCATTAAAATTTTATTTTATTTTTTTCTAAGCTCTAAAAATTAACCATTTCTCTTATAGACCAAGTTTTAAAAAATGACATTTCTCCTATAAGGTTTAGTTTTCAAACTCTAGCTTCATTGTTGGTGTCTTTTCTCTCCCAAAGCTTTCTCTTTTTCTGTTGATCTCTTTCCTTTTAGTTAGACGTCCAATCAGCATCGAATCAAGCTACAAAGACGAAGAGCTTCGTCTTTCCGATAAAGCTTTAAGAGGGAGAGACCACCAACAATGGTGTCAGAGATGACGTCATAGTTTGAAAACTAAACCCTTTGAGAGAAAATATCATTTTTTAAAATTTTGCCTATAAGGAAAATGGTTACTTTTTAGGGTTTGGGAGAAAAAAGAAATTAAATTTTAATTTATTTTTAATATTACAGATAAAATAATGATTTTATCATTAAAACTAACAGACTTAACTCTCAATAGGTGAGAGTTTGAGATTTTTATAATTAAGGGTGAAAACTTGATATTAGAAGATAATTTGGATAGGAATAAGTCCTTTGGCCACATGGTTTCGCCCATATATATAGTATTATGTTATATACGATATGTATCATATAAGATAATATAATACAGATAAAAAATAATATTTATTATAAGATATATCATAATTAATATGATATAATAAATATATCATATAATACGATATTATAATTAAGTTTTTGATATATAACCCTACTATTATGATTTCAATAAAAGTAGAATTGATGTAACTTGTCATTCCATAATTTCTTGTCATACGTTTATTTATTTTGAAATTACCAAACGTATTGGCAATTGAAAAAACGAATTAAATGTATAAACAATTGGATGGATTTTTCAGCATTTTGTCTCAATTAATGTGTCAGGCAACAATGAATCAGTTGTTCACGCTCCAGGTTGGTTCGTCTCGGCAAGGTCGACGGACTATCTATTATCCAAAATATCTTCTAATATTAAGTTTTTATTTTATAATTTTAAAAATCTTATTTATCTATTTATAAATAATTAAAATTAATAAAATTTTAATCTCTTAAAATTTTTTTTCTAAATTTTAAAATCTAACAATTTCTTTTATAAGCTAAGTTTTAAAAAATAATATATCCCCCCCTATGGTTGGTTTTCAATGATCTGATATCATCTTTGGTAGCGTCTCTTCTCTCTTCCTCTAACGGTCACTCTCTCACCATCTTTTCCTCTGGCCAACAGTCTTAAACCTTACAAAAGACGATGTTTCGTTGGAAATGGCGAAATATCATCTCCCCCAATGAAGACAAGATCTCTTATTTTCATCGGATCTTATTTTCATCTTTCTGATGAATCCAAGTTATTTCTGATATCAATCAACATCGTTTAAGCTTCCAAACGAGGGAAGTTTCACCGCCGAAAGGAGAGAAAGCATGGGGAGATATTTATTGTTGACAACCGCATTGAATTTTATTTTTAAAACCATTAATTTTAATCATTTTTAAATGTATATTTAAGATTTTTAAAATTAAGAAGTGGAAATGTGAAATCAAAATATACTTTGGGTGGGAATAGATCCTTTGGCCTCTCAACAAAATTTAACCCCAATTAAAAAAATATTTTAGCAACCATATTTTTAACATTTTATTATTATATCTATCTATAATTTTTTTTTTAATTTTAATCAATTTTAGCGTCAATACTATTTTAAGGTCAGTGCATAGGGAATTACGAATATGCATCATTAACTGCACAGTTACAGGTATTGCTATCAATCTATTTTAAATTGTTTACTTTTAGGACAAAAATATTTTAATTTTTAATTAAAATAACAACATGAAATTATAATAGAAAAAATAATTAATTAATTAATTTCATAATTTAACAAGAAGTCCTAATATATTATTAAGATGAAAAATATTTTAAAGAATATATAAAACAAATATATAACATAAAGACATGTTAGTATAATTAAACAAGATATTAATTTATAATGAATAATCTTTCAAAAGTATTTAAGTAAAATAATATATTAATATTTTTTATTATTATTATTCAAAACAATAATTATTTATATACAATAAAGTTTTTGGTAATCTATTTTTATGATAATATTTTTTTAATAAATAAAAAATTATACAAACCAAACACACTCTAAAAGTAATTTATAAAATTACATTGTAGAGATGTTGTTATGTTTGCAATATAGTTTATACAATTCCATTTTTTTCTTTTTTTTTTTTTCTAATATTTTCTGTCCATTTTTTATAGGTGTTGAAAAACTTCAAATGGTTAATAATCTTAGAGAAAGGTGAATAGAATTATTTAAAACTTTTTAACCAAATAAAAATCTTGAACAAATTTATAATCAATCACAATTTCACAAACAATTTCAATGAATATACTCAAACTAAATCAATGTCCAACAAATTTACTCAAGTAATTAAATATAGATAATATTCAACAATTTATCAAAAACATATAACATAAATATAATACATAAAGTAAAGAGAATAGAGAAAGGAAATGTTCAATAATTTATAGTGGGTCGGAATTTTTTCTTCCAAGCCTCTTACGTCTACTTTTTCGAATAACCCGTTTAAAGTTTTACTTGTAAAGATAATATCTCTTTACAATAGTTATCCAAGATTTTGCCAACCACAATAGTTATTCGAGATTTTGCCAACTTTTGTTTGAATACATAAAAATTAAATGTAAAATGTCTCTATAAGATTGATACAAAGATTAAGTGTAGGATGTCTCTCAATGATATGAGTTATAAGCTTTTGGAGAAAAGAAAAGTATAAGATTTTACATTAGTAATCTCTAACCTATTCTCTATTAAAGAGTTTTTAATTTATAGTCTTGTATTGTTGGAATGGCTCAAATGACTGTTGGTTGGGATAATGTATTCGTTAAGCTTCGAAAATGATATTTTAGCCTTGAAAACACGACGAGACAGGTGTCCACTTACACATTTCGACTTTGATAGCTTTAAATCAAACATCGAATGATCGAATTTTTGAAACATACCACTCGAGGGATCAACATCCCCTTTTTTCGAGATAGACAACCTGCTTTGCACCTTTAAAATTCCAGAATGCTTCAGAAATGAAAGGATGACCACCATGTTGACTTTGTTGACCATCCCAAATTAACTTTCGAATACATTGGAGACGTGCATCACATGGTTGTTGTCCAAGCTTGGACAAGCATCCCTTAATTTAAAACGAACGTTGTTATCCATTTGACAAAAATTTCTGAGAGCTCCAAACTTACAAGGACGAGCATGGAACGGTTAGAGCAACTAGTGTCCCACAAAGGATGAGCATCTCATATCTGAAAAATTGAAAACATAAATTGTATCCATCTTTCATTCATAAAAATTTAATGTTATAAATTTATTTAACTCATTAAATATTAATTAACAATTTTAAACTTAGTTTTGACATAATTAATCTTTCAGTCATAAGAACTTTATGTTATAAAATTAATTAACTCATTAAATATTAATTAATAACTTTCAACTTAGTTTTGACATAATTAAAACACCTAGTGATCCAATAGGTATAACTTATAATTATTATGTTATAATTATGAATTTTATATTATACCATACAATCTTTTAAATACTTCTTAAAAATATTTTGTATTATTAAGTTTTCTCAAAATAATTTATACGTTTTCATGCAAAAAGTTTTTACGCAAAATGTGTTCTATTTATCAAAAAAAACATGTGTGTGTGTCTCTCTCTTTATATATATTATATATAAAAATAAATTTACTAATTTATTTATATAAACTATGATAGCAATATATGATTAGGTGATATAATTTACTTTTTCTCTCACTTTAAAATCATTTAATCAAATGTTAATATACTAATTTGTATAAATAAATTAATAAAATTTGTTTGTATATGAAGTAACTGTTATATATATATATATATATTAAAATAGTGATTTACAATTAGATTTAGTTTCAGTTGACTCAAAGAACCACTATAACAAACTAATATATCCCTAAACATATTATCTAATGTCTTTACTTGAGTGTAAATTTTAGATTGCAATAATTCTCTTAATGTATTTGAAGAATGATAAATGTGATAAATCAAAGACAAAACTCAAATGAAGAATTTTTTAAGATTTGAAGAAAAACTCAAGTTTAGGTAGATGTATTTGTAATTTTGAAACATTAGTTTTGATTAGAATATTTATTTGAATGTAAAAGCTCTCTTAAAAATTTTTGGGTTAAAGTGTTATTTTTCAAACCTAATGAGTTAAATAGCTTTATGTCAAATTCTAATGATCTATTTGAAATTATAAAGTTTTGTGAACTAAAAAATTATATCTCAAATTTAGGTTTGAATAAGTTTTCTAAAAATAAGTTAAATTGTAATTTTTCATATCTTTCAAATTTTTGAGTTAAAAAATCATTTTTTAAACTTAATGAGTTAAACCAGTTTTGATCAAATTTCAATAATTCATTTGAAATTATGAAGTTTTGTAGACTAAAAATTTATATCTCAAAGTTGGTTTTAAAGAAGTTTTCTAAATTGGGTTAAATAGTCATTTTTCAAAGTTTTAGCAAGAAAACTATGAATTTTCAAAATTTTAGGGGTCCAAATGTAATAAAATTTGGTTGATCGAATTAACCAACTAAATTTTTAGAATTATGACTATTGAATTATCTAGAAGTCATGTTTTTTATTTTAAAAAATTCAGTTTACCAAATTCTTTTTGGTAAACCGAATCGGGCAATGAAATTTCTAATAGCTAGTGTTATATAGACATACAAAAGTATCATGCCATATCTAGTTGACCAAAATACAGTTGATCAACTAAATTATGGGTTTTCTAAAAATTTAGTTTTGTACATAACAAATACTTTCTATATTTTTTCATATATAAACTCAATCAAATCTACTTGAAAATGACTTTTGCAAGCTAAAATTTTCATATATTTTTGAGCTATTCACTTTCAAATATTTCATTATAATCAAAGCTCGTGCTTATTCATTTTTTTGAATTTATTAGTATTGAGTTGTACTAAATTAAAACTTTATACACTTTTTCAGAGAGTTTTAAACTTAATATTCTTATAAATTCATATTGTAAAAGAATGAATTTCACTCTTGAATTAAACTCTAACATTGTAAAGATTAATAATACCTTGAAAAATAAATGTATTGTGAAGAGAAACTTTATTGAGATTTTGTTAATAAAAAATTAGTAGAATACTTAAAAAAAGATAGCTTGGATGAGTGAACATAAATCGGATTGAACCAAACCACTATATATCATGTGTTTGCTTTTCTAATCATTTTACCTTTTATTTTACGTTATATGTTATCTTGTTTGCATTGATAAGTTGAATTAATTTTGGACATTTTTATAAAGTGTATTAAAAATTAGTCAACATTTATTAAGTGCTCTTAATTGCAATAATATCTTAAATTGGCATAAATATTTTTAAAACCCTAATTCACCCCCTCTTAAACCATCTACCCTAATTGAAATCTTAAACAGTTTTTAAAAATTTTTGTTAACCCAAAACAAATCAAACCACGAATTTTGAATAATTTAATCTAATTTTATGATTTAAACTATTTTAGGTATAGTTCTAATATTTATATTAAAAATAAATTGAAAATTAAACAGTAAGAAGTAAATAAATACTCAAGATCTAGCCATGAAATTCTTTGAATGCTAAAAATATATAATAAAATTATGTGTATATATTTTTAATATACAATTTAGATACATAGATTATGTATCATCATGTAATTGAATAATTTTGAATTAAAAATAAAATAATATTTAATAATATAATTACGTATTATCTATGTATCCAAATTATAAAAAGTATATACATAATAACATTACTCAAACATATAACATGTAACTCTCTCATATGGTCAAATCAAATGTGGCAACGTGTCACTCTTCTAATGATTTCATTGTAGTATAGCGTGGACATATGTATATATATGTTAAGGAGGAAGCGAAACAGATAACGATTTGAAAATGGAGGAAAATGACTTGTGATGGGAGGCAGAGATTGACTATGGAGTTTATGCCATATCATCCGTTACATTATTGCATTGATTGATTGATTAAGGAGTGTATGTCTTTCTATAGATCTGATATTTACGTTTCTATTGATTAGTGACAGACTATCGATTAATGGTATAAAAAGATTCTTAAGGATTTAGTGTCCCTCATATTTTTGTATAATTCTTTTATATTTATACGGCAAAAATGTATGGTTACCGCTTTTATACGTTATATTTATTAAACTGATTTTTTTTTCATTTTATATGAGAATATGATAATTATATGACTTTAATTTAATAATAAGTTGTTACTTTTAAATAATGAATATAAGAGAAGAGAAGAAAATCTTCAGATAGATCACCGTTTTTGGACAAAGGGTTTTTATCTATAGGTAAAGAATAAAAATAATTATTATCTATATAACTTGTTACTTTTAAGTGGTTTGTTGTCTATTATGTGTTATTAAGTGAGTTTGGTTTAAAAAAAAAAAAGTTTTAATATATAATAACTAACCCATATTTTATAGTGTGTAAGTGCAACTTAAACTTTTCACCTTTATTTACGAATGCATGACACATAGAGACTTAAGGTCTTTTTTTTTGTACATTATGAAAACCATGATTTTGTTTATCTATTTAATTTGTCATACACTTCGTGTTATGCACTTGTTGTGGCAATTCAAATCATCATAAGTTCTTGTTGAACATGTCTCATGTGCATCGTCAAATTGATGATATGTATCATAGGTTTAGCTCACGTTACTTATAGAAATAATTTTATGCTTTAGTTTCATAAAGAAGGGTTGTTATCCACATTTCAAGTTAATTCGCTTTTGAAGTTGTTTTAAAATGATTCATCACTTTATGATAATTTGTTTCCTTTCAGATGTTATTCTGTGAGTTTGGTTAATAAAGAGTTATATCGTATAATATTAATATATATATATAAATTTAATTATATAATTAAATGATAACATTACTATAAATAATATTGTTTCATGAGTACCCCATTCATGTTTTGTCATTAAAAAAAAAAAAACAAGTGGATCAACTAAATCCCTTCAACTAATCCAACCATAAACATGATAGAAAGTTCTCACCTTTCATGAACTTTTAAACATAACTAAATTTCTCAAATATAGGCCTTGGGCCCAGAGTTGATAAGCCGTAATTTATGAAATAACTACTTACTGTCGGGCCCTTCTAGGCCTGGGACCAAACTTTAATTTAGCCGTGATTTATCTCAGCTTTAAATGGGCCTAGGCTAAAATTTTGATTAGCCCAAATTTAACTGTGGCCTATATGGGCCTGCGCCCAAATTGACTTGGTTCAAACCTCCATTCACAAAATAGTCAAACCTTTATACAAGTGCCAAAACCCAGAAGTTGGTCAAAACGTCGTCGTTCTATTCACCCATCTAAAAGCTTCCGATTTTATCTCCACTATACAAGTGGCAGCCAGCCAAAAGCGCTGCATCAGCCTTCCAAACTAAACTGAACTAATACTCTCTCCGCATGTTCTCCAGTCGAACGAGCAGAGTTTGGTGTTGCTCTCGTTATCCATTTTCAGGATTTTGAAAACCAAAAACACTTTTGAATGGATGTGAATTGAAATTAATTTATGTACCTCTTTGAGTGAAAACAAAAAATATGCAGAATTTGGCTCTCAGTAAACCATTCGTTTCAAGAGGGAAATTTCCCTTGTTAGTCCTTGCTGATTCATTGCCATATGGTGGTAACTCATCTAGAAACCCCCTGTCACGTTCATGTAAGTTCTATCTTATCTTTACTAAAGTGTTTCTTCTCTTATTTTTTTTTTTCTGATTTAAATACGATGTCAACTGTGTGTATATGAATTTCTTGTTTTGCATTAATTTTGATGGGTAATTTTGAAGTCTGTTGGCGACAAAGAAATTTTACTTGTAGTAATTAAAGTGTTGTATGTTCATTGTTACACGATTTAATGAGTATTTGTTGAATTTGAGCTATCTGGGTTGAGGGTTTTAGAGGCAACTGATATTGGGTGTAATCAAAATCTGAAAAGTAACTCATGCATATTCACTTCTTCTCGATTTGTGCGTACCTCTGTTTGTTGTCGACAACAACGTCTTCACTTATCTGTAAACCAGTTTCTTTCTTTTTACTCTTTGCCTTTCTTTAATTTCTTAATTTCGAAATCTGATTGGATTTTTCCGTGTGTTGTGAGATAAAGGACCTGTTAACACTTTCTTCACCCACCTCCATCGAGTGGCTGGTTATGGTTCCTTGACTTTAGAGTAATTTTCCAGTATATATATAGGGTTCTTTAAATGAAAATATTATATTATAATTTCGTTATGGTCCACGATAATGACTTATTAGGGTATTTTTCTTGTTAACATTAAACAATAATGTATAGCTAAAAATTATAGAACCTGAAAACTTATAAATTACAGATATATATTATTGAGCTAAAGAGTGTCACTACAAAATATCATTACAATCAAGATTCATCCTAAGAACATGTTCCTTAAACAACTTGGGTTGCAAACCCTTTGTTAATGGTATGACAATTATGAGATCAGTACTAATGTGCTGAATGGACAGTGTCTAGTTCTGAACCTGCTCCTTAACTGCAAAATACTTCAATCCATTTGTTTGAAACCTCTAGAGTAGTTGTTGTTTTTGGAGAAGAATATTGTTGTGGAGATGTCATAATAAAATTTTAGTTGTCAGGCCATGGTGTTGACAACCCCAAACTCTGAAATGAATTTCCGCATTTATAACTCATGAATATGAATTGTAGCTTCAGAGCAAGCAACAAATTTTGCTTCCATTGTGGATGAAGCAATGACAAAATGTTTGACACTTTTCCATGAAACTTTCTTTCTGCTAATAGAAATAGATAACCAAAAGTGGACTACTTGTTATTGAGACATCCAACTGAGTATCCGACTATCTCCAGTTGATCAAATCTCCTGTATGTGAACGTGTAATTCTTTGATCATTGTAGTGCCTCAAAACTTTCCTTTTAGCCTTCTAGTGATCAATTCCTGGATTGCTTTGATGTCTTGCATATTATTCTTACTGCAAAGCTCATATCTTGTCTAGTATAAGTCTGCAGATTCATTTAGTTTTCAACTATGTAGGCATAAGGAATTGATTCCATTTCGTTTTGTTCTAATTCATTTTTTGGACATTGCATGAGACTAAATTTATCATCCTCTAAATGGGAATATCCTTGGTTGAACATTTACTTATATTGAACTTTTTGAGAATTTTATTGATATATGCTTTCTGAGATAGACCTATAATTCCTTTTAATCTTTTTTGGGATATATTATCCCAATGACGTAAGAAGCATTTCCCATATCTTTCAACTCAAAATTCTCTAAGAGAAAACTTTTACTCTCATGCAATATGCCTAAATAATTTGCTTTAAACAAACTATCATCAACATATAAGGCTAAAAATATAAATTTTCTCTCACTAATCTTTTGGTATATACAACTATAGCATTTTCCTTAATTCCAAAAGACATAACAATGATATTGAATTTAGTTTATCATTGTCAGGAAGCCTATTTTAGTCCATATATATTGACTTCTTAAGTTTACACACCACGTGACCTTTGCTTCCTAAGTGAAAACCTTCAAGTTGATCTATATAAACTTCCTCCTTCCATTCAGAAAGACCTTTTTCATATCTATTTTGCATAGCTCCAAATCATACTGAACCACCTTGCCACTTCAAACCCAAACAAAGAGAAAGAAACCCCATTTGGGTTTGCAATTTCTATGTCTTACATTAAACCCAAATGGGGTTTGATGCCCATTTTCTTTTTCATACATTGGATTCTTTAACTATGCTACATAACTTACTAATAGATTGAATTAGACATAAAATTGCAAGATTTCATCAATTTAGCAAAAGAAAATTAAAAAAAAAATATGAAACATTTTGCAAAATACATTTAGTTTTAGAACAACCATTCTCTAAAACCACATGTAACCAAAATCTAAAACATAATTAATATCACATAACATCGTAGGATTTTCAATAACTAGATAACTCATGCAATGTCAATTTTGTAAATTAGTTTCTCATTTCTCACTCTCTACCTTTGTTTAATTTTGGAGTCGGATTGACTTTTCCTTGTGTGAGAGGACCTGCTTATGTATTTGTTCATAAACACTTTCTCCACCAATGTCCATTGAGTGGGTGGTTATTATTAGCAGATTTAGGTAGCGTCAAGAAGGGTCACCTCCTTGACTTTTCAAAAAAATCCACAAGTTTAGAAAAATTGAAACTTAACCCTCTTTGAATTTTTAAAAAAATCCATAAGTTTAGAAAAATTTTCAGTTTTACTCGTCCTATTAGTTTCAATCATATAATATAACATATCCCTCTTTCCATCTTGATAAAAAGTGTTCTACTCTCACTCCAATTAAAACGAAAGTTGTTGTCAACCACTCTTCTCCTCTCAATTTTTGCTAGTGCCAAGTGTTAAACATTTCAACACACCTCTATCAAGATTCTAATTAAATAACTCTTACAATATGCCCTAAAGATGAAATCACGTTGAGGTTGTTTTGGAAAAAGAAAGAGCATCATGTCGATAAAATCACGTTGTAATATTCTATCAGAATATCAAAAAATGTCTAAATATATTGTTTTGTGATTTAATGAATTTATCAATGGATGAATGATAGTTCAGTTGTTTATAGAGGTGGATATGAATCGAATCGAGCTTGAATACTCTTTGACTCAAGTTCGGATTGAATAAAAAATAGTCTGACTTGAGTTTGACTTAAGTTAATCAAGCCAAAATTAAGAGTGGCTTGAGATTGGTTTGAATAAAAAATGGTTTGGTTCGGTTTAACTTAAGTTCAACTTAAATTTATGACTTGATTCGGTAACTCGAATTTGTGGGTTGGATTCATGGGTTGAGTTTGTGACTCATGTACAAAATGCATCATTTTGCCCATTATTTGAGTAAAATAATGTCACTTCATCAATGAACCATGAACTTGAATCACGAATCTATGCCACAAATTTGAATTATCGATTCAAGCCATGAATTCATATTGAACTTGAGCCACAAATTCAAACTACATATTTCAACTATGAATTTAAGTCAAATTTGAATCGAACACCTAAGCTTGAGTTTGATTTGATTTAAAAAAATAAGTCAAATCTTTCTATTGGAATTTAGCTTGAATTCGAACTAAACAAATTTGAATAGAGCTGAGCCGAATCGAACTGATTTTTGAGATTAAGCCAACTCGATTCGGATTTAACCCGGGTTGCTTGTATAGAAAAGAATGTATTTGATAATATTGATAATAAAGTCATTGTACAACACTTTCAAAAGATGAAATTACGTCGAAGACAATTATGAAGAAATTACTTAATGAATATTCTATTAATACAAATATTTGACTATTTGTTTTTATTTTGATATAAAATTCACCTGTGTTATTCTAACCATGACCCCCCTAAGTTTTATCTCTGGGTATATCACTGGTAGTTATGGTTTCGTGACTTTAGAGTAACATCCCAAATTTTTCAGGCCACTCAAGATAATGGGTTTATCTTACAAATGGGAACCCAAATTTCTGAAAGTGGACAATTTTAGTTTACTTAAAGTTAATGCTTATGCATCCCAGTTCTCCACAGAATATATTCTTGCATAAAAAGTTAACAAGTTTATGTGTAATGCTACACATTACAAAAGTTATCTCAAAAGCCACATTCCAAATGATGTGTCACCTTTCTGGCATTGTGATATCATTTACCAAATCACCAGTTCTTTTACAGCTCAACACCATATAGGATTACACATCACTCAGGATAAGAATTTTGGAATTACTTTTAGGATGTCTAGCATTATTACAAGTTTATTCACCTTGAGGTTTTACTTAATTATATGCAGGCTTCCTTTAATTCAGTTACTTTCTTAAATCTTTTCAGTTCTACTTTTTGCAAGTATATTTGGTGTTTATGGTTATTTAGCGTCATTATGTAACAGTATGCATAACTTGTTTCTAGTAAGATGTAGAGAAATATCAAGATTGAAGTCTTCACGGGGCAACGTCAAAGCCCAAGCATCTAATGTTGGTATTGGATCTGGGGGCTATGAAGGCAGAAAGGAAAATGACGATGAAAAGATCTTTGTCAGTCGTCCACCCAGTGAAGGTTCATCTGAAAAGTGAGTTACACTGAACTGAATGATCTTGTGATGCTAATGGATGATGAATTCGTATGGTCTAAACTTATAAAATAACATTTTGATTAGTGTTAATGATATCTCTCTATGTAGATTTTAATCTAAAATAAATCTTGAAAAGCAGTTCTGGATGTTAGTTGAACTTTGAGGGCATGGTACTGTACAGATAATTTAACAAGCAACAGAAAGATAAGAATCTAAAAGTAGTATCTTAAGATTCTAATGTACTAACTACTAATTTTATATGCAAAGAAGTAATCTAGTTCTCCTGCTGCCCTTGTTGCAGTTCCTGTTCTGTTCTAGTCTAATAGTTATTGTATTTTATTTGAATAACTTGAAAAATAGCCCTCCTTAGACGGTTCTAGATTTCCCTCTCTTGAAGAGATAGCATATTCCTGCATCATTTCCAATTTTATTAACATTTTTAAGATTGGGTTTTTCTGCCCTGCAGTTTACATTTTTACAAAACATTCTGTAGGATTTAGTTTGTCTTGACAAGAACCTATTTTCCAACTCTTCATATATATGTTCAGATTAGGTTATAGTTGTAGTTTGAGCTCATGAATTCAATGAAACTTGGCTTTTAGTTTTCAGGCACACATAGTAACCAAATTCTATTGGTAAACAAACTATTGAAAATGATGTTATATGTCATCAATCTTCTTGCAATTGGGCCACTGCTGATCACCTTCAGTTCAACTCTTGTATATATTTTCATGAATTTGCAGTCAAAAGCCTCCAGGTCGAATTCCATATCCTCTCTCTATTGCTATTGTGCTGTTTGGGTGCACTTTAGTATTTTCATTGATTGCCTTTGCCAAAGGAGGACCAATATCACTTCTAGCTGCAATCGCAAAGTCAGGGTTTACTGCAGCATTCTCATTAATATTTGTTTCTGAAATTGGGGACAAGGTATCTAATTTACCATTGAAATCTCATATTATCTTTCTTCTTCTACTAATCCAGCCACTTGGAGCTTTTTCTGGTGCTTTTAGACTCTGTGTGTATGTGTTTCTTTTTTTAGTGCATATGAATTATTGCTTATATATCTTAATCTTTTGGAATACTAAAATTTAAGGTTTGACAAATTTGAAGTACTACCTAGTTTTTTTTCTCAATAAGAAAACGGAAGTTCTAATTCTTGGTGGCATAGATGGTTAAATTACAAACAAAAAGTGGTTAAAAATACTTTTGAAACGCTTGCTATAAGGTTTTATTGATTTGAGTTGGCTTCATCTGTTTTACTAATTGCAAAGTCATTTTGTTTGATATCCAAAAAATAATAAAAGGAAAATGGAAAGTTTTCAACTTGTAATTGCCATTACATTTGAAATGTTAAGCCTGGAAATATATTGTTAAAGCTACTAAGTTTTTATTCTTAGGATGAGTACCCTATTGATTCTTCTTTCTGTGTAATATCTAGACCACTTTTATATGTGCCTGTAGTATTTGAAATTTTGTGCTTTTTTATCTGTCCAGACATTTTTTATTGCTGCACTCTTGGCTATGCAATATGAGAAAGGATTGGTATGTTTTCTTCTAACCTTTTTTACTTACTGCAGTTTGTCTACTTTCATTATTTGGTTTAGATCACTAGTTTGGTCTTTGATTTTATATGTGAAAACCTACATGTTTCTTCTGTTAACAAAAACTTTAGGATACATTTTTGTTTTCTTTTCTGTGATAAATAAATCATTTTAACTCAGAAAAGAGAAGTGAATGACACATAAAAAAATGTCTAAGCGTAGACAACCAAATCTAAAACCTATAATCATTTTTAGAAGATATACTTTACGGAGAAAGAGAGACTCATAGCAACATTATTACTGTCACTGCTGTAATTTCTAACTAATCAAAATTTAGTACTTCACAGGAAGAGAACATTTTCCTAGATTCCAGTTTTTATCTGAACCCAGGGTGTCCCAAACAAGTGAAAATGAATCATGAATTATATGAAATGCCAAATTTGAAGTGGTTTACTGATATTTCTGTGTGATTGATTGCATTAAAACTGTTGATTAGTTGCTTTTTGTGTAGGTTTCCCATGTCCACCATTATGTTTAAAAGAATTGACTGCAGGCCCTGATAGTTTGAGAAGTAGATTTGTTCACTTTTTTTATTCCTTTGGGTGAAGTGCCATTTGGAGTCTTGGGTTGATTGAGTCTTGCTTTTTGGATCCAGTTCTTGCTGTTGTTTTTCGTGGATAGCTTGACTTGAGTTAGAGCTTTTTTATATTTAGGCTTGTAGAGATTTTAGATGACTTTTTATTTATTATACAAACATAGGTACCATATATATACACACTTTTGCGTCCCTCTCTTAGGGTGAACTGACTTCTTTAGTGCATAACTGGTCCAATATTGTATTTCTCTTTTTCCTAAATTAATACAATTTCTTAATGTTTTTCATCCTCAAATGAAAATCAAGCAGGAGACTATCTATCTATGAGAAGGTAGAGCAACCATGGAAGGGTTGTAAAATTGTAACAGCTGGAAAGGGCACTGTTTAGATATCATATAGTCATGCAAATTAATAGTTCCTTGTAGGACATGACTTTTTGCTGGTCAAGCAAGGGATAAAAGTTCTATCTTGGGACTTTGATAGGAATCTCTAAAAAAGAACATATATTCCAATATGAAACAATGTTGGCAACAAAATATGTCAGTTCTCCCCAACGTCATAGCCTCCCACTCAACCAAAGACTACTCTAAACTCAAAGACAATATTTTTCTTTTTTCTTTTAAAAATCTAACTCCCCTTTATATATACTATCTATACCTACTATACATGTTTCATAACTCCTCAATCTCATTTATTTCATCTAAATATTATTCATAATTAATTATTAACCTATATAAATATTATCTCAATTAAATAGTATCTTAATATTCATATTCAAATATCAATTCCTATCAATTATTTAAATTAAAATATCAATAATCAATATCATTAGTATCATAATCACGATTAATCAACATTAATTAATTATTATAATCTACTATAACAATATTCGTCTTTTTGAAAACCATCTTGTCTTCAAGGTGAAAAAATGGAAAAGTTTTTATATTTGTTTTTTATTTTTTCCCTTTTTTTTATCCAAAAGCCAATTGTTGAAAAAATTAGAAAATTTGGTTAGGTTGATTTGGGCTTAGACTGCAAGTTGAGCTTAGGTGGTGGAGTATTAGGATTACTCAATTTGGTTTTGGATTGGGTCTAATTTATTGAATTGTGGGTTGGATTGATTTAATTTGGGTTGGATTGGGATTATCTAGATTGGATATCGGAATGGGTTTAATTGAGTTAGACTTGGTCTGGATTATTAAATGTGGGTGGGACGATTGAAATTGTGGAGCTTGTGTGAGTGTTGATGTTTGGGTGTAATTGAAATGGGTTTCAGTTTGAATTAAAGGATTTAGGTTCTGAACTGGGTTGGGTTGGTCTAATCATAAATTTTACTTTTCCATTTTCACATATCTTCATCATTATCTTCTTGTTTTGCTCCCATTGTTATAGAGACATGATAGTCAAGTGAATGAACAACTTACAATAATTGGATTTCATTAAAATCGACCAATTTTCCATCTGAACTTGTTGATTACAATTCTAGACATCTACCAGTTTTAAGATGTCACCAGAATCTTTCAATTTTCCATTTGGGCCATTGTCAAGTTTGAGGTTACTAAATCAACTTCTCCACACTTTTCTTGCTTCTTGTCACTCATGATCTATATACTGTCATCATTAGATTTGCCTTCATCCACTAGACATATTGTCAATGACTTGAATCTACAGCCATGATTTGGTCTTTTATTTGCTCACCAAACCAACAAACACCTTCCACTCTCATTCTTCACAAAATCAAGTTTGCTCATTCTTAGAATCACAACACTTTGATACCAATTTGATAGGAACCTCTGAAACAAAACAAATACTCCAACAATGCTAGAAACAAGAGGTATCAACTCCTCCAAAGCTCTTAGCCTTCCAATTAGTCAAAGACTTCTCTAAACTCAAAGACAATATTTTTCCTTCTTTATTCTACAATCTTAACTCCCTTTTATGTATACTGCACATACCTACCATACATGTTTCATAACTCCCCAATTCCATTATTTCACCTAAATGTAATTCCTAATAAATTATTATACTCTATATATATTATTTTATAATACGAAGAGTCAAGACTATATAAATCCTACACTAGTTGTCCATATTTTTTAATGTAGGATCCAAATCTCATACCTTGTATTTGGGATCCTTAAATATCACCACACTCCATAGCCCCGACGCCCATGCGGGTTGGCTGTGTGCTAGCTCCTTGCTAGCCTTGGACAAACACTGCAATGTCGGCGTTATTACTTGCGCCGCATGATTGCAATTGGGAGAAATGATAATGACTTTGATCCCAAATGATACGAACCTTAGAAAAATCACACTTTAAAAGCTAGCTATTGAGATAGGAGAACCCAAACTCATATAAATCCCACACTAGTTGTCTATACTTTCTAATGTGGGATTCAAGTCTCATACTTTACACTTAGAATTTTAACATTTTAATATTCAAATTCAAATATCAATAATCAGTAGTATCTAAATTATAATCATAATCAATAATAATTCATTATTATTATTATCTAATCCTAGCAAACTTACTATAGGGGTTTTGTAAGGTATGAAAAATGACTTTCTTGGGAAAAGCATTTGGCATGCTTCAATATCTTACAAGCTTATCTCTTTCTCTTCTCTTTTTCTTCATTTTTGTGGAGCTATATCCTTGAGTCAAATCATTACAACTGGGAAGTCAATAAAAACCATAATTACTAAGTGCAATAGTGCAATAGTAAGTGTTTTTGATTCATGTATTCTTCAGGGTATGCCTCATTAAGTGTTAAAATTTTTGGTGATAGTTAAAGAGATACAATAGTACCATAATTGTTGATGCATAGAGAGTTCCGCTGCCATATGCCATTTTGAACATCTCAAAGTTGAGAAATGGTAGGTCCATTGATGGAGGGAAACTTCATTTAAGCTAAATGAAATGTTAGTAAGGTTGCTTATCTGTTTACACTAGATTTACTTCTTTTGTGGGAAACTTTGGATTTCAAGCAACAGACCTAAGTATTGAGCTTTCCCTTCCATAATCTGCGTATAAATTTGTTATCCCTCCTTTTCGTAATCTGCTTGAATTTATAAAAATTCAAATAATGAAAGGTAGGGATCCTGCGGGTTTTTGTATCAGGACCTTCCTTTTCTTGGTGTTTGGGTACAAATAGTTAGGCTACTGAAGCTGCTGCTATAGATATTAGCCATTGGAAACCACTAACTAATTTAATATAATGTTCAAATTATTGCCAACAATGTTTAGTAATATCTGAATTTTTGGAATCCCGTGGGGCTATAATTCTTTTCATTTGGGACTAGATTTTGTTCTCACAATGTTTTATGTAATCAAGGTTCTTCTGGGATCAATGGCTGCTCTTGCTCTAATGTCAATTCTGTCAGTTATAATAGGAATAATATTTCATTCGGTACCCGCTCAATTCCAGACCAGTAAGATATAATTGTTACTTCTCTCTCTCTGTACAGAATTGCTAATATTTATGTCTGTTAATTATTTCTGAAGAAATATTTTGATGTTCCTGTATTAAATTCTTTTGGTCATTGCAACAGCCTTGCCAATTGGAGAATATGCAGCAGTAACTCTACTGATGTTTTTTGGCCTCAAATCAATAAAAGACGCATGGGACCTTCCTTCAAATGTAGCTAAGAGTGGTGACAAAAGTGGCCCTGAACTGGATGAATTTGTTGAAGCTGAAGAACTTGTGAAACGGAAGGTAATATCCTAATTTTGAATCTTTCATGGTATAATATTCAGAAATGAATTTATATTATTATGGGTGCATGTTTTCAAGATGCATTTCTGAGGTACAAGGGGAAAATTGCCCAATGGTTTTCGCTATACATCTGTATGTCAACCTGTCTGTTTGTATTGCATCTGTGTTGGTTTAAATCGGAAAGAAATAACAATGAACTGTGCCTTCAATGTCTTCAGGTTTCAAAACGGCTTTCCAATCCACTGGAGGTAATCTGGGAGTCATTCAGCCTGGTGTTTTTTGCTGTGAGTATCTTTTACTTCTGAATTGCTGTAATATTAAGGATTGGGTGAAAGAGGCTGGCATCAAGTTTTCTTTTCTTCTAGCAAACTTTAATACAAATCCACCATACAACTCATTGATTTAGATCTCTGTGAACAGTCTTTCTAGCCTCACTTTGTACTGGAGGTTGCTTCTGTCATGTAATACAAAAAACAAGTTCTTATCAATGGTTTTATTTAACAAACAAGGCAAGCAGTCTCTTTGTATACAATCAATATAGGTGGTACAAAATCCCAAAAGTTTGTAGCTTGAATTTTTTATTTTTTTCACTGCTTTACTAATCACAAATTGACAATTTGGTCAGGGCATGGTCATGCACAAGGTTTTATTTTCTGAATTATGGATCCCAAATATTACCATTTTTCTAATTATTTTTTATTTCTAGGAATGGGGGGATCGCTCTATGCTTGCAACAATTGCTCTCGGTGCAGCACAGGTGAGCATCTTGCTTCTCAGAATTTTAAACCCTATATATATAATGCCGTAATAGTAACTCAATTGTACCATAAAGGTGCATTTGATTACCATACATAAAGATGGATTACTTTGAAGATTACTGTCCATGTTTGATAAAAATCAGTAAGTATAAATCATTATTATATTTATTGAATATAATAAAAGAATATTAAGATTTTATTTTACTTAAATATCTTTGAGAATAATTGTTTTATAATATTTTTTATGTTACTTGTTATATTAATTGGAAATAAGGGTATTTTTGTCTAAAAAAAATAATAAGAAATGATAAAATTGAAATAAAATCAAGATTACATTGATAATCTTTTAATATATAAAGTAAATGTGATAACCATATCACATCTTGTATTACCTTTTATATTACTTAACATATCACCATTAGAAATATAAGAGTATCGAAATATTTTATAACTTAACAAGACAAACAAAATAATATCAGTGATTAAATATAAATTACCAGAATAATCTCTTTTTACCTTGAACCAAATCCCACTAAGTATTTTATTTCATTTTACAGTCACCTTGGGGTGTAGCTAGTGGAGCAATTGGTGGACATTTACTTGCAACATCTATTGCAGTTATGGGGGGAGCTTTTCTTGCCAACTACATTTCTGAAAAACTGGTAGGAGCCTGAAAAAAATACCTTTTTCCTTGGTTGTTACTATTAATGAGGTTTCAGTTGAAAATTCATGCAACTGGCTTTATTTTGAATCAGGTTGGGTACTCTGGTGGAGTGCTGTTTCTTGTTTTTGCTGTGGCCACATTTTTTGGGGTTTTCTAGTTTGTTATAGGGAATGGTTACTAGAAAAAGAGGTGAAGGAGCTTGGAATCAAGAGTATATCTGTATTTGAAAAGCAAAAGTAAAAAGAGAGATGTAGAATTGTGCAGCCATTTTTTCATGTCTTGACAATGAAGACTACATGATGGTTTCAAGCTATGGATTTGTATGTGCAAGAGAATGCAAAGTTGGTCTATCTTTTTATATTTCAGAAGAGTATAATTTTATTATAAATGTATTTATATTCATTTAAATAGAGCAATGAACTAGTTTCTTGATTCATTAAACAGAAATCATCCTGCTTTGGTTATTATTTCTTCTATTTTATGTATAGCAAATGGGAGACCTGACGATTTATGTCATCAGATTTTGTTCGTATCGTATTAGTTTAGATTTAATGTTAGAAACTTTTAACTTTAACACAATCTGAATTTGAATTACATCAAAATATTTTAACTTTAATTCAATTATTTAATATTCATGTAGATTCGATCCGACTTAAATTGATTGGAATTTATTTTTTGTTTCTATTTTTTAAGATATTTTTTTTGCTTCAATTTCTTCACCAAATTAGTTAAACCTATTATTAATAAAATACAAACTATAACATTTTGTTTTATTGATAAATGATCTAAAAATTTACATAATATGACTTTTAAAACACGTTAATAATCTGATTAATCAAATTAAATTTTTTTCTATTAAATAATAAAATAAAATATTTAAATAAAAAATATAAGTAATTATAATTATACAATAATATAATTATATACACTTTGTAATAATTTCAAATTTTTATTATAAAGATTCAATATATAATTATAATATGAGTGAAAACTTTTAAAATACGTCTATACTCTAACTAATCAAATAAAATGATTACTATATAATAATAAAATAAAATACTTAAATTAAAATAAACAATAATATGAGTAATAGTAATTATACGAAGATAAAACTATATGCAATTTATAAAGATTGCAACTGTTATTAATATTGTTTTTTAACATTTTATAATTTATCTATAACGAATTCAATTAAAATAGCAAATCTTCAAAACATTCGAAACGATTCGGATCATCTTGTGTTACTTTCATATAAACTTTCACACTATCTGATTTAATTTCAAGTTGTGTTGAGTTGACCTAAAATAAATTTTATATTAAAAAACTCAATCCTAATCTGATACTTTTCGTATCTTGTTGTGTCGTGTTGGATTAACGAGTCTTATTGAAAATTAACAACTATAGCAAATGGGTTAATTTCATTAGAAATATTTATATGTCAATGACACTACCAATTTTCATAAACGTTATATGACATAACAAAAACTCCCTAAATAAAGTTTAGAGTAATCCTAGTGTGATGTGTTATAATAAAGTTTATTTTTGACTTATTTGATCTGTAGTTGTAGACTCTCAGAGTTTACTATAAAGATTCTTCGGGTTAATAAAAAAAACTCCCTTAATATATCAAAAAAATTGTTACAAATAATTTCAGAGATTAATAAAATTGATGAAACACTAAAATTTTCAAGAGAAAAGATTTGTGTTTAAATCTTTATTATATTTGCACAATGATTATAAGTCTGATCATTTGCCTTTCTATACTGTTTGAACACTTTTTTTTTTTTTTAAAAAACAAAATTATATTTTAGATTAAAATTAATGTTTAAGAATTCAGCAGCTGAAAAATAGTAATTTAGTGTAGTAGAAATTTGTGCTGACTAGAACTGTCATCCTCTGGTTATATTTTGAAAAAGAAAGAACCAAAGGCAAAAAAAAAAAAGGAGACTATCTTCTTGACAATCAGCTGGTTGGTCCAGAAGTTGCCACGCACCATGTACATCTACTTTATGATCTTGGGAATATGTTCTACTTGGTTATAACCATGACTTTAAAATTGGTGTTGATGGAGCCATTCCCTCTCTATTTTGGCCATTATTCTACGCCCAACAAACTCTTATCAATCTGCCATAACCATCATGTCTTTAACAAATATCAAATCCATTACTGCCACCTAAAAAATCCCAGAAGGAGGAAGCCATTCTTGTTGAACATAAATGGCGATAAAAGGAGATTATCATCAATAACAGCTGCTTCAACAGCAGGAGGAGGAGGAGGAGGAGGAGGAGGAGGAGTTCCACTTCCACCACTGGATTTGACAGAAGATAACGTTAGACTAGTCATGGCCGAAGCTCGCGTTGAGGCAAGTTGCTTGTTTTTTTTAGACTTTTACCATGCTATAAGAAAATGCAAAATGAAAGAAATTTTGTGGTTGTAATTGCAGCTCGCACAGCTCTTTGACACTTCTGTTGGCATAACAGGTGATTTGAATCCTTTGCTTTCTTAGTAATTATTATATGCATGTTGTTCTGGTGAGATTGAAAAATAATCATCATAAAAAATGTTATAGGAGTGGCTGAACTAGCTGAATTGGATGGACCATTTGTGAAGATTAGTCTGAGGGGTCGGTTTTGGCACCAACGTTCCACTGTTGTTGCCAGACTTGGCAATTATTTGAAGCAGAGAATTCCAGTAAGTCTTAAAATTGCTGATTTGAGAAATAGTATTGAATTATGTAATGATTTTGTTGATATTGTGTCGCAGGAAATCTTGGAGGTAGACATTGAAGATGAGAAACAACTGGATGACAGTCCAGAAAACTTTTAAGGACTCGGTGCTAATTTCTTTACATGTTTGACACTTCCACCACCTGCATTTTAGTCCTCTTCGGAAATTCAACTTTTACAGTTGATCCCAATGTCATTCAGATTTCATCCCTGAAGGTGCTTCAACAAAGCCTTTTAAGTACATGAACGAAGTGTAGAATTGTCATCTACCGGCCAGTATTGTTCAGGCAATGCTGACGATTTTCCAGGAATGTTTCTAATTTTTCTATCAGTTGAAAAGGAAAATAAATCATTATGTAATACAGTTGGATCTTTCTTGATAGAGCATCATGGAAATGATTCCTTTTACATCAAAACACAGGTCTGTTTGTTGATCTACAATAATCCCACATTGAATGAGCTACACTTTCATTTTGTCAAAAAATGAGAGGGCTGCGGTTAATTTTTACAAAGCTTTGAATTGGAAGGGAAGCTCAAAGCTGGTCAAGGATTTTTTTTCTATTTCATTTTCTTTTTCACCATACCATTTGGTGGGATTGTGGTCTAAAGATCAGTCAATCATACATGACCGAGACCGAAAATTACCATATGAGAGCAGATTAACTAGATGTTTTTCAAGTCTTCTTGATCCCGGACCAGGCCTCAAAACATCAGCATCAACCCAAACTTAATATGTGTTATTCCCAGATTCACCCAAGCACCATCCACCAGGTACAACTTGGCCAGGGTTACGATTTAAAATTTCTACATCAATGCGGTCCAGCACTGGATCATCATACTGGAATTGTGAGCCAAAGACTTGTCCAGACTAAACATCGTTCCTTTTAGAGGACTTGTCCAATGCTATATGCAGCAAATTGTGGCTTATGATAGTCCTGTTGAACTGATGAAAATTACAAAGGATGATCAGAAGATAGTTGGAAAGTGAACTAGGTATGCTTGTTAAATACATCAGCAGAATCCTAGGAAAATTGTATGTACACAAAATGCAGAATTCAACAAAGTTACGATTCAAAATTGAAAACGATGGAACTGCAAAAGAAAAAAGAGTATGACCTGTTAGTTCTACATCATCCATTGTCAAGTGAGAAGTCTTAATACTAAAGATTGATGATTGATTGTCAGCTAGCCCAAAATTGTGTAGTGGTTATATTGATTTGCATAAGATGCAATGACTCCATCAAAAGGTTGAAATTTTAAATAAGTTACATTCCGCAAAGAGCTACCTATGTACTATAAGAATATAAGGGGTCAGGAAAGATTAACAAATCTTAGTATAACAGTGAGAGAGCTTCAATTATCCATGGTTTTATTCCTGCCAGAGCCCAAAGGCAGTCATCACCATCTTTGCATAGAAAAGGGCATGAGTGGCGGAATCTTAAATAGGTCGAAGAGTGGAACTAACAAACTTTATATGACACATACTGTAATGGCATTCTGTTTAAAAGATAACGGTACGTCACAATATATTACCTATTAATCCTGATTAGAGCAATGTTATACCAAATCTTTCCACCTCATTGACTTTAATAATGTTTACAAATGAGTGATACGAATTAATAAAATGTAGCAATGCAGCTCAATGTTAGCTGCATGACTTGAATAGTGATATGCAAATAAGGAAGAGTAGTGATAATCAGAGTCATTTATTTGCTTCAGTAAAGATAATGAAAGCCAAAAACAGAAAGAAGAAAAACTATCATAAAAATTCTTTCGGTAACTGCGAGTTTGCCTAGAAGCTCCCCAGACTTTGAATATACAACAGTCAACAGCAGCAATTCTGCTGCAGTAACACTCCCTGAAAACAGCTAAAATTGCCACCTGAGATTATAAAAGTTGAGATTTCCTTTTACACATGTAGCTAACATACAGGAGATGTCATATGGCTAAATTTTTATTTCTAGGATGACATGGAAACATCAGCAGGTAAAAAGTATAACATTGCAGTAGGCGTTATAGTATGTGTTTAGCAGGGAAGAGTTCCAAACAACATGAGCACAATAATATAAAGATATCCAAGAGTTTGTTCAGGCATTATAAATTGACCCATGGTTATATTGATATGCTACATCCAATGCTTGACTTACAAAAAATTTAATAGATGGAGGTACATTAGAGGTTAATGGAGAAAATGAAGAGAATTAATCTATGGTTGTCAGGCACATCATTAAGAAGTGTGAGCTAAAGTGAAGGATTCTAAATTAGACAATTGCACCAAGGATGTCTTGATGTGTTTGCTAGTTGCTACATTGTATGGTCTCAAAAGTAGTAGGTATTTAAATAATAAACCCATTATTTAACTGTAGATACTTTTGCCTAGAAAGAGTTCTGTGGTTTCTCCCATTGTATCTCGTGTAAACCTGTTAGGACCAAGGTTTATGTGAAGAAGAGGAGAGGCAAAAAGAAAAGGAGCACAAGTGGGAAAGCTTTAAAAGCACCAGATGGCAGAAATTCAGAGGAGAGACATACAGCAGACAACCAAGAAACATCATTGCCCAGACAATCACAAAACAGGACCACTGTGATCCTCAACGCTAAGGTGGCAACTCAAGGGAAGGCACGTGCTTATGGGATAGAGAATGAAATAGGCGGAGGAGGAGCAGAAGGCAGCAACCAAGAATTTGAGAGGAAAGCAGAGAAGAGCCCCAGCCTCTGGAAAGCTGGAGAATGAGTCTTGTGTCTTTGTTATCTTTTTATGTTCTGTTGGTTGAGTTGAGATAGTGAGACTGAGAGAGACATTGTTATTTTGAAAAGCTATTTGCATTACTGAGAATATTTTGAATATAATCTGACTTTCACAAACTACTGTTGTGTTGGAATACAATCTTGTTTTACAACAATATCTGTTTCATTACATTCTGCATTTCCATTCACAAGCACAAACAACCAAATCAGCCACCTTCAGCTCCAGCAAGATCATCCGAACAGCAGCAGTTTCCTTGGTTCCCCATCAAGTTTGTAACAAAATCTTGTCTCCTAGTGTTTTCATGATTCATTTTCAGGAATAATTGTTATACTTGCTGGTTGCTGTAACAGGTTTAATGAATTAGTTTCTATTGCTAAGTTTTCATATTTAAGCTTTCTTAGATTAGACACTTGTCCGTTTTTGGATTAAGCGATCTGATGGATTGTCCATAAAAAGCTAATCTTGGATTTCCAACTCAACTCTAGACTGACAACTGACAACAAGTGTGGTAATTATTAGCCATAACATTTCAATCAATTATAAGAGGGGGTGAGCTACAAATTTTTACCTCTTGTTGATTGAGGAATAACGGGAGCTTAGATCTGTGAGCTCTCTACACATCACCACTATGGAGTAATTACTACCATTTAAGTAGAACGATCTCTCATAAACGAGACTCCTGACTCTTGTTCACTAACATTTCACCCACTGACCAGATTTTAACAGCTACTTTCTGAATATTGTTCTCACCACTGACAACAACTGAACAGAGACAGATTGCTTTAATTTTATGTTTATCCACAAATTTTGGTAAACCGTTCTCATACTATAATCTGACTATGACTTGCTAAGGTCCAATTAATAAGTAAAAGCCTGACAATCTAAGCTCCGGCACACCCCATTCAATAGAAGCACCACCACAAACAAAACCATAATTATCATCATGAAATTAGTATAATAAGGGAATTCAGACTGCTTGTTTTAAGATATATTTAAAATACAACTTGTCCCGATAAGTAAGCTTACACAGAAAGTCAAAAAATATTATTTAACTTTTAACTTAATGCAAAAAAGAAGAAGAAGTTTTAAGGTCATAACTGCTTCCAATCCCAGTGCTCCAAATGCGACTTTGAGTCTGGGACCAGTAAACAGTTAAAGTAACTAGAAAAATAAAAAACAACAAACTTGACTCTATGCTTAACTCCATCAAATTTGAGTATAATGGTTGCTGAATCTACCAAATAATGCAGCCTCATAATGCTGCAACAATTTCTCATTCGCTTTCTTAACCTCTTCTTTCCACCTTTTTTATAAAAAACATGCATTTTCCTTGTCCCATTTAACCAGCCAAAACGAAAAATTCTAGATTTACTGGGAAATCACTTGGTCTAAATAAGTAAATGTAAGATAATGCAATTAATATTCTCTTAAGTAAAAAATAGTTGTTCAATTGACAACTTTGCTAGAAAATGATTGCCAGAAATATTTCAGACTTGGTAATTGTGTTCAAAGGGGTTTTCATGTCTATTGTTAGTTGCTCATTAGCCTTGCCCACATTATCTCACCAAAATAGAATGTATGAGCCAAAAGTATAAAAAGTTTATTAAAGAAAGAGAAAACAAACGCCTAAAAACAATCTGCAAACTTTGTCAAATCCCCTCTTTGGAATTGCCTAAATACAAAAGGCACTAAAAAGTGCTTAAAATGCAACAAAAAATTGTAGAGTTATGTTTAGTTGAGTCAAAACTGCTTCATGTGCCTATTGCTTCAAAAACAACTGGAGTTTGGAACCAGTAATCAGTAAAACAAACTGTAAAATTAACAAGAAACAAGCTTAACTCCTTTCTGTGAACTCCATCGAATACCAAAAGCATAGTTTCTAAATCAACCTAATTTACTTTCTTGACCACTAGCTTTCTTCTTCTTTTCTATGTGCAGTTTCCAAGTCGCATTTTACCGGATCCAAATTGAAAAGTCTATTTAAACTGGATAACCAATTGGTCTAAATAAGCAAATTTAAGATGATACAAAATAAAATTTTCTCCTCAGTAAGCAGTAAAAATTTGTTTCATTGCTAAGAAATTTCAGTCTTGGTAATCATGTTCAAAGGATTTCTATGTCTACTGTTTGCACAATAGCCTACTCCTATATTTTCCTCACCAAAACACAATGCAAGAACCAAAACTGAAAAAAAAAACTCATCAAGAAAAGAGAAAAGAAAATACACACCTGAAAACAATCCGAAAGTGTTGGGCAAATCCCACTTTTGAGTAACATAAAACATTGGAGATTTTTCAGAAAGATAAAGCCCTAGATCAACAACTATTCACCTCAATTTACAGGACCTATAACACCAAAACGCACTCATACCACAAATAATCACTTAAACAACAATCATTACATTATTATCAACCTGCAGACTGAATAAAAAAACCACAAATCTAAGACGTGAATTCATGGAACTTACTCTCTCTAGCCAATGTAGCTGGTGTAATTCACAAAGTTTAGTCCTTTAGGTATATACGACAATATATGAAGAAGATCTGAAAAACACACAAAACAAAAGATAAACACCAATGAAATATGAATTTGTTCAGAAACCTTATTACCCAAACTAAAAATCGGTAAAAGCCCGTAACTTTATAACGATGCTAGTAAAAATAAAAAATAAATGATTTTCCTAACACAAAATGCCGCCCAAAATAAATTAAAAAAATACCATCTTGTGTAACAAGCAGATAATCAGCGGCATTTAAGCTGACAAACCGATCCCAGTTCTTAGATAACTTCAATAGTATCGATGCAACATGAAGGACGGAAGAAATCGTGGAACTCCCACTCGAGTAATTAAAACCAGCTTTCCCAATCACATCCACATTCTGAGAAGATCTAAAAATGAGAACCAACCGATCCCTTTGCGGAGCCGACGGGACCGAATGGAGAAGAAAGAGGTGGCGATGATGGCCGCAGTGAGGGAAGAAAAAGTTATCACCGGAAGCCACTCTATCAGAGCCAGGTTTCGATCCTGGGACCTGTGGGTTATGGGCCCACCACGCTTCCGCTGCGCCACTCTGATTGTTGATGTGCACTCTTAAAACATAGGTTTTAACACTTTTACTCTGATCAGATTGTTTGACATAACACTTCCTTAGTAACATTTTGAACTTATTTCGTATATTTATACAAAATTTTGAGTATAAAATTGATATTATTGATTATATATCATCAATAACTGAGTAATATAAAATGAAAAATAATATAACACTCATCATATGATAATATATCATTTATATATTTAAATATGTATTCAAAATTATGTGTATATATCATTATTCGTATTTAAATATAAGAGTTTCTCCTGTCAAACTTGGTCCACTATTATTGAAGGGTGGAAAGAGTATTTCCACCTAAATAACAAATTCCCATTTTAAAAGTTTCAAAAAGTTAAATTCTCACCCATTATCTATTTTCATTTGTAAATTTTGTTAAGTGAAAGGGTAAAAATGTTATTTTACATAATTTTTTTGTATTTTCTCTCTATTTTATTATTTTTCCTTTTTTTAATTTACCCCTCTTATTTTTCTATCTTCCCTTTTCAAAAATTTTGAGGACAAATTATT